>NC_090436.1:583939931-584539931 GCF_031143425.1 Pleurodeles waltl | reverse complement strand
GAATCCAGGTAATAGCTGGCGGTATTGAAGACTGATGGTGGGCCGCCACCTCCTCCCCCTGCTTTAAGATCTTTCGAGGAGGTCTTGGACATACTACATCCTGAGGGCCAGACAGGAATACCTGGGGGAGTGGAGTATGGTAAGTTCCCACAACTTTCATGTCACCCAATTGTTTTGCCCTGCATGCTCCCTCACCACCTTACCCCACCTCAATTAACAAACCACCCACCACCCCTCAGTCCAAATGTCATAATACCCCTCACTGCCATGCCACATGTCCTCTAAACTCATCTGGCACCACAGCCCTTGGGAATGGAATGTGAAGTACTGGGAACTGAAAGGCCGAGAATTCCCAGAAGGCAATATCCCACCAGTGCACCAAAAGTGTGTTGTCATCCATGTGAAACTAACTATAAATCTAACCCATTATGAATGCCAAACTGTAAAACAGTTAATGGCAATGACAACAATGCAAAGGTCCACTGTCAAGCAAAACACAGCTACAGCTGAGTGCCCCGTCAAACTGCCCTTAGAACAAGTATACCTAAGATTGATATACACTCACCTGGGCTGGAAATCTAGTTGCCAAAGTAGACAGACATGCAGTGCATCCTTATAGAGGTCGATGTCTTTTGCTTACTCCCATACTGCGTTCCTACTCTGACACTATTGTGAAGTGTCCAGCTTGTATTGTGCCGTGTTTCATGCCAGGCACTTCACTGGGCAACAAGGATGAACACCCATATCAATAGTCAGACAACATAAGTTGGTATCAGCAGTCTAATGATTACCAACATAGTTTAATATCTCTAAGCATGGTGTATGGTATTGAAATTACAGTGTCTTGTGTTGTACTAAGTAAGATTTAGCAGCGGCTGGGATCATGTCAAGGCATTGTGTTCATCTCACACAAAATCACTAATACTCAAAATTAAACATCACTTGTTGTATCACTTACTGCAACTCTGTGTTTTACTTCTCCCACAGGTAACCTTGCTGATGCCACCATGGATAGCATACCAGAGCCTGCCACTACCCAGCTGGATGAATTCCCCTGGAAGTGTGGACAATGAAGATGAAGCTGGCCCATCCGGAACACCTGGTCAGTCAACTGCTGTGAGCCTCACCCTGCAAGCAGCGACTCCTCCCAGCCCTGTTGCCTCAACATTACAGGCAACCATTCACCCCCAAACCTGTGTCCCAAGAACTATTTCATCCATTGTGTGTCTCCAAAGTCTCACCCTGTCACCTCTGACAATGATGTTCCTGCCACCACTGGGAGTGGGCACACTGTGACAGGGGCACAGGCACATGGCATGGGCCAGAGGATGGGACGACAGGTGACAATACTGACCAGGAAGCCATCTTGGGAGCCTACTAAAACTCCCAAGGCATGATGAGCAAGGTAGTCACCATGATGGCGGAAATCTAACAGCTGCAGAGGGACAACAACCAGGAAGTCATGCAGCAGTGGCTGGCACAGAATGCCACCCTGGCTTCCATTGGTGGGGTGCTGAGGGACATTAATAAAACCCCGAGTAGGTCTGCCACACAACATCAGGCCTCTTCTACTAGTAATCACTCTTCAGGCCCTTAATCATCGGCAGCAGAGTGACAGGAGTCTGGAGGCCCCCATGGCCAGTTCTGTCACGCTTTTCAATGTCTGCTTGGCTGACAGTAAAAAGCGTGACGGGTGCCTCTGCACTCGAGGCACTGCAGCATTGCAGCTAGCGCTATTGTGAGCTGGTGTCAATGTTTTGAGCTGTTTCCCTCTGGGCCAGTGGGTGGGAACTCTGTTTTCGGCCACCGACCCAGCGGAAACTCTTAATAACCCTTGCGGTCAGATCACCGTTGTAATGAGGACCTCAGTGTGTATGTCACTCCAAAAATTGTTGGAAAGAGTACATGCTCCTCAAACACTAGGTAAACAGGTCAGGGAACCGGCCTCTAAAGGGAGCACAGCCATTGCCATGTATGCAGCAAGAGGTACTGGTCAAATATTGCCAGTTCATTTGTGGCACCCTTGAAAGCATTCTTATGGGAAGCAGGGGTCTACTTTTTGCCACACCTTCGTAGATGCAGTCCCTCTAAAAGTCTACTTTATACGCCAGTCGCCAATGTAAAATGTAAATGGGGAAAAATAAAAATCCGCACAATTTTGTGAACAGATCCCAAATTTGAATGACACTTCAGTCAAGCAATGTAAGCAAAGGTTGACCCGTTTTACCACTTTTGATATTGTTATTTGCAATGTGTTTGTTATTTTTGGTATGAGCCCTAGCAGATAGTTAGACCTATCAATAGCAATCTAAAAAGATCTCTCACGTCTTATTTAGAGACTTTGGTACCTGGCTTGTGAGACTCAATAACTTCTTTACAGGAAGAAACACATTTTTCAAAGAATGGGAAATTATCAGAAATGGCATCCAGGTAAATCACTGTATCCTGGATGGCATGGAAAAAATACTGAAATGAAGCGGGTACAAAACAGAGTCACAGGTCATCACCACATGCCTCTTGTGTTATATGTTAGACCATTGTCTAGACTATCAATTGCCACAATATCATGAAGGTAAATATTCCTAAGTAAGTATATATTTGCTATCTTTAACACCACATCAGTTTCATGCCAAAAATAATTTACTAAAACAAAACAATGACTACAAGATTATGGAGTATTAAAAACACCCTGTGCACAATACACTAATGAATGAATCAAACATATTGACTTGTAAGCAATCAATGAAACAGGACAAAAGTATCAGCAACATAAATATTGTCAATAAAATTATCAAAGAAACATGTAAAATGTGTTAAACATATCCACCTCATTGTACTGACATATACAAAGTACAAAGTAAAACATATATCAGATAAGTTACCAAATATGTAATAATCCCCCAAAATAAAAATAAAAAGCTAATAACTAAATCAATAACAATCGAAACTTCTAGTCCAAAAAGTAAGGGAAGCACCAAACAATGTTCATGCACTCCTGCCAGAACAGAGAGAAGAATGTCATTGTCTCCACCAGAAAACACACCAAACTGCATAGTAGTAAGTTCATATGTAATGATTTAACTGACAATTATACATTAACTATACAATGTTCTTAAAAAAAGCACAAATGATTATATATTTTTAAATATGTTTATTTTTTTCCGGTCTTATATCCCAACAATAGAATTACTATTTTAGAACCCTCCAAAAAACGAAAATTTAAACTTTAAATTAAGATTTAAAAGATGAACACGGAAGAAAAGAAACAAGTCAAAATGATTTAAGTAAAATGTTACAAATATTACAAAGCAACTTCATTTAAATTAAATCTATTTAATTTATATTCTCAACATATCACAAAATCTATGCAGAGCCGAGCTTTATAACTTCATATAATTGGAAGCCTCTTTCAACACATTTGGGTCACACTTATAGTAAGGAGAACATATTAGGATGCACTCACTGGAAGTTCACCAGAATTACTCTAATGGTTTATGTGGGAGTGTCATTGTTGTTAACAATGCAATAGAAACTGCTAATGATCATACACCCCCACTTCCCATTGCAGAAAGTGAAATATGCCCTTAAACACAAGAACTTAAAAAAGCCTCACCAACATTAATGGCTCCCATTGGAAGCATTATAAAACAATATCCACACAGAAAATAACACTAAGAAATAGGCTGACTTCAAGCAATGATAATTATTATTCATAATTATTTTCACCACAATAAGTAATCTCAACTATGTGGTTCATGGAGGTTATGTTTAAAACATCTCACCTTTTCATCAAATAAACAAAGGGCCCGATTTAGTGTTAATGGTCCCCCTGTTGACTTTTTGACTGAAAACCCATGCACTGCCATGACGGTCCACCCACCATATTTAGATGTTGGCAGTCCCATAGAAGAAAGCCTGCCTTTGAACCACTGTTTCTGCCATGAAACACTACCTGGGTCAATGGCAGAAGAGGGAAAAGTGGATGCTGGCAAGACACCAGCCTTCCTTCCTGTCATGCAGATTTAGATGTGCCTTACCGCCAAGAACAAACTGACAATCTGACCTCCACTTTGGGGTTTGGGGTGGAAAGGGTTGAAAACACACCCTTTTTCCCCATTCCCCACACCCCCATTCCACATTGACTGGACATGACTGGAAAACACCTGCCGTCACTGCTGCCACCGACCCACAGAACCCCCCCAACCCCCGGTCCCCAGACTCAAAGGTAGGGTTGCCACATTGGCATGGTATGTTGGGTAGGCACAGCACGGGAGGTTTGGACCACTGCAGGCATATACACAACTTTCATATCACACACATCCACAACTGTCACTGTGGTGTCATCAGTCATTGCAAAATTAATCCTGGCACCACAATGACGGTACATTCACACTGGACAACAGTGTCCATGTGTGCGCATTGTAAGGGGACCTGTATGTGTAGGTTTATACTATCTGTTGTGCATGTGGGTCAGAAAGTTTGTTATAGAGTATCCCGTCTGCCAAAGTGGTAATCAGGCCCTTAGTATTTGTAAGGCAATTGAATTATTATTTGCAGTAGACAACTATCCACCTCAAAAAGAAATCACAATTCTTGTCAGGGTGAACCTTTAAAATTACTAAGTTAACCTGAGCTGACCCCCTTGTTAGCTCTGGCATGGAGCAGGAAAGCTAATAGTGCAATGTACATTGTATTTATGCAGTATCAAAACAGTAATAAAGTCAAAATGGAAAACAAAAAAACCCCACAGAATTAGAGAAATAGAGTACAATGTAATTATTAAACTGACACCAAAATGGCAAAAATTCAATAAGAGGAAGCGTACATATTAGTTTTTTAAGTTTTAAGTAGACATAGCTCCAAAACATACTCATAGCCAATAATAGTCGACAGACCTAGGTGCAGTTTCAGGCCAATCATGATGGAGTGCTGGTCTGATAAAACAGCAAGGTTTCTTCCCAGTCACA
This sequence comes from Pleurodeles waltl, assembly GCF_031143425.1. NCBI lineage: Eukaryota > Metazoa > Chordata > Amphibia > Caudata > Salamandridae > Pleurodeles > Pleurodeles waltl. The sequence continues at coordinate 584,534,964 of NC_090436.1, read as the reverse complement.
GAATTTACCATCTGATTTAGGGCCTGATTTAGAATTTGGCAGAGAGGTTTACGTTGTCACAAGCGTAACAGATATGCCACTCACCATATTACATTCCCATTATTGCATATGGATATCGTAATTTGGAGGACGGGATATACATCATGTTTGTGACGGAGTAACCCCTCTGCCAAACTTTAAATCAGGTTCTTAGGACCATATTTATACTTTTTTAGCTCCGCATTAGCGCAGCTTTTTGACGCAAAAAATGGCGCAAGCTTACAAAATACAATTGTATTTTGCAAGTTTGTGCTGCTTTTGCATAAAAAAATTACGCAAATGCGGCGCTAAAAAAGTATAAATATGGGCCTTAGTCTTTTATGTACCAGTGATTCAGGGATTATGGAGATGCTTCTTTGGGCTACTTCCACAGCTCTCAGGACATCAGGGACAGCATTAGGGGGCAAGTCTCACACCAATAGAGGCCATCAGCAAGGCTTGGTCCTGGATCAATTTCTACTGGTCAGCTGGATACTCCAGAGGAAGGCCTCTTGCAACTTGTTGTCTCCCTGAAACCACACAGGATGGCTGCCAACTGACTCTTTGACTCAACTTCTGTCTACTGAGTACAAAACGGAACAGGTTCAACAATTCATTTATCCTTTCACATCACAGGCAGTACATACAGTCAACTTCTAATCTTCAGGTCCAGAATGTGTTCTCAAGTCACATTAATGTCTGACACCAGCTAATGGGTGGGTGTGACTCTTGGGCACTCCCTAATCAATGTATTAAGAATTCCTGGGGCTACTTCCACCCACGTTTTCAGTAGTTCTTGTTTGCCTTAGTACAAAGATGCTCAAACTGCCATGTGTCAGTCAGCAGTATTAGTATTTTGTTTTCTACATAATATATATAGGCATGCCACTTTGTAAATTGCTTTTTGGGCCTTGTCACTGTAGGGACATAGTCATATTAATTTTCTGCATGTCAGACTTTTAAATGCTATGAACCCTACACAGTTTTCACCGGGGCGACTTTCTAATATTTAAAAAGGAGGCTTTTACCTTGGTTATTTTAACAGGACATACTGTATGTTTTACATTGCATCATTCAGCTACAATGGAAGCCCTGAAGCCATGTTGTCTTTTGTCACACTGGTGGATAGCACAGTAAGTTCTGCAGTCCAAGGTGACAGATAACTTTTGATGATATGGGTGTATTTTTTGCATCATATACTATAAACCTAAAGTAAGATACATTAATCATTGATTAGCCAGTTCAGCTATGTTTTGGGGGTAAGAGCAATAGATTGGACGGCAGAGTCCCAGTCTACAGAGTCTCAAAACCATCAATAAAATAGGGCCTAGCAAAAGGCAAAAAAACGGGTTAACAACACAGGGAAGGTAGATTTCCTACTGAACTGAATAGGAAACAGCCAAAAAAACTCATGACTGCTGAGAGGCAGTTGTCTTGCAAGTGGGTAGGAAACTGTAGTAACTGATATGTGCAGGAAGGAGGCCTAGGGTGCTGCTGAGGAAGACTGTGGGCCAGTAGAAGTCCAGACAGGAAATTCACCCTGTGTTAGGAAGCAGAGATTAAAAATCAGGGTCTCCAAGAATTGCAAAGTATGGAGGGCAGGAGGCTCTCCAAGACACTACTCCTGGAGGGTGGAACATGCTACCAGAAGCAGAACACAACTTTCCCTTTACAGTGATGCACCATAGGTGTAAAATAATATAATTATAAGATGGCACCACTTTTAATGATATCAATGATGTTGTATTGTTCTAGTATGAAATACTTCTGCTTTTATTAATGTGGTGGTACACTGACAAAACAAGTAGCTCTGCCTTTTAATGGCTACAGCCTATTATATTGTGTCTAGCATGTGTGGGAGTATTGTGGGCATAGGTTTCAGGGCTCACTAGGAGTATAAACTGTTACGAGTGATGCACCATAGGTATTTCCACATGCCACTATATGTGTATTTGTAAATTAATGCCTTGTATTAACACCTCAGCTCTGAGGGTAACCCATTGACTTTCGCACCACTCTGTTGTAACCACTCACCTGAAAACAATGTATCTCCTGTAGGGATGATGCCTTCCTCCTGACCTCCTGAAGCACATCTCAGCACGCCACACAAAATGAATCCTAGCAGGAGTCCCAGAAGGGAATGGGGATGGGAAGAGAAAGAAGAGAAGACACTGAGGCATCACCCTGGCACCTATGATTCACCTGCCAACTCATGATACCCCCTGTTGACTTTCGTCAATGATAAAACCCTCCAACTATGTAGGGAAGAGAAACAGGTTAACATCCGGATCTCCAAACCAATATAAATTACAATATGTATATGTCAGATTAGCATAACACTAAATTAACCTTCCTAAGGGTTTGTGAACTTCAAACTATGTACTAGTAATAGGTATCATGAACTGTTAATAGCATAGTCATGCCACCTTCAAAGTGTGGACTCTCTTACTGTCATCTCAGTAACTTACTTTACTAAACATTGCCAACTGCAGTGCTCATCCCTGCATTGAGTCAGTAGTCCAATTGGGTAGGATCTCATATAGGGGCAGGTTTTTAGCAAAGTGGTAAAGTGGTGAGCGGCCACGCAATGAACAGAATAGCAAGGTAAGTAGGTTTTATATTAGCCTGCGGTGCTCGTCCATGCAATGTAGGCCATGTCAAGGTAATAGGTTATAAGTTAGTCAGCGGTACACATCCACACAACAAGGGTTAGTCCAAATTGGTTATATTCTTCAACAAGTGGTTCACATCCATGCAATGAGAGATATGACAAGTTATGAAAGGTGTTAGCATGTGGTGTGCATCCTTGCAGAGATGGTACGTGTCTGCCCCCTTCTTTGTTGCAGGAATTGGGAATCCAGAGTACTCTGGAAATGAAGGATTCCACACTCGTTGCCAGCAGAGAAGAGGCTGAACCCCAGTGAGGGAGAGCAGTATTCTAAGATTTCCAACAAGGCTGGTAAGTGGAGAAAAGCTAGCGGGAACAAGCACTTGCTCACATTGGGAAAGAAGGTAAGCAGTGGGTAGCGAATGTGGCATGTTGTTTATACGTGCTGTCTGTCTGCTGACTGTTGCTTCTCAGGCATCTAGATCAGCCCACAATGGGATATGATTATCACACGAGGTATCGCATGCATGCGGTACTGCATGCTTCGTAGCAGAATTACTGTTCCCAAGTTCATGTTTACCAGGAGACAAAGTCTAAGTAATGTTTACCACTGGACCATGGTTATCAGGCCAGTCCCCACAGTCTAAAGCCATAAGAGAGAGCCTGCCATTACATGGGCTCAAAACAAAACAGGGGCAGCGAGGGCCCTTGTGATAATGATCCTCAGCATGAGGGAATCGTGAATCAGCAACCATTTTTGGGGCAGCTGACATAGCAGACAGGTGGTATCCTATCCTCTAACACACTACAGGGTCATTCTCAGCACTGAAAAAGAAAATACTGCTGCTTTTAAAAGCAGAATCATATTTTTCTTATTCAAAATCAAAGTTGAGATTTGAAAGAACAGATTTTACTTTTGATGGGTGTCAGGGAACTCTGCCACTCAGTACCAAAATCTGTAGTTAAGGCAGTACTGGAAAGTGCCTTTCCAGAGTTGGTTCTGCCTAATGGATGCCGACTTGGGGCCTCATTTACAATGTTTTGATGCAATGCAGTGCTGAAAGACCTGCCCTGTGTCAAAAGAAAAGGTCAGGAATGCACTGTATCTATAAGATATGATGCATTCCTGTTCTCTTCCCAGCATTGGTGCACAACTGGCTGCCATGCGTCAATGCAGGCATCCTTGAACCATGGTGAAAGGGTGTCTGTGTTGTAAGGATGATTGTTTTTGTACAGAAAGGGACATTTCCTCTTACTATGTGTCCTGCAGCATGCAGGACACATAGCAGGAGGTAAAAATGAGGAGAAATATTCTTATTTCTCCTTGTTGCCCCTCTCTTACACCTCCACTTGGGCTGTGTTAGAAATGGGGTTTTTCGTTGGAGGTCAGGTTAACCCCTCTCCAAGCAAGGACCCTCACTCTAGTCAGGGTAAAAGGGAATCACCCTCAGCTAACCCCTGCTTACCCCCTTGGTAGCTTGGCACGAGCAGTAGGCTTAACTTCAGAGTGCTAGGTGTAAAATATTTGTACAAACACACACAGTAACTTCATAACACTACAAAATGACACAACACAGGTTTAGAAAAATAGAGAATATTTATCTAAACAAAACAAGACCAAAACAACAAAAATCCACAATACACAATAAGTTAAGTTATCAATTAGAAAAAGCAAAAAGACTCTTCATGTAGTTTTAAACACACACTAACACTGTTTGCGTGAAAATGTACCTTGGGTGCCTCAAACATATCCCTCCATGGGCAAGTGTGTGTTAAAAAGGGCTTGCAATGCGTCGATTTCACTCACGAGGGAGACCTTGCATCGTTTCTCCTTTCGTCGGGACAGGCGCATAATTTTTTCTCTCCGCAGGAGAGCGATGCTTCGATCCAGTCAGCACTCTCAGGTCCGGGCAGGCCTTGCATTGTTTTTACTTGCCCAGCAGTGTTTGCGTCGGAAATCCAGACGCATGATGATCTGAAAACCAGGCAGCGTGAGTTGCGATCTCACCAGCCTCCGTCAGCGATGCTTCACATCGTTTCTCAAGCTCCGTGCGTCTATTCTTTGGTCGCGTTACAGGTGAGCATCGATTTTCAGCCACGAAGCTGGCAGTGCGTCGATTTCCCAACCGCAGATCGGAGTTGTGTCAATCTTTTCCCTAAAGGGCGTTCTGTATGTGGATTTCTTCTTCTTATGCTGCCAGCTTCTCCTTTCAAGGTCCCAGGAACTGTATGGGCACCACTGAGTTGGAGTCTCTCCAGAGACTCCAGGTGCTGTCAGAGAGAAGTCTTTGCTGTCCCTGAGACTTCAAACAACAGGAGGCAAGCTCTAAATCAAGCCCTTGGAGATCTTCTCAGGATGGAAGGCACAACATCCAGTCTTAGCCCTCTTACTCTGGCACAAGTCGCAACTGCAGGATAGCTCCACAAAGCACAGTCACAGGCAGGGCAGCTCTTATTCCTCAACTCTTCTGCTCTTCTTCAGGCAGAGGTTCCTCTTGGTTTCCAGAAGTGTTCTAAATCTGTGGTTTTGGGTGCCCTTCTTATACCCAATTTCTCCTTTGAAGTAGGCCTACTTTAAATCAAAGTCTCTCTTGAATGTGAAATCCTGCCTTGCCCAGGCCAGGCCCCAAATACTCACAAGGGGGTTGAAGATTGCATTGTGTGAAGACAGGCACAGCCCTTTCAGGTTTGAGTGACCACTCCTCCCCTCCCTCCTAGCACAGATGGCTCATCAGGAAATATGTAGGCTACCCCCCAGCACCCTTTGTGTCACTGTCTAGTGTGAGGTGCAACCAGCCCAACTGTCAAACTGACCCAGACAGGGAATCCACAAACAGGCAGAGTCACAGAAATGGTATAAGCAAGAAAATGCACACTTACTAAAAGTGGCATTTTCAAACATGCAACCTCAAAATCAACTTTACTAAAATATGTATTTTTAAATTGTGAGCACAGAGACCCCAAACTACAGATATCCATCCGCTCCCAAAGGGAATCTACACTTTAATCAGATTTAAAGGTAGCCCCCATGTTAACCTATGAGAGGGACAGGCCTTGCAACAGTGAAAAACTCATTTAGCAATATTTCACTGTTAGGACATATAGAACACATTCTATATGTCCTAGCTTAACCATTCACTGCACCCTGCTCTTGGGGCTACATAGAGCCTACCTTAGGGGTGTCTGACATGTAAGAAAAGGGAAGGTTTAGGCCTGGACATTAAGAATGACATTCCAGCTGCTCACATGGGTTTGTATTTAAGTCCCTTGATCTGCAAGCACATATCCACTCCACTAGATGACTAGGACTTTATTTTGGTGAGGGGAAGTAGCTCATTGGGCACGAGCCAGTCCCCCCCACCTTAGGGAAAGACAGTCTTTTTACTCCAGTTTGGAAGGCAGCGTGAAGGGTTTGACTCAATCTGACCTCCAGGGGTGGAAAACTTACTAGAAACCAAGGATGAGGGGAGGCCTCTAGGTAGCAGTAACCCCAGTGAAGTGTGAGACCATTTTTTCTGATCCTGCGTGTATGGGAGATTAGGACTTTGACGAATGTTAGAAATTGTGTTTCTAGTTGGCAGTAACATGCACCCAGGACAAGTAGAGACCACCACTATAGTCACTGTAAACAGATACACACTAAAAGATAAACAGTGCACACCCTCTTTTAGCTTGGCTAGCCAGATTTATCTAAAGAGGCAATGTGTAAACACACACACACACATACACACACACACAGTATAATGAAAACACCATAAAAACATTCCACACAGATATGGAAAATAGACAATAATTTTATAAATAAATCAAGACCAAAACAACAAAAATCCATTGAGTAGAAGTCGAGTTATGAACTTTATAGAATACAAAGAGTTCTAGTGCTTAGGAGCAAATACCAGTTTAAGGGATACTTGAGGTCACACTAGACCAGGACAAAGTCAAGAGTTCAGGCCAAGACAATTCCCATAACTGTGTTTATTGTTTATGCTTCAATCCAAATTAATTTCAGTTTATAGCCTACAATTTTACAAAAATGACTCAAATGTAATGATACTTATTCAATTTTGGTCGGTGGCCCCCATGACCAGCCCCGTTAGTGAACAGCACGACAGGTGCTGGTGCACCCTACGCACTGCAACATTGTCACCAGCTCAATTAGGAGCCGGCGTCAAAGTTGTAGGCTGTTCCCTGCTGACCCAGTGGGCAGAAACACCAGTTCCACCTGCCGACCCAGAAGGAAGCTCGTGATGGGGCCTATTGGAAGGTGGCTGCACTGGTGGCAACCTGACTGCCGGAGTTTGGCGGAGGGGCTTTTCCGTCCACCAAACTCATAATGACCTCCATAGTTCCCTTACTAGATTACATCACATTTTAATTTCCTAATCTTTAGCCCCAAATATTATCCAAACTACCATTAGCCCCATCCTCCTTTCAGATCATGCTATGTTAATCACAGATTTGGACTTGGTTCCTCCTCAACCTCACATGCTTCAATGGTGGTTGAACAACTCTTTATTAAAAGACAGTCAGTTTTCTTCATCCTTCATGTCTTTTGCTCTGAATTATTTTCCCTCAATAACTCTCCTGATATTTCACATCAATGTTTATGGGATACTTTTGAAGCTGCTGCTCATGTCTTTATTATTGGATAGGTATCGAAAAAAATTAAAACCTTTACTAAAGAACAGAAAACTTTACTGAACTCCATTAAAACCTTAGAACAGAAATAATATCCCTCCAAATCAAATAATGATATTCAAAACGTCCTTAAAGTCAAACTACATTCTAATGAAATTCAACTAAGGACTTCTTCAATATTACTGAAAAGTTCAGCCTGTTTCTATGGTGGCCGAAATAAAGCTGACAAATTATCAGTTAACTACCTGAAGGTCAAAAAGGAGAAATTTAAAATAGATTCCTTGACTAGTTCCCAGGGAACTACTTTGTTGCAAAGATAAGTGTATATTGGAGGAATATACTATGTTCCATCAAACTTTATATACTTTTGAATCCCAAGTGCAGTGCACCTTCATTGACCTATATCTCCAACCTACTCATAAATCTATTCCTACAAATCTCAATTTTAATTCTTTAGAAACAGAATATCACAAGCACTTACGCTCTTGCTCTAAGGGAAGATGCCTGGGCAGGATGGCTTCACTGTGGAGTTTTTTCTTCACTTTTCAAACAGTTTTCTACCTTGCTTATTTAAATTATTCCATTTTTTTACCACAGTCAGTTACACTTCAGGTACATTTAAAGAAGCCACAATATGTCTTATACATAAAGAGGGCAACAATCCAGCTCACTGTAAAAACTATAGATATGTCTCCCAAGAAAATGTTGATTATAAAATATCTGCACAAATTCTAGCACCTAATTGGTAAGGAACAGTTTTTATAAAGGAAGATTAGTGTCTGACAATATTTGTTTGTTTCTTAATGTTTTAGGTAAAGCCCCTCTCCTTACATTTCTGCTAGCATCAATAACTATTGATGCTGAAAAGGCTTTCATTAGGATACATTGGGAATTTATGCTCAAATCTGAATCTTGGCTTTGGTCTTAAAATTATTTCCCTAATTTCACTCTACCATTCTCCTAAAGCTTTGGTTCAAGTTAATGGGTTGGCCTCCTCCTATTTCCTTCTTGCTGTGGATTATGCCTGGGATGTCCTCTTTCACCATTGTTATTTGTTCTGGCACTTGAACCCTTCCGATCTCACATGAGACAGAACTCATCCATAATGGGTTGTGACCAATCTTTAAAATAAACAGCGTATGCAAATGACGTTCCTCTTTGGTTAGACATAGAACATAATTTTCTTTACCCTATGAGACATTCTATCTTTTTTTCTAAATCTCCTTTTACTCCTCATTCCCTTTTTTGACACACTTGTTCTTTGCTTCATCAATATATCTTCCTGCTACTCTCTCCCGATCTACCTTCTTAGCCATGCCTATATAATGTGACAAACTTATTAGAATACTCAATAGACCTATATTTTGAAAATCTTGGAAGGATAAAATAATAATGTTGATATCGCACCTTTTTGGGGGAGATGCACCCATTACTTTTCCTCACTTCAGGCTCAAATTTCTTTGTCCTCCTTCATTTCACGCCCACTTTTGTTATCCTAGATGATTTTTTCACTTTACAGGATCATTCTTCCTCTGTAACTTGCAATTCAGTGTTGTCTAAAATCCTTCCTTCTTGCCCTAAAGCTTCCATAATTTACAAGTTTCTTTTGCGTCCTAATCCCATACGAACCAAGTACAATACTGGAGTCCGTTTGGAACATGACTTAAGTGTTGTTACATTTTGGAATACGATCTGGCTTCCTGTTTTTAAAATATTCTGGGCTTCTAACACTACTCAAACATTATTTTTTATTCATTGCAAACATTACATTACTCCAAGTCATTGTACTAAGTTTTTTATGAATACATCAACCAAACGTTGATCTTGTGATGTCCCCAACAGTGCTATTATGCAAATGTTATTTTGGTGTCCCAGTAGATTATCATTTTGTCATAGGGTTTGAGTTTAACTTACATTGATAATTCAGTTTGTTTTAATATCCTTCATCTCCTTTTAGGGAATTTAGCTAATGGGTTTTCTTGTCACTATCCTAAAAAATATTAATTGATGTATTTTTGGCAATAGCCTTTCAACAGAAAGCTGTCAATTGAAAGTGCTTGTCTCAAATTTCATACAAGACTTTGAGCTTAGTTACGAGTCTGGCGGTGACTAGACCACCAGACTCATTGTGGCCATCTGGACCACCACAACTTTCGTGGTCTGACTGTCAAATTAAGAGTTTGGGGGTCGAACCAACAAACAACCGATGTCTCCGCCAGGAACAATGATCCTGATGGGATGACGGTGGTCTTGATTGTAATCAGACACAGCGGTGCTGCAGTCAGGGCCACTGTGATGATCAGACCCTTGTTCTCCACCAGTCTTTTCATGGCGGTCTGACTGCCATGAAAAGGGTGGCAAAGAACAAGTGAAGGGGGCCACTGGGAGGCCCCGCAGTGCAGGGGTCCCTCTGCCCAGCACCCTTGAAATGAACACTTTCTGGGTGCGGCAGCATTGCCGCTGGCTCAATTATGAGCCGGGAACAATGCTGCCACACCTTTCCCACTGGGCTGGCAGCCAATGGGAAAGTTGTAATGGTGCTGGTGGGGAGAGCACCAGCACTGTGATGGTCTCCTCATCAGGAGTTTGATTGACAGATGTTTCTCTCCACTAAACTCCTAATGACCCCGTTAGTGGGACTCTTTATCATCATATATTGGACGCTACTAATGCATCTTCTTGTACATACATAACAGAGACTCTTTAGGGTTACTATTGACTAACTTTCTTCAAGATAATGTTAGCGCGATTTCTACTCCTTCCAGAACTTGCACTGAAAACTTACAACGTCTTTTTCATTATTATTGACTATTGATACACAATAATGTGTTGCTCGTGGTATTTCATTATTATATGCTATCATTTGATAGGATATGAGGCCTTTACTCATTATTGATATGTATATTTACAGCACCCTCCCCTTTTTTAAGTTCCCTACTTTTCCTTCCCTTCTCTCATTTGAAAAAGACTATAAAGCTTTTTCTTTTCTTATATAATTTTTATGGTTGCTATTGTATTTTTTTCAAGTGACTCAGTATAATTGCACTTGTTGATAAATAAATCTTTTAAAGCTAAAAATAAAGAAAGATTGGTTGAAAACTTAAAGTGATTTAAAAGTAAGCAATGAAAGTTACACGCACCTATTTGCATAGGGCGCATAAACCACAGGGCCTTCTCATCTGGTTGTATCTTGTAACGTCTAGGCTATGTAAGGATCTCTAGTACAAAAGTAGTAACACGATTAGCATAATGTTACATAAAATAGGAATGCATGACCTATATTATACATGCAATTATGTGCAGATCAAACCTGTGAAGTACCTAGTGATTCAAACCTCCAAACAGATATTTCCTGAAAATATAACTATCTGAGGTATTTTATACGTTTTTCACCCTGTAACATAGATGCTTGAACCAGGGTCATTAAGCTCCGAAGCTATGTTAGCATGCACTCATTTTTTGATTACTGAAGAGAGAATACCTTAACTGATACTATTTTCCACGTTGGCAATTTTTTGCGGGTTAGAATTTGTCAAAATTAAAACACAGAATGACTTTGAATGGACTGGTCCTTGTGACTACGCCCCTCGTAATTCTCCCCATTGCTGCTGTGACCACCACATCCCAGTGTGTGTGCTTCTGGAGTAAATATTGTTCATTGGTAGCACTCCGTACAAGCATCAGAAGGTTCATGTTTCATGGTGGGATATTTTTCCCATCACCACACTGCACAATCGGTCAAATATTTGTGATCAACAGGAGAACAGGATCATTTCTGGGCAAATTAGGCCAACGGATTGCTTTACCCTGCAAACATAAAGGCACATGGGATGCACGGGACGGGATGAATAACGGAGTAGTGAACAACATGAGTATTCCCGCGCACCGTTTGACATGACAGATACAAATGTAAGGACTTCCTGTAGTAACTTTTAGCACTCTTTTGCTGGCACAGTTATTAAATAGTGTGACAAAGAACACACCCTCACAAAATCCGTGTCTTGTCCCAGACCAGAAACAATCCATCTTGTTGTCCAATTTTAGAATCGAAGCTCCAGCATGTTGTGGTGTAACTTACCTAATGATGACTGATTCACTAAGTCATAAATCGACACTCGGAGGCCCAAGTACTTGGATGGTGTAACTTTGCGAGTTTGTGTAAATCAAATTCGTTACCAGGATTGTTAAAATACCTCCATCTTTATAGGTGCAGTCCTGGTAAAGTTATGTCACTTCCTTTCTTGCCGTTGTAACTCTTGATATTTCCCCAGTGAGAAGTACAAATGAACAATTCCGATTTGTGGAAAGCTTGTACCTCCGTGTAATGGCATTTCCCTTTCTTTTTTTCTCCATGAGGAAAATACAAGCCTCATTCTCTAACCCCAAGAAGTTTGGGTGAATACATTTATAACTTTCTCACTCCAGAAACTGACTTACTATGCTGCCTGTCTGGAGAAAATCTTCAACCATTCACTGCATGAGAGAGCGCCAGGGAGGAGGTTGTGAATTGCTCATGTGTTTGCGACTTTCTGTGAACTGACATGGCCAAATTCGTCTTGAAACGTACAATTCATACCTTTTTCGTGAGATGTATTCCTCCATCATATTACATAAAAATGTAATGAATATTAAACCCGATGAAATGGATCCATCATTACAGTTGTAAATCACGCTACTTGTGCTTTTCAATTAGATTTACCAATATAAATGGCTTTGCCAATCTGCCCTTTGTTTCTTCAGTGGAAAGAGAGAGATTTTTTGAATCAGTAAAGGATATTTCTCCTAACAAAAACGTTCTGGTCTGCTTAAACGTTTGCATTTTGCTGTGCTAGAGCTTTGCAGAACATTGTGTCCTTGGATAAAAATCCACTGGAAGAAGCAACAGTGCAAACCATGTACATGAACATGCACCTGTGGAGAAGAGAAGAGGGCATTGTATATATAGAGACCGCACAAGCACTTTCATGCAGACAAGTATTTCTTTGTATGCCACAAAGTTTAAGTATGCACATAGCAGTGGAACTCAACTCTAAGTTGAACCAATGGATACAAACCAAGTTAATGGCCGTTGGTTTTGTTTCTTCTGACAATGTGTTTTTTTAGTTTCCCTGCTCTAGCAGATGGCAAGTATCTCTGCACTGTTTTGCAAATTGCCTTTTTCCATTAGAAGCATCCTTGCAGAACATTATTTTACATTCCATATGCACATAAGTATCTCACGAGCAAACACTGGAAGATTTATTACATCAGAGCTAGTGGTTTGAAGAAGCGAGCAGTGCTTTACAGAATGTCCCTAGATATGTAATTTTGGACCTTAAAAGGAGAAGCAGCATGATTAAGGTTTTTCAGAACGCATAGTACCCCATGAAAATAAATGTGGGTGTGAGAACTCTGTGTTTGAAGTAACATGAATTTGCTTAAAAAAGAAGCATTTTCAAACAAAGGAATTAGTATTCCAACATGCTTGAATTACATTTATTTATATGAGGATTTCTTTATGCTGCAGACAACAGCCTTTTCCTAAGTCCCTGAAGTGTAATGCGTCAATACTGTTTGCATGAATGTTTCACGTTTGTACCAAATTAATACCCGAAAACAGCATTCAACAAATGAAAGATGCCCAATTAACTTTTGTAATGTCCCTTACATATGCTGCATCATGAGTGGCAGATTTTCTGAATAACTTTTATCCGTTTCAACTAAATCGAACACACAAAACGTTATGAGAAGAATGCTTGAAAATAGTCAAACCACAGCCAATTGTTCAGGGTATCATTCCAACACGTTGCTTTTTTGCCCACTATGCCACCTCAGTCCGGGAGCCATTTGAATATTTTTATGAGCATCTTGAGAGTGTGGTAGCCCGTAGGTACCACGGTGTTGACTTGACTGGAAATGGCGATTTGGTGGTTGATTACTATATCCAAGTTCCTGGTGGCATTGGATGAAGTGGGGTCGGACTCTAGGGTGTCAGGCCACTAGGCCCGGGCTCGGGCCCAGTGTGAGGTATGCTTGCCCAACAGTACCACTTCTGTTTTGTCACCGTTGATATTGAGGCAGTTTCTTTTCATCCATGTAAGAAATGCAGGTGACGAAGTTGGATTGTGTGGTCAGTGTGTCTTCGGAGAGGGGTAGTAGGTATTGCATGTCATCTGCATATAAGACTATGCTGAGGGTGTGTGGCAATATGATGGGAGCAAGGGGAGCCATGTAGATACTGAAGTGGGGGGCGATCAGGGCGGAGCTCTATGGAATTATGCAAAACAGTGTTGTGGAGTTTGAGTAGCAGAGGTTGAGGCTGACCTTTTGAGAGTGCCCAGTGATGAATGAGTGAATCCGTTGTAGGATGTGACCCCTGATTCCAGCCTTATGGATTATCTGGCTGAGGATAGGGTGAAGAAGGTATCAAAGGTCACCAAGAGACACCAGAGGATGAGGCCTGCTCAGTCTCCCTTGTCAATGATGCAGCATATGTCATATGTGCCTGTTATGCAAGCTGTCCCAGAAATGTGTTTGAATCTGAATCTCAACTAAGAAGGCTCAATGGGGAGTCAAGTCTTGACAAGCATTTCCAGTACTTTAGAATGGTGAGGTAGAAGAGAGGTGAGTCTGGAGTTAGAAATGGTTATCAGGTCGACTAATGGTTTCTTGAGGATGGGTAGAATGGTGGTTTGTTTTCAGGTGTCCTAAAAGGCGGTGTTTGAGAGTGAGAGGTTGAGTACTAAGGAGGTTGCAAATAGCCCAATTACTGGCAATTACTCAGGTAGCATTTCAAACCATCGTTTTTTTGCCCACAATGCCATCTCAGTTTAGGTCCAGCTATATGTAATTGAACCTTGGTCGTGCTCCAATAAGAAGAGTCCAGCCCGAACAGCCATGTACGGTCCTCTCTGATCTGGTACGTAAGCAACCCAAGTCCACTTTCAGCTTGCTTCGGCTTCTTTACTCGTGTAGTTTGGTTCCACTAGTATAGTAAGGAAAGGACCCACATCTGGGCATAGCCCTGGTATCCTGGGGTGCTACATTAAACAGACAAAAGATAATGGGAGAAATTATTGTTGTGGAAAAACTGGGCTGCTTGCAGAAGCCCATTAATTATTTGTCCCCATTTTCCACTTATGCTGGTGTTTTTCTGACTCTGATGGTGCCCTGCTAAACAGTCCCTGGGCCTGTGCTCTGATTAAAATGGATATGCAAATTAGGCTAATTATAATTGGCTGTACCAACCTACCTATAAGCCCCTAGTATATGGTAGGGCATGTAGGATTAGGGACCCCAGCATTGATAGTGCACCCATAGGCGCATTGCTTTGGTGCCCAGTGTAATTTTAAAGGCTGGCTGCTTTTAAGTTAAAGTTAACCCCAAATTCAACTTTGGAATTAAAAGTACTTCCAAAGTTCTAAGCTACCTTATTTTTGCACATGTCACACCTAAGGTATGTCCTAAATGTCCCCAGGGTTGGGTGTAGTGTAACTATAAGCAGGGACTTTATCAAAGATGTTTTATAAGCCTTGGTGTGGGAAAAATAGCCAAATTCTCTTTTTCCCATTGGAGTGAATGGGCTCCATAGGATAATGTGGAGAGATTTTATTTTAAAATAATAAAGTCTCATTTTCCATAGGAAAGAGCTGAATATGGCATGTTTAGTGTCAAACTAAACGTTATAATAAATCCAACAAATTGCCACATTCGATTTTAATACAACTTGTACCTAGAAAGATTTTTAGAACTCCTTCTAAAAGTTAAAACGTACCAGTTTCAGCTCTGCAGTGCCCTTCCCTGATTGGTCGTCCACTGCAGCCTGAGCCAGGCTACCTTGATGAAGTGTGAAGTGGCCTGGCCTGACACAAAAGAAGCATCTAGTGGGAGGAGATCTGCCTCAGCATATGGTGGAACCAGGATGGGGTGAGAGCAGACAAACCGATCTTCAAAGGAGGGAAGGACATTTGGGACAACAACTGTACCTCCCCCATTACCTGAAAACCCAGACAGTCAGGTCCCCCTGATTAGATTATGGAAGGGGTGTGTTGAATTAAAATTATCCACACCAGTGTGTGGGGTCAGCCAGACGTAACTTCTGGGATTTAATTTTTGCCATCTTGGATTTTGGGAGAGTGTTGCCACACTTCCCTGGAAATGGTCACTCAAGAGGGTGGTGGCCTGCACATGATTGGACAGACCCCCCGCTTTGCATCTCCAGGAGCATGGATAAAACTAGCAGAGCTGCATCCCACCTAGGATCTCTACTAGGAACAAGACAGAAAGAAGAAGGACTGCCCTCCTGGACCCATGATCTGCACATGGACACTGCAGTCTGAAAGACTGCACCAGCTGCACACTTGGGTGTCACCACTAAAATTAGTTTTCCTACCTTGAACTGCTTCAAGGAGGGACTCCTTGTTTGCTAGAGGTAGAAAATAGTGGACTAGAGTGCCCTGCATCAAGTCCTGAAGAAACTGACCAGTTAACCTGTGATCATTTTTGGATTTGAGCTAAGTGCATTCTGAGAGTTGGAGTATTAAGCTTCAAGGAGCAACTCAGAGCTTCTGGAACCTTGGGGTGAGTTAGGACTCCTAAAGAACCTTTGTGGAACTTCTGGAAGAAGATCCAGAAGTTTGGAAACGTTTGGAGCAACTTTGAAAAAAAGCTCCATAAGTGGACTGATTCCACATCGTGAGCCAAGGTGGCTTACGTCGACCGCTACTCGACATGACTTGGAAGTTCGTCCCATTGAAAAGATACGGGGCCCAGGAGTTCTAGGATTTCACTGGGGGCTCATGGAAAGGCAATCTGACGATGTTGACTTGAAATTGGCTTGCTGTGGAGGGTCATCCGACGTCAGAGAGAAAAAGCTCCAGTAAAGTTTCTAAGTCTGACCGTACAAAGTTGACCCAGGTTTCCTGCACAGTGGATCTGAGGAGGGCTCCAGGGAGGTCACTTCAATTCAACGTTGAATCCTTGACCGAGGTATCCTGCGGCACGTATCCAAAGAGGGCTCCAGCGAGGTTGGATTCAACTTGTGACTTCATCCAGGTCCAGAAAATCTTCTGAAAATGGACTAAGCCAGAAGGTAAACCTCTGACTAAGACCTCCCGCTAACTGTAGTCGAGGAAGGCTCCATCGCATTTGACTTTGCCCGGTCCAGTGTGACCAGAAGTCCAGATTGGCGCTTTTAGTTTCTATGTGCTAAAAACACCTAGGCCCATATTTATACTTTTCAGTGTCGCATTTGCGTCATTTTTAGACGCACAAGCAGCACAAACTTACAAAATATAGTTGTATTTTGTATGTTTGCACCGCTTTTGCCTCAAAAAATGACGCAAATTGGGCACTAAAAAGTATAAATATGGGCCCTAATCTTTAAAAATTCATATCTCCAGTTCCCTTTATTGGATTTTTGTCATTTCAGTGTCATTTTAAAGAGAAAAATATAATCTATTTTGCTAAATTGGTGTTGCATTTTTGTGGTTTGTGCTTTACTTATTTTTTGTTTTGTGATTTTTTTTACACTTTACATACCTGTCTCATAAGTTAAGCCTAACTGCTTGTTGCCAAGCTACCAAGGGTTGAGCTGGGATTAATTTAATGAGACACTGACTGGACCTAGTGGGGGTCTGTGGGCTATTGCTTAATGTGGGTACTTACCTGCCCTTACCAATAATGCACTTTCCAACACTTGTATTCAGTCTAACCACTGGCAATGACTTGAGGTTGCATTCCAATCTATCATTCTTTTGCCCACCATGCCGCCTCAGATTAGACCAGCCATTTGTAGGTCAGTCCAGCTCCAGTAGGAAAATGTATTTTGTAATAGCGGGAAGCATTTGACTGGGGTGCTCTTAGCTGAAGTCTTATATTTAAGTTATATCTTAGGCTGAGCATAGCACCCTTTTTCTGAACAGAAAGCATTAGCAGAGATGCATTACACCCGCAATAAATAATGTAATGAAAAGTAGTCAGAAGATGAGGTTTGTAAAGCTAATTGTGCAGACACATTATAAGGTAATGTGGGCAATTGCCCTGGACTCCCACCTTCTAAGGTGCCTCCCTCCGAACTGATCATGACTGTTCTGCAACCAGTCAGAACTGCTAGCACACGCACACAAGATACACACAAAGACACACACATAAAATTAAATTAAAGACTGGCGGCACATGTTTGAGACCCCACTCAAAAGCCTTGCATGTAGAGAATTTAAATTTGCCCATCACGTTTAAGAAGACAAGGGGTGTATAACGTGAAATTTTGTTAACTTGTAGAGTTTAAGGGTGTACTACTGTTGATTAGGGTCAAATTTCAAAGGTTAAACTGGTGCCACATACTTTAAGCAGTGGGTAATCTTTCAGTAGCTAATCAACGCATCTTAAAAATTAGTAAAATATGCTAAATGTTAGTAATTGTTGTAGGACTAAACAGGGACTTGGTATTAAAGTCTGCATGTAAAAAAATATGTATTAGATAAGAGTGGGCAAAGTCAAATAACCCAAAGGCAAAAAATCCTGCCTGCAAGTTGAGAGTTGCATTATTGCTGGATTAGGCGTCCGGCATCATTTTTTATTTGTTTATTTATAACACACTTACATGTCACTAATGCCTGTTTGCAGTGCAAAGTGGGGAAGAGAAGGTGTGGGGCGAAGGGGGCAACGTCTGATGAGTGGGAGACGATTGTGAAGAACAAAACAGACGAGGAAAGGGAATGTGTGGGTGTGCAAATTAATAACGAATCAATGCTTTCTTGAATAATTTTGTTTTTAGTGTCTTTTGGAGTGATGGTGTTTTTGGTGTGGTTCGAAGAGGGTACAAAGTAATTCACAATGCAATAACCTATCACAGTTTTTCTTGAAACATCTCTTTCCTGCGCTTTGCTATATTGATCAGATTAGTCTTATTTGATCTGTGCAGCTGGCCAGGCATGTAGTTTGGGGTCGGTGCAAGCGTTTTAATACTGAGGTACTTGTTCCTTTTTCCAAGTTCAAACAAACGTTTTGTATTTATTTCTTTAATATTTTTCAAAGTTTCCAGATTTCGTCAGGATCGTCAGACACCACGAGCTCAACATAATCTCATACACTGATGACAGACAGCTCATTCTCTCCCTCACCAAAGAACTATCAAATGCCAAAAACAACTTTCACAATGGAATGAAGGCTACTGATGACTCGATGAGGGACAACTGCCCAAAGCTCAACTGTGACAAGACAGAGATCCTCATCCTGGAGCTCGTCACTTCCTCTTGGGATGACTCCTGGTGGCCCAATTACCTCTTAACTGCCCCAACTCTGACTGACCGTGCCCGCAACCTCGGCATCATCCTTGATGCTCCACTGTCCATGGCCCACTACGTCAATGCCGTCTCCTCTTCATACTTCCACACCCTTCACCTTCTCCAAAAGATCTTCAGGTGGATCCTCTTCAATACAAGAAAAATTGTCACCCAGATATTCGTCAGCAGTATGCTTGACTATGGCAGTGCACTCTATGCCGGAATAAAGAAAAAACTCCAAGCAAGACTCCAGAGAATTCAGAACGCCGCGGCCAGACTGATCTTGGACATGCCCCACCACAGCCACATCTCCGCCCACTTGAGAGACCTACACTGGCTCCCCATCCACAAATGCATCAATTTCAAAGTCCTGACCCATGCTTACAAGGTTCTCCACAACATCGGACCTGCCTACCTCAACCACCGCCTCTCCTTCTACACCCCCTCCAGGAAACTCTGCTGAGCACAACTGGCCCTCACTACCACCCCCAAGGTCTGGAAGAATATGGCTCAAGGAAGATCCTCCCTTGCCACGCAGACCAAAAATACAATGCCTCTCCACCTCAGGCAGTCCCTATCGCTGGCTCAGTTTAGGAAGGACCTCAAAACCTGGCTCTTTGACTGACCAGCAGTCCCTGCTAGTGCCTTGAGACCCCATGGGTGATAAGTTTCTGCTCTATAAATGTTGCTGATTGATTGATTGATTTGAGAGAGAAAGGCATCCGCCAAAATCTAGAATTGTTTTTTTTATCAAAGTCCAAATACAGAGATGGAAGGAAATACTATAAAGTACTGTGAGAAATTGAGTTGTTGGTTGAATGAGGGGTGGCCCTTGTTCAAGCAAGAGCCACAGTCCCTGGCAGGATGAATCACAAAAATCACTAAATTAACCCGTCCTTAACCCTGGGAAGCTTGGCACAAAAACCAGGAAGGCTTAGCTTAAAGGCAACATGTAAAATATTTATGCAGCACACAAACAGTAAGAAACAAAAAACACAACACAAGAAAAATCCCACACTATGCATTAGAAAAATAGAGTAAATTGCAATATATATTTTGACACCAAAATAACAAAAATCCAATGAATAGAACCTGAGTTATGAATTTTTACAGTTTTTAGTTAAAACTAGTGTGTAAAAAAATTGAAATTCTTACTGCAGACTTCTTGTAGCACGAGTCTGGATCAAAATTGGAAAATATGTCAGACCGCGATGAAGCCTAGGTTGGATGCAAAAAGTGGATTAGGCCTGGTCACCGTTCACCGTCAAATTCAGAAGAAATTTTGAAAAAAAAGTTCTGAGAAGGTAAAGGTCAGAGGGTCAAGGCTGCAGATTTTTTCTGAGGATGTAGCATCTTCGTCTGGGAGCCGCTGGAGGAAGTCATGATGAAGATTTCTATAGTCGGACTTAGTCCCTTTTTTAAGCAGTCAAAGAGCTCCACTGGGATGAGGCAGGAGACTGTAGCTGACAAGAGTTCCAAGAGGTCGGCTATCACTTTGGCGAAGGATCACTGACCAGGCTTTGGTGCTGCAGTGAAGAACGCAGCTGGAGCTGCCTCGAGTTCAGGCCAGCTTGCAATGCACCTTGGGAGAATAGAGGAGTAGGTGAGTCCCAGTCGGTTCTCAGAGCAATTTGTTGCCAAAAATGTCAAAGTCAGAAGTTTTGGTCTTTGGCTTTTTGGGCACGTTTGGCACCACCACCAAGAATTTAAGACTTGAGGGGCACAACTTGTAGGGGTTGGGATTCACTCAGGCTGGTTACAGGTGCATGTTCAATATAGTGGGATTCTGGTATGTCTTTGTGGCTCTGAACAGTAGGTCAGCAAACTAGCCCTTGGAATTACTCTGGTAGTCCTGGGTTCTGGTGAAGTTGCTGAAGGTTAGGCCTATGAGGGTTCAAGGCAGCAAATCAGTCCTTCCAGGTTCAGCAAAGCAGTACTGTGGAGAACACAGCAGGCCACAGCAGTGAGCTGTTCTCTGAGAGTCCTTCCGTAGGTCCAGAAAGTGAAATGAGTAGGGGTCTGAGGACCCTATTTTTATACCTAGTGCCTTCTTTGAAAGAGGAGAAGTTCATAGAGGTTTCTCATGGGATTTCCTGGCTCCCCTGCCCTGGCTCCAAGCTGCCTGCATCAACAATGCAGTGTGACAAGCCCTTTATGTGAAGGCAGAGCACAGCCTATTCAGTTGCAAGTGGAGCTGTGCCAAGCTCTACCCCCATACTACCAGCAGATAGCCCATTCAGGTACACCTAATCCCTCTAGTGTGTAAATATGTGGGAGGAACTCACAATGCCTAACTGCCAACTACACACAATTATGTGACCTAGGATAGGCTACAGTCACCTAATAGCAAAGGACAGGTACATTTTAACTTTCTAAAAGTGACAGTTTCAAAATTGTGATTTATAATCTGACTTTACCATTGAATAGTTTTTTTTTAAACATGAGATGGTAATCTGTCCCTAATCAAAATGTAGTACTTATTAAATGCAATAAGGCAACCCAATATTATCCTATGGGACAGGTAGGCCTAGAAGTAGAGAAAAAAACAAATGTAGGTGTTTTTCACTACCAGGACATATAAAACCTAAAAGATCATACCTAAGTTTTTAATTACAATGCATCCTGTTCAATGGGCTATCTAGGACATACCTTAGGGGTGACTTATATGCATGACAATTGGAGTTTAGGGCTTGGTAAGGGGGTCATATTGCCAAGTCGAATTGGCGAGCTGCATTCATGTAGCAATGGCATGAGTGGGACATGTTTTAAAGGGCTACTTATGTGGGTGGCACAATAAGTGCTGCAGGTCCACTGCTAGCATTTAATATAAAGGCCCTGTGTATGTGGCATACCACTCTACAAAAAAAATAGAGGAAAATTACATTTGCCAATTAGGTGTAATGAGGTCCAGTTTTACTATGTTGAGGGGCATGAGCACAAGCACTTTAGCACCTGTCAGCAGTGTAACGTACACAGAGTCTTAAAGCCATCAAACACGAATTACAGCAAACAAATGGAGGACAAGTGGCAAAAGGTTTAGGGGAAGACCGTCCTAAGGCTGACAAGTCTAACAGGTACCCAGCAGTCTGCAAGAATGAAGGCGGCGAAGCTATGGAGATTTGTGACAATCCCAGTCTCATCACAGGAAATGGATGGATAGCCTTAATGTGTTCAAAAGAAATAGATAGAACTGACATTCAGCCAGTATAAGAATGCTTGCACTGCTCCAAAGCTGGAAGTGATGTTTTAAACACACTTGAGTTTATGGAGGTATCAGATGATGTTTCTGAGGTTTTTTGTTATACTCAGCATGATCAAACTGGCTTAAGTAAAGCATCCATGGATGTCATTTAGCAGTCACTAGAAGCCACAACTGCAACCCTAGGCTGCAACTTTCAAACCCTGGGAGATTGTTAGTGACCCCTGTCTTGATAAATAAATCAAGTTTAATTGGGCTTACTGGCTTCCTTGGTGAAACTTTCAATTGGATATACACATCTTTGTTATCCTGTGCTTTTTTTCACTGCCTTTATCACCTGGACACTTTGAAGGGTGAATGTTAAACATTCTAGAACTTTACTGACACTGTGGAGAAAGGAGCCCGGTGTTATCCATTGAAGGTGTTTGCAGGAGGCTGTACTTCCAAAATCGGCGTCAAGCAAGCTTTGTCCATTTGAGTGAGAAAGCCCATATCTAATCAGTACAGACATAATGGTTTTGTGATACAGGGCATTAATGTGCTTGCATAGGGTGAAACACATGCTATATAAAGACTGTTTAGCCAGGAGCAGAAGTTGCAAGGGATTTTGATTTAAATAGTTTTGAACCCTCATCTGAAATCAGCATCTGCACAAAATTGGGTACTATGGAAAGTAATTCTGACCTAAGCTCTAGTGGGTGGTGATGGCTTTTCATGGACGCACCTACTGCACATCACAGCAGCTTAGACAATATGTTGTTTATAACTAAAGTGTTCTTTCATGTATTTTATTTACTTTCCAGTTTTTCTTTTTCACTTACTTTAAATTCAGTGTTGCACTTTCATTTATGACACCAAGGTCATTGATCATATGGCATCACTACCGGTGAAATCCCTATGGTAACAGACAAATGATGCTACTTCTTTTAATGCAATCAGGGTCGAAGTTGATATAACGTCACTTCAGCTACTCATGGAGTTTTGGTGAATCAGTGTCCATGGAAGCATTGGTTCGGGTCTGAAGCAGAATAAATGGGTTGTATGACAGAGCCACGTATGGCAGAACCATGCATGGCTTAACAATGCAGTCAGAATCACAACTGCATCTTAACCACCCATGCCTTTACCACACATGCTTTTATATCATTGTAAAAGCATGCTTTGTAAAGGTATATTTGGTAATGCCATGCATGGTTGTGTGATACAACCCCCCTTAACTCTGTTGCCCCAGCCCTAAGCCCTAAAACCTACCCTGTCCTAAAAACTAACTCACCCTGTCTTAAAAATGACTCCAAACCCCCTCCCCTGCCATAAACCATAAAACCTACCCTGCCCTGTCCTAAAAGCTACCCCAACCTCCCGCCCACACCTTAAACCCTAAAAGCTTCCACGCCTTGCCTTAAAACCTACCCCACCCTGTCCTGTCCTAAAAGCTACCCTGACCCCTGCCTTAAACCCTACCCTGTCCTAAAAACTACCTCAGCCTGTCCTAAAAAATACCAAACCCCCACCCTGCCCTAAACATTAAAACCTACCCCACCCTGTCCTAAAAACTACTCCGACCCCCACCTTAAACCCTAAAACCTACCCTGCTCTGTCAAAAACCTACTCTGTCCTGTCCTAAAAACTACCCTGACCCCCTGCCCTAGAACCTAAAACCTACCCTGTCCTAAAATCTTCCCCACTATGTCCTGTCTTAAAAACTAC
This sequence comes from Pleurodeles waltl, assembly GCF_031143425.1. NCBI lineage: Eukaryota > Metazoa > Chordata > Amphibia > Caudata > Salamandridae > Pleurodeles > Pleurodeles waltl. The sequence continues at coordinate 584,511,530 of NC_090436.1, read as the reverse complement.
CCAATCCCCAACCCATGCCCTAAACCCTAAAAACCTACCTTGTCCTAAAAACTACCCTGCCCTGCCCTAAACCCTAAAAGCTACCTTGCCCTGTCCTAAAACTTACCCCGCCCTGTCTTAAAAACTACCCTGATCCCCTGCCCTAAACCCTAAAAACCTTCCCCATCCTAGAATCTATCCCACTCTGTCCTAAATACAACCCTGACTCCCCACCCTGAACCCTAAAACATACCCCACCCAGTCCTAAAAACTACCCTAAGCCCCAGCCCCCCAACCCTAAAACCTACCCTGTCCTAAAAACTCCCTCACCCTGGCCTTAAAACTACCCGGCCCACCCTAAACCCTAAAACCTGCCCTGTACTAAAACTACCCCACCCTGTTCTAAAAACTACCCCGACCCCCGCCCTGCTCTAAACCCTAAAACCTACCCTGCCCTGTCCCATAAACTACTGTGACCCCTCGCCCTGCCCTTAACCCTAAAACCTGCCCCACCCTGTCCTAAAAACAATCCCTCCCTGTGTTAACAACTACCTTAACCCCCCACCCTGAACCCTAAAACCTGCCCCACCCTGTCCTAAAAGCTTTTTCGACCCACTGCCCCCGCCCTGAACCCTAAAACCTACCCCACCCTGTCCTTAAAAATACCTTGTCCCCCGCCCCTGGCCTGAACTCTAAAACCTACCCTACTCTGTCCTTAAAGATTGCCCCAGCCCCACTTTCCCAGCCGCCTTATTCCTCTTGCGGCTGTTCCTTCTGTGTGCCTGAACCACGCAAATGCATGGTGCCTTAACCACGCATTTGCGTGGTTCAGGCACATGAGTGGTTCAGGGCAAGCATGGCAATGCTTGCGTGCTTACAGACTGCGTGGCTCTGGCCGCATTGTAAAGGCCTTTTCACGATTAAATTATGAGAATGTGGTTTGGGCATAACACTTGTCTAGTGCTATAAAGGTATTAGAGACTCAAATTAAAATGTATTTCAATGTTTCATGAGCTGGATGTGATATGATATTGGAGGATCTGTTGTTTTTTTGTGCTTTGCTGGGGTGGACCTGACCATGGACTATCTGTGTGACCTCAGGGGTTGGTTAGATGTCAGATGTCAGAGTCTTAAGATGTGTGCTGTCTGAGGGATATCATTTATGTTAGATGCCTAAACCTGCAGCCTAAGTCTGTAGGATGTGTGTAGTCTAAGTGTGTGATAGTTGTAGAGCTCATGTGAGGTCAAAGTGACTTGATGGTTAGTTCTTCTTCATGAGACCTTGACCTGTAAGATCTCTGATCTGACAGATAGGTTTTCTGCAAAAAAGCTTGATACATGCTCTACTGTTTGAAGTGTGGCCTATGACTACTATGTAACCCGAGGGACAGCTCTGAGGTACTGAGACTAAAAGATCTCTGCACCCTTGGGGATCCCTTGCTATTTCTGAATGTTTTGCAACTACCTTAAAGTAGTTGGGGAAATATTAATGTTTAGCAACCATATTTCAGATGGAAAACATTAATACATCCCACTGTACTTTTATATTTGGATGGTTGATCTTAAGTACTAAATACCAGACCAGATTCACAGATTAAGCTCACATTTTTTCAGTATTCTCAAAAATGAATTTTAACAGTATGTTTACAAGCGTGGAGACTACGCAGAGGGGCAGAAACCGCAGCACATAAAAAGATAGGATAAACCTATCTTTTTCTCCGCCTCAACTGCAAAGTCTCCACACTTGTAAACTTACTATTAAAATGCAGTTTTGTGAATACTGAAAAAGTGTAAATTTAAACAAACAAGTAAGTTTTCCTTTGTGAATTTGGCCCTGAATTGGTATGTAGTCCCAAACCCCAATTGCGAATCAGTAATGTGTTACCAAATCACAATATGAGTTTCTTACATACCAAAATTCCTTTTTACAGTCACAAACAGCCTGATTTTCCAAATCAGGCTGTTTGCAAGGGTGAAAAGGTTTGGTACATTTGGCCGAGAGTTGAAAGTTTCTCATTAGCAGGTACAGTCTTACTCGCAATTTGCTTCCTTGCAGCCTTCCTGTGGTTTTAGTCAACACCTCCATTTTTTTTCTTGTGTGTGGTGGTGAGTTGGACACAGACGGACTCGCTCTTGGTACGTCTGCCCAGCCAGCACCCAGGTTCATCCTGTGTACAACCTGTATGTGTCCCGTGCAGTGGGAAAGATGCATACACTAAGTAACTCTGAGTGGGTCCTCCCCTCCTTCTCATTGCTGCTGGGTAGTGTGGGATCTGAAGTCCAGCAGCAGAGATGTCACTTCAAGCACAGTGGGAGAGATGCATGTACTAAGTAGCGCAGAGTGAGCCTGACCCTCCTCCTTGCAGCAAGGTAGTGAGTGCTCTGAAGCCCGACAACCCTGTTGTCATGCCCTAAATTGGTACTATTTTAGCCTCTTTCTTCTTTCTATATAGGGAGACATTTTATTTTGGTTTCTATGTCTGTTTTCTGGCATTTATTAAGCCTAGATCCCAGTTTAGGATTTTGAATGAAGCACCTCTGCCATACTAGCAGAGCATAGACCATCTATTTGAATTTTCTTATCATAGTGGAACCTGTACCCCACAGTGCTTCTGCTCCTTTGGCAGGAGCCACTGAGGGGTGGTGCAGGACTGGAACCTATAATCCGCCTTCATAAAAATGTTCAGACCCATCACACACTGCAGGAGGCCATGACTGGAATGGGTTTTAGGTGCATGGCTGGGTCACTGGATCCCATTCTGATGTCAACAAGCCCACCCTGGACTGCGGACTACAAGGAAACTACCAGAGTGAGAGAAGGGCCAGTACAGCCTTGCCTTGGGTATACAAAATCTGGGAAATCAAATCCACCTTGCCCAGGAAGCATGGTGGAATATATCTGTGGGAAATTGCTCCAAAGTTGTAGCAGTATATCTATTTGACAAGCATCACTGACATTCTGAGAGTTTTCCTCTGGCATCTAAGGGGCACTTGTGTGATGTTCATTGCAAATCTGTCATGTGTACATGTTAATTGTAAATGCATGCAGGTCCCCTATATGTAGTTCTGAACCTGCAAGCATACATTAGAGATGTGATGCATCACATACACTGCAGGCATGATGTTTCTGATAATGAATAACATTCATAAAATCTTTGCAGTCATAAAGTAAGAGTGACATATGCTATTTTTGTGGAACTCTCTTTCTTGTCCTATTATAAATTAGGCCCTAACTGTGGATCACATAAATCCTTGTGATGGCACTGACATGGTTAACTTAAAAAAACATGCACAGTTAAAAACATTATAGATAGATAACAAGCCTGCCATTGTTATACATCTCTAATAATATCCATGTGCATTCACATCTTTACTGTATATTGATGTGGGGAAGCACAGTGTGACCTGTGAGAATCGTCGTGTTTTTGCCTTTGTAGCTCTGCTTTTGAAACTCCATTTGATTGAGTGAGCTGCCCTAATGGAGTCTTATTCACTGTAAGCATCTGCCAAAAATGGATTAGAGCTGTAATCTCCACTTTCTACAATTTTATAAAGGTTCATTTCTGGCCACCTTGATTAGGAGACACTGCACATGCTATGCTAGTGCATGTGTTTTCCTGACCATGGAAGACGTTTGTCTGACTCAGCCTGGCACCCAAACACAGGTAGTACTGTGCCAGATGCTCCTCAGAATAAATTGTCAGTTATAGTCAGTTAAGACGTTATAATTAAATTGGGAATCCAAAAAGAAATGTTCCCTTTCTTTTTGGCTGAAGTATAAAATCTGTAGTGTTCTATCAGTTTTTGAGGCTTAATTATTCTGCTTGCCAGCTGGCAGTAGAAAGCACCCCTTTGAAAAATAGAACTATTATATGAAATTAGCCTTTGTTTGGCAGAAAAACATGGCAGGGTGACATTTCCGCAAGGAACTTAACTGTGTATACTGACATGATGTTTCCACATTGGAGAAAGGGAGTTATAGGCAGAACCCGGGCTTCAGTCACGTAAAGTTGTTTCTTGATAGACCTTGGGGGAAGAAACAAGACATGTGTGAGGAGCCCGGGTCAGATGGGAGGTGGGCTGTAATAGCCTTTCAAACTGCCATCTTGCCTCTTTCCAAAATGCAGTACAAGGGATTCAGACAGTCATGGGTCTGCTCTCCCGAAGAGCAAGTCAGTGGTGGAAGCCTGATGTTGCATCTCTATATTGGGTAGGAACTTTTTCCTTCTAGAACTCTCCACTTTGAAAAACCCTGCAGAGGTAAATACCTCCAGGAAAAAACAGAAGCAAAAGAAGAAGTATAGACCCACACCTTGGATTAAGCCTTGTCTGCAGTGGAAGGACACTTTGGTACTTCTTAGATTTTGAACTTGAAATCTTTAGCCCTGCCAAGTTTCCCATATCCACATGGGATGGTCTGTTCTGAGAGTTCTAGGCTCTGTAGTTTTTCTTATTCCATTATAAAACAGGACTAGAAGTTGAAAAATCAGGACAGGAGCAGCACATCATGCATGGATCTGGGAAACCTGGCAGCAATGATTTCTGGGACTCTTTCTCAAGAGCTAGTGGAACTAGCTCCCCATCTCCCTTCTTCAAGTCAGTAGAGGGTGGTTTTGCTGGCTGCCCCCCTGAAGAAAGGCAGTCCATTTGGACTGGACCTGATTGTGGGTATACAAGGAAAAGATACCTCTGGCTTCTGCTGGACAATCATATGGCAGAGGATTTTGAGTGTTTAGGGAGTGCAGGTGGGGACAATGCTCTGTTTTGGGGACTGTAAACTGCTGCTGTCAGAAGACCAAAGGAAAGGAAGGTACCATGGGCTACAAATGAAGGTAGGTCCAGGGGCTAGATGTATGGAGCTTTTTTCACGTCACAAATGGCCTGATTTACAGAAAAAGACCGTTTTTGACCAGAAAAAAGCATTTTCTGGAGTACCAAAACCTATTTTGCAATTCAGTAACCTGATATCAAATCACAAAATAAGTTAGTGATTCCATATTATGAATGGTCATGTTAAGGGCTCCCTTCCTCATAGTGTCTCGCAGTGGAATGTATGAATATTTTTTAACCGAAATGCGGTCACAAATCATTTGCTTTTATCATCAAATTTAATTTGATGGTGATCCATTTGCAAATGGGGAGAGGTCCCCAAAGGGCTCCTTCCCCTTTGTGAATGTATGCAAAAAAGTTTTTTAGGGGCAGGCAGTGGTGCCACAAACCACTGCCTACTCTTAAAAAATGAAACGGAAACATTTAATTTTTCTTTGCATCCTGTTATCCTCTAAGAAAAATGTGCTGCATTAAAAAAAAAGTTGATTTATTTAAAAGAAAACATGGACATGGTGTTCTGCTGTCCACAGCAGGCCACCATACATGTGTTTTTAGTGATTTCCAAAGGGTCAAAAATTACGACTTACCTCATGAATTTTAATGAGTCAGGTCAATTGCAAGCCCATTAGGAATGGCTAAATGTGTCAAGGACACATTAGTACATAGGTGTTTACGATTTCCTGAAAGTGAATCGCAAAGATTCGCTATTAGGTACTCACAAAATGAAATCTATGTACATGTGCCCCCAGATCTTAAAAAACTACTGTTGATTTTGCAGTAGAGGAAATGAGAGTGCCATGCATGGGCAATGGCATGGTGTCAAGAAAACACTAACTAAAAAGCGTAGGCCACAAGATCCCTAAGGAGCACTCCTGGTGACTGACATTAACCACCAGGAGCATGTCAGCCCCTACGGTGCTGGGGTGAGGACGGGTGGCAAACCTTGAGGGGTCCTTCAACCCTTGAAGGACAGACAGCACTCATTCAACCCAAGACTAATGAATAGCAGTGATATGGGAGACTCATGATCCCCTCTTCACATTCTGTAGGGAGACCTATCATTTTTCTTTAAGCCACTTACCTGGACCAAAAAACATCAAACACAGACTAGTCCAAAGAGGGCCAGCGACATTGTTAAAATAATTCACCACTCCTGTGCAGCTTCCAGAGTTCTCATGGTACTGGATTCTCTCGGCTATTTTTCAGTGTGCGCACATGCGTGATCCTACTCACGCAAATTGCTGTGTGTGGTCTGCAGTTTCAAACAGATTTATGTTAGATTTGCATAAGGGTTTTCCTAACATTAATTCAGCCAACGTTGCCTGACTGAGATAAAACCCTAGATGCCAGCGAATAACGTATGCCTTAATATGTGACAAACAGAAATTCTGCTTTCTGAACCTGCACAACCATCTTCCATGGGTTTTGGGTGGCCTACTGTTTTTGACGTGCTTCCCAAAATTGTGCATTTTGGACTAATATTTGACTCTGCCATATCTTCTGAATCACCAGTCATTGATGTGTCTACAATCGCCTAATGTGAGTTGATTGTATTTTTTTTTAAATCGGTCCCTTATAAGCACTTCTGTCCACAATTTATTGGTTTAAGCAGTTATGCTCTCAGGGTTTTACATTGTTCTGAGGTCAATTAAAACATGTGCCTTTGTTCAATGGCCTAGCTCTACGTTGTTCAAAATAGAGCAGACAGAATACTGTTTCCACAACAGAATAATATGTGGCCTTAGGAAACAAGCTCATTTTAGAATTCTTTTAGGCTCAGGTTAATGACCTAATTAAGCATACTAGCCCATGTCTGATTTGACAATATGTCCAGGGGTCAGCAAGATTTTAGTTGAGAGGACTGTGTCAGATTCACAAACACACACGTTTTACGCTCTGTCACAGACATAAGTAGATAATTCCTAGGAGTTATTGCACCAAGATGTATGGTAAACTGCTTGACAAGCTAAAAGACACACTCTGGAACAGATTGCCTACTCTGATTTTATTTATAAAGTAAAAACGCATTTTCTATACTTCTCCATGTGCTTGCCTTGGATGTTTTATGTCATTTTTTAGGCGCATTCATATTTTCTATGGTTCGTATTACATTACATTGTTTGCTCAACATTACTGTGCTCATAGGAGCCTTGCATACATATCCAGACGACCACTCATTAAGTCTGGCACAATCTACTCATCACACTCCTTGCCAAATACGTGGGGAAAAAGCACAGATGTGGTTTGGTTCAAATCCCCAAAACTTTGGAACACTTTGTGAGCTCCACCCTGCTGTCCTTGAAGATGACCATTACAACGCGTTTTCCTCAAACTTCCATAGGGAATGACACCCATAAGCATCAATGTCCATGACCTCTGCCAAGTTACTAGAGTCTATAAGTATGAAAAGGAGATGGGGCGGAGCCAACCACCGAAGATGGCAGCCACATAGAAAACAAGCTCTGGCCTGCAGTGATCCTGCCTTAATGACGGCTCAGCCGGAAACCGAGGGTGAGGAGACGTGGCCCCCAACTGCATGAGTAGCACAGAGCTCTGAAGGAGCGGGCTCTGACCCACCACTGCCACAGCTTAGCCCATAGAAGGCTGGCAAAAAAGCCCACGCCGGTGGGAGCACAAAATGGTGGCCGCATGGCTGTGAGGATGCCAAGCAGGCCGCAGAGGGAGAGACAGGTGAGACTGCAATGCCTGGGTCTCCCTGCCGGTGGTGGCTGTGGATGGGGGAGGCCCGACTCCGGATGGCACCGGATGGCACAGCTAAAGAAGTGAGGAGGAGGGGGATGGGTGCAGTCCGGGGCTCTGCCACCCTAGTAACGAGATACCAGGAGGCTCAGGGATTCTGCACTCTGGGAACGGATGGCCCCCACCCGGCCAGGTGGGGAGAAAAGCACTGGTCGGGGCATGGAGCAGGCCCTGGAGAAAGCAAACCCGGAAGGGCCTGAGAGCAGTGATATTCTGGGAAAAAGAGGCTGCTGTGAGGCACAACGCTGTCCCACAGCAGACTGGAGGAGCTCCTGCTGGGGCTGGCACTAGGGGCCAGACAGGGAGAGGGGGCCAGTAAGAGCGGCTTGGATGGAAACAGGAGTGGAGAGGACTGAGCCCCTGAAGAGCCTGGCCAGCGGGGGGCTGTTGAGTATTGGCCCCCTTCTCCTCTGAGGGGCATGTGAAGGAGACAGGGGGCCCCCTGAAACCCTGTGAGCACAGGCAAGGGGGTGGGGGTCTGCATACCCACCGAGGGGTGGCGAGCAGGGTGGCCCCCCGAGATGTGCAAGGCCTGGAGTGGAGGGGCCCCACCTGGAGCACACCGGCTGTGCACAACTACACCTTGCGGAGGGACCGAGACCCACCAGCAGAAGTCACCTGCAGCGGAAATGGGTTTTGGGACCAGCGAAACACCTGGGGAGACTGTCAGCTGAGGGGGGGACTAACATTGGTGGCAAGAGTTCCCCTCTCCAGTTGCCCCCCCCCACCGTGGACAGACAGACGAGTGCAGGAGCAACCACAGAGCCCTCCGAACGGGGAAACAACACCTTAAATCCCAGGCGCAGAGACCACTCAGCTCTGACAGTGAACAGGGTGCAGGGGAGCCAATCCTATGACAGCCTACGCAACCCCCCCCCCCCAATGCCGGCTACCCTACAAAAGATACTGGAAGCAATTGAGAAATTGAAAAATACCCTTAGGCAGGAGATCAGGAAGGTGTCGATGGAACTGAGCCACCTACGGGCGGACCACCGGAAGCTCTCTGACAGAGTGAAAACAACTGAGGAAGAACTGACAAGTCTTGGAACCCAGCAACTGTCATATGAGACACAGATAGCCCATCTCACCGACAAAGTGCAGAGACTAGAATACCGGCCGGAGGACACAGAGGGCTGTAGTTGCTGCAATAATGTATGCATCATAGGGCTCCCGAAGGGGGCTGAGGGTGTTGATATGGTGGCTTTCCTGGAACACTGGATGAAATCCCTCCTCGGTGAGCAGCTGTTCACATATCTTTTTTTCACACTGGGCACAGGGTGTCGCCTAAACCCACAGCGCTGGGCCGGCCTCTTAGACCAGTAATGGCTAAGCTGCTACATTACAGGGATCGAGACATATTGTTACAGAAAGCACGGGAGGCAGGCCCTTTTACAGTGGAGAACTGCAAAGTCAACATGTTTCCTGACTTTACAGCAGCGGTGCAGGCAAAGCGGGTTTCATATCTATCTGTGAAGAGGGCACTGCACAATGAAATGGTCCGTTATGCGCTGCTCTTCAAGATAATGTGGGAAGGCAAAACACACTTTTGCCAGACCCCGGAAGAAGCATGGGCCTGGCTTCAATCTCACAAAGTTGGTAAAGTTGACTGTGCGTGGAGTGCACCCAGTGTAGCTGGTCGTCATATTAAGAGGTGCCCCTATAAGGATCAAACTGTCACAGACCAGCTGGTGTGGCCAATGCAACTACAAGTAACACAGGAACAATGTGCGGCGATCCAGACTACAGCATCACTGATGAATTCGCCCACCTACAATAGAGATAGAAACAATTCCACTGATGTACACAAAACAGAGGACACATCTGACCTTGACTCTATCACCAGTGTGATTGAGGAGCTCCCTCAGGTGACCCCCCAAACAGCAGAAGACATAATCTGACACTTGTTGGTGAGCCTACCCTTGCTCCCGGTAGGAGCAGTGGCTTGAAACTGGGCAGTGCCAGTCTGGTTAAGCTTGACGGTCTATAACAGGCTTCTGGACATTTTACCACCCACTTGACCTTGGACTGCTGCAGAAGGGCGACAATGAGACACTGTAGAAGTTCAGTTTTGCCAGTTTGGGTGGTTGGCCATTGCTGGGCTCCTCTTGGGTCGGGGAGTTGGATGTTGAACATGGTTGTTCTTTTTGAGGCTCAGATATGCAATAGGTGTGGGGGTTGGTGGTGTACGGGGGACTGAGGTGGTTCATGGGGGAGCCGGGACAAGTAGATCAGTGGGCAGTGCAAAATAATGTTGAATAATGGTACTGCAATTGAATTGATGTCCTGGAACATCCGAGGGATGGGGACCACATTGAAACGGCACAATATACTGACCTACATGAAGAGGAGAGGGATCCATATAGCATTTCTACAACAATCCTACCTCACTTAGACAGAGGCTGATAGTCTCTGCAGGCGCTGATCAGCCTATGCACGGCTATTCAGCCTATGCACAAGAAGCACTGACATGTGTGCGGGTGGAGGTGCCCTTTGAGGCTACTACACTAGACGTTGAGAAAGAAGGGCAATATGTCCTGGTGGAGGGATGCCTTAATGGCAGACTGATAGTCATGGGGAGTGTATAAGCCCCCAACCAAGACCATAATCTTTTTAGGGAGGCTCTGTCAGCCCGCCTGGTGGAATTCCCAGAGGGGTCCTATTTGTTGAGGAGATTACAATAGTGTTGTTGACCCAGACTGGGATCGCTACTCTCCCCTTCTGCAGGGAACTGCAACACTTAGAACGGTGAATGGCCTGGCACAATGGATAGATCAATGGGGCATGGAAGATTCATGGCGGACCTAACATCCTCACAGGAAGGAATACTCACAGTACTCTTCCCTCCACCAAGTACACACAAGGATTGATTACATGTTCTGCTCCACGACACTCATGAGTGACGTTCTACATACCGAATACCTAGATAGAACAGTCTCTGACCACAGTCCATTGCTGCTGACACTGCAGACACTGGGGAGGCACCCACTGATTCCAACATGGCAATTGTACCCTAGGGCCTTTGATGCCATGACTACAAGGCATAGTTGGGCAGGATACACGAAGAAGAGGGAAAAGCAAGGAGATTATTAGCCTGGCTGATCAAATCGGAGAGCAGGGGCACACCAATTACCCCCTTGACATCTAGAACCGGGACTCCGCTATATTCCCCAACAGATATCAATGAATAGTTTAGAGCCTATTACACATATTTGTATAGTGCACCAAGGGGGGCTGACTTGGACTCTCTCCAAACCTACCTGGTGGGCCTACGGTTGGTGACATTAGCAGAGCAAGACGGTGTTGAATTGGGGGCACAGATGTGCGACCAGGAGGTGGGAACTGCCATCAAAGCCCTGGCGACGGGGAAAACCCTGGGAACAGGTGGTCTCCCGCCAGAATTCTGTCAGAGATTTGCCAGAACTCTGGCACCCCATCTGGTAGAGATGTATACATAGGCCTATGTGATGGACAAGCTACCGCCATCCACTACGGAGGCCTTGGAAATACCTCTCCCCAAGGGTAAACGGACTAACATGACGGAGGCTAATTATCAATGTTGAGCACTGACATTAAGGTGCTTAGCAAGGGCCTTGCGACCAGATTACTACTGCACATGCAGACTCTCATACATACAGATCAGAATGGGTTTAGACCTATGCGTAGCACATCACACAACCTACGGAGACTCTATTCCATACTTTACGATGACTCTCGTCCCCCGGAGATGTCGGCTACGATAGTGTCGGTGGACTTGGAAAAGGCCTTCAACACTGTGCGATGGGACTATCTAGAAGTGGTGATGATGCAGATGGGGCTGGGGGAGCGATGGGCACAATGGACTAAACTGCTTTACACCCGGCCCACGGCGAGAGTGAAGACAGGACACACAATCTCGAGTAGTTATGACATTTGTTGGGGACCCAGGCAGGGCTGCCCCCTCTCGCCTTTATTGTTCACCATTGTGATTGAACCGCTTCCGGAGAGCTTCCGGGCTGTGGCCGGAGAGTGGGGAGTGATCAAGTGGGAAACACCACAGATTATTTCCCTCTTTGCCGACGACCTCCTCATTTATTTGCGTGATGGGAATGTGGTGCTTCCACAGGTGCAGTAGATGATGGAGGACTTTGACAACCACTCAGGCCTGTGCCTCAATCAATGTAAGACGTTTGTCTTCCCAATGGTAGCAGGGACACCACACCCTCTTTCCTGCCCAGACAATGTCCAGTGGGCCCCCGCACCTCTAAGTATTTGGGAATTCAAATTTATCACGACTTGAAAGACCTTCGAGAGGGTAACCTGGGGGGAGTATACCGGGTATTGATCTCTGCAGTAGCCTTTTGGCGATTGTTAAAACTTCCCATTATGGCATGGATTGCCCTGTCAAAATGGTGATGCTCTCCAGGCTTCTTTCTTAATTCGCCAATTTACCGTTGCTCATCCCTGTGTCCTGGTTTCGCACCTTGGACGGGATCTTACGAGAGTTGGTGTGGGACATGGACTCTCTGTTTGCTGCCGGGGGAGCGAGGGCTGGGAGTGGCTGACTTTGAACTGTAAAATGTGGCAGCTCAGCTTCAGTGTCTGACGAGAGGGCTGCACTCCTCAATGGTCTACTTAGACGAGGGGTCTACCCAAGGGGTGGGACTCCTGGCTTGCCTACTTCAGGGGAAACGGCCCCTTCCTGGATCAAATATACTGGTGACTGTGGCATTGGCAGCCTGGCACAGGGCCCTCAGACGAACACACACGACAAACACCTATGCCCCTGCCCTCCTGCTGGTCGGCCTCCCACATTGTGAACCTTGCTCCTCCTTTACCGTACGACAGGCACAACAATGGACAGAGGTGGTGATTACAACAGTGGGGGACCTGTTCTAGGAAGGGTTGTTGATTCCCTTCGGTGAATTGACAAACCAAACGGGCTTGATTGCTGGCCAGTTCTTAAATTATGAGGTTATCGTACAAGCCATGTGGGGAGACAGAAGTGAAGAACCCACTGCGACTGCGATATTACAGTTTATGCTGATTCTAGGAGGCGGATCCCACATGGTAACATGGTTCTACAGAGCCCTGAATGGGATGATACACTGATCACTGGAGGAACTGAGATATAGGTGGGACACAGATCTAGGGAGACAGATGACGGATGGTGAATGGACTCGATCCCTGGCATACCCACACAAAATCTCTTGAAACACATGCTTGAAGTATATCCAGTATAACTATGTTCATAGGACCTACCTAACCCTGCATAGAATTAATCGGATATACAGGGAGTGCAGAATTATTAGGCAAATGAGTATTTTGACCACATCATCACTTTATGCATGTTGTCTTACTCCAAGCTGTATAGGCTCGAAAGCCTACTACCAATTAAGCATATTAGGTGATGTGCATCTCTGTAATGAGAAGGGGTGTGGTCTAATGACATCAACACCCTATATCAGGTGTGCATAATTATTAGGCAACTTCCTTTCCTTTGGCAAAATGGGTCAAAAGAAGGACTTGACAGGCTCAGAAAAGTAAAAAATAGTGAGATATCTTGCAGAGGGATGCAGCACTCTTAAAATTGCAAAGCTTCTGAAGCGTGATCATCGAACAATCAAGCGTTTCATTCAAAATAGTCAACAGGGTCGCAAGAAGCGTGTGGAAAAACCAAGGCGCAAAATAACTGCTGATGAACTGAGAAAAGTCAAGCGTGCAGCTGCCACGATGCCACTTGCCACCAGTTTGGCCATATTTCAGAGCTGCAACATCACTGGAGTGCCCAAAAGCACAAGGTGTGCAATACTCAGAGACATGGCCAAGGTAAGAAAGGCTGAAAGACGACCACCACTGAACAAGACACACAAGCTGAAACGTCAAGACTGGGCCAAGAAATATCTCAAGACTGATTTTTCTAAGGTTTTATGGACTGCTGAAATGAGAGTGAGTCTTGATGGGCCAGATGGATGGGCCCGTGGCTGGATTGGTAAAGGGCAGAGAGCTCCAGTCCGACTCAGACGCCAGCAAGGTGGAGGTGGAGTACTGGTTTGGGCTGGTATCATCAAAGATGAGCTTGTGGGGCCTTTTCGGGTTGAGGATGGAGTCAAGCTCAACTCCCAGTCCTACTGCCAGTTCCTGGAAGACACCTTCTTCAAGCAGTGGTACAGGAAGAAGTCTGCATCCTTCAAGAAAAACATGATTTTCATGCAGGACAATGCTCCATCACACGCGTCCAAGTACTCCACAGCGTGGCTGGCAAGAAAGGGTATAAAAGAAGGAAATCTAATGACATGGCCTCCTTGTTCACCTGATCTGAACCCCATTGAGAACCTGTGGTCCATCATCAAATGTGAGATTTACAAGGAGGGAAAACAGTACACCTCTCTGAACAGTGTCTAGGAGGCTGTGGTTGCTGCTGCACGCAATGTTGATGGTGAACAGATCAAAACACTGACAGAATCCATGGATGGCAGGCTTTTGAGTGTCCTTGCAAAGAAAGGTGGCTATATTGGTCACTGATTTGTTTTTGTTTTGTTTTTGAATGTCAGAAATGTATATTTGTGAATGTTGAGATGTTATATTGGTTTCACTGGTAATGATAAATAATTGAAATGGGTATATATTTTTTTTTGTTAAGTTGCCTAATAATTATGCACAGTGATAGTCACCTGCACACACAGATATCCCCCTAACATAGCTAAAACTAAAAACAAACTAAAAACTACTTCCAAAAATATTCAGTTTTGATATTAATGAGTTTTTTGGGTTCATTGAGAACATGGTTGTTGTTCAATAATAAAATTAATCCTCAAAAATACAACTTGCCTAATAATTCTGCACTCCCTTATGCGTAACGTTAGGGAATGCCTACGATGCAGACTGAGTGATGCTGACTTCCGCCATATGACTTGAGGATGCCCAGTATTGCAGCATTTCTGGGAGGAGGTTATTGCCAGACTCCACAGCACTCTGGACAGACGGATAACAGCCCAGCTGTCTGCTTATTGGGACCTTTTGATAGCCCACCCCCACAAAAGCTGGGGAACAGATTTATTGGCCTGGCACTGGAACTGGCACGTAGGAGGGCAGAGATGACCTGGAAGAACAGCAATGAACCTAGTTTGAGTTTACATAGGTGGCAGATGTTACCTGCTGTGCCAGAGCAGAAGAGTGGGCCCTCCAGGTGGAGGAAATGAGAGGGATGAGGAACAGACTGATAGCCCCCTTAGGGCAGAGGTGGTGGGAACATGGGACACTCTTGAGGCGGCTATGGACGAGGCCGCAGATGGGCCGCTCAATAAGAGAAGTTAGGCCCACAACCACAAATGACCCCTGGAACCTCCTTGAATGATCATGCACGGCCCTCACCTACCGCCACCCCCCCACTCCGGCCAGACCCCATGCAGTCGCTGACACACCTGCAAGCCAAGTAGCTTGGTTCATATTACTGGGCAAGTTGTATGTTTTGTTTGTTAGTTATTGTACTCAGAGTGGATGGGTACCTGAGATCCTAGAGCTGAAAGTGGTGGTGTACAACCACCCTGCTTCAAGGATACACCGCACTGACTGGAGAACCACTGACAACCCCCACTGCAACTATTTCTACGAGGAATAACCCTCAGAGTGGGGGAATATAAAACAATAGCAGTGTTGGTTAACTGTTTAAAAGTTTCATGAACATATGACTTGTACTGCCATGTAAGATGTTTTGATCCTGTGACCAGGGGGCCAGATGTAGCAAAGTTTTGAGATTCGCAAATGGCCCGATTCGCAATTTGCGACTCCGCAAAATCGGAAATGGGATGCAAAAATCCCATTTCCGAAGTGCAAATTGCGATGCGAGCCATTACAGACTCACACAAATTGCGACCTCATTGTGCGACCCGCAAAGAGGAAGTCGCAATTTGCCAGTCGCAAACCATATGAAAAAGCCACTCGCAAATTGCGACTAATCGCAAAAAGCCCATTTTGCACACCCAAATTACCACTAAGTCAGAGCAGGTGGTGACCAGAATCAAAGTATAAAAGGAGACCCAGAAGGCATCTGGGTTACTCAAAATGGCTGAACTGTATGTGATAGCAAGGAGGAGGAGAGTCCACGCCGCCCAGCAGAGGAGGAGGAGGAGCCAGAGACAGGAGAGAATATACAGAACCAGGCAGAGACTTTTCCAACAAACTGAGGAGGAGATATATGACAAATATAGACTCAGCAGTGCAGCAATACTAGAATTAATTGAACTACTCAATCCACAGCTTCAACAACAACCAATGCGCGGCAGCGCCATCCCCACACATGTGCAAGTGCTATGCTCACTGCACCTCTTGGCCTCGGGTAGCTATCAGGGGGTTATTGCTGTGGCGGGTGGGGTATCCCAAAGTGCACTCTCAAGATTCTTCAGATGTTTCCTAGATGCCATACTCACACACATGTCCAGATACATATACCTACCCAGGAATGAGGCAGAAATTAACAGCACTGAGTTGGACTTCTACAGAATTGCCAACTTCCCTCATGTAATAGGGTGTGTGGACGGGGCACATATATAAATCTGCCCTCCTGCAAATCTGGAATATGTGTTCCGCAATAGGAAATGTACCCACTCACTGAACATCCAGGTGGTATGCGACGCCCATAATGTCATCACTGGCATTGTAGCCAAATTTCCAGGGAGTACACATGACTCATACATATTCAGGCACAGTGGGATACACCAACACCTAGAATGTGGGGAGTTTGGAGACGGATATCTATTAGGTACCCTGAAGCCATCCCTACAGGTCACTGTAGAAACCATCCATGCCCTGCTAACATTGCTTATTTTTGCCAAACAGGTGAGAGTGCATATGCGCTAAGACCATGGATACTTACCCCGTACCTAACACCTGGCAATGAGAATGAGAGGCGATATAACATTTCACATCGGCGTACCAGAACTGTCATTGAGAGGACCTTTGGACTGTTAAAGGCAAGATTCTGATGCCTCCACAGAAGTGGAGGTGCGCTCCAGTATGCCCCAGTAACAGCATTCAAGATTGTTGGCGCATGTGCAATCCTACACAACATTGCCACCAGACGTGGTCTACATCTCACCCCTGAAGACACGGATTCAGAGGATGAGGAGAAAGAGCTACCACATCGCCAGCCTGGGGATAGAAGCATTGCAAATCAAGGCAGATGGAGACGGGACCACATTGCAACCCAATACTTTGGCAGGTACGTGGCAACTGTCACCACACTCACTGATGTCACACAAACAGAGCCCAGTTGTGTAGTGAAACAAACAAACCCTTTTTATTTGTGTACTAAATGTTGAAAGAAAACTGCTGTCCGTAAGGGGCTGTACATGTCCAATTTTTATGAGAACACATTGACATCATGTGCCTCATGAGTCATGCTGTCTTATGGCCTACACCCTCCTCCTTGCTCGCCCAGCATGGCTCATCCCAGGTGGGTCTGCTGACCCCTGCAGTGCACTTGCACTCCTCAGCACACGTGAGTCACTTGCAGACACACTGCTGTTGTGGACCCCTCCTCACTGTCCTGAGGGGTCTCACCTGTGCCCCTTTCCACCTGCCTGGCTTCCAACATGTCCACTGCGTGGCTGATGCGGCCTAGTCCCCGTGTCACATCTCCAGCAAAGTGGCCAAGTTCGACCTGTAGACTCATGGTCCGTCTTGACAGGCCAGTAGTGTTTGTAGCAAGATGCCCAATGGACGCTGCCATGTGGTCAAAGCGTGCGACTAGGTGTATATATGTAAATATGTTACAAAATATATATGAATAAGAGATGATGTATTTTGTTTTACTCATTAGCCAACCACCAGACAAAACACTCACGATTTGTTTTGGTCAAATGACCTCCTTCTTAGTCATTTATCAAACATAAGCAAAGAAAAGCATTATGTGGAAGCGCCTGATAAATTCTTTGAGTCAAGTATTTGACAATTACTGCGTATAAGCTAGTGTGAACATAACTGAATCACAGCAGATTTACTCTGTGAGGCTCAAATTTGAAGACATTGACAGTAATGTTCAGGGCAAAAATATTATGGTGGTCATTACAACCCTGGCGGACGGTGTTAAAGCTGCGGTAATACCGCAAACAGGCTGGCGGACAAAAAAAGGGAATTATGACCGTGGCAGAAACCGCCAACATAGACAGTCACTTTAACACTCCGACCGCCACGGTGGTACAGACAAGCAGCGCGGCGGTCACCACCAACAGACAGTACCGCCCACAGTATCACAACCCGCCAATCCGCCACCTTTTCCGGGGCAGATTCACCGTGGATAAAAACACGGCGGAAACAGCTTTTGCAATGGGAAAACGCTCACCTCAACATACTCCACGAGGAAGGAGGCCACCATGGAGCCCGAACTACAAATACTCCCTGCCCTTGTCTTCCTGCTTCTCTACGAACACCAGCCATGTAGGCGCCGAAGACAACGGTGAGTACTGCACCTACGACATAGGGGAGGGGGGAGGCAAAAGTCACGGACACACACACACACAACACCCCCAACCCCACCCTGATCCTCACCCACTACAACACACACACCAATGCATTTCCAAACAGCACAGTAACAACCCCCAACCCTCCCGGAAGAATGCAAAGACAAAAGGAAATGGGTTCAACCATTGTAATGTATCAAAATACAGTAACCAAATATATACAGATATATAAAAACAATCAAAAATCATACATCACAATTAGTACTGCAGGTATGCACATATCAATGTCCGTGGACCACTGGGCCCACAATGTATGGGCGAGGCCCACACTAGATACCTGTCCACAAACGGAGAGAACACTGCAGGGGCATCAGATAGAAATACAACAGGCACCTCAGCCGGATTACAGCACCACGCCAGATCCACGACGGGGCTCCATGCCCATTGATGTATCCTGGGGAGTGCAAAGCCACAGTCTCTCAAGTCTCTACAGTGGGTAGGTTGCCCACTGATCAATCCTGGGGAGTGCAAAGCCACTGTCTCTCAAGTCTCTACAGTGGGTGGTTTGCCCGCTGTACCATCCGGGGGAGTGCAAAGCCACAGTCTCTCAAGTCTCTACAGTGGGTGGTTTGCCCACTGTACCATCTGGGGGAGCGCAAAGCCACAGTCTCTCAAGTCTCTACAGTGGGTGGTTTGCCCACTGCTTTATCCTGGGGAGTGCAAAGCCACAGTCTCTCAAGTCTCTACAGTGGGTGGTTTGCCCACTGTACCATCCTGGGGAGTGCAAAGCCACAGTCTCTCAAGTCTCTACAGTGGGTGGTTTGCCCACTGTACCATCCTGGGGAGTGCAAAGCCACAGTCTCTCAAGTGGATAACAGTATACACTGGTTCTGTAGGGGGACTGGTGCCCAGAGTGCTTCATCCTGTGAAGGACAGACAGAGTGGATGCAGGTCTCCACTGGTTCTGGAGGGGAATGGTGCCCAGAGTGCATCACGCTCCCCGTGACGATCCCATTTCCGTCACTGTCCCAGCTGCACATGGGCTAACAATGCTTGATTTGGCGGTCTTTGCCCTGTTCAGCGGTCTTCAACATGGCGGTCTTTGCCCTGTTCAGCGGTCTTCACCATGGCGCCCTTTGCCCTGTTCAGCGGTGCGTGCCTTTGCTGTGTCTGACCTGTTCAGCGGTGCTTGCCTTTGCTGTGTCTGACCTGTGCAGCGGTGTGTGGCATGACGGTCCCTCAGTGCCCAGCAGGGCTGTGGCTGCCGGAGCCCTCCAGGTCACTGACTCTGGCGGTGGTCTCCGGACCAGTGACGACAGTGCTGCCCTCCAGGGCACTGACTCTGACGGTGGTCTCCGGACCAGTGACGATACTGCTGCCCTCTAGGGCACTGACTCTGGCAGTGGTCTCTGGACCAGTGACGACAGTGCTGCCCTCCAGGGCACTGACTCTGGCGGTGGTCTTCGGACTAGTGACGATACTGCTGCCCTCCAGGGCACTGACTCTGGTGGTGGTCTCCGGACCAGTGACGATAATGCTGCCCTCCAGGGCACTGACTCTGGCGGTGGTCTCCGAACCAGTGACGATACTGCTGCCCTCCAGGGCACTGACTCTGGCGGTGGTCTCCGGACCAGTGATGACAGTGCTGGCGGTGGAGTCCCGGCCGGCGGGGAGGATGGCAGCCTTCTCCGCCGTGCTGCTCTTACCAGACTTTGGAGACTTCTTCTGCCCCTACACCACCTTGGGAGGAGTTACAGCTGACTCGGCACTCCCCCCGGGACCCTTTTGAGCTGTTTTGCCAGCAGGAGTCTTTACCCTCTCCCCGTCGGCCACTTTCCAACTTAAGGTGCTTTACAGGGGGTGGACTGGCAGTGCTTTGGCTCCGTGTCACACTGGCTGCCCTGGTGGCCGGTGCACTCCACAAACCTTTAACACGCACCACTGGTACCTGACTTTTTTTGGCTGAGGTGCTACTACGGGACCTATGAATTGGAGGGGTGGGGGTGGTGGGAAAGAGGTCAACGTTGCTGAGGAAGAGTTTCTGACGAACACTGGGACGGGTAGCTGGAGGGGGTCTGGGAGTGGAGGAAAAGGAGGTGGTTGTAGGAGGTGTAACTTAAGGTGATTTGGGTGCAGGTGCAGGTACTGGAGGCTGTCGTGAGGTGGATGGATGTTGGGTGAGTGGGTGCCCGCGTTTGTGTACTTTGGGAGGGGGCATCACAGACACACTGGGAGTGGACACAGGGGGCATGTAAATGGTAGTGGGGGTGGTGAGCGGGGTGTGGTGCTGGGTGTTCTGGTGCGAGTCCTAGTGCCTGTAGATGTAGTGCTTGCAGGTGAGAGTGTAGACGACACTGGGAGGGAGGAGGGAGACGAGGAGGAGGGGGACACAGTGGAGGCAGTGGATGTTGCTGTGTCTGTATGTGGGTGATGCTTGTGTGAGTGCCTGTGGGATGTGTGGTGCCTATGTTTGCCTGAGCTACTTTTGTGTGTTGAGGAGTGTGCATGCTTGATGGTGTGGTTGGGATAGGCTGGGGTACAGGGGATTGGGTCTGGGTGGAGGAAGTTGGAGTGGGGAGGCTAGACACAGGGACAATGGCTGCCATCAGTGCTGAGGCCGGAGATTGCAGGGTTCGATGATGGGCAGCCTGACCAGAATGAATGCCCTCCAGTAATGCATTAGTGTGTTGCAACTCCCTTTCTACATCCTGGATGGCATTCACAATGGTAGACTGCCCAACAGTGAGTGACCTGAGGAGGTCAATGGCCTCCTCACTGAGGGCAGCAGAGGTGACAGGGGCAGGGGCTGAGGTGCCTGGGGCGAAGGTGATGCCCACCCTCCTGGGTGAGCGGGCACGGAGCGAAGGCTGAGGGGCTGCTGGGAGGGCGGTGCTGGTAGGGGGGGTGGCGGCTGTACCTGTAGAAGTGGGAGGCACAGATGGTGCCGCCACCACAAGGAAGCTCCCATCGGCGGACAAGTCCGTGTCGCTGTTTGATGATCCTGTGACCGACGTGAAGCTCCCCTCGCCCTCCGTCCCACTGGTGTATTCGGAGTCTGTGGTGTGGCCCTCCATGGCCATGTGGGATGCAGCTCCCTCGTGCTCCTGTGCCACTGTACCTCCGCCTGATGATGCTGATACACAAACAAACAGGGAGAGCACAAAAAGGGTGGGGGACGACAGAAGAAAGACAGGTTGAGTGCATGGCTTAACGCTACCGTTGGCGGACAATACAGACACAGCAGCCCCCTGCACTACGCCGTGCTCTTGGCCTCTACAGATGCAATTCCTGGGATATGGCCTACATGGCTATGAGTGTCATCTGTCCACATAGATGACACAGGGGTATGTATACCTGTACTTGGCACTCTACAGAGGTGGGGTGGAGGGCCACAGGGCCATGCCTTACGAAATGGCCTAGCTTATGTAACTCGCCCTGGCCTAGGGAAACCCACAGCCCTCCTCCCCCACCCAGACCCCTCCACTGCGCGCAAAGTGATGAGAATGAGAGTGTACTCACCCCCTTGTGTCTGCTGTGATGCCCTCAAGCGCCCATCCAACTCAGAGTAGGCCACCGCCAGGATCCGGAACATCAGGGGGGTCGTGGTGCGACGGGCACCCCTCCCACGTTGGGAGGCCATCCCCAGCTGAGCCTCCACCGTCTTCTTGCTCCAGCGGCAAATGTCCTCCCATCTTTTACGGCAGTGGGTGCCCCGTCTCTGGTGGACCCCCAGGGTCCGGACATCCTTGGCGATGGCACGCCAAATGTCCTTCTTCTGGTGGGCGCTGACCTACATAACATGTATAGGGGAAGAAGACAAGTCATTAGCAACTCCACCGTCGAAGTGAGTGGCCCCCATCCCTACCCTTGCCATGTGGCACATGCATTCACAGTCCTTCATGGTCGCAGAACTCTGCCCCCTTCCTACTGACATCCAGCCCTCTCCACCCAGCATAGCCCATACAACCTGCTCCCTGTGTACTTACCTGTTGGTCTGGAGGACCGTAGAGTAGCGTGTACTGGGGAGGACCCTGTCCACTAGCTTCTCCAACTCCTGAGCAATGAAGGCAGGGGCCCTTTCCCCAGACGCAGCAGCCATTGTCTCTTCCAGACCGAGGTCACAGCAGCACTTGCAGTGTAGGTCCTCTCCTGTCGAAGATCAGGTATCGAGTGATTAAACAGATAGAAAATGGCGGTCACGTCCGCGGCGGTGACGTCCGCGGCGGTGCGTATCATAACCGCCGGCGCACTTCATCATTGGCTCCTGGGACCCATAGGGTCCAATGTTAACCAATGCAGCATTGCGCCGCGGTCTACGACCGCCTACCGCGACGGTGTACAACGCCAGCGCAGTCACCTCACATCCCATTGTCCCAGTTTAGAGGTCAGGCAGCCGCCATTTCAGGGGCCCACATGGCTTAATTTACTACTGTGTCACACATACCTAGGCCTACACTCAACACACATACAGGAAGAGTTTTGTATTTGGTGTCGTGTTCTGTGTAGCTGTGGGTACATACCTGAGAATTTGTTGACTCTGTGCTCGCTGTTGTCCTTCTTAGGCACCGTCAGCTGGGACATTTGAGGAGATGGCGGAATCCTCCGGTGTACCGACCGCTGGTGGACCTGTTAACAATGGAGGAGCGACATTTGATCATCACCTACAGGTTTGACCGTGCCACAATCCAGGAACTGTGTACCCAGTTGGAGCCAGACCTGATCTCACCAATCCACCATCCCACAGGAATCCCCCCTGAAGTGCAGGTGCTATCAGTGCTCCATTTCCTTGCAAGTGGATCATTTCAAACAACAGTGGCCATGACATCAGGGATGTCCCAGCCTATGTTTTCCAACGTGTTGTCCAGAGTGTTGTCTGCCCTGCTGAAACACGTTAGGAGCTACATCGTTTTCCCTCAGGTGGAGGATTTGGCTACAGTTAAAGGTGACTTCTATGCCCTGGGACATATACCTAACATCATAGGTGCCATTGATGGGACCCATGTAGCTCTGGTCCCCCCACGCAGGAGTTAACAGGTGTACAGGAACCGGAAGAGTTATCATTCCATGAATGTACAGATGGTATGTTTGGCAGACCAGTACATCTCCCAGGTAAATGCTATGTTCCCTGGCTCAGTGCATGACGCCTACATCCTGCGGAATAGCAGCATCCCTTATGTGATGGGTCAACTCCAGAGGCACCGTGTGTGGCTATTAGGGGACTCTGGTTACCCCAACCTGTCATGGCTATTGACCCCAATGAGGAATCCCAGGACCAGGGCAGAGGAACGTTACAATGAGGCCCATGGGTGGACTAGGAGGGTGATCGAACGCACCTTCGGCCAGGTTCAGGTGCCTCCATATGACTGGTGGTTCCCTATTCTACTCACCAAGGAAGGTGTGCCAGATCATCATCGCCTGCTCGATGTTTCACAATCTTGCTTTGCGACGCCAGGTGCCTTTTCTGCAGGAGGATGGTCCAGATGACGGTGTTGTGGCAGCTGTGGAGCCTGTGGACAGTGATGAGGAGGAAGCTGAGGAAGAAGACATAGACAACAGGGAGTCAGTCATACAGCAATATTACCAGTGACACACAGGTGAGAACAATTTTTTTTACTATTACATTCACTTTCACACTTCTACCTCTATCCTGTCTGTCAATTAGAAGCAGTATTTGGTAACTGAGTTGTACATTTCCATTACGGTTTCACAGGTGTGGTTACCAATGTGTGTCATCTGCTTGCATCCTTCATGGACTTGTGATGTGTGACATAGGTATGTTGGCATTACATTTGAAAACGCATTTTGTCACTGTCATAGGTAATACACATTTTCAAAATCACAGACTGACTCCAGATTGTTTTGTGGTTCAAGGGTGTTTATTGAAGTGCTAATTATTGGAGGGGGTGGTAAAATGGTGATGGGTGATGGAGGAGGAATGTCCATGGCAGAGTCCAGTCTATTAGTCTCACAGGTGCACTGCCCATATGGGCATAGGAAGTGGAGCTGGGGCAGTTCCAATCTGGACATGGTAACAAAGTGAGACAGTTGGATGACAATCAGGGTGGTCTCATTTCCTGGCGGGGGTCTTGCCATCGTGCTCTGTCCTGTTTCTGGATCTCAGGGACCGCTTGCGGGGTGATTGTCCGTCTGCAGGGGGTGGGGTGCTGGTGTGGTGGTCCTGTGGCGGGGCGTCCTGCCAACTAGCGCCAGCGGAGGTGGTGGGCAGTTCATCGTCTAGGCTAGTGTCAGGGGCCCCTTGGAGTGCCACGGTGTCCCTCATGGTCTTTTGTATGTCCTTCAGCACCCCTACGATGGTGCCCAGGGCAGAGCTGATGGTTCTGAGCTTCTCCCTGAAGCCCAAATAGTGTTCATCCTGCAGGCGCTGGGTCTCCTGAAACTTGGCCAGGACCGTAGCCATTGTCTCCTGTGAGTGGTGGTAGGCTCCCATGATGGAGGAGAGGGCCTCGTGGAGAGTGGGTTCCCTTGGCCTGTCTGCCCCCTGTCGCACAGCAGCCCTCCCAGTTCCCCTGTGTTCATGTGCCTCCGTCCCCTGGACCGTGTGCCCACTACCACTGCCACCAGGTCCCTGTTGTTGTTGGGGTGGTGGGTTATCCTGGGTTCCCTGTAGTGGTGGACACACAGCTGATTGACGTGTCCTGGGTACAGAGGTATGGGCCCGCTGGGTGGGTGCTGTGCTGGTGTTACCAGAGGGTGGAAGGTCAGTGTTAGGCTGTGCCTGTGCGAGGGGAACCGACTGTCCCGAGGCCCACGATGATCCGGGCTGGTCATCTGGATCCAGTTGACCAGAGCTGCTGTGGGTGGAGTGGAGATGTCTGGACCCTCCTGTGTGGTGACGTTACGTAGTGGTCCTGCAGGGGTATAAGAGCATGATTATTGCATGTGTGCGTGTCATGGTGTGCAATGGGTGGGTGTGCGTGTACCCCAGTGCAAGCATTCCTGTGTGGGGGCTTGTGTGATGATGGTTGGGGGTTGTTCTGGGTATGTGCAGTGGGCATGCTTTAGTGATGGGTGTCTGTTGGACTTTTGCTTATGCAGGGTCATCCCCAGACTTTTTTGCCTCCTGCCTCCTATATTTTTCTGACAAGTTGCTGTTGGCTTTTCAACTCTGAGCACTTTACCACTGCTAACCAGTGCTAAAGTGCATATGCTCTCCTGTTTAAATTGTATGTAAGTGGTTCATCCATGATTGGCATATTTGAATTACTAGTAAGTCCCTAGTAATGTGCACTAGAGGTGCCAGGGCCTGTAAATCAAATGCTACTAGTGGGCCTGCAGCACTGGTTGTGCCACCCACATAAGTAGCTCTGTAATCATGTCTCAGACCTGCCACTGCAGTGTCTGTATGTGTATTTTTACACTGTAAATTCGACTTGGCAAGTGTACCCACTTGCCAGGCCTAAACCTTCCCCTTCCTTACATGTAAGGCACCCCTAAGGTAGGCCCTAGGTAGCCCCAAGGGCAGGGTGCAGTGTATGGATAAGGTAGGACATATAGTAATGTGGTTTATATGTCCCGACAGTGAAATACTGCCAATTTCGTTTTCACTGTTGCAAGGTCTGTCTCTCTCTCATAGGATAATAGGGGGGCTACCTTTAAATATGATTAAAGTGTAGATTCCCCTAGGGAGTAGATGGACAGGTGGAGTTTGGGATCCCTGAACTCACAATTTAAAAATACATCTTTTAGTAAAGTTGATTTTGAGATTGTGCGTTTGAAAATGCCACTTTTAGAAAGTGAGCATTTTCTTGCTTAAACCATTCTGTGACTCTGCCTTGGTTGTGGATTCCCTGTCTGGGTCAGTTTGACAGTTGGGTTGTTTTTCACCTCACACCAGACAGTGACACAAAGGGAGCTGGGGTGTGATCTGCATTTCCTGATTAGCCATCTCTGCTAGGAGGGAGGGGTGGAGTGGTCACTCTCATCTGAAAGGACTGTGCCTGCCTCTGACAATGCTGTCTCCAGCCCCCTGGTGTGTGTCTGAGGCCTTGCCTGGGCAAGGCAGGATTTCACAAGAAGGTGTGAGTCCCCTTTGAAGAAAGGTGACTTCAAAGACTAAAATGGGTATAAGAAGGGCACCCAAACTTACAAACTTTAGAAACACTTCTGGAACCAAGAGGAACCTCTGCCTGGAGAAGAGCTGATAGCTGAGGAAAACGTGCTGCCCTGCCTGTGACTGTGCTTTGTGGAGCTTTCCTGCAGTGCTGCTTCTGCAAGAGTAAGAGGGCAAAGACTGGACTTTGTGTGCCTTCCATCTTGAAGAAGAAATCTCCAAGGGCTTGATGTAGAGCTTGCCTCCTGTTGTTGAAGTCTCAGGGATAACAAAGACTTCTTCCTGCCAGCACCTGGAGTCTCTGGAGAGACCCCTACTCTGCTCTGTGGTGCCCTTCCAGTTCCTGGGACCCTGAAAGGAGAGGCTGGCAGCCTAAGGACAAAAATACACGCACCGAGCGCCGTGCGGAGAAAAGATCGACGCGAATCCGATCGCGGCTGAGAAAACGACGCGACGCCGGCTCCGCAGCTGAGAAACGACGCCGCAGGAAACGCGACCGGAGAATCGACGCCCGGAGCAGGAGAAACGACGCGCAGCATCGCTGACGAAGGCTGAGAGATCGCAACCTGCGCCGCGGGACTTTCGGACCGTCGCGTGGCTGGCTTTTTCGACGCGCATCGCCGTGCCGAGTTGTTTTCGACGCATATAACCGTGCAGGGTTATTTTCGACGCACACCGCCCGTGCGGGGTTATTTTTGACGCAAACCAGGTACATTTACACGCTAGCAGCGCTAGTGTGTTGTTACAACTACCTAAAGACTCTTTTTATTTTAAACCTTTGAAAAATCATAACTTGACTTGTGTATGTTGGATTTTTGTCGTTTTGGTCTTGTTTTGTCTAGATAAATATTTCCTATTTTTCTAAACTGGTGTTGTGTCATTTTGTAGTGTTTTCATTAAGTTACTGTGTGTGTTGGTACAAATACTTTGCGCCCAGCACTCTGAGGTTAAGCCTACTGCTCTGCCAAGCTACCAAGGGGGTAAGCAGGGGTTAGCTGAGGGTGATTCTCTTTTATCCTAACTAGAGTGAGGGTCCTTGCTTGAACAGGGGGTAACCTGACTGTCAACCAGAGACCCCATTTCTAACAGTGTCCATGCTTAGTTGTGTCATGCAGGGCTTGTTGTTGGGATGTGTGGTTTGAGTAATTAGTACATTAGTGAGGAGTTGTAGTGATAGGGGAGGGGGTGAGGGTGGGGGTGTGTTATAGCATGCAGGTAGGGTGGGGGATATGATAGTTAAGATTTGACTTACCAGTGTCCATTCCTCCACCGACTCCTCCGAGGCCCTCTGGATGCATGATGGTCAAGACCTGCTCCTCCCATATTGTTAGTTGTGGGGGAGGCGGTGGGGGTCCGCCACCAGTCCGCTGAACCGCGATGTTGTGCCTGGAGACCACGGAACGCACCTTCCCCCGTAGGTCGTTCCACCTCTTCCTGATGTCCTCCCGATTTCTTGGATGCTGTCCCACAGCGTTGACCCTGTCGATGATTCTTCGCCATAGCTCCATCTTCCTGGCTATGGAGGTGTGCTGCACCTGTGCTCCAAATAGCTGTGGCTCTACCCGTAAGATTTCCTCCACCATGACCCTGAGCTCCTCCTCGGAAAACCTGGGGTGTCTTTGGCGTGACATGGGGTGGTGTAGGTGATGTGTGGGGTGGTGTATGTGTTGATGAGTGTGGTGATGTGTGGTGGTGTGGGGTGTTTTGAACGTGGATGTTGTATGGGGGATGGTGTTGTGTGCCTCTGTGTGGTGGGGTTGTCTATTGCTGTAGTCTCTGTCTGTCGCCTTCGTCTTCAGTTTTTGGTCGTAGGGGTTTGTGGGTGATGTGGGTGTGTGTTTTATATTGTGTTGGGTGTGTGGGAGTGGTGTTTGTATGTGTATCAGGTGTGTGTATTTGGAATTGTCCAATGTGGCGGTGTTTTGGAGATGTGTGTGTATTTTGAGCGTGGCGGTGTGTACCACCAATGGAATACCGTGGTTGAAAGACCGCCGCGTGGATTTGTGGGTCGTGATAGCATGGGCGTGTTTCTGTTGGCGTGACAGTGGAGGTTTTGTTTTTGCCAGTTTATCACTGACCTTTGGTGTGGCGGACTTGTGTGGGTGTCTGAATTTCGGCGGATTCCGAGATGTGGGTCATAATAGCTGTGGCGGAATTCCGCGGCCGCGGCAGTGTATTGGTGGTCTTCTGCACGGCGGTAAGCGGCTTTTACCGCCAATGTTGTAATGACCCCCTATATGTTCTAATAGATGTTTCATAGTGATGATCTAATGCATTGCTTGCAACACTAATCACTGAGCCACACTGATACTGTATCAATAACAAACCTCTGGCTCAGGCGTTCAAATAAAAAAGTGCATAGAAGATGCAAAAAGCCTCCTACTCTTTTTCTCAAGTACGATATAGATGTCTACTTGGGCTTGAATATCAGTGAGTGACGTTTGTTTATTTTCTTTTATGCTTTGGTAAACTTTCTAGAAATTGCCTGTAGGAATGTACAATTTTAATAAAGCTCAATAGTTATTTTGAAAATTAGATCTCATATTCAATTTATTAAGACTGGGGAATGCATTTTTAATGAGATAGGGTAATGAGCAGGGTTTATACGAGGAACACTTTTGGGAATTATCAAATGTGGGCTTTTGTGGTAAAAAACGTTCTTATTAAGTGGGATGAAATAGATCTAGAAAGCTGCAAGCTGCAAGAAAATATGAGTGTCCACTACTTAGAAATTCTGAAATAGCATACATTTTCCCGGAAATCTATGTGGACTCCAAATGATTATGACATATTTAGTCAGATAGGATTGCCACAGAACTTCACTCTTCTTAGATATATGAGGCATCCTGAACATAGACATGAATCCTTCTACTTTTATTTTGTTGCTTCTCAAAAGAGAATTTGTCAAATATGGCCCCAAGAGACGAAATAATGAAACAATATTTTAGCACTCTATAATGCAAGCATCGAGAAATGGCTAGATAAGCATAAGCATACCATACAAACCGTAGCTTGTGCATTAATTATTTTTTATTCACTCATTATTTCACTGATAGTATTCACTAATGGTGGTTCAACTGGGACAGTGTATGCATCGATACCACCAAGTTCATCACAAATAGTTCAACATACTCTGCTATTTCTGCCAAATACTTGTTCAGTCCTCACCTTGAAACAACATTTTATATCTGGTTATCATGATTCGCCGTGACCATAGACATAAATGGAAAGCAATCTTCACCTTCATCTTTGAATAGAAGGTAATAGTCAGAAAAATCATTCTGTCATGAAACATTCCCGGCACACTTTATCAGGTACATTTCTACCCCCCCACCACTTCGATTCTATCCCAGAACAACTTCTTCCCATTCAACTCCCACTGACCCAACAACATCTTTTAATATAACTTCAATCCGAACTGCTCTAGGTGCTCTACCAATTGGCCAATGATGTCTCTCATCTGAAAAGCCCATCCTTACCTGCCAACCCACTTACAGAACTGCAAAGAAGATGCATATTTTCTGAAAACTTTGACCTAAAAACAATAATCTATTAAGGGTGTTGTCTGGAGGGATTCATTTATGTTCTCCATTTCACTCCACAAAAAGCATCACATTAGACAATGCGAGAATACCAATCATCCCATAAAAAAATATTTTCTTTGATATTGTTCAATTAATATATTTATAAATACAGTTTAACCTTGAAAAAACTTCAGCCCTCATTACCACTTTGGCGGTCTTTTGGTAAGACCGCCAAAGTCACAGGTGCCCAAAGATCGCCAGTGTTGGTGGTCCGTAGATGCCATATTTGGACTGATGGCAAGTGAGAAGTGGTTCCACAACTAGCACTGCCATGCCAAAAGGACTCCGCCCACCTTATTACCAGATGTAATACGGCACAACAGTTCCTGCACAGTGGTGAGGTGCTAACGGTCCAAATGCCAACACCCATTCCCTCCTGGATTACCTCATTGCCCAGGCAGGTAGGTCGACCGTCCTCAAGGAGGGATGGGGGGTAAGTGGGGTGTGTGGTGTGCATGTGAGTGGTGTGTGCATGCATGTGTAGCAGTATGGGTGTGCATGAGTGTATGTGTGTCAGTATGTGTGCGTGGAGGGTGTTTGTGTCTGAATGGAGGCGGAGGTGATGGTGGTGTTGGGTTGCAAGTGAGTAGGTGTGTCGATTGGGATATGTGCGTGTAGGGGTGTTTGTACAGGTGCGTGCGAGCGACTGGGGGTGTATGTCGGGGAGTGTGTTTATGAGTGGGGGTATGTTAGTGTAAGAGCGAGTGGGGGTGAATGTATGTCAGTGTGAGAGCAAGTGGGGGGTGCGTGTATGTCAGTGTGAACAGACCTCAGGCGTCCTGTGCATCGGAGAAGCTCTTTGGCCATGTTGTGGATTTTGGTGAGGGCGAGGCAGGGAGCAGTCTGTTGAGATGCCGGGGGAAGAGGATTCTCCATTTTTTTTTTTTTCATAATGCCCGTTGCTGTTCCATGGGTCCTCTTCCTTGGGTTGGCCCTGCTGTTGCAGGTTTGAGGGATGAGGTCAGAGAAGGATATGGGGCCATCGATTGGCTTATTGGTGATGGCCCCCAACAATAGTGAGTCCGTGGTGTTCTGATAGATGACCCCCTCCATCCGTAGGAGGCTGCTGCTACCTTTTAGGGTCCCTCAGTGCGTTGAGCTCCGATTCAGGCTGTCATCTTCATCCGTGGCAAGACCACGTCCCTGGATTACACTTTCATCATTCTCCCATTAATACACAATGGTGAGCTGGAGGATAGTCATCATCTTCCACAAGAAGTTACTCTTCTGGCAATCCCAGATGTCTTTCATCTTCCGGCCGAGGCACCTGGCTCAGTTTATACAATAAGTAACAAAAGGATCAAATTCTCTTCTTCATCCACAGGTGGCCTGATGGATTCAGCAAAGGGTCTCTTTCATCAGCATTCAAAAATGCTCAATTACACTCTAGGCACTTGGGAGCTATTTAATAAAGTGCTAGCTGACACATTTGCCGCCCCAATAAAATCAAGTATTCTAGCATATTGCAATTGGCAACAGTCCACAGTCAGAGGTCAAACAACTGAAGTAATTGAAAAAGGCTATAAATAAAATACTAAGGGCCCTCCATTGAAAGCCTAGAGCATAACCCTGCAATAATCACTGAGAAAACAAAACTACACTAAAAATATTAAATTGGGTCATAAACAGCCAACAGGATAACTCTTTTTGGGCTACTTTGTTCTCAAACCTGAGGAACAACAATAGTGTGCGGCTCTATGAAAAAAACAACAAGCTTCTGCAACCTTTCCAGGGAGGAATTAGCTGACACCTGTCTAAGGGAACATTGGCAACATTTTTGTTTGACCATTTCAAACAGCATGCTGCTGAAATAACTATGAAACAGCCCTAAGCAGGTATGTCAAACCACAATAGTGCTAGAGGAGCTATCAACCAGGCCCACGCAGGAACATAAACAACTACCCCCAACACCAAAGACTTGAAGGAAGGCTAACAATCACCTGCCCCTTCGCAGCCAACATTTAACCATCTCAACAAAATACCTTTAATAAATACTGGAGTGATCATGTGACAAATAGCCAAGTGCAGAAGCGAGGGGGCCCCAGGCTCAAAAGGCACCACTCCAGCTCTGTTTAAGCATAATGCAGGATATTGGCCAACAAACATTTACCTGTTTTCCTTCAGACAGCAGCTGAGGTAGTAATACCATCTTCATTGAGAGGGTTGATTATCTTCCCCATTTTCAAGAGTGGAGATCAATAATCTGTAAATATCTACTGCCTGGTAGGACTCATTAATAATGAGACTAAAGGCCTCATTACGAGTACAGTGGTCCATGGGCTGCCATACCCATGGTGGCGGTCTGACCACTGCAACCTTGGTGATCAGATCTCCATATTACGATGCTGGTGGTCAGACTGCCAGCATACCGCTGCCAGAGTCTGGGATCCTGACTGGTTGGCGGTGGTAAAAGTCATGGTCAACCACAGTGGTGCTGAATTCAGCACTGCTGTGCTGATTACGACTTGCTTTTCTGTCAGTGGAAAGGGTGAGTGACGGGGCCACTGGGGGGCACCCTGCACTTCCCAATGCCCAATGCCAAGGCCAATACTCTCACACTGTTTCCCTTCATCATAGATAAAAGTGGGTCATTCATTTCTCAGAAAGAGGCCCTGAAGACTAAAGGCAATGCACTTGCTATAACCTTTAAAAACCTGAAGAAAAAATTATTAGGTCCAGTGCTGATGCTGTTATTCAGAGTAATTCAAGCAAAGTTGGCACCACTTATAATGCACAGGAGCGAAACTCTGCAAGCGAGGGACACATCCATCTTGGACAATGTACTGGTCAAGATAAACAGAATGATTTTCATCCTCCGCAAATATACATTTCTAATGCAGATCAGGCTTGAGTTTGGTCTTCAGAAGCAGACACTGGCCAGACAGGGGGCTGTTTTAAACTGATTGAACAAAATTAGGAATGCAGCGCAGAATTCTCTGAACTCACATCTATGGATTGAAATGAAGAGCGGGGTTAAGTCTCCCACCACAAAACATCTCATCTGGCTGCTAACAGCAACTGGTTAAATCAACTCTGAGAAACATCTACTAGCCACTAATTCTTCAGAAAATTGGGGAAATAAAACCACCAAAGTCCTCTTAGTGATCGAGCACAAGGCAGCCATGTCTGGAAGAGCCTGTTCTTGGCTTGCTTTCAACAATTACAGAACTGTTGCTCCACAATCTTACTTTCAGGGTATACAAATTCTGTCAAAGACAAATTTCTGAAATACCTCCTCGGTTTGCTTCCATCTCTGTAACACCTACAGCCTTGGAAGCATAGCCCTGCTTTGAGCAGCTGTCGCTTATGCGATGATGGTTAAGAAGATCTGCCATATTAAATATGTTCCTGCAAGAAGCTATTGGCTGAAAATAATTTTCTATTAAAAACATTTTTTTTATCAAAGCAGAATATGTACACGCAGGCAGGATGTGTTGGTGTTCTTTTCCCCAGGAGACCCACAGTTAAATTGCTGCTGAGTAAAGTTCATTAAAAGATAGAAGGAAAAATGACAGCATGGGCAGGCCAACCCATCCTCACCTTCCCGTACCTTATTTCCCTTTGGAACCCTGAAGGGACTGCACTGCCCCCAGCGCAAATCTGTGAATTCCAAACTGTGCAGCATAACGTGCATTCAGTAAACAAGCACAGACTGAGCAGGATGGGGGGCTTCCATAATTACACACAGAAGCACAGTTAGTTGTGGGGCTGTGTCTGGGGGACAAGGGCGCTTTTTAAAAATTGCATTTGAATTCACTATGTTTTAGGCAATTACACCTGCACATTATTGCTTATACTCAAAGACTACTGGCTTGATGTTGTCCTTGACCACTTCAGCGATTTGCACATGTTTCCAAATAGCTGACTGGGGCCTTCTCAGAAGCCACCATGTTCAGGTATAATTAATTAGATTAAGAGGACCTGGAAAACCCGACCACTAGTAGCATGGGCACAGGATCTCAGGCCAGACTATAAGCACTTCACTTGTTTGTTGGGTAAATGTAGTTTATTGAGATAATTATCTCTCCACTTATTATCCCCGCAGCGACTCTGTGACTTTAATAAATCTTTATCACAATAAGAGGACCACAAGGAGGAGAGCTCTTATGAAGAATCTGTCTGGCTCTCATTTAATTAGTGGGCCTTTGGTTGTAATGGACAGTCAAGTGTTGCAGATTGCTTAGTTTCACTTTTAGTATGCGTTTTTTTTTAAATTTGATGTGCACTTTGTCACAACAGCTGACAGTAATTTTGTAACAGGTCAGAGTCTGAAACTGAAATGTCCAGTCACTACGCACTTTAAGTTATGAAATATACTTTGTTTAGAGGAACTATGGCGGTAAAGGACAATCAAGTGCTGCAGATTGCTTAAGAACACTTTAACGTTCATATGCATGTACAATACACGGGACCATTTAGTATGTGTTTTATTGATTTGATACACACTTTGTCTATATGTTGGTACCCTGTTAACTTCATCACAATTGCTGACTGTAATTTTGTAACAGACCAGAGTCAGAAACTGAAATGGTCGGTTTAATGGTTTAAGTTATGAAATGCAATGTATATATCCAATGGTATCCTGAAGCAATTTTATTTATAATTCTGGATCTTAGTTTTTGTAACAGTCGCATGGCCTTACCCCTATTTAATTGCTTTTTAATTGTGTTTAAAGTGTCTTAGTCTTGCAATGATTTTAAGTAACCAAGCAATACCAATAAACCTCAAACATCAAACTGCTCAAGTAGGAGCAGTCCAGCCTGAACTGCCAGGCTAGATCCTCCCTGAACCAGAACACCAGCAAACAAGACCAGTATCACCCTAACAGGAGCTCGTCAGTTGGGTGTAGCTTGGTTTAGTGAGCATGGGACCCAAATCTGGGCCTACCCTTTCCACTTACAAGTGGCTGGGATTAATTCAAGCAGTACACTCATCACGTTTCCGTATACGAAAGCATAATAGGAAGGCATTAGCACAGGGGCTACTTCTGTAGCAGAGAGCAGTGACAGACAGGTTTTAAATTCTAAAGCCTGGATGTAAGGTTCATGCTAGAGGAGCTCAGTTCGCCACTATCCCTAAATAGCATGCTGTGGTGTTGTAGCAGAAGTTTGGATAAGTCATAAGTCATTACTCCCTTTCCAACCTCGACCATATTAGTGACTTCCTCACACTGTGTCTCTTTATGTGCCTCATGCTACATGACTCAGAACGGATGCTGTATTTTGCAGGTCCTGACACTGGCATGCTTGCTTTTAAGGTAGAACAGATACATTGGAAATACTGAAGTTAAATAGTGCTAAATATGCCACAGAACGTAACTGCATCATTTTAACATTGAAATTAGAGTCTGAAATATCCAATCATACCTAAAGAAGAAAAGTCACCAACCCTGATGCACTGTGGCAAGAATTAACATGCATTGAACTGCTGAAACAACAATCTGAATGTGTTACATAGGCCTTGCTACTCAACAGTAAAGCCTCTAGGACAGTGGTGCTTAACCTTTTGGCTTCTATGAACCCCAGCTGAAGTAATTTCAATGATTTGCACCTCAAGCCAATACACAAAAATACAGAAAGTTGTACTTTATGGATCAATTTTGTTTATTATTTAAAGCAATAACAAGTCAGTCGAGATACACAGCTGTCTGCCTACAACCTAGGGCCGGCAGCTTCATCAATGGAGCATTAAAGAATAAAGCACTGACGAGCTCCCTTAAAGAACAACTACCCCCCAAACCACACTCCCTCCAAAAATCTATTGTTGGGGTCCCACGGTTTCAGTGTGATGATTCAATTTGGGACTTATGGGATCATAGGTAAGTGTTCTGATCTCTAGTTGAAGATGTAGCATTAGTTGTCTGCACAGAAGGGAGTATGTGTAATAATCAGATATGGCTTTGGCAAGTGAGCTCATTGAACTTACAGGGCAGAATACTGATAAATAGGGCCTACAATGTAGAGTAAGAGTCTTGCTTTGTTTCCACAGCTAGGGATAGTATTACCATCCCAAGGATGAACCACAGTTTATGGAACCAGGCTGCATTGTCAAGGATCCTGTCGGTACCCCAAGGTGAGCTCCCAAGGCCAGGGTCATTTGCCTCATCCTCGGTA
This sequence comes from Pleurodeles waltl, assembly GCF_031143425.1. Classification (NCBI taxonomy): domain Eukaryota; kingdom Metazoa; phylum Chordata; class Amphibia; order Caudata; family Salamandridae; genus Pleurodeles; species Pleurodeles waltl. The sequence continues at coordinate 584,475,757 of NC_090436.1, read as the reverse complement.
AGCACAGAGGGTATGTCACTGGGTCAGGGAGCCTCAAGATAGTGTAGGTTGGGAACCTCAGTATGTGGGTGTATGATGGAACAATGCATTCCTTTACAACGCGGTAAGTACAATGCATGGTCATTACCACGCATGCACTTACCATGAAATGTTTTACAATGCATATGCTTTTACCACGAATGTCTTTACCACAAACATTTCGTAGTAAAGGCATAGGTCATAAAGGCATATGCATGGTAAAAACTAGAGGTAAGTATAACACACATTAATATATATATATATATATATATATATATATATATATATATATATATATATATACATACATATATGTATAAAAAAGTGTGTGTGTATATATATATATATATATATATATATATATATATATATATATACAGAAACACACCTTTTTACCCAAAAACCCTACCTACCCTAAACCCTACAAATTACCTTACCACCCCAAAACCCATACCCACCCTAATACCTAAACACTCTTTACCACCCCATACCCACCCTAATACCTAAACACTCTTTACCACCCCAAACCCCATACCCACCCTAAAATCTAAACACCCCTTACCACCTCAAAACCCATACCCACCCTAAAACCTAAAAATGCCTTTACCACCCCAAAACCCATAACCACCCTTAAACCTAAACATACCCTTAGCACCCCAAAACCCATGCCCACCTTAAAACCTAAAAATGCCCTTACCACCCCAAAACCCATACCCACCCTAATAACTAAACCCTTTACCACCCCAAACCCCATACCCACCCTAAAACCTAAGCACCCTTTACCACCCCAAAACCCATACCCACCCTAAAACCTAAAAATGCCCTTACCACCCCAAAACCCATAACCACCCTAAAACCTAAAAATGCCCTTACCACCCCAAAACCCATACCCACCCTAACACCTAAACACCCCTTAACCACCCCAAATCCCATACCCACCCTCAAAGCTAAAAATACCCTTACCACCCCAAAACTCATGCCCACCCTAAAACCTAAAAAAGCCCTCACCACCCCAAAACCCACGCCCACCCTAAAACTTAAAAATGTAAACACCAACAATAACTGTTACCCACTCTAAACACAATATATATATGTATATATATATATATATATCACTCAACCCACTTAATACTTACCTGTACTTACCTTTAAAATCTTTACCACACATATGCCTTTACCATTCATGCCTTTACAATGAAATTTGTTGTAAAGGCATGCGTGGGAAAGGCATGTGTGGTAAAGCCATGCATAGTAAACGCATCTGCGTTGTAAATGCATCATGGTGACTGCATTTCGTTGCACTCACCACGATGTAAGTGATGGTTTCCCAGTATGTACATATTAAAGACCCTATCAATGTCATTTAGGATTCGGTCCCAGTATTGGACCAGCTTCGGTCAGTGCCAGAGTAAATGCACTAAAATGCCTATCTGACTGCATCCCCTTCAGCTCTCCTTTGTGCAGCCTGAACACCACACTTGAAGACATGTCTGTGTATAATACCAATAGGGGACTGTATGCATTTTCTGTATTTGCCATGTTGTGAGCACTGTGGCAGGCTCGATAGTATATGTCTTTCCAGTTTTCAGGGGAAGTGCCTTGCCTGGTTCTGCCTCCTATCACCTCTGACCCACCATCTTGTCCGGGGACACAGCCCACCCAGGAGTGCCATAGGTTCCATGGTAAGATGTTTTTCATCCTCCTCAATGAAAACCCATCTCTTGAAGGGCATTAAGGGTCTTTCTGCATATGGATTGATGGATGGTTGGAACACCTAATGTTGGATTTATAGGTACTGAATGCGTTCAGCCTTCTCCAAGCCATAGTCTGATGCAGTCACGTGGGATAATCCTTTGGGTGTCAAACAGGCAACCTATGCATTTTCAGGCCCCAATCCACTGTCGGAACCCCTCCTGCCGCACGCCCTGTGGAAAGTCGGGATTAGCTAGTATGGGAGTCATGGGTGAAGTGAAAGAGGTCAATCCAGCATGTAATGCAACAGTATACCAAACTCTGAAGGTGAAACCAGTTTTATGTCTATGATTTGGGAGCCTGTTACAGCCTGGTCCATGAAGCACTAGTGTTTCTTGGAAGCAGGGCTCCTCCACTCCATCAGGAAGCGGAGTTGCATGGCTAGGAAGTATCTGATTATCATGGGTACTCCTAGTCCGCTTCCAAAGTTGTGTGGTAGAGTAATTGCCTATGTAGCCTAGGTTTCTTTCCTTCCCAGATGAAATTATTGATCCCCAGCTGTAGGGTCCTCAAGGTGTGTTTGTGTGGCGTGAGTGATAGAGCTTGGAAAACAAATAGAATTCATGGTAGGATTGTCATTGTGACCACTGTAATCCATCCTAACCAGGGCAGTTGCAGCTGGTGCCAGTTCACCAAGTCGGAAAGGACCTGGGTGATGAGGGCGGTATACTAAAGTACCACTGTTTTGGCAACAAAGTGGGCCAGTTTTATAACAAGGTAAAGTATAAACACTCTCACCCATTCAAACGGTAATGTGGAGCAGAGTTGGGCTTCTTGGGGAAGAGACAAGGACAGATTTAGAGTCTGATTACCAATTGGCAGTCCGAGGACTGCCGAACCCTCAGTGCCGGTCAGACCACTGCACTACTGGCAGTCTGACTGACAGAATATGATCATGGCAGTCGATACCGTACCACCACCAGGATTATGGATCCTGATGGGTTGTTGGTGGTTGGAGTCGTGGTCAGCCATGGCGGTGACGAGTTCAGCACCGGTGTGCTGATCACAACTCCACTTTCTGTGCAGACAGGGCACATGCTGAGGGCATATGTACGAACACATTTTCCCATTGACACAGAATGGGAAAAACCCTTTGGTACATCTGGTCCTAAGTGTGCAACAGCATTGGCCTCGGCTCCCTTGAGGACTGGCACCTACGCACAGTACAATTCATAGGACCCAGGGGGACAGGAATTACACAAGGGGCAGACAGTGTGACCCAAGTCATAGATGAGATCATGAGTAACAGGGCAATGTGGGAAGGAATGAAAAGAAAAAATAAATTAACAGTAGGAACAAAACAACACAATGAGCATGTCCATCAACAGAGTAACTCCTGAATGTAGACATGGCCTGTTTGGGAAAGTAGTGAGTAGCCCACATCAGGAACAATCATAAAACCATGCCTCCACCGACTCAGACCAGAGCATGGTAAAACAAACCCTGGATGAAAGCGTGTATTAGAATCATTAGGCGCGATAGTTGATTGTGATCTTTGAGTTGGGGGTAAATTATGAATGTTTTGCGACTGCAATGTTCTCGAAAAACATTTGAATATACCAAAGCATTTCGTAATAGGAAGGTAAGCCCTCAACACGCCTATTCCAAAAACTGAATTGCAAAGCCTAAATTGAGATTCAGTAACCAGTTACCAAATACCAATTTGGGCTTGGTACATCAGGAAAAGCATTTTCACAGGCTCTAATCGCCTGATTCACGGAACAGGCAACTGCTTTGTACATTTGGCACCACGTCCTTTTAGCACCTAATGCATACTTTCTTTTTGGTGGTACATACATTTGGATCAAGATAACTTAATTGTTAGCCTCCAGTTTCAAATGCCTTCACATTTATGGAGCATTTATTTTTTCAGTTTTGATTGCTTATGTATCAATACTTTTTTATTCTGCTAACATCTGACGTCAGGTTAAGAACATGTGGTCCAGGAAAAGGGAGTTTGAAAAACCTGCAGTAGTCTTAGGTACATTTGTATAAGTTGCATCATGATTAATATTTCTATGACACTTTTGTTATACTTGTGTATGCTTGTATATATTTCAGGTCAAATTCATTTTATTATATGAACATTTCTGCATGCTGAATTTATTAATTTAGGCTATTTTATAGTTTTATGCCATGCAGGGCTCTGCAGCAGAGCTAAATGAAATATAAAATGTAATCTCCCTTAGCACATTTCAGTTGTAAAATTCGCATCGAAGTCAATTTGTTTTATAATACAATATTTTGCTTGAATTTTGCATGTATTCCCGGTTGTATTATGGAGCAAACAGAAATGATGTTATAGATAGTTGTTTATTTCATATTCATGTCTTTATGTTTACAGTAATTTATCAAAAAGATTTGATAAATGGGAAGAGTTACAAATCCCAAACTGATTGTTATCATCTTTCTCGCTCTGCCTTTCTGTTCAGCTTTCTCATTCTGATAGACTTTCGAAAACTAAAGTGCATATATTATTATTTCTCTACACCTTTCTGCTTCTCATTTCCAGTGGTCAGAGGCTCCTGGATATTTTAATGCAACACTGAATTAGAAGTTAATCAATAGCATTAGTACATGCCGCAGCAGTATCCATTCAACAATGTTTTACGCTTTTGGCCCTAATGAACTTTACACAAATCTTTTTTAACCAAAAACAATGCACCAACATGCATGTTTATTCTTTGGTTCAAGAACCCAGACACTGACATTTAAAAATGATGTGTAGGTATACATATTATTACCTTAATTGTTTTGTGAAACCTTCCAACCACTAAGGACTTTATATTACATTTAAATGTACACAACCTCCTTAAACACGCATATCTATCTATCTATCTATCTATCTATCTATCTATCTATCTATCTATCTATCTATCTATCTATCTATCTATCTATTGTGGATCGCCACTAGGTAGTTATTGTTAGCACCTAGTTTCTATAGAAAGAGTGTTTTTTGTTTTGCTAATAACTTTAGTGGGTGTGTAATGAATCTTCACAAAAGTTTCCTAAAAGATACCACACTTTCTTCAGCTGTTGTCTGGAAAGATTAGAGGTGATCCGTCAATCAGGTGCTGAAAAAAAGGGGGGGGGCCCAAAACATTTTTTCCCCCATTCATTTTTCCACAGGGATTTTGAACAGCAATAGCGCCAAAACTACTGGACATAATTACATGAAATTTGGCAGAAAGATAGCTCTTCAGCCACAAAGAGCCCTTTTTGTTATTTGATGTAAATCCGTTCAGTAGTTTTTGTGAAATGTAAGAAAATCCAAATTTGTATATATAGGGACACAAAGTTTTTGCTACCTCTCCCAATCTCGTGCTGAGATCTGATTGGCTGCCAACAATTCAACAAGGAAGTGTTGGCAGCCATGTTTGGACTCAGCTTCATTTGTAATGGGGGCCACCGGGCCCCTGCATCCGGAAGGCCACTACATCTCCAAACCTTATTTGAATCATGTGGGGAGGCCCTTCAGCCCCCGCAGCACCGAGGAACATTGAGCTCCCCAGGGCTATATTTAAATAGTGTGCGGGGGCCGTGTGCCCCACCTCAGTTTCAGAGACCACAACCTCTCTGAGGCTTTAAAAAATTAAACCACGGGGGGCACCAGCTCCCCCTCTCCACCCGCAGCCCTGGGCACCACCACCTCCACAGGGCTATAATAAAAATAATGATAGGGGGTTCACTCAGACTCCCTAGCCCCAGTGACCACCACCTCCCCAGGACTTCTTCCACATCTACATCCCAGGTTGCCAACCCCCGGTACATAGGTGTTTGCTGTGGCTTGGCTTCAGGTTTGACAGCCGCAGGCAAATAACAGCAAACATAACTCCGCTTTCTGACAGCAGGACCTGTCAAACAAGTTCTAATGTCAGAAAGTTGAGTTTTCATCTGCCTTCCCTACACACAGAGATGCATGCAGGGAAGACAGATTAAAACATTGTTCCAGCAAGCAATGGGCTGCTATTAAAAGCAGTTCCCTGATTGCTGGAGCAATGGGACCATGGGGGAGGCCTTGAGTCCCCCTGTTGTCCCAGATAGCTCGTAAAGGGCAAACAATAAAACCACAATTCAAAATCAAGTGAGACGACAAGGAAGGTCTTGAGGCTCCCCAGGTAGCCTGTAAAAGGCAGTAAAAATGATTCAAAAAATTAGTTATCATAATGGTGAGTCACGGACCTTCACACTGAGAGTCCAGGGTTTAACTTCAAATTTATCAGACCCCAACACACCCAATCACAGACCCACTGAGACATCCACTCACTGACCTAATCAGACCTTCATGCACACACTCACAGCCCCAGTCTGACCTTCACGCACCCACTCACAGCCTCAGTCAGACCCTCACGCACCCACTCACAGACCCACTCAGACACTCACGCACCCACGCACAGACCCACTCAGACACTCACACACCCACTCACAGACCCACTGACAGCCTCATGGAGCACTCACTGTGGCCAGCCGCCGCTGCACACAGCCAAAGGCCGTGCACAGAGGTGGTATATTAATGAAAATTATTATACGTTAAAAAAACATAGATATTCACTGGAAAAAAAAAACAAGGTTACAGGGACGTTATAGTTAGGAAATAAAATTAAAAAGAAAACATTGAAATTCACTTAAAAACAAAGGTTACAGGAACATTATACTTAGGCTCACATTTTAAACATACCAAACTATAGAAATTCAGCAGTTGTAGTTATCTCAAGTAGCTATAACTCGAGCCCTAAGGTAACTATAACTCATGCCCTCACCATGGACACTTTTTGGTGAATAGCCTTGAGGGTTTGGTGGTCCCCAGGGCTATTGAAAGCCCCAGGAGAGGGGACCCCATGTGCCCCCTCCTCCTTCAATCCCCCAATGACCCTGGGATCTATCTCACCTGGGAAGCAACATAAAAGAGGGCAGGAGACTGCCTTTTTTTATACATTTCGGGAAATTCCCATAACAGAACTCTAGACCAATGCTATGGTTCCAGGGTTGCCCTTCCCTTGCTCCTTTTCTTTTTTTCAACTTTTTTAGGGACTCAACTAAAGATGAGTCCCAAGATGGTTGACAGCACTCCCTGCTTGAAGTGTTGGCATCCAACCAACTATCAGCATGGGGACAGTTAGATTTGGGGAGGATCTGGGTCCCTAGAAATCTATATTTTTTAACTCTAATATCTCAGCAACTACTGAAGGGATGTACACCAAAGTACAAAAAGTACATTTTCTGGACTAAGAGCTAGCTTTCTGCTAAATTTGGTGTAATTCCATCCAGCGGCCCGGGCTGCAGTAATCGCATTGACAAAATGGGGAAAAAGTGTTTTGGGACCCCCTTTCTCTCATCCCCTGCTTGACAGATCACTCCAAAGCTTTTAACACAAGAGCTGAACTGACCAAAGAAGAAGTTTTGAAAATGTTGTGAAGATTCGTCAAGTGATGCCAAATTTATTCGAAAAACAAAAAAAATGCTCCATCTATGGAAATAAATCCTAACATAACTATCTAGTGGTGACAACCCCTAAATAATATACCACCTACAGGTGGTTGTCAGTAGGTAATTAGAGTTAGGAACATGTTTCCATAGAAAGAAAACACTTTTCGACTTGCCTTCGGCTTTGGGGCCGTTTGACAAATCTTGGCAAACGTTTCCCAAAAAAGTGTGCTGTTGATTCTTGTGCACAATGAAAGTTTTGGAAGTTTCAGGATGATACATCAAGCAGGGGCTGGGAAAAAAAGTGACAAAAAGGGTGTGCTTCCCATCTTGATTCCATAGAAGTTTCGAACATGACTGCAGCCCAAACTGCTGGAAGGAATTACACCATATTTGGCAGAAAGTTAGCTTTTGGTCCGCAGATTATGGGCCTGATTACAACCTTGGTGGATGGGATACTCCGTCACAAATGTGACGAATATCCCACTCACTGTATTACAACTTCCATTATATCCTATGGAACTTGTAAAACAGCGGGTGGGATATCCGTCACGTTTGTGACAGAGTGTCCCATCCAGAAAGGTCGTGATCAGGCCCTATGTTTTTTGTTATTTGTTGTAAATCTGTGAAGTAGTTTAAGAGAACTTAAAGGAAAACAAATGTGTATATCTAGGGCCATGCTTTATCCTCCACACCTTCACAATAACAAGCTTCTGCAGAGATGTGAAGAGCTCTGATTGACTGTAACACTTCAACACAGAAGTGTTGGCAGTCATCTAGGGACTTAGCTTCAGCCAAGTCCTTGAAAAAAAGGGGAAAAAAGAAAAAGGGCCAGGTAGGGACATCCTGTCCCTGTAGCTCTGGTGCTGTGGTCCCATAGAAACCCCGACAGGGCAAAAAAGAACTTTAAAAATAAATATTGCAACAAATTTGCATATATTTATGTGTGTGTCTGTGTGTGTTATGAGGACGTTATAGATAGTTTCAGATTTTCAGACAAAAAACAATAGAAATTCAGCAGTTATAGTTATGTTTTTCTTGACAGACTATAACTTGTGCCCTAAAGTAACTATAACTCTATAACTCATGCCCCTGCCAGGCATAGCTTTCTACGCAATCATTTTATTGAGAAGTTGAACTGGAATTATCAATAATGTCATAGAAGATGTCATGACTGATGTAGTATGTGGGGAAATTAGAAGCGCATGGAAAACGTGTGAGTTTTAGTTAGAGCGCAAGTTATAGTTTCTTGAGATAAGCATAACTATAACTGCTGAATTTCTATGGTTTTGTGTTTGTAAAATCTGAACCAACTATAACATCCCTGTAACCTTAGTTTTTTTTGCAGAATTTCATGTTTTTTTAAATTCTATTTCCTAACTATAATGTCTCTGTAACTTAATTTTTTTCAGTGAACTTCCTAGTTTTTTTTTAACATAAAGTAATATTTAATTAGCATACATTAGTCCACCCCCTACTATGCACAGACTTCGGCCAACACCCCACATGCAGCCAACCCCACACTGTTGGTCTCTGAGTCAGTGTGTGAGTGGCTGTATTAGTGTGTGACTGGTTATGTTTGTGTTTGAGTGGGTGTTTGAGTGCCTGTGTGAGTGGCTATGTGGGATTGTGAGTTGTGCCAGTGGTCTTGTAGGTCTATGAGTGGCTGTGTGAGTGGCTGTATGGGTGTGTCAGTTATTGTGTGGGAATATAAGTGGATGTGTGGAAGTGTTAGTGGGTATGTGAGTGGTTATATGAGTGGCTGCGTGGATCTGTGAGGGGATGAGGGAGTAGTTTGGTACATATGTGAGTGGGTGTTTGAGCAGCTGTATGTTTGTGTGTGTGTGGGTGTGTGAGTGTATGAGTGGCTGTGTCAGTCTGAAAGTGGATATGCAAGTAGTTTTGTGGATCTGTAAGTGGGCCAATGAGTGGTTGTGTGAGTGAGTTTGCATGTTAGTGTATGAGTGGCTGAGTGGGCCTGTGAATGAGTGGTCAAATCAGAACAGCAGAAACTCAAACCCCAACTCTGATGCATCTCAGAACCAGCTCATTGTCGCTGTTGCATGGAGAAGATCACTCCATCACCTCTACTGCATGGTTCGGACCCCACTGTTTCAGAGGGTAAGCACAGGTTAATTTAGGGTTTGCCCGAAACTTACCCTGACTTTGATTGTGATTGCTGCATGAGCAGGGCTCATACCCTAGTCATCTGACAACACAATTTCTAACACTAACTAAATGACCGTTCTCAAGATATCCTTTATTTAAGTTAGATTAGCGGTTTCCTATATGAAAGGCAGTTTATGGAGATGTTGATATAATTTTGGTTCTCATGCTAAGATGTCAGCTTATTGACATTTTAAATTTGTAGTAATAATACTTAATGTTTAAATACCTAAATATCAACAGCCTTAACGTGACTACAATGTATTAATAAAAACCTTTTAAAGTCACTTTAAATCTCTATGTGTTGTTTCCTTTGAGCCCCATTGGTCTTCAGTGTTTATGGAAATGCATGTAAATGTTTACTCGTAGCTCTCCTTATTAATGAAAAAGGTTCATATGACCAATGGTGGGGTTTGCATGATGATTATACCTGACACCTGAAATTTAATGATCCATGCAACAGCAAAACATGATAGCATAGTCGCAGTTTTGTCACAGGAGAGAAGGAGGTAGAAAAGGCCCAGAAATTACATACCTGATTGGACCTTGCCCAAGCCCACATTACCCATAGTTTAAAGTCCATTGCCCAGTTTTGAAGATTGTAGGAAAGTAGACTCTTTCTAGCATGGTTACCCCCACTTTTGGCCTGTTTGTGAGTGTGTGTCAGAGTGTTTTTACTGTGTCACTGGGATCCTGCTGTCCAGGACCTCAGTGCTCATAGATAAAAACCTATATGTCAGTGTGTTTTGCCTGTGTCACTGGGATCCTGCTAGCCAGGACCCCAGTGCCCATAGTTTGTGGCCTAATATGTATGCCGGTGTAGTGCCTAACTGTGTCATTGAGGCTCTGCTAATAAGAACCTCAGTGTTTATGCTCTCTTTGCTTTTAAATGTTTCACTGTAGGCCAGTGACTGCATTTACCAATTTCAATTGGCACACTGGACCCCCCTTAAAAGTCCCCAGTATATGGTACCTCGGTACCCAGGACATTGGGATTCCAGGGGTTCCATATGGGCTGCAGCATTTCTTTTGCCACCAATAGGGAGCTCAGACAAACCCTTCCATAGGACTGCCACTGCAGCCTGCATGAAATATTGCACACACATTTCACAGCCATTTTCACTGCACTTAAGTAACTTATAAGTCACCTATATGTCTAACCTTCACTTGCTGAAGGTTAGATGCAAAGTTACTATGTGTGAGGGCACCCTTGCACTAGCAAACGCACCCCCACATAGTTCAGGGCCATTTCCCTGGACCTTGTGAGTGCGGGGATGCCATTACACGCGTGCACTACATATAGGTCAGTACCTCTATGTAGCTTCACAATGGTAACTCCGAATATGCCAGTGTAACATGTCTAAGATCATGGAATTGTCCCCTCATTCCGAATCTGGTATTGGGGAGTCAATTCCATGGATCCTGGGAGCTCCACCATGGACCCCCCCATACTGCCAAACCAGCTCTCTGAGGCTTGCACTACAGCTACAGCTGCTGCCACCTCACAGACAGGGTTCTGCCCTCCTGCGGTCTGGTCAGCCCAGTCCCAGAAAGGCTGAACAAAGCATTTCCTCTGAGAGCAGGGTGTTACACCCTCTCCCTTTGGACATAGGTGTTACAGGCTGGGAGGGGTAGCCTCCCCCAGCCTCTGGAAATGCTTTGAAGGACCCAGATGGTTTCCTCCTTGCATAAACCAGTCTACACCGGTTCAGGGACCCTTTCTCCCCTGCTCTGGCAGGAAACTGGACAAAGGAAAGGGGAGTGACCACTCCCCTGTCCATCACCACCCCAGGGGCGGTGCCCAGAGCTCCTCCAGTGTGCCCCAGACTTCAGCCATCTTGCTTTGCAAGGTGTGGGGGGCACTCTGGAGGGCTCTGAGTGGCCAGTGCCAGCAGGTGACATCAGAGGCCCCTCCTGATAGGTCCATACCTGATAAGGTAGCCAATACCCCTCTTAGGGCTATTTAAGGTCTCTCCTGTGGGTTCTCTTCAGATTCTGCTTGCAAGTTTCCTTCAGGAATCCTCTGCAACAGCTTCAGCATCCTCTGACCTCGAATCAACCACAGCCTGCTCCAAGATCGCTGTAACTGCAACAAAGTGTCTACAAGAGATACTTTTCTTCAGCAACTTCATTTCCAATTCAGCAACTGCAACCGTTTCCATGGTGTGCATGCTCTAGGGACTCCCTGTCTTCATCCTGCACCCGAAGGACCAAAGAAATCTCCCGTGGAGTGACGGAGTCACTCTCCTGCTCCAAGCAAGCACCTTCCAAGGTGACGACTGGTACCCTGGGACTCCTCTCACACGGCGACGAGCATGCTCCTAAGGACACAGAGCATGGACAGCATCAACATAGACTGTCCTGAGGTCCTGCTGACACAATTTGGAGGAGGTAAGACCTTGCCTTTCCAGAGACTGACCGTACCCCTGTGTATTGCGTCTTCTTCACATCCTGAGGCCTCTGTACACTCTTTGCTAAATTCCTTCATGCACTGCCTGGCCCAGGTCCTCAGCACCCCACCCTGTGATGCTCAACTCGCTGAGTTATTCTCCGGTGGCGTGGAACCTTCTTTTGTTGTGCTGCATCAACCACAATTTGCACCTTTTTTGAACCTGGATCCTGTGGCTTCTGGGGGTGCTGGCTGGCATCCTGAAGGCTCTCTGAAGTGCTGAGAGTCTCCTCTTCCTCCTCACATAGAGTTGTGGCCCTCAGGTCCCTCCTGGGTCAATTCAGTGCCATTTGGTTGAAAAATATACTTTTGCCATAGCCAAGGCTTGTTGGTGCCTTCCAACACGAAATCTCATCTGCAACAATCTTCACGCCGTGAGACATATTTTGCATTATGCAGGAACCCACTGGCATCTTCCTAGGGTGCATTTCTGCAGTCTTCTACTAACCAGGGACTCTACTTTTGCACCCACTTCTGGTTTGGCAGGGACTCCTGTCCTTCCTGGAACTTCTTTTGACTTCTGGACTTGGTCCCCTTCCTTTGAAGGTCTTCAGGTCCAATAATCCAGCAGTTGTTCTTTGCAGACTTGGTTAGCTGCTGCAAAATCCCCAAAACTAGGTGTAGTGTGTCTTAAGGAAACTTGCAGAACTTTCCTCCTGCTTTTCTGGGCTCTGGGGTGGGGTAATTTACTTACCTTTGCTGTATTCTTACTCTCCCAGCGATTCTGCACACACTACACTTGTCTAGGGGGGAATTTGTGATTCACATTCCACTTTTTTAGTATATGGTTTGGGTTGCCTCTAGACCTATTTTCTCCCATTGTATTCTATAGGATTTCCTACTGTTTGCATTGTTCTATGACTATTTACTTTTCTAATTGTGGTGTCTAGTGTATATATTGTGTCTAATACATGTCGGCTAAGGGTTGTAGTATTGGTTTGTGAGATACCATTGACCTCACAGTTGAGATAGGGATCCATAAATGTTGTGAGTCTACTAATAGTGACTGGTGATAGTAGACCCTTTTGCCACAAAGGGGAAGCAGCCCTAGTCAGGGTGATTTTGTATGTATGCAAAAGTTGGAAAGTGTAATTTCCAGCTGTTTTTCTGTGTGAGTGATTACAGTGAATTCTTCAGTGGAGCAGGCAAGAGTTATATGTTATTTGTGCTTGCTTTAGAGTTTTTGTGAAATTGACGTAAGGAGGGGGAACTGCTGTGAGGAGTGTTGATTGCATCAGAGTGGACCATACTCAGATAGGTCAGATGGTACAAAGTATCTCACTGGGATTATCTGTTGTGTCATCAAGTTTTGTGTTGTGTTAGAACCACGGATAAAAGAACTATGTTGGAATTTGATACTTTTGCCAATGTCCATTGAATTTTCATTCAGGCTAAATTGCTGCATATTTGAACTGAGATATGTTCATTTGCTTTGCTAAATTGTTGTAACTATGAAATGCTTCAGAGTCCTCAGAGATTTGGTGAAAGGTGATGTGTGAGTTCCTGTCCACAAAGTTGAGCATGCTTTACCGGAAGGTATGTCAGGTCAGTATATGGAGACAAATGTAGGGCTTCAAACATGTTTGTGGCATCGTCAGTAGCATATGATCACTGAAAAAGAAGGAGCCTTAAGATTCCTGAAATATGGCACATTTATTTTGAGGATTATTGAGAATCTGAGGGGAATATTTTATGATGTGAAGCCTTCTCCTAGACCAGCACAATTTGAGGCGTTAAATGCTTGGCAGTGTTTTGCACATGCAAAGGAGTGTCACGCACTCACCTGGTTCCAACTGCGTAGACGACACTGGAGCTGATGCTGTACCTCCACTGCCTCTCAGGACGACAAGGACTGAGAGAGGTACCCCTAGATCCACCAGCCTTCACAGGGGGAGGGGGAAAGTGACCAAATACGATAAGAAATGTGCGCTACACAGTCTGCTCAATGCCAATACTAGACTTTATACAGAAGGTGTCATGAAGATGCAATATTCTGGGAACAACAAGTAGAGGCAATTGCCATCAATACATCAACAAGCCTGTACACCTTTTACAGTGCACTGCTTCAATAACCCACACTTACTGTTTACTTTAAAATCACAGCAAAACCGGTTTCTTGTATGAGAATCTTCTGAGACTCTCGAGGAAGAACTTGATATGCTAATGGAAACCTATGACACTCCTGAAGTAAACTCAGAACAAAGATTAGGGTTACTGGCACACCCAAGGTTATACTCGATAAAAGGATTTGAGTGAGAGACACTCCCAAGGGATACTAGTAAAAAGATTGTTCTTGGTACGTAGGTTGGAGCTTAAACAAAGTCTCAAGGAATGCTAGAGACAAGGTTACACTTAGAACTAGGTTACACTCATTATATAGGTCACACTCAGAGCAAGGTCAGACTCAGAACAAGGTTATACTCATAGCAAGGTTACTCTTGGAACATTGTTATGCTCAGAACAAGGTTATATTCGGCACAAGGTTGGAGTTACTGACACTCGCAAAGTTGTATTAAAAAACATCGGTTGGATTTAATGGCACTCCCAAGGTTCCACTAGGTACATAAGCTGGAGATACTTACACTCCACAGGTATGCTTGAAACAAGGTTATAGTCGGTACAGGTTGAAGTTACAAGGTTCATTCAGAATTCAGTCTCTAATGCATGAGCAAAAAAGTTCAAGCAACAAGGTCTTGAGAGAGGGTCCGGAGCAAGGGCAAGCAATGAGCACTGAAGGAAAATTACAGAGAAGGAGCTGCAGCAAAGTCTCAAAGAGGCTGTATGATAGACCTGCTAGCACTACAAATAATTAGTGCGCACTCCTTGCAGGGAAGTACTTAGCCTAGTCTAGTACTTTAATTGGAATCCGAAGACAGCAGGAGGCTCATTGCAAGAAGCTCAAGAGGAGGTGGAATTGTAGCTCATGAAGGGAGACACTGGTAGTGTTGCAGATATCATGATCACAGAATCATCAGGAAGGTTTGGAAGAATAGAGCACTGGGAGTTCTGAGTGACTAAGAAGATGAGTGCAGGGACGAGGCTTGTGCAGGGCTGGAGAGTTAAAGGTCTGGGTGACTCAGGAGATGAGTGCAGGGACGAACCCTGTGCCGGACACGAGCACGGTAAAATCAGGGTAAGTCAGGAGGTTGCTTACACAGGATGGGCATGGGTACGAGGCCAAGACCCAGTGCAGGTTCCAAGGGGAAGTTTAAACAGGGATCAAAGAGTGTTCCAGAAAGGTGCATGTCTCACATGGAAGGATGGGGTCTTCCAATGCATCTGGTAAAAATCGTTGCATACAACTGATATTGGGCCTAGCAGTTGCAAATGGTAATGGAAAACAATAACAAGTACAACCAAACCATATACCAGCAGCACAGAAAACAAAATTCCTGATTCCTGGAAAGGGGAAATTTTCCATCCAACCTACAAGAAGGGCCCCTATTGGAACCCAGACAGCTATCGACTAACATCACTGCTTGACATTGATGCAAACATATTTGCAGGTCTCCTGCTGGAGGATCTCAAAGAAGGGGTGAGCAAATTCAATCTAATACCTCTGAATCAAACCGGCTTCCGGCTGTCGGTAAGCACTTCAGACAACCTGATAGCACTAGCAATGCTCGCTGAAAAATATACAAACAAAAAAATGGCCCTTTACACCTGCTTCGTGGACTTGTTCAAAGCCTTCGATTCAGTGGACCGGAACAAGCTGTGGGGGAAACTAGCAAACTTTAATATCCCACCAGAGCTGTTAAAAGGAATACAGCTTCTGTACTCAGAAAATTGGACAAGGGTGAAAGTGGGAAACACCGGAAGAGTATCGGCCAGAATTCAGATATACAGAGGTGTTAAGCAGGGCTGTGTTCTGGCGCCAATGCTGTTCAACCTTTACCTGACAGATTTGTGTTCACAGCTAAACACCACTGGCTCCCATCCTCCCAAACTGAGCAACCATCCGCTAACAGCATTACTATATGCAGACGACATCGTCTTACTGAATCTCTCAGGTACAGACTCCAAAAAGTGCTAAAGACCTTCAATCAATATTGCACGACTAATGAGTTAGTGGTAAACACCGAGAAAACCAAGGTAATCATTTTTGGCAAATGGATAATCAAGAAAACTAAATGGTTCTGTGGGAATCAATCAGTGAAAAGAAGCGGAAGCTACAAATACCTCGGCGTCTGGCTACAGGAGAGCTGGTCGCATCACCTGCACCTAAACACCCTGAAAGCGAGGTTGGCATCACTGCTTGCATCAGTCCTAGCCCTGGCCTCAAAATTACAAACTCCAATCTGGTGTCCACTACTTACAGTGATAAAAGCTAAATTCCTGCCAGCCCTTTCGCCTTCTCTTCCGCCTCCCACACAGTTCCTCGCCTGCGCAGATTAGGTTGGAATTTGGATTACAAGATCAAACATTAGTTCAAGACTGGGCATTACTCAAATATGCATCCATGCTAAGACTGGCCCAACCAAATACTCTAAAGGCACTGATTTGGGAGGAAATCAACATAAACCAGGTGGAATTCTCGAATCCTTGGCTAAAGAGAATCGCTCTCGTCATAAAGCATCTGCAGGCAGAGGAGTTATGGCAAAAGTCCTTACCCCATAAAAATTTCAAACTACTTTTAAACAATCAAATCAAGATGCTCTTCTGGAGCATGGACAAAGATAAATTCAGACTTCGATCTCACGCTTGGATGACAATTAACACATACAAGGCTCCAACAGCTCAACCTTATATGGCACAAATATTAAAAACGTCACTAAAAATAAAGGTACTACATGCCAGACTTGGACTACTACCTGCATTAATGAATGAACTAAAATGGCTTAGACTCACAAACAACAGTCGATGCAGACTTTGCGCACATCATCGGGAAGACTTCTTACACATCCTTTGTATTTGCCCGCTGTATTGCCCTGGAGAAAGCTGTATCTGAAAAACATTTTTAACACCAATGGTATCAGAACATGCCGGCAGGCTATCCTGTTTAGTCTGAAAGGATTGACTCCACAACACATGGCCTGCTTTGCAAAATGTATTTTTAAAACAGAGCATTCCTTAAAACATGCCACAAAAAACCATGATGAGAAAACTAGCCTTCAACTGCCATACAAAATGAACACTGGCAGCCCCAGGCTTATGAATAATGGGCGCAACATCAACACCAACAGCACTCTGCCTACTCAATCTGTGGACTGAACTTTTATCTTTTTATCAGAAAAAAGAAAAAAAAAAAGGCTTTCTGATGTTCTGCTCCTAGATTCCCTTTGAGTAACGTCTAATGTAACAGTCAGTAACTCAGTGTTGTCCAGTAAATAAGACTATACGTTTCAAGACGATCAACACGTGAACAGGGCTTAACTGGACTAAAAACCACAAGGAAAGCAAGAATGTATTAATTGTTTTATGGTTTCTTAATGTCTCCACTTGTACGGTTGCAATTATTTTAAGTAATTACTCAATAAAGCATAAACTTAAACTTAAAAAAATAAATACAAAAATAACAAGTACAACCAAACCGCAAGTAAATGATGGTACAATTCAATGGGTCACAGTGGAAACATGACTATACTAAAAAGGCATGTGATGTCTGCAGGTGCACGCTAGACTAACCCTGCATAGCAACAGAACAGAAGGGTCCATGGTTCAGACTTTCTGGGAGGAAGGAGCAATGGAGTACTTGAGACAGAGAGGCTCCACAGGGGAAGGAATGATATGGGGCTGGTAAATATTTTCCACTGCACATAGGACACAAGATGGAGTCATGACAAAGAAAAAGAGAAAAATACCTCAATAGAGCTAAAAAAGCAGTGCATAATTACACTGATGCTAAATGGGATGAAGGACAGCCAAGATAGAGAAGACATATAGTTGAGGGTGTACCCTATACTGACAAATGAAAATTCAAAAAGAATAAAACAGGGAAAAGAGGATGCTAATGCAGTAGAAAAGTCTAGCACTGATAGTGATTCTAGCGATGAGCTGTTAGATGCCTTGCTGTCCTTATGTCTACCACCTTATGTTGCCCAATCCACAGATGAAACTATTGTGGAACTACAGCCCATATTGATCTGAATGTGGCTCAGATTGAGGGACCACTTTGGACTCTACCCATTGCAGTTGCACATATTGAGACAGCTACTACAATATTTGCCCCAATATTTACAGCCTCTGTTGTACTTGTTACTCTGTCAATGCCATGAATCACGCCTTCACAAATTTTAACTGTTCTTATTGTACCTGCCTCAGTGACTATTGCTTCGATGCTTCTTGTTCCAGGAGCTGTAGATGGAGTAACCAAACCTGGTTCATCCTGTTTCCCCAAAATTCACAGATTGTTGCCTAGAGAACACCACGGAAGTACAATCTCTGAGAGATGGAAGAACATTTGTTTATGCAGTTTGAATTGCCCAAGAAGGAGTAGGACTGCTTCATAATGAAAAAGTTACCCCTCTGGTTTCAGGGAATCCTGAGAGTAAAGAGACAGGAGAGGCGGGGTCACCTTCCAAGAGTCAAAGGAAAATTAGACCCTTAGATGTACCAAAGCTAAAAGTGGAAATCATTAGGGGATGCTAGGACATTTCACAGAGTGGCCCATTTGTAGAAGATGAGGTGAATAGCCACCAAGTCTCATTTTGGTCGTCAGTGGTGCTACCCACTCTACCATTAGAACAGCAGAAGCCACTCCCAGGAAAGAAAATCCACATTTTAGGTGTTACAAATAAACAGATAACCAGTCATGTGTCAGAGAAATTCCTTGTTAAAATAGGCTTATCGGATGAAGATGATCAATTTGTTGTATATTCGTGCTCTGTAAACTTGTTAGGAAGAGATCTTTTGTACAACTTAAATTGCAGTATATACTAAAATGGCAGGACAAGGGACAGTGGTTGAACTATTTGCACTGAGAACAGTAGAAGACTTACCTCTTGATTTAGGCGAAACCTGAAGTGTAGGATTTTTCAGGAAAAAATACAGACTTATTAGACTTATTAAAGCTGTACAACCTGTCTTGATAATGACTAAACGTAATGAGAGTTTCTGAGAACACCAGCTTACCTCACCCCAATCTCACACCTGAGACAGTGGCTAGAATCACTCCAGTGAATGAGTACATGATACAACAGGGAACGTAGGGAGAGGTAGGGAGATTGCAACGTGCTGATCATGGGCTTGCAGAAACTTAGTAAAACACTGAGGGCAACACCCTAAAGCCCTTTTTAATTTGATTGTTCTTGGCAATTACCATCCACATAACTTGGGAATCTAGGAGGGAGGCACCCTGGCACCCTCTAGCGGAAGCCACTGCTGATATATTTAGCATTTTAGGGGCTAGTGAGGGTAATGCATGACTGTCAGCTTAGTGCTCTCATGCATCTTTACTTCTCATCATAATCTTCATGATTCATGATATAATTTATTGATCTATCCAAGCAAAAATCTTGTATATGCTTGATCCATGATCCTGGCATTGCTTTGAGCTCAATGGGAGGGTGTACACAGGAGTTCTTCCAGTCATAAAGCACACTCTTGTCTTGAGCCCTAACAATCAAAGGCTCAGTTCCACTGTGCTACACATGTGATTTACATTCAAAGTCTATGATGCTGAAAAGATCCTTACAGTAATCACACCATTAGAGGTTAAAAAAGCAACATCTGTGGAAGAGGGGATAAGAGATAAAGGAGAAAATGAGACATGAAGAAAAATTCAGAAGGGTAGAATAAGAAAGAGGAAGAGAGTGGACAGAATTGACAGAATGCTTGTGGAAAACCAAACATCGAGAGAGACTAAATGAAGCATGACATAGGAGGGTCATAGGGAATCTGAGTACCCTGTGTTAGAATTGCCTGCTCTATCTTGGTATGTCTTAGATCAGCTGCACACCTGGAACTCAGTTAACTCACAATGCCATTTTTATAGGTTGAATGAATCACTGAGCACAATGAAGGTAAACAGTAAATATAGCATCAAACCTTGGAAATTCACTGATATCACTTCATTATCAATAAACCCAAAAAGGGCGAGTATGATGAAAGAAACGGAAAGAAGCAGAAGTGGATGGCTGAGTGCACATCACTGACCTCAGTAGATAGAGAGGACATACTTGTTGGTTTGCGTAGACCCAGCGTAGTGAGTAGTGTCCATCTGTGTTATACAGAGCTGGGAACCCAAAGCAGCCCTGGCAAATTTTGTCAGACCAGCCACTATAGGGTGCATAGAAAACAAGCCTGTCCACTACAATGGGGTTTGGGGGGTTCTGTCCCCCAAGAAAATTTGGGGAAGAATGGAAAAACGGTGCACTCTACAACACATTTTCATTATATATTCATTAGTATTAGTATTCAAAGCATAGTAAATGGTGACCTTACAATGCACCAGGATACAGCAATTATTATTGGGGCTCTTCAGTGATTTGCTCACGTCACCCTGTGACAGTGCTCTCATTTCTCCATAGTCCTTCTCACATGCAATTAATTTGTTTTATAGTGCCTCTCTTATCAGCATAGGGTGTTGGAGTGCTTTTCATCACACACACATGCAGAGGCAATACATCGTACATGTGTAAATCAGTGTATAGAAAATATTACATAAGACAAAGAGGACTACAAGGTGTATGATTCACATGTCATTCATACTGGTAGGCATTGTAAGAGTGCTTGGTCTGGGGAAGCATAAACTCATGATTCAGAACGTCACACAGTGGTTAGGGTTGTCTTCACTAATAACAATTTATTTCTATCCACACAAACTCTTTTTATCAAAATTAGGAAAATCAAAGAATGGGAAAAACATAACTTTATGACCTGTACCATGCAGTTTGCATGCAGCTCTTTGATGGCAGGGCATAGCTCTCTGTGCTAGATTATGACTGAAGCTTATGAACTGCACAGCAAAAACAATCTCTGTGACAAAAGCAGCACCCTACTGAGCTTTGCATATAAAATACTGTTCTGTGGTCTACATACCACACATTCTTTGCAGCAGGTATATTAACCCTCTGTGCTACAAACCCATCCCCCTAGTGGCAGAAGTGAACCCCTATTCCTTTCAGCCTCCCATGGAAACCCAGATACCCGGTACGGCCAGTCCAGACTTGCCTGTATACACTGTGCATGCGGAAAACATTGCCATAGCCTGGCCAGCATAGTGCCCTGCCAGTGTGGGTTGTTTCTTCCATTTGCACCAGAGAAAACTATGGACCTTGGAGATATTGGAAAGCTTTGAGTACCCAGCTGTGGGTCTTCCCTCCTTTTATTAGGGATTGCGACACAGTGCCTGTGACGGAGACTCTGTGGTGAAATACCATCCAAACCCCATTCAGACTCCAGCCAGACCCAAGCAAAGCACTGTGTGGAGCCAGGAAGAAGATCAAGAAGCCAAAAGTAGAGAATGGAGAAAAGTGTGGTGCCACTGACTCCCTGCCTTACAGAGTTGTTGAAATACATTGCCCTAGAAACTAGCAGCACTACCATGACATGAAGTCTGGGAGGCCTTGTGAGATTGCAAACTAGGGTCATCTGTCTTTTTGACTTAACATGGCACCCTTGAGTTAAATATAATACACATATTGCAGTGACTAGGTATACTGAAATGACTATAAAGGAAACACATGCCCATACCAATTTACCAAGGCACTCCCAGAGGGTATTCAATAAACTGATGGCCATATTACCAAAGCGCATAGGGTGATCGCTTGTCCCCATAAAAAAATACTTTGCTCTGAATCTCCCATCCACATGAGGGGTAATTTACTGACTATCCATTAATTAATAAGTAATTTACCTGCAACTTCCTTGGACCATCAAGATGTAGCAGGCTTAGGTGTTGCTCCCAATGTTTTTTGTCGGGATTGTAAAGAGAGTGATTCTAACTCCGAAACAGTAATACCTTTAAAGACAGTGGCAATGAGTGTATGTGGGGATGAGTGCAGCAAAGCCCTTATTTGTGGCATTGTACAGCACTCTCAGAGATACAGTGTAGGAGTAAAGCCTATGATATTGAGTCCACTAGCTTCTTCCTCTCTTACTATTGATTTTATTCCCTACTCGCTGTTCATGATAAAAAAAAATCTACTCTGTCCATTGTGTTGAGTGATGATAATCCTGTTGAGTTAGGAGTTTGATAAAAAGGGGCAATCTCTTAGTTTTAGACCATCAAATACCCCGCTGATAATGCTAATGGCGATCATGCTATCTCAGAATCAATGCTGTGTCTAGAAAGCATATTATCTTCAATCCTTGCTCTATTAGAAAAAAATGTAGGGGTCACTGACTATGCCTCTTTGATGATGACAGAGAAATTACAGGTCTTGACTAAAAATGCAAAGGTGAATGTGAAACAAGATTCCACCCTCATTAAGAAGATAATGACCAAAATAGATGGAGCATACATTTCTATAAATAATGCAGCAGTGCTTAAATTAATTGAGACAGGTAAGCCCAACAAATTGTCAGTAAACTTGAAATATCAAGTAAAGACCTGCAAAGACAGGAACTCTGTCCTAAAAGGAAGGAGGCTGATGACGTAGAATTAAATCTCATTAGTGCAACTACAAAGATTCTTGTCATTCAGTGACTGCTTAGAGGAAGAAGTGACCTATGAATCTTCTTTTTTAGTTTTATCAAGATATTTCCTCATGTATCTAATAGGTAACCGCCAAATAGATCACATCTATTGGATAGTTTCTATTTGATTCAGTCACTATGATTGCTTAATTCCAGTGACTTGATTTTTCTGAATCCTATGATTCATATGAATTCAATATGCATAATTTAGATCGACACTTGCGGTAAAAATAACCATGGGCAATGTAGATGGTTTGTAGATAATAAGGTTCAATGTTTTATCTAGTGAAAAGAGACGATTCTGGTGTTTCTTGTTCTACAGCTCAGCATACTCCATCACAAACAATTAGGTGTACTGCAAAATAGTTATTTGTCACAAAGAAACAGGATAGGAGTGTAGTGTATGATTGATCCAGAAGGATGGAAATGATAGACAAAATATGCATGACTTGTCTGTATACAACATTTGAGCTTGGTAACAGGTGGTTCTAGCAAATGCAACCAGGGCAACTTATATTCCTTTAAGCAGAAGCGAGGGGGGCTGTCTGCAGGGTCAGTACCAAACTTTTTTGCCTTAACCCTCCAGTTCCCGAACTTGTTTTTGTTGACTTTTAGGACTCTGTGCACTTTATTATTGCTAACTAGTTGGCCTGAAGCACTCACTGTGCAACCCCTGTAAACATGTATCAGGCCTGCCTTTGCAGCCTGCATGTGCAGTTTTAAACTGTCATTTTGACCAGGCAATAAAAACCTTTTGCCATACCTCAAACTTCCTTTTAATACATATAAGCCACCCATGGGTAGGCATTGAACAGCCCAGATGGCAGGGTGCAGTGTATTTAAAAAGTTGGACATGCACTTTTACGTTTTTCATGTACTGGTAGTGAAAGACTCTTAAATGTGTTATTCACTACTACAAGGCCTACAGCTCCCATAGGAACATGGGGTTACCTTATTAAATTTATTAAGTAACAACTTTCAATTGAGTGCAGCTAGACAGATCAAGTATAGTATTTAAACATCTTAGTTGATGTTATAGTCAGGTTTTCCTTCACAACTCTGAAACTTCCTCTTTTAGAAAATTGGCAATTTCTTGTCCAAACCATTTGGTGCCTGCAGCCTGTTTCTGGGACACATGACAAGGTGTAGCTGGCAGTAGTTTTTTTGTATTGCTCTGAGACAGGGAGACAAAGGGAAGCTTGTTGCTGGCAGGATGGGCCACACTGACTTAATGAGGGGAAGGAACTGTCACATACCACACTTGCACAATCACAAAGCTCTGTCTGAGAACTCTCATAAAGGTTTTGTCACTAGACATTTGTGGCTAGAGCAGGGATGGATGGTATGCCTGACACCTCAGGGGAGTAAAAGCCTGTAGAAACTTCCCCTACTTCAAAGTGGGCACCAAGTATTAATATTGGACCAAAGACCTTAATTTTCAGTGCACATATGGATCTATGAAGTAATCTAGAGGGCTACTGTGCTGATTTTCTGCAAAAAGGATTGCCACTCTGCAGTCACTCTGCAGCCCTGTTGTACTTTCCTGCTATTCTCCTGCCTTAGTGAGAAAGACTCTCCCTAATTCTTGAACCCGGACCGCCGAGTGACTCCAAAAGCTAGTTGGCTGGCCTTTGACCAGAGCTTCAGGAACCAAAGGCTCCAAACACCTTTAACTCAGCACCTGAACTGTTTCTGCTGTGAGTTCTATGCTCCTAGGTGATGCCCCTAGACCTGAAGCTTTGGAAGTAGGCCTAAAGGTGCATTGCCTGCCAAGCCGTGGTCCCAGCAGAACTGACACAGCATGAAGCATTGCCTCCCGAAACTCCGTCTTGGATTGGTAGCATGATGCACTGCCTCACAGAACTCCACATTGGAACCACTGTGCAATGCATCCCTAAGGCAGGACTTCACATCGCAAGCCTCTGGTCAACAACATTGTCAGCGATGTCACAGGCCCTAGCGTTGTAGTGTTGCAGCTTTGCAGCTTATGGGAACCATTGCTATGCAACACATTTGTGACGCTGGTCTCCACATCACAAGCCTCTTGGCAATGACATCCTCAACAATTATGCCAGACAGAGCAGTGCAAGCATCACAACTTCCTGGAACCGTGGCTGCACTATGCATCTCCCCACCAAGACATCATATCACCTTGAGTGCATGACACATCGGTCACACAGGATCTCACAATGCTCAACAATCAGGATTCAAGGTACTCTTGCTCAGTGGGTCTAACATTGTTCCAGTGTCTGCCCTGCGTTACATCATGGTCACCCTAAAGTTGTGATTTTGTCGCAGTCCAGCACGACCAGATAAACACAACTGACGCTTTGTGCTTCTAGACACTTATTCCACTTGAATCTTTTAAAACTGGTTCTTCTGATTCGATTTTTGTCAATTTGTTAATACAATATTAATTCATTTTCACTACATTGTTGTAAATTGTTGTGGGATTTGTTTTGTGTTGTGTTTCGCTCTATTACTGTGTGAACTTCTGCCTAAATACTTTTTGCAAATCAACACAAGAGATAGTGAGAAGAGGAGACTACCTGCTTACCTTCCCAAACCTAATTTATGATCATAACAGTTAAAGTAGGTATATTACTTTTTCTTGATATATGCAACCTTTCTCTGTATTCTTTATAAAAGACCCTTCACCCACCAACCTAGTTGGTAGCTTGCTTTATCATAGGGGTCCCACTGCGGGTGCCTAGTGCCTCCAGGGTGTACTTCCACACCTGATTACAGCGGAGCATTTCAAAGGTTTTTGTGTGATTAAACAGTGTTTTGTGTATAACCTGAAAAACAAAAACAGTGTTGTTTAAAATTGTCTTGAGGACACCCTCATAATGATGTATCTTTATTGATGGTGCTCTCGACCAAGATTAAAAACAGTGTGTGATGTACATGGAGTTATAACTACATCTAATTTAAGGCTGACATGTTTCAGCCATTTCTATATGTGGCACTGTTGGGTCAATATGGCTTTCTTCAGGACCTAGTCTCATTTGTACCAGCTTACTAAGACTGGTGCCAGTATCTCTTGCCGTTAACTCACAGATATTGTCATAAAGGCACAGCTCCTTTGAGTACCTGTAAAGAAAAGACGAAGAACAAACACTTTCTAGGTCACATTGGTGTCATGGTTCATATAGTACCAACATCAATCGTTCACCTCAAACCGTGGGATCCTATTTGTACTATATGAACCATGATACACATGTGACTTTGAAAGTGTTCGTTCTCTGCGTGATGGCAAATGAAATTTAAGGTTTTGCCTTTTACTCCATATTCATTGGTGTCTCTTTAAAAGTGATTACCAACTGCTTTCACTAAACATAATCTCATCTCATGGTATGTATGTCCTTAGTAAATGCTAGCATAAGTGCAGCCACAACTAGCAAATGAAAACTGATAGTGATACTATAGCAACATTGTATTTGTCGCCGCTGGTGTAACAAACAATCTGAAATGCCCTCCAAGACAGACTGAAAAGGGTTTCTTTTTCTATAAATGTGCATCAGAACAAATCAAGTTACTTAATAATTGAACAATAAAAGGAAGACATAGGTAGACTGCCTCGTTAATACATCTCCTCACTTAAAGATCTTTGGAGAGTTTGAAATCCTTGATACGAATTCAGTAATATACAAGGGCGTTTTTAGTAATGTGCCTGATTGACTTAGTAGAAATGGCAATGCTCCTCACACTAAAACGTTTTAAGGAGAGTGAGTGGCAGTTTCCTAAGAATTTAATAAAACAGAGTTGAGATACTTGCTATACATTATGAGAATTGAGAGCTTAGCCGCATCTGCCTAATCATTGCTCAAAAGTTACAAGATTTGTAATTTCTATGCTCCAGATCCTACTGATGAGCTTTGCTGGGTTTGTCAAGGCCAGCCAAATAAAAACTAGATTAACAATTTAAACGTGAAAAAATAAAAGCTGTGTTTCGCTTAATTAGTTCAGCAATAAGATCAACGTAAGGGAATTTGAATGACTTGTAAAACAGAAAATAAACAGATCAAGATTATTTTTTTTATTTTCATCCACATCCACAAACTGCACAAATCATTCCTATTGTGGACTTCAACACCGTGGGCCATATCACATAAACCTAGCAGTGGGAGCGTTAAAACAAGACATTCTATATATATCACAGTTTGGGTCTGACGAGTACTTTGTAGTTGAAGATCTGGAGCAGTGATTATTTTACCATCTTAAACAGTGGTAAACGATTGTTGATAAAATAACTTTCAAGAAGCGTATTGCATTTATATGGAGAATCATCCGCATTTGGTTACTTATGTAAGCAACAGCCCGACACCAGAGCTTCCACAAAGCAACATAACAGCACAATCAAAATTTAACTTTCCACATCACGACGAAACAAAACAGACCTCATTACAATGACTGCAGTACAATGCAACAAAATCACTTTGCAATAATGCATCATAAATACACAGCACAAAACAGCAAAATGGCACACAGCAAAAATATGCAAACATTCTTCTCATAGATTACCATCTTTAGAATCCTGTTTTCATAACATATTGGTAAAAAGTGTTTAGAGCAAGCACTGCCTTAACTTATCACCAAGGACATGAAATAGTGCCAATCAAAAATGGGTTGCGATCCAGCCCCTAGACTTTCAATCTGTGTGGTATAAACTGTATTGGGGTTTCTACAGATAGCCTACATAGGTCCTCTGGTCAGTTCTGGAAACTAATTAGGTTGCTTACTCTGGAAAACCATGTCAGCAGGCAATACATAGTTGATTTGTATACAACTTCATCGTAGACTTTGCTAATGCCTTCTCACATTCTGTGATGAAATGCTCTTTGACCATTTGCAGACGGACCTTTAGTTTCGAGTCATGTCAAAGGTGAATGTTTTTGCCACCTACTGCATGACGTTTTTTGTGTAAATAGTTTAGTTCCTGACCTATATAAAATACGTATCTCTCACTCATTCCATCAGTGTCTTGGAACAAAACAAGTGTCTATTATCTCACCATTTTTAATCTTACGTCCCTATTAATCCCTCTTAATCATTCAAATAAATACATTATTGTAGGTCATTAAAATTGCTGAGCAATTGTCAGGAAACACTTTATTTGAAGTTTCTATCCAGAGGCCCTTATCACAATTAATGTATTTATTATAAAGGCATGTTTTTCAGTCTCCATATACCTTTTACTCCACAGTAAGCACACCAGCTGCAGTCTAAATACTATATTAAACCCTCATAGGCTTTGTGGTTCACTTTTTCAATAGGTTGATCTCCTTGCAAGTAAGCATCAATTTATATGCTAGTGGGATACATCCTACTGTTCGAATACATGCTGGAAAAATCATATCACCATTTGATGACACTTAATTACAGAATTCCATTTCCACCCCCCACAATCAGGCAGCACAAAAGCTATATAAAAACACTTTATGGTTAGCTAATGCCATGTTTCTTGCAGAGTTGTAGGAGGGCATTGCTTTGCATAAATATGATGAAAGTAACTAAATTAAGGAAGGGGTGCAACTTACTGTTTTCAAATCCTAACTCTATGCCCTGCTGATGTGTCAAGGAGTCATATATAAGATGTAAACCTCCCCTTGCATACCCTTCCTTCACCACCATGTGTTCTAGTTACAACAACCACTTTATGGGACAATGTAGAAATAAGCATTCTAGGAAGCCAAGTAGTACAGTGATTCTACAGATATATGCTATGCTTTTGTTGTGTCTCTTGTGTTCCCTTGTCCTAGTATTTAGTTTTTTTTTTCCAGCTGATGAGTTTAAGTGTACCCCTCCTCCCCTTAGATGGAGTACAATTTATGGCATAACCCATCTTTTCTAGCAGACACAAAAGAAAAAAAAGAAAGCAAACAAGGTCTTAAAAACTTGAACATCTTAAATTATTTGATTGTAGATTTATTGTAGATTAGTTCAAACCATCACAATATATTTAACACAACATGAATGAAGATCCTAGAAACAAGTGTGAGCCACAGTCATGGTCAACATGCAAAACCATATTCCTACAACATACATTTTTTTAACAGCTATACAGGATAATTCTCCCGTATATTTGTTAATGTTGACTACTTGATTGCATAAACATTAACAGGCAATATATCAAACAATAGTCAGCACACAAAATCAGGAAGATATCTTGCTAACATCTGGGTTACACTGTTCTGATATTTGGTTAGTTTGCAGCACAGAAGTATGTCCATCATTAATTTAATAATGACAATAGGTACTAATTGTTCTTGTTCCAAAAATATGAGGTATTGGTAATAAAAACCTGAGTTTAAGGGTTATGAAAATCAGGAAAATAAATTACATGGGAACAACAGCCTCTTTAGACAGCCACACAGGCTACAGTACCAACACTGATAATCATGGTGGACAGTGGATCACAATGGCGTCAATGATAATGAGAAAAGCATTAACCTGAGATATTCTATCCCCCAGTTTGACAAAAGTTAAGCAAAATATGAGAAACACAATAAAAATGTAAAAAGGTTGAAATAACAGCTATTTGGAAGATAGATGCCATCCAGATCTCTGCCAGTAAAATCCCATACCTGCCTCTATTTTGAAAACAGTTTACCACTCCAATATAGACTCCGGTATGTGCCCAAGACTGTAAATTCCACAAAAGTGATTGACTAGTATAAGTGATGGAATTACAATTTGGGTGAGAAAGTTAAATCAGAGCCTTCCGACAAAAAAACCCACATTAAACTTTCTCTGTGCATTTCAGTCCTCATTGCACTCCTTGATTTTATGTCAGTTTAGCACAACATGTAACCACCCTACATTCTGATAAACGTAAACAGTTTGACACATTTATTGTTCTAAACGTAAAATTCACCATGGTTTCACAATATCATGCATTATATGGAAGTGCCACTGTAAGGGGATTAAAGTGCTCTGTCAACAGAAGACGATCCTCCTACATGGGAAATTCTATGAAGTGCTGACCTTTAGTTAACACTTTTGCAGTGTAGTGGGCATCCCCAAATGTGCTTTTGCAGCATGAGTAAGCTGTTCAATGACTTTCCTTTTCAACTCTCTTTTATATTATATTCCCTTTGAAGGTCCAAATGCATTGTGTCCTATGCATTAGAAGTCAAAACACCTAAACAAGTATTGCTGCTTTGAAAACAAAAGCCACTTGTACATCTAATTTATAATGAAGGCTTTGCCAACTACCAAAAATTACACACCTTTTCCACTTACATTTTTTCCTATCAATACAAGTTAAGTAGTAAGCAACATTTTATACATGGAATGTATTAGTCTCCCCAAATGTAATCACTATGCATACATTTGCCTATTAAACCATCTACGTGCTTGTCTTTTTAAACCATTCTTCTAAATAGGGTGTAACAATGAACATGCATGATTTCTTAGTGCATCTGGTGCCCCCGCCATTTTTCCTTATTCCCATGTAAGTAATATTTTTGGTGACAGCTTGAGGTGCCCTTGATGATTTTGGACACTCAGAACAGCAAATGTGATGCCTTGGGGTCAAGCATGGGTGAAATCTGATAGGGTTGACTCCATGTGTTTTCCCATCCAGGATCCTGAGTGGGGTAAACTTGTTTAGCCCCTAAAAAAAATCAGACAAGTATAATAAGGGACTGCAGACAATGTGCAGACTATTTGAGTAGCCTCTGAATGTTTGTGAACATATATCATAGTGTATCAATGATTGTATGATGGAGGATGTGCGCTGCCACATAGGACAACTCCATCACCCCTTCTTCATGCTCTTCCTTTTGTTTCAGTAGTCTTGAAGTAATAATATAGCAAAATGTTAGAACAACCTCTGAGGGTTCAGCTCGAATCCCTCTCATGGTCTATTCCAAATTCCTCTCTGAGGAGGATAGACAAACCTCTTGGATGTTTGGCGACAACTTTACATTTTAAGAATGTAATTGGTATAACTGTACATTGCCCTTCTGCCAGCTGCTAACATTTGTGAAAATAAGCTGAAGGTATCTCATTGTTTACTGAAGATTTAGTGTACTTGGACCACCCCTTTGCGGACAATATCCAAATTGGGGAGCTGGTGTGCTGACAACCCTTTCTGTTGAAGACTAAGCCAAGGCCTTCCTACATAAATTCAGCCATACAGCATTCCATTGATCAAGTATACTGGTGTATTTCAACAGTTAAAAGCATGTGTGATCAGCTGAAACCTCCAGTTTTAGCACAAGCTCAGAGTGAGAAAGTGCTTGCTTTCACAGCCACAAAAGTTGCTTTACTCAGTTGATAGATTTGGTAGCTTGCACAGTTTAAGCTTTTATCTACAAGTCTTTATAAGGTTTTTGGTTCTTAAAACATCAAGCAGGATAAAGCTGCAAGTTATAGCCAGGCAGGGACCTAAAGGGTCAGCCACCTTTACCTCAATGTCCAGATGATTTTTATTTTCTTTAGCGCAAAATCCTTTGAGGGGTAAGCATCACCAGCTTATCCAAGTCTTCCAGAGAGTGAAAATATGACTGAGTCCAACCTTTTTAGTACTGCTAAAAAGGTTCCTCCAGGTCATCAGGTCTGTCTTTGCCAAGGCTTATTTAGTGTCTTTTGTGGTTCACCACTGACAAGGATTATGTTTGTTATTTGAGTGGGGCTTCCACCCCCTCTCAATTGATATCACAATTATTTACAGAAATACATTATTGTGCATATATCATACTCATGATCCAATATTCAGTACCCATATAAAGTATTAGATTTCACATTGTCAACATAATTTAGTAAAAATGTGGCTTTGTGAAACATGTACTTTATATGTAATTCTAGTAACCTAAATACTAGCTCAAAATGCCCTGTGGTGCCTCTGTGCCATATTTGGTTGCAGCACACATGATAATGGTGTACATGGCTGCAATTAGTTGACAGATTTACCATGAGTTTCTGATGCATCATGTCTTTTATATCACATGTAGAACTCATAAACCTGCCCAAACATATTCACCAACAGTTAGGAATAAAAGTCACTATCTTTAAGTAAACAAAGTGTACACAGGAATGTTGTCAATCATGTCCCCGGTCCTTCAAAGTCATAACTACATTTTCCTATTGTCACATTATATCATCCTTGGACCAAGGTTTAGCCATCCAAGACCTATACCACTAATTCCCATCTGAGTTACATTGGTGTTGCTTAATACTTTCATACAAACACTGATATGCCTCATTGGACAGCTACAAACACAAGGTGTAAAAGTCTCAAACTATATTTTATAATATGCAAAGTAGAACTACCGTAGTACTACTCATGGCCTGAAAAATTAAATTGAAATGCCTATGGCTGCAGACCTGTGCCTCTTTTATCTTTTGTGTGGAGAGAACTCTAACACAATGGCAGGGATCGTTGCACAGGTTGCTATACACTTTAGTAATAAATGTGGGTGGTGAGGAAGTGGGAATATTTAGTCAATAATGAGTGGGGAATGAATGATTAAGAAAGGGTGGGAGAGACATGCTAATTCAAAACACAAACCCACAAAAGTACAAGATCACTATAATTCACAAAATACTCTTTAAAATACATTACAAACTTTAAGGTATCAAAATAGGTGTAAGATCACTGTAATTCACAAAATGCACTTTCAAGGACACTACAACCTTATAAGTATCAAAATAGGTGTAAATGTACTCCCGTCCAGCCTTGACTACTTCAAACACTACATAACAAACTACCGGTACCTGCAAGACCCGCCAACAGAAAACAATAGAGGCAGGGAATTAAAATAACAGCACAAAGGAACTATTGACTAATGCTGCATTAATTAGTTTCATATCTACATCAGGTCTAGAATATAAATATAAACTTAATTTAAAATCAATTAAAATAGGGTAAATAACATATGTTTTAAATGTTTCAAAGTATTTAAATTAATTATTCGATTAAGTAACTAATTAATTAAATATCTAACATTCGACCACGCTTGCTTAAAAGTAATTGACCATTATTTCTTACATTTTATCCCCCCTCCACATTTAGGCTTGTATCCCTGGGTATACTGCTGCCTCCTTTGCCCCTGGCAAATTCTCCCATTTTCCCTGCTTGACGGAGTCCAAGGTTGGCAACACCAGAATCTAGATGTTGGACTGCAACATATTCTGATGGCCTTACCATGGACACCGAGGGCATTATTTTAGGGTTTGGTGGAGATGTCCTGTCTGCAGACTCTAAATAGTGTGGACAGAACATTTGCTGCTTTCCTACATGTATCCTATATCCGAAATACTCTGAATCGAGCCAGAGCGCAAAAATCAGATACCGATGAAGTGATATTACATGCTTTTTGAGCCCAAATTACATCTCATGATTGGTTTCATGTCTCACAGTTTCACCCTGAGCAGTCTCCTTTTGCTGTTGAATAATAGGAGAGGGGTATGAATTGGAAACTACATAATAGTTTGTGGCACTGACTTCAAGCTCTGTATGATAAGGATAGCAGAGGCAGTGCTAGGGGCAGCAAAAGGCTAGATAGGATAGCAGAAGCGTCCCCAGCAATATTTATACTTTAGGAGAAACCATTGAAAGAAGGGACAAAAAAGTGAGAGGCAATATTTTTGTATCTTTTTTTGCAAAGCCTGCCCTTTTTTATGGGCGACTGCAAAGCGCATTGTCCCATGCTGTAATATCTCTTTGGGCTTCTAACCACGCCCATGTCAGGTCAGTCACTTTTATTGGTTCGTGGGCTTGCCTTTTAAAATCCACTTGCTTTCATTTGTGAAAGTCATGCATACGTCATGCCTTTTCCAGTGTTTAGCCCACCTATACAGCACCGGTAAACTACTGAAACCATTTGAAGCTCAATGTTTTCAGCATGGTTTCCGGACTACTTTATCTTTTTATTTTCCACGCAGCGGGTTTTTCCTGTTTTCAATATCAGCGCGATAGCGCTGCATTTTAAATAGCAATTGCCCTGTGTTTTTACTTTCTCTTCTGTTGTTTTCTTTGACTTTCTCCCCCCTCTAATTTCCCCCACCCCTTTCTTTTTTTTACACTGGATTTTCTCATTCACCGTTTTGGGTGGCTTGCATTTCGTCCCGGCTGACCCACTGTGTGACCTTTGCTGGCCAGTGTACACCTCTGAGCTGTGGCCAGCCAGGCCACGTCACCTTCTGAAGCCACACGGGGGGGCAGACACACTGGCAGCAGTGATGCGCCCTCAACCGACATGGATTCTATTGTTGGGACAACTCGAAGTAGCATTCAGGACAACTCTTTTCGCGTGCCTCCTTCATGCACTTCTAGCTGTTCTCTTTAGTTCCTCTTTTTACTTTCCTGTCTTTTTCATTTGTTTTTATATTCCCCAGCTTTTTGTGTTTACTTGTGCTTCAAAAAAATTTCTGGTTTGACGTTATTTTTACTTTCTCTTCTGTTTTTATTTCCCTCTTGTTTCCTTTCACTTTTGCCGCGTCTCTCTCCCGTTTCTCTTTTACATTTGATTTCCTCATTTCCTGTTTTGGGTGACTTGCTTTTAGTCCCAGCTGATGCACTTTGTGACCGTGGGAACGTCCCTCTTCTGTCGGTCATCGAATCTTATTTACTCTCATCTAACCCCGACCACAGACATTTCCCCAAGGAAAGATGTAAACAGCGCTGCTTGCGGGCATGCGGCGATTTATAACCTGTGTGCCCTTGGGCGACTTTCACACAAGTGCACACCGTGCAAATGGAGGGGTGTCAGAAGCCTGAGGTGGGGACAGAGAAGGTACGAGTGAGCAGGAGGGTGTCATGTATGCCCCCCCACTCTCCTACTGGGGTCATCATATGGTCAGTTCATTTCACCTCACTTCATTTCTTTGAAGATGAATCCTTAAACTTGAGGAGAAAGAGACGCAGCTTGTGCTGGAAGCCCTCGTCCAACTCCGCTGGAGGTGCATCCTGAGTGCAGAAACTTAATTTACCCCCTCGGTGAACGCACCATTTATCATTCATGGCCAGGGAAGATGAATCCTGTTTCTCCAAAAATTATATGTAATGGGAAAAGACGCCTGTCCCCATTGGGACTCCCTTGATTTTCTGTGCACACAAACAGTTTAATTCCAAATCATAATGTAATTTATACTTAAGCAGTCCAGTCCATTAAACCTCAAGGGAGATGAATCCCAACAGATTGCACACATAAACACTTTAATCCCAAATTATCCTTTCATTTATCTGAGTATTTGTTGCAGCTTAAGGAAGATGAATCCCCTCAGATTGCCTTAATGTAATAGGTGTCACTCATGTGACAGTGAGGACCCAAGTTACTTTCTGCAGACAAGCACTCTTTATTCTTCTACAGTGATTTAGTTTTCTATAGGTTTTCCATTTAAACTCGTGGGAGATGAATGCCCAGAGTTTACTCAATCGTTGGATAGTGAGTCCTCCTCGCTAATTCCATTAGAAGTGCTTGAGTGGTAATCCTGTGTAACTAGATGACCCATTTTCACACCGGGAGACCAAGGCACCACCTTCCCAGACACGTGTCTCCAGCATCCGCCTGGCATACAGGCAAGGCCACTGGAATTATGTAGCACAGGAGAACTCAATTATGTGGCTAGAAGATCAAATTATGCGGGGTAAGGCGTACATTTTATAATAGTATTACTTCATTATTTTCCTTTTTTTAAACTAGTTAACAATGTCTGAGCATAGGTTGCACCTCTCTAATACCAGTTAAACACTCTAATCTGGCAATAAGCAACAGAAAGGTGACCAATAAATATTTGTAAAGGGCCTTCCACTGCATGGCAACACCCATCACTGTGTTTTTGGCAACTTTGAACCATTTGAGTTAGAAATAATTTGTTTGTTAAAATTAACAGATTAACAGATTATGCAGCAGATGATGGATTAAGTGGCAAATTAGGCAAACACATAATTATGCAAAAAATGCCACTGCCGCACAGTCACGTGATTCTTGTGCCTATGTCTACAGGGCAATCAAGCACTGCATGATGGACTGCTTTCACAGATCAGTGTGTGGGCCATTTTAGGTCTCGGCTAGACAGCGCATGCTCTGTCTCGAAGAGACATGCTTGCAGTTCAGTGGGTTTTATAGGCTTACCATTTGTTTGCTCCAACGTTGCTCTCGTATCCTTTGTTCCAGTGTGGCCATGGGATGCATGTGTCATGCCTCTTCCTGTGTTTGGCCCTCCCCCACAGCATGGACCAAGTACTTGTGTCCATCCAGTGCTCCTGTTTTAGGAACTACTTTTTTAGGTTGAGCGCGCAAGCACTCTGACATGTTATAATCTATCTGTGGGCTTATAACCACGCCCACTGCATGCTCATCACTATCATTCTTTCATGGGCTTGCCTTTCAAAAATCCTTTATCATTGGTAAATGCTTTACGTTTGTTTCTCCTTGGGGCAGTTTTGTTACCGCCTTGGCCATCGACCCTGTTACATGGATAATTGCACGTTTAACTAAACTTATTTTTCATTTTGTGCCTCTCCTTCGCGCTCATGGCAGCCGTAGCGCTTTGAATAGGCTTGCTTATGTCAACTGTTTTACTTTTCATTTTCATTTTATGTATCAAGAAAAGTCCAGTTAGGAATTTACAACGCCAATAGCTCTAACTTGAGCAAACGCACGACCCATTGCATTGCAAATGCTTGTTGTTTTTTGGTATCAAGAATTTGTGGTGCAAACCATTTGTAGATTAAATTTAGTTTTGTTCCATTGCATGACTTGTAGCTGCACCTCAAGATTATTTTTCTGACTGATTACAAAAAGTACAATTTAAATATAAACGGGAGGATTTTGGCCCATATTTATACTTTTTGACGCAAAACTGCGCTAACGTAGTTTTGCGTCAAAAAAATTAGCGCCGGCTAACGCCATTCTGAAGCGCCATGCGGGTGTCGTATATATTGAATGACATTAGCCGGCGTTAGCCGCCGGCGCCGTCTGGTGTGCTTTAAAAAAAACGACGTACACCAGGCAGCGCCGGCGTAGGGGGATATGGGGCTTGGGCGTCAAGAAATGGGGCAAGTCAGGTTGAGGCAATTTTTTCGCCTCAACCCGATTTGCGCCATTTTTTTTCACTCCCAACCCCCATAGAAATGACTCCTGTATTAGCAAAGACAGGAGTCATGCCCCCTTGCCCAATGGCCATGCCCAGGGGACTTCTGTTCCCTGGGCATGGTCATTGGGCATAGTGGCATGTAGGGGGGCACAAATCAGGCCCCCCATGCCACAATTTTTTTTTTTTAAAACACTTACCTGAACTTACCTTAATGTCCCTGGGATGGGTCCCTCCAGCCTTGGGTGTCCTCCTGGGGTGGGCAAGGGTGACAGGGGGGCATGGGAGGGCACCTCTGGGCTCCTTCAGAGCCCACAGGTCCCTTAACGCCTGCCTTTTGCAGGCGCTAAAAAAACGGCGCAAAAGCGGCCGTACGTAATTTTTTTGGACCCGCCCACTCCCGGGCGTGATTTTTGCCCAGGAGTATAAATCCGACGCACATGCCTCGGAGTCGATTTTTTAGACGGGAACGCCTACCTTGCATATAATTAACGCAAAGTAGGTGTCCACGCTAAAAAATGACGCTAACTCCATGGACTTTGGCGCTAGACGCGTCTAACGCCAAAGTATAAATATGGAGTTAGTTTTGCGTCTAAATTGCGTCAAAAAAAACGACGCAATTCCGGCGCAAACGGACTATAAATATGCCCCTTGATCTCTTTCCTGCCTCTCTGAAAGGAACAGAGACAACACTGCTGAGGTAACAGAGGCAGGATAGTAGTTCAATGAGTTTGCATCTATTGTGGCGATACTAATTGCTGGATGTGTCTCATGACGGGAATTTATTTTTTTCATGAAGTACACCATATTTTCTCTCTGATTTATTGCTGGATTAAAGTCATCGGTGTTTTTCCGCATCAATGTTGTCAAATAACTGTTCAGCCAATAAGAACCAAGGCAATAACTCGTGATCAAAATTTTCATTTTAGCGACATGTTTAGTGTTTCACCAATCTACTTCACAATAAGGCTTTTCGACTCTGTTGAAACATAATGGAATGCTTCTTGTAAATGTTCTGTAGCTAATGAATCTCAATCTCAAGAAATTATACATTTAACCGACAGACATACCCGAAGAATAAAACAATTCTACAAATTATGAACACAAAATAGCACTAACGCTTTTACCCTCTATTGTTTAATGCAACATTTTTATGCCACTTTCCAAAAACCTTCTTTTTAATGGAAATATAGAAGGGAAAAGTGCATATTTATTGTGCCTTTTTTGTCAGTTTTAAAAACATGTTTTTGGATTACAGTATTCTATAAACTTGTTTGGTGTTTTTCCTAAACGTGTTCGAGGGGAACACTTTCCACAAATGATGATTATGTTGCGTGTTTATGCTTAGCTTAATCTGTAAATAATCGTGTCAATATTTCCTATTTTGCAGCACTAAAAAAATATCAAACGTAATCAATATGCATTTTAGATTTTTTTTTAATCTCAAATCACTTTTGAATACAATGTAGCAATCGAGTTTGGTGGTGGCGCAAACTCGTGCAAAGCCCTTGCTGTAGGACACTAACCTGCTGGAACATTGAAATGTAAAAAGAGTAGAGAAGAAATGGTGAAATAGTAATTTAAATGAAACACAAAAACCAAAAAAAGAACTAAAACTCAGAAGCCCACCAGCATATTTAAAACACGTCTTGCTTGATCTACGTGCTGGAGGCACGAATATGTTCCAGACATTATCCTCCTCTCTGACTGATGCACACTTGATTCACTTCACCTGTACAGTGGCAGATAGAGGAGTAAGGGCCTAATTTAGGTTTTGATGGTATTAAAACCAAGCTGCATTGACGGCGGGCTCGGAAAGACACTGAAGCTGGTGGTGTTTGCCTACCATTTTAAATGTATTGTGGCTGAGCTGAAGACCACAACCACGGAGTGGACTCCGTCACGCAAGCTGAATCCCGCAGCAGGCTCGGCAGACTCCAATGCCAACAAGTAGGCCCTCCATTGCTGTCTTGATGGTGAAATCCCATGGAGTCTATTAAGATCACACAGTCGTGTGGGCGGTGTATCAGCGCGGGCCCATGATTGCGTAGTCCATCGCTGGACCCGTCCAGTATAGTACTATGACTGTGGCTATTGGTTTGATGCTAGTAGCCCATACTTGTTGTATATTGGACAATTGTGAACACCTGTAAAACAGACTATAGAAGACACTCCATTTCAGACCATGATCCGTTGCCATCACATTGCAGCAGAACAGACAGCCAGCATAATTTACAACACAGAGGAACACTTTTTTTAATGTGTCCCTCTCTCTCTCTGTTTTTGGTTAATTTTATTTTCTCACAATTTTCTTCATTTTTTGGGAGCTAGATTTCTTTGGAAAAACTTCACAATGGCATGGAAGAGAAATCCCAGTTTCACAGAGGGAGGTCTGTCATGGTGGAAAAAATCATTAGAGCACAACCACAACTGTATGGAGCACAAGTACAGAATGCAACCATATCTCAGACAAGGTAAATGTTGACCAGAATAGTTCACAGAGTGAATGCTGTGTTTAACAATATGCGCACACAGTAGGAGATTAGGAATAGGTAGATTGACCTGCCAAGGAGAGTGCTTTCCATGGCCTCCAAGCATCAGCTGGAGGCCCGGAGTACTGGTGGTGGTTCGGAGTACTGGTGGTGGTTCTTCCAAACCCCCATTACACCTTTTTCCCTGGGAGGAGAAGGTCTTGCACATCCCGAAGGCTTGACTGAAATCCCTGGTGGAGTGGAGTCTGGTAAGGTGCACTTAGCAATGTCTCAACACTCACAAATGGAGTCCTGCCCTTAAATTTGACATTTAGAATGCGTCAACACCCTTAGAAAAACAGATATATCTAAACTTGACTCCACAAAATACTTTGTTTCTTACCAATTACTAGCATCATGGTTGTATCTCTCTTTTTAACAATATACAATATGCGTAGTCAGTTTGTGTGCCCCATTAATCATCCCTTGCATTTGCTCAGTCCTTTGCTTTCTTTCAATGCATGTTGTTCTCACAGAAACAGGTCCAAAGCTCCATCCATTTCCACATGAAGGTATGGTGTCAGTAAGTGGTACTTTCACCTAGTCACATCAAACCCATATGTTTGTAGAAATTCTAAATGTGAATTTTTATCTCAATTAAAGCAACACAAAACGATGATGGACAGAGTGCTGAAATTTTTCAAACACTCACTCCAAGTCAGAGATCAGGGTTTAATCAATTGTTCTTTGCTCACCATGCCACCCCAGTTTGGAACCAGCCATATGCAAATTAGTCTTGACCCTGTTCCCCATGGGAACAGTCCAGCCAGAACTGCCTGGCCAGGTTCTCCCTGTATCTGAAACAAGCATCCTCGGACCAGTTTCAGGGAATTTCCCTTGATTAGATAGGCTAGCTTGAATCCAGTGGCACACCGAGTACAGAACCCACATCTGGGCATACCCTTTCCACTTAGGGCAACTTTACCAACATAAAAGGATGATGGACGGAGTGCTGAAGCTTTTCAGACATTCACCCTCAGTCACAGATCTGGGTTTAATTCATCGTTTTTTTTTCTCACCATACCACCCCGGTTTGGACCTAGCCAATTGTAAGTCAGTCTTGACCCTGTTTCCCAGAGGCCACACAATCCTGCCAGTCATGTGGCTTTGCTTCTAACTCACTAACTGAGCTGCAAATGCCTCTTCCCATCTCCTCCCCAGCTCAGTGCCCATCTTCGTCTAACAATTGAGAAGGGTTGGTGCTCTCAGCTGGGCTAATTAACTTCTGCTCTCTTTCCAAGCACTCCTTTGACGTCTATGAGCTTCTATCAGGAAACACCTATGATTTATTCTTATTGACAGAAACGTAGCTTTGGGCCCTTTCAGGTCCTGATATTGCCCTCTCAATCGCAGTGGGTTTTTGTATCCAGCACATTGACAGATTGGATAAACCTGGTGAGGGGTTGACTATAGTGTATAGAGACTCCTAACAATGCGTTATTACTAAACCTAATTGAAGGGTTAATGAGAGCTTATTCTTTACAATTACCCTCAACCTCTCCTCCTCGATTGCAGAACCTTTAGGCCCAGATTTAAGAGGGCCTAGCGAATCCTTGCACCACATTAGCGTCATTTTTTTTTTACACTAGTGTGGACCAATGAGGCAAAACTCACTGTGCCATATTTACAAAGTGACTCAATGCATGCGTTGTGCCACTTTGTAACCCCTTGCACCACATATGCCTGTGCTAAACACAATGGGGGTGATTCTAAGTCCGGCGGGCGGCGGAGGTCGCCCGCCAGACTTCCCCCACCAAAATACCACTCCGCGGTCGAAAGACCGCTGAGGGTATTTTGGGATTTGCCCTGGGCTGGCGGGCGGCCGCCAAAAGGCCGCCCGCCAGCCAAGGGCAAATCAACCTTCCCACGAGGACGCCGGCTCAGAATTGAGCCGGCGTTGTGGGAAGGTGCGACGGGTGCAGTGGCACCCGTTGCGTATTTCAGTGTCTGCAAAGCATACACTGAAATACTTTGTGGGGCCCTCTTACGGGGGCCCCTGCAGTGCCCATGCCATTGGCATGGGCACTGCAGGGGCCCCCAGGGGCCCCGTGGCACCCCCTACCGCCATCCTGTTCCTGGCGGGAGACCCGCCAGGAACAGGATGGCGGTAGGGGGTGTCAGAATCCTCATGGCGGCGGAGCGCGCTCCGCCGCCATGGAGGATTCTGCAGGGCAGCGGGAAACCGGCGGGAGACCGCCGGTTTCCCGCATCTGACCGCGGCCGAACCGCCGCGGTCAGAATGCCCTGCGGGGCACCGCCGGTCTGTCGGCGGTACTCCCGCCGACCCTGGCCCCGGCGGTCTCTGACCGCCGGGGTCAGAATGACCCCCAATCTATGCAAGGGGGGCATTCTCCTGTTAGAGGGACTGCAAAAATGATGCAGTGGAATCTAAAATTAAAAGACATTAAAAGGGGGCACACCATTGCTTTCAATGGGCCCCAATGTCCTGTGCAGGATTAGCGCCAATGTTTTGGCACAAATCCTATACAGTACATCAATAATGTAAATAATTTGAAGCTGTTGCCCCTACCCTGCATCATGGTGCACAGTATATTAAATATGGTGCACACATGATGACAGTAGGGTGCGCTAATGGGCGCAGGAAAGGTAGGCTGCATTGGATGCAGCACCACTTTTCTTAAAACAAGCCTTTAGTGTATACACCTCCTAGTGGCACATCTGATTTCTCTTAATTTTTAATAGTTTTAGTAGGGCAGTTATCCATCCTGCGTTCTAATTCCCTGTTACTGGGTGGTTTTAATCTGCATATTAATGACCAGTATTGCCCTTGGGGCAGGCTTTTCTTGCATAAATTAGAGGGTTTCAGTCTCATGGCTCATGTGACCAGCCCAACTCAAAATGGTGGGCACAGTCTGGACCTGATCTTTTCACACTCTTTGACCATACAAATGAATGCTATCCTTATTGTCTTATAGTCAGAACATTTTCAAGTAACGTTCAAAGTTGGCATGCCCCCCTCAATGAATTTGCAACTTTCCTTACGGAAAATCTTCAGACCTTTGAAGCAAGTGTCGAAAACGTTTCCTGTGGCACTTCAGGAATCCCTACTTGATCTCACTTACAAGGGTTGTTTTCGATGACTTGGCCAAGATAGATAACTGGTTAGTCTCTGCTCCCCAAATATCAGTTTTCCAACACAGATCCAGACCATCTGCTCTGTGGTTTGCTGATGCACTAACAACAGAAAGAACACATTGTAAAAATCTTGAGCGAAGGTGGAGAAAATCCTATGACCCTATCGCCAAGGCCGCTTATAAAACAGCCTTAGGCAATTTACATAGGACAGTGCATGAAGCACGTGAAGTATTTATTTTGGCTTTCATCTGTTATTAAACCCCATTAATAAAGTTTGTGAATTCCTTTATGTCTCTGGATGCGTTGCAATCTATATTGAGTCCTTCATTTTCTATGTGCAAATAACTGTTGGATTTCTTTAACAGTAGAATACAAGCTATTTAGACATACTGAGAGGCTTCCCCATGCAGGCCCGTCGCTTCACAATTTTGAGCTTCTTACACTTAAAAATGTATCCTTCTCTTTGGCTAGCTGTAAATCCTTTGGACCCTTGTTTTCTAGACGTTTTGAGACAAGTTGTACCAATATTTACTCTTTTTTTGCATAAACTGATGAAGTCCTCATTGGAGGCTGCTACAGTGCTTCAGAGCTGGAACAAGTGATGTTTCTCCCTTTGTTGAAGAAAGCTAACATGGATCCCAACGTTTATAGCAACTTTTGACCCATTTCCCTACTTCTGTCCAGCATTAAAAGTGAACTGTCAAATGTCTGTTTTCTCCATTATTCCCACTCAGGATTCTGTGGAGGTTACAGCACAGAAATTGCACTTTTGGCAGTCACTGACTTCATTAAGGACAACCTAGATCAGGGTTTAGCAGCTATGGTTGTCCTTCTTGATTTGTCAGTGGCCTTCAACAAGTTCCCCCACTATTTTCTCTTGGATAGACCATGGAATGTGGGCATTCAGGGTCATGCTTGGGCGTGGCTGAAATCCGACATGGAGGACCACTCTTAAGGGTTTTTCTTCCCCGTTTCACATTCTCCGACAAACCATTTGATTGAGGGGTCCCTTAAGGCTCAGCTCTGAACCTAACACTCTTTAAAATATACCTCACCTGGTTGGCCAACCTTGTGTAAGCATGGTATAAGACATGGCATCCTTGGCATGGTTTCCCCTGTCTTTTTGACCCCGCTTCCTGAATTGTTGACTGTGTGCTGGATTTTGTTTTTGCTGGTTTTGGTACTCTGGAAACTTTACCACTGCTGAACAGTGCTTAGGTGCAAGTGCTCTGTATCTGAAATGTATTGGTAATTGGTTTTTCTATGATTTGCATAGTTGATTTTCTAATAAGCCCCCAATAAAGTATCCTGTA
Organism: Pleurodeles waltl; assembly: GCF_031143425.1. Taxonomy (NCBI): domain Eukaryota; kingdom Metazoa; phylum Chordata; class Amphibia; order Caudata; family Salamandridae; genus Pleurodeles; species Pleurodeles waltl. Next base: position 584,432,384 of record NC_090436.1, on the reverse strand, counting down.
GATGCCCAGGGCCTGTAAATTGAATGCTACTAGTGGGCCTGCAGCACTGATTGTGCTATCCACATGAGTTGCTCTGTACATGTCTCAGAACTGCCACTGCAGTATCTGTATGTGCAGATTTAAACTTGCCAATTCGACCTGGCAAGTGTACCCATTTGCCAGGCACAAACCTTCTCTTTTACCACATATAGGTTACCTCTAAAGTAGGCCCAAGGAAACCCCATGGGCAGTGTGCAGTGTATCTCAAAGGTAGGATATGTACTGGTGTGCTTTACATGTCCTGATTGTGAAATACTGTTAAATTATTTTTTTTCCAATTGCAAGGCCAATCCTTCCCACAGGTTAACATGCGGATTGCCTTTTATATTTTAAGTATAATTTCCCATTGGGAGCAGATAGAAGGGTGGAGTGTGGGTTCGCTGAACTCACAATTTAAAAATAAATCATTTAGTAAAGTTGTTTTTAATTGTCTGTTTGAAAATGCCACTTTTTTAAAGTAGGTATTTTCTGGCTTAACCATTCTGTGCCTCTTCCCGCCTGTGGAGTCCACATCTGGGTGAGGCTGACAGTTGGGCTGTTTGTGAATTCCCTCTAGACAGTGACACAAAGGGAGCTGAGGTGTGTCCTGCATATCCTGATGGGTCTTTCTGGGCTAGAGTGGGAGGGAGGACCTGACCCCTGCACCTGAAAGGGCTGTGTCTGTCCTCACACAATGCAGCCCCCCTGGAGTGTGTATGGAGCAAGTCCTAGGCAAGGCAGCATCTTATGAACAACGGAGACTTTCCCTTGAAGTTTGCCTATTTTAAGGCAGAAATGAGTATAAGTAATGGAGCCAAAACCCCAAGCTTTGTGAACACGTCTGGTTCTAGATGAACCTCTACCAAGGAGAAGCTTTGCTGGGATGGCCTGCAGTTGCTGCTTCTGCCTAAGAGAGGACAAAGACTGGACTTTGCTGTGTATCCTGCTTGTGAAGTTCCTCCAAGGGCTTGGATTGAACTTGCCTACTGTTAAGAAGTCTCAGGGACAGCAAAGATGTCACCAGCCAGCACCTGGGTACTCCTGCTCAGGACCCTGATTTGCCAAGTGGTACCAAGTGAGTAAAAGTATGAGTAACAGGTATTATTGGAAGATTAAGTGGATAAGACTATTGATGGGCTGCTGCAATAGTATTTATTAGGCCAGGCCGAGATTCAAAATAAGCAGTAATGATTCACATATTTTCAGGTATTTCACATTAAGTTTGTTACACAAAATCGCTGAAATTAATCCAAATATGGCACCTCCTGTAATTAGTCACAGTAAAAATCTGCAGCAAACACACCAATAATGGTAACAATGTACTGTGAATAAAAGGGAACAACAGAACACGAGCTGCTGTGGTTTGTGGTGCTATTGGATTTGTTTCCCTTTTGCTTTCTGCAAAATGTGTCTTGGGTCAAAATGTGATGTAAAATGCATTTCACATTAAAATCTAGATTGAAATGCCAGATTTGTATTTCATGTAATTCTGCATAATTTAATGACATTTTGCTGACATTTTGTACAATTGCAAAATACAAAATTATGTGACGTTCACACATCCCTACAATTTATGCTACACTGACTTCCTACTACCTAGTCTCGCTAATCAGATACTTCTGACCCTAAATCTCCATTCATGAAAGTCAGGACAAGTGTTTTTTAATGATAAAAATCACACTAATGTTAGGAATGACAATGGTGTGGGGGTTTAATGCATACATGTTAGAAAATGTCGGTGACACTTTACAACAAACAATCAAACATACCTCACTGAAAAAAATGTAACAAATGTAGAGGAAATTGGGTTATTAGTTGCATGACCTGCAGAAGTAATGTCTCCACAAATCTCTTTACTAGGAACCATGTATCCATTTCTAGTACTTGACTCTCTCAAGGTACCGAAGCAGAGCAGTTCAAGGCCAACTCAGGGGAGGTAGTGTGAGCTAGTGATCACCATCTGCTGGCATTAAATAACAGCACTCAAAAAATAATTATCCAATCAGTGCTTTTCTTTAGAAAAAGAAAGATTACATATATTACACACACTACTAAATACTACCCAGTAATTTACAAATATGTACATTGGTAGATGGAAAATACTATAGATGACATCACAAAATCATCTTTGACCCCTTAACCCCTTCGCTGGCAGGCCTTGTCCCTTCCTGTGCCGAGCCTTTTTTTTTGCTATTTGGGGCAGTTCTCGCTTAGGCCCTCATAACCTTTTGTTCACATAAGCTACCCACACCAAATTTGCGTCCTTGTTTTCCAACATCCTGGGGATTCTAGAGGTACCCAGACTTTGTGGGTTCCCCTGCAGCAGACCAAGAAATTAGCCAAAATACAGCGAAAAGTTCATTTTTTCCCCAAAAATGGGAAAAAAGGGCTGCAGAAGACGACTCGTGTTTTTTTCCCTGAAAATGGCATCAACAAAGGGTTTGTGGTGGTAAGATCACCATCTTCCCAGATTTTAGGAACAGGCAGACTTGAATTAGAAAACCCAATTTTTCAACACAATTTTGACATTTTACTGGGACATACCCCATTTTTACTATTTTTAGTGCTTTCAGCCTCCTTCCAGTTAGTGGCCAAAATGGGTAAGAAACCAAAGTTAGATCCCAGAAAGCTAAACATTTATGAAAAGTAGACAAAATTCTGAATTCAGAAAGGGGTCATTTGTGTAGATCCTATAAGTGTTTCCTACAGAAAATAGCAGCTAAAATAAATAAATATTGAAATTGAGGTAAAAAAACAGCCATTTTTCTCCACATTTTACTTAGTAACTTTTTCCTGCAATGACAGAAATTTGAAAGCAATATACTGTTACGTCTGCTGGACTCTTCTGGTTGCGGGGATATATAGGGCTTGTAGGTTCATCAAGTACCTTAGGTTCCCAGAGCCAATAAATGAGCTGCACCTTGCAATGGGTTTTCATTCTACACCGAGTATACAGCAATTCATTTTCTGAAATATAAAAAGTGAAAATAGGCATCAAGAAAACCTTTGTATTTCTAAAATGGCCACAAGAGAAGGTGTTGAGAAGCAGTGGTTATTTGCACATCTATGAATTTCAGAGTGCCCATACTAGCATGTAAATTACAGGGTATTTCTCAAATAGACGTCTTTTTTACACACTGTCTTACATTTGGAAGGAAAAAATGTGAAGAAAGACAAGGGGCAATAACACTTGTTTTGCTATTCTGGGTTCCCCTATGTCTCCCGATAAAAATGGTACCTCACTTGCTTGGGTAGGCCTAGCGCCCGGGAAGGGAAATGCCCCAAAACACACCGTGGACACAACACACTTTCACAAAGAAAACAGAGCTGTTTTTTCCATAGTACCTAGGTGTGGATTTTGGCCTCTAGGTCAGCTGGCACCTGGGGAAACCTAGCAAACCAACGCATTTTTGAAAACTAGACACCTAGGTGAGTCCAAGTTGGGGTGACTTGTGGGGCTCTGACCAGGTTCTGTTACCCAGAATCCCTTGCAAACCTCAAACTTTGGCCAAAAAAAAACTTTTTCCTCACATTTCAGTTTCAGAAAGTTCTGGGATCTGAGAGGAGCCACAAACTTCCTTCCACCCAGTGTCCCCCCGAGTCTCCCGATAAAAATGGTACCTCACTTGTGTGGGTAGGCCAAGCGCCCGCAAAAGCAAATGGCCCAAAACACAACGTGGACACATCACATTTTTCCACAGAAAACAGAGGTGTTTTTTACAAAGTGTCTACCTGTGGATTTTGGCCTCTAGCTCAGCCGGCACCTGGGCAAACCTAGCAAACCAGCGCATTTTTGAAAACTGGACACCTAGGGGAATCCAAGATGGGGTGACTTGTGGGGCTCTGACCAGGTTCTGCTGCCCAGAATCCTTTGCAAACCTCAAAATTTGGCCAAAAAAACACTTTTTACTCTCATTTCGGTGACAGAGAGTTCTGGAATCTGAGAGGAGCCACAAATTTCGTTCCACCCAGCGTTCCCCCAAGTCTCCCGATAAAAATGGTACCTCACTTGTGTCGGTAGGCCTAGCGCCCGTGAAAGGAAATGGCCGAAAACACAACGTGGACACATCACATTTTTCCACAGAAAACAGAGATTTTTTTTTAAAGTGCCTAGCTGTGGATTTTGGCCTGCAGCTCAGCTGGCACCCTGGGAAATCTAGCAAACCCGCGCAGTTTTAAATACTAGACACCTAGGGGAATCCAAGATGGGGTGACTTGTGGGGCTCTTGTCAGGTTCTGTTACCCAGAATCCTTTGCAAACCTCAAAATTTGGCCAAAAAAACACCTTTTACTCTCATTTCGGTGACCGAAAGTTCTGGAATCTGAGAGGAGCACAAATTTCATTCCACCCAGCATTCCCCCAAGTCTCCCGATAAAAATGGTACCTCACTTGTGTGGGTAGGCCTAGCGCCCGCGAAAGGAAATGGCCCAAAACACCACGTTGACACATCACATTTTCACAAAGAAAACAGAGCTGTTTTTTGCAAAGTGCCTAGGTGTGGATTTTGGCCTCTAGCTCAGCTGGCACCTGGGGAAACCTAGCAAACTAGCTCATTTTTGAAAACTAGACACCTAGGGGAATCAAGATAGGGTTACTTGTGGGGCAGACATTTCCTAAAATTAATTTGCCCTCTCACCTCTCCTACCCCCCCCGGGGAGCAACCCTTGCCTAAGGGGTCGCTCCACTTGCGTGACATTGGCACAAAATAAAAGATCCCCGGTGCCTAGTGGTTTCTGCCCCCCTTGGGGGCAGATTGACCTAAAATTGGCTGATCTGCCCCCCGGGGAGCGACCCTTGCCTAAAGGGTCGCTCCCCTTCTGTGAATTTGGCGTAAAAAAATAAAATAAAACTGGTGTCTAGTGGTTTCTGCCCCCCTTAGGGGCAGATTGGCCACATACAAATAGGCCAATCTGCCCCCAAGGGGGGCATAAATTGCCTAAATATAATTTGCCCCCTATGGAGCGACCATTGCCTAAGGGGTTGCTCCCCAACTAAAAAACAGAACAAAAAAAACAACCAAAAAAAATGATCCCTGGCTCCTAGTGGATTCTGCCCCCTCCTCCCCCGGGAGCAGATCAGCCTAACAATAGGCCAATCTGCCCCCACGGGGGCAGAAAAGGCCTTGAAAAATATTGCCCCCCTGGGTAGCGACCCTTGCCCAAGGGGTCGTTCCCCTCATGCCAGTTTCATACAAAAAGAAATCTCTGATGTCTAGTGGGCATTTCAAAGAGAAGGAAATTCCTTTCCTTCCCTTTGAAGCCTCTCAGGCCCCCATCACATGATTGGAAGAGAAATGCTCTGAATTTCTCTTCCGATCGTGCTGGAAGCTGAGCTTCCAGCGCGAGGGGGAAGTGGCCTCTGATGAGGTCAGCACGCAAATGTGCGCTGACGTCATCAGATGTCACTGGGGGGCCAGGGGGGGGGTCGGGTGGAAGGGAAAGGGCTTCCCCTTCCATCCCTGCCTTGGGGGGGTGGAAGGGAATCCCACAGAGGGAGCGCTCCCTCTGAGCTCTGTGCTCAGGAATAATTGGTTACGTCCTTTGCACACGAGCACTGTGCCGCAGGACGTAACCATTACTTCCGCGGCACAGAAGGGGTTAAAAGTGTATGTGAACATATAAAATAAGTCTACTGGCTTCATCAAAAGTTCATGATGCACAAACCATATGTTAAAGACATCATTTTGTATTTAAATCCAGTCATCAGCAATAATAATCCTGTGTAAATGCGCTCATTACTGTTAATAAAACATATGCACAATGATCACTGTTCACTATCAAAATTATTATATCAATAAAGCATTTGAAACAAGAAAAACATGTATATGTGTCTCTATTTCATACACTTTCCAACCATGAAAATGCATTCATAAAGACAGCCCTTAGAGGGAATCACATTTTGATCACATAACATGTAACCATAGACTTAGCCCCGGGGAATGCTGTACAATATGGCCTTTCTTTAGATACCTTCAGTACAGAATATCTGCAGCCATAGGACAAGCCCCCAGAAGGTGCCTCAATTTCAGCTGCAGGGCAGAAGCTCCAGCATTAGGAATGTTTTGAAAATATGAAGCAAAGTTCCAGAGGCCCTAGTTTCCTGACCTAACAGACACAGGGTCAGTACCTTTGTAGAAAGTCTGTTTTGCTCATGCAGTAACCCAGTCATGGCTGTCATGCGATGCACACCATTACACTGACAGCTTTGCTGATCCTGGCACTGTCTCCTCAAGCACCTGAGATGATTGCCATCTAGACAAAAGGCAGACCCTTGCCAGTCACTTCAGGTATGGGGTTGGGGTCCTTCCCTTAGACCAGGATAGGCAGAAGGGTTGCCACTGCTATGCTCTCAGATTTTAAACATAGGATGTGGATAGAAATATTTAAGCTTTTAGAATCTGACAAAATGGTGGAGTTGTTTCTTCTCTTCTCACTGATTGTAATAATGATCACTGGTCTATGTTTCATCTGCCTTATTATCGCAGCCCATGCTTTTTATGTTAGGATGCAATTGCTTTAATAATTGCATTGAAATCCATCTTGCACCTCTTATTCCACATCATATATGAGTCTTTTTGTGACTGAGTGTAAGGGGTGTGATCTGTTCACCACGTCTCCCTTGAGGAGTCAGAGTGACATGTTTAGGTTGCTACAAATCAACTTTACTTTCCATGTTTGTGTGAGGCACTGCGGGCTAGTGAGAAATCAGGGTGACAGCTTCCAGATGGTGTGGGACTAACTCAGTCACCCACATATGGTAGTGCTCCTTCCTTAAACCACACAGTCTTATTACCAGATTGCAACAACCCATGCTTCCTTTACATAGTTGGTGGTGCCCCTGCAATACTGGTGCCACCACGAGTGAAGAGAGATGTGCAAACTAGCAGGCCCTGTAAGGCATTATGGGGATCTCTAACCAAAGACAGTGAATACGAAGTGAGCGTTTCCCCTACTGCACTTTGGAGAGGCCCTGTCTTTTCTTTTTTCTGTGCGGCCTCATGCTGCATGGCTTTTCCTTCTTTTGTTCTTCTTTGGGGGTGCCTGGTCACATGCCTCCCAAATATTGGTGGCATTGAGGGAGCTTACCCCTTGCTGCCCCTCCAGCTCCCGCCCAGCTACATCTCTGTGTGTGGCCACAGGAGCTGGAACCTTCTCTTACCCTGCCCGCTTCTGTGGGCAAGAGCCTCCTTCATTGTTCCAGTCCGTGTCCACTCCCCCAGACACAGGCACAGGGCAAAGAGCAGGCCCACCACTACTGCAGGGGCATGATGGCACTATCCCCATCACTTCTGGCCATTGGGGGTACTGAGATGGGGTCCCGGCCCTCTCCTTGGTGATTACACCCAGGTGATGGGGTCCCCAGGTCACAGAGAGAGTCTGCGTCTGAGATAAGAACATTATGTGCTAACCTCTGGGGGTAAGTTGGGAACCAGTGGTGTTGAGGGCACTGGGCCAGATCACATATGTGGGATAGCATTTGATTGCTGTGTTGTAGGAATGTTGTAGATTTCTCCTGATTCTGGAAGTTTATATCACAGACTAGCAAGGAAAATGTGAAACTTAAGGGCAAAGTTTGTAATTTGTTGGCATTGTGGGTAAGAATACTTTGTGAGAATTTATTGTGAGGCGTACCATTCTGTACTCCCCTGGATGTCTAGTTTTCACAATTGTGTGGGTTTGGTAGATTTCCCCAGGTGGCAGCTGACTCTAGGCCAAAACATGCAGCCATTCAGAATAGAAGTAGGACGATACTGAGACTTAGCCCAACTCTACTACCCGTATGCATTAAAAAAAAAAGGATCAACATTTCTCTTCTTGCCAAAAAGATAGGGATGCTTTGGTCACCATGGGGTGTAAAAGACTGTTGAGGTCCTATTGGAGGGGGAGGCTAGCCTCGATGTGTGGGCAGGCCACCTTCACATTATATAGCAATAAAAAAGCTCCCTGGTGTCTAGTGGGTTTTTAGAACTAGATGCCCTGGTAAGCTCTTTTGCCCACAATAATCTAAAACAGCAGCCAACTTTCTACAGGATCAAGGACTCATTGATGGTTATATTCTTTCCAGGAGTATAAATCTCTGGAAACCAGCCAGACAAATGTTCCATGAAAGGCTGAATTTTGAATAACCCGTCATATTCTCGATGGTCCGGGGCAATGCAGCAGAATCGTCATTGAAATGCAGCATATGCTGCAATGCAAAAATCAATCTTTGCTCATGTACGGTGTGAAGATGGGGGTTACCCAAACCGCGTGACTAGACCAGTAGGTCTGCAAGGTTGTTTTCTGCACTAAAGGCCCTCTGAGCGTAAGGCTAAAAAATATCTTCAACTCCTCAAGTGAAGTGAAAGTCCACTGGTGTGCCCTAGCATGAGGCCCTAGAGTGCCCCTCTAGGGTCCCTCTGAAACAGAAACTTGTTTGCTGCCAGTTTGCTCAAGAAGTCAACATGCAAAAAATAATGTACAAAGTCAATTGGCAACAAAAATGTCCCTATCAACTTTACATCGAGGGTCATCAGTGAAAGGTGGAATTTGGGGCTGAACTAAATTGGGGGCATCCGAGAGAGCTCTGTGTTTGTACTTGCCACTGCATGTGCATGCTCTCTGGATAGATCTAACTTCTTACATTTGCTCCACTGTACAGACTATACTTTTGAAGTGACAGCTTAACTGCCAATATCAATGTCTCAGAATCACTGGAAGATGAGTCCTCAGATTTAGCTCTGCCAACTCAAGAATCACTTCCAAACTCTGCTCCAGTGTGCTATCCCTCAGTATCTGCTGCTGTCTCAGTCTTTGATTAGGCTTTAGATCTATTGTCCATAACCAGAATTAGGGCCTGGGAAGCAGTCATCCACCAAGACACCATCTCTGCTGACTGGCTAAAACATTCCCTTTAAAACTCTGTCCTAAATAGAAGGCAGAAGTATAGTTTTAAATCAATCGGTGAGCATGAGTGTCTGTGAAATATGTGCAGCAGTAAATAAACAAAAACATACTTCTTTGGTGAATTTGTAGGTTTTCCAAAGGCACTAAAAAAAGACAGAAATGACACATTATTACTTCGGCTTGCCACATACCCATTTCTACTGCATACTTGGCTTATGCAAAACATATTGTTGGGTGGTATGCCGGGCCACTGCCATTGTAAAAGTCATTCCCAGAAGCTCAAGTCTTCCTTTGATCTCAAGAAGCACACATTCACATAGTAGCCCCTGCAACTTTGTGCACAGGTGTACTCGTTGTGAAATCTCACATTGCAACCATCAGGGTCACTGGAAATATTTGTAAGAACACCAAATTATCAGACAGGGTTGACTAAATTATGCGGCATAGTGAAGTACCTTTTTATGTAATTAATTCATTTTTTTTTGCAATCTTGTAAACATGGTAATACTCTCTGGCCAAACATGTCACCTCATTAGTACCAGTTAGCAATCAAATGCAGAAATAAGCAAGTGAAGGATGACCAGTTAGCCATTATGCAGTTTGTTTCACAATGTGGACCCATATATACTGCATATGCTACATGAACCTATCATCTGCTGCATACTCTGCAGAAGATAGACTTACATGGAATATGCTTTCTATGTATATTTTTATTTAGAAATGTGTGTTTTTTCCTGGGAGGGTACTATCCACCCCCAATGGGAAAACAAACATTTAAAAAAATAAACACTAGCCCCCAAAGGGGGTCAACCTCTGTGATGAGGTTCGACCTCCTACCTTCTTTTTTTTATTTTTTATTTTTAAATGCGTGTCTCCCCTAAGGAACCACACATTTAAGAAAAAATAAGTGGGGCCCAATTGGGTCGCCCGTGAATAAGGAGGCCGACTCACAGACAATTTCTTTTATTTTTTTTTAAATATACATTTCCCCATGAGGTGCAAACCACTTTTTATTCTTTTATACCCCTGGGCAGGGGATCGGCCCATTAGCATGCAGACCGACCCCTGTCAAATTCCTTTCAACGTGCATATTGTTTCAAGAAAATATACATACTTTCCTTGGAAAAAAACATAATTTTTTAATGAATATTGTGCCCCCGGGTTGTGGGATTGGCCTGTTGCCATGAGTGCCGACCATGCCAGAGACAATTCCCTGGTGTCATGTGGTATTCCTGCTTGTGGATCACAACCACGATCCACAAGCAGGAATAGGTTTATTAGAGGCTTTGCTGGAAAGGGGAGACTCTACCCATTTCAAGCAATGCCTCCCACAAGTATGTGGAGGCTTTCTAAGAGGAAAAAAAAATGGATGGTGGAGAAGTGCGCCGACCTGCAGCTTCTTCACTCCAGTGGGGGTTTATGATATCAGCATGCCTCTCGGCTCACTGACGACATAGATGGGATGGACGAAGAAGCACTTCCATGCCCCCCCAACCTTTAAGAAAAAAGAGGAATCCTCCTGTCCCTTTCTGTCCTCCCCAATGTCAGCCAATAATCAACAGCCACACTGAGAAGAGTGTGTGGGTGTAGGGCATTGGGCAATACCTGCAACTAAAGGGTTAGGATAATGGTGGCATATCTGTGAAACTCTTCCAAATCTCCATATTACTTGTACTTTGTTCCTTAGGTGGTCAAAGACCAAAGAAAACTGGCCAAGGACCCCTTTGAAAAGAAACTACACACTTTAAAATATTGTTCTTTTTGATTACTAAAATAATAAGACATATGGATCTGCAAAAGTAGAGCTTCCAAGATTATGCATGAGCATAAAGTACCTGAGCAGGAGAAAGTGTAGACAGAGAGCTACTCAGCCAACAAGGCAGAATATCACCTTCTATATGTACATAACTGCATACTTAATTGAGGTCATAGTATATGCTACTGTGGAAATTGCCACATCCAGAATATTTTGAAGATTGCAACAAATGTAGCTATTGCTACCATCAGAATGAAATCACAATAATTTACCAACACAGCCCAATATCAGTCTGTATACGTGCATAACTGCATACTTAATTGAGGTCATAGCACATGATACTGTAGAAATTGCCACATCCAGAATATTGTGAGGCCTGCAACTGATGCGACAATTTGTTACATTCAGAATGAAGTCACAATAAGATGCCAACATCCTAATGTGAATGAACACCAATGTTTTGGATTGGCTTAGACTGAGTGCATTGGCATACAAATGTGCTGAATCTGATGATACTGTGTGTGTGCAATGCCGATGGCATGAACATAAGATTACACGGTGTTGGAAATTGACAAATTTGGTTATGCTGGACTTCTTTGTGAATGAAACTGATGTTTCCAACACAGGGGGTACATTTGAGAAAATTTAAGCCATTTTGTATATCCTAGCCACTGTTGAGTATGCTTAGATTCCCCTTAGACACCAATCTCACCCTCGAATAAACAAAGATGACCTGGTACTAGCTCCATCTTCTGAAAAAATGTAAACAGTTTCTTCTAGAAAGTGACTTTAGAATTGTTATTGAAGCCCTCATACTCTTGCATCAGGGTGGTAGTAGCTTTCTGCACCAATGCCTCCCAGGCTCCACACTGATACCCTTTATGAATAGTTGCTGTACCTGATCCCTTCTCCGGATTCTGCTTTGAACGAGGTTGATACATCTTTGCACCTAGAATAAGGGTGTGGGGGGGATAGAGGCTTCAATGTTAGAATAAATCAAATTAGAATGACAGCATGGCCAATGTGGCCACACAAGGTAAACTCCAGTGTGAAATAAAATCCAAGGGTGTTTATTACAAATTAAGGCTCAAGGTAACATAAATTATTCTCAAAGGAAGACTGTAAAGATACAGAGTCATTATAGGCTGTCCAAACCTCCTAAAGAAGTTCAAATGAACTAACATCAAAAAGACACAACATTCAATTAACCCTACACACACAAGAAATAAAAAGGGGTATAACAAATACTGTCCAATTCTGTTAAGCATTTAGTTGTTAAATACTAAGATGTAATAACCTGAACAAGGGATAGCCCTATGAACTAGCAAATCCCCTTGCTGACCTGCATCATCTTAAAAACCAGCTCAATCATTAAACGAAGCCATCTCTACCACCACCCTTCCTTATCTTGCAGACAAGCGCAGAACCACTGATGGTTCTCAGCTAACCTGTGAGAATACCATCAGACTTCTGAATAAGGGCTTGATAACAAGTTTGGTGTTCGTACCACCATCCAGCCGTGGGGCGGTCCCAATTACTGTGTTGAGTTAGCGGTCTTTCGTCTGTTCTATTACGATGAATGCAGCCTGAACGCCAAACCTGTAGACGGAGTGTCCCCCCGTGCAGCGGCGGACTGCAATGATGTCGATTCGTACTCTGTCGCTGTCAGGAGTGTGGGTTCCCACCGAGCAGATCAAGAAAACACAGTGGCACCGATGGTCCCCTTGCGGCGGTTCCCTGGCTGTGGTAGGTCATCATGGTATGCGCTCGGCAAAACACCATAACAGTGGCCATTGGATGGATAAAAATACAACACATCTGATGTCCATTAGCCAAGTGGATACAACTACAAATCACACTATAAAACACGTCCCATTACAGACAATGATCTTTTGCCACTCCACTACAGCACAGCAATTCTGAGACAACATTTTGGCAGGAGAAGGCAGGCCCCCTTTTTTCCATCCCTTTGACCACTCTCCACACACTTTACCAGCACATTTTCTTATTATCTCTTTCTGTATTTTAGGTTGTATTGTCACAGACTTTAATTTGGGCATATGTCAAGACAAAATAAAATCAACGTTTTTAAGAGACAGATTTGACAGTCATGGTGTATGAAATCATAAGAACAGACCACAGCTGTTTGGAGCCCAAGTCCAACATGCTACCATCAGTCAGAAAAGGGACATGTAGTCCAGAATAGTAGAGAGAGTAAATGCTGTAGGTACCACTCTGCACACAAAGGAGGAAATTAGGAAGAGGTAGAATGAGCTGAGAGGGAAGGTGTGTTCCCTGGCCTCCAAGCAACACCTGGAAGCCAATAGGACTGGTGGTGCTCCTCCCAGCACCCCAATGAAAATGTTTCCCTGGGAGGAGAAGGTCTTGCACAGCCTACATCCTGAAGGCTGATAGGTATACCTGGGAGAGTGGAGTCTGGTAAGTTACACCGTACTAACTGTCACTGTACTGCAATGTCTTGTTTGCCCCAGTTTAGCTTTTGCCATTGTGTCATGTGCTTAGTTCTCTAACATGCAACCCCCAAAGTATTAGATACATTTGCAAGGCCTGAAGTGAACTCAGCAGATTAAAAGTTGCAGGTGACCCTTTGACTCTGTACTGCTCACATGGTGACTAATGCTCAATATATAACAACGTCCATCTGTGTTGTATACAGCTAAGTCTTGGAATGGTTAAATACACTTCTTATCGCTCCATTGTGTTGGCTTGAATGTATTGAGAGATGTCATGTTTATCTCTTTAAAATAAACATCATCTCAGGATATCTAATGAGATGTTTAATTCAAGTACATGTATTTAACATCTACTAATGTCATGTCAACAATTATAATACCACTGAACTACATCACAATAGTAATCTTGTCCTTTTTTTCTATTTTTCTAGGTTTCTACTCATTGTGTCATAAAAGATTTGGATGTAGATAGCACACTTCCACCAATTACAATGTTTTCTAATTCACATCAAGTCTCTCTGGCAGAGCTTGGCCACAGAAGAGTCACCCATTCCACGTCAGAACCAAGCTTTTAAGGGATGACAACACTCCTAGTGATCTGGATTAGGATGATGGTGCAGGTCCATCTGGTCATCCTGGGCAGATGTCAACAGTGAGTGTCACTGGGCCCAAAACACCACCACCCAACACAGCTACAACACCTGAAACAATACCAATCCCCACAACCTGTGTACCTAGCACAGTAACAACCATTGTGTGCCCTTCAATGCTGGATCGTGATGTGAAAATCACCACCCCAGCTACAGAGAAGCCAAGAACAAGAGGGAGAGGACACCTTGGGCCGAGGGTACAGGCACATGATGGTAGGGGTTGTGGGAGTGTAACTTTGGGCCAACAGAGTGAGGCCACTGGAGCCATTCACACCCAGTACACCATTGACCAAGTTTTGGGAGCCTATCATTAGTAGTCCCAAGGTGCAATGGGCCAGGTACTCACCGAAATGTGGTAGAAGAAACAGCGGCAGAGGGATATACACCATAAGATGGAGGCCCATAACTCAAACATGGATGCTGTTGGACAGTCATACAGATTTGTGTAGGGCTTTTTTCAGCACCACCTTTCCCTTCCTGTGGTCCAGCTACATCATGGCCATCAACATCTGCTACAGCCACAGGAATGGAGGCTCTGTCAAAGAAAGACACACCTGCAGACACCCCTGTCCCTACAGCTCTGAATCCTCCCACAATGGCAAGCCGGAAAACCCATGCAAATTTTCAGGCTGTGTGGATGGCAAGACCTCTACCACCAGCAGCAAGAAATATAAAAACCTAATTTCCTCCAGTGTGTGTAACACATTCACTCTATTTCTGGACACATATACATTTCTGATGGCAGTAGTATTCTGGACATTGGCATCTACAACCTAGATGTCATTCCCCAATGACTGATTTCTTCACTTTTCAGTTTTCCCCATTTGGATGTTCACAATGTTTCTTTTCTCCTTGTTCACTTAAATGAATCCACTAGTCTGAAGTTTATCAGTTATAGTATATCTCACTTCTCGCAATGTATTTAAGTACTCTCAAAGGAACTTTACAGTGCCAAAAATATTTACTTGTGTAAGCATGGATATGTTGCATGTATGCAATGTTTAGTGCAGGATCACAACCATGTCTCACGAAAACATATATACAAGTGTGTTCTCATTTTCCATCTTTATTCCATTGCACTGGCATTATGTCAGAAACATAGCAAATATACATGACACCTTTTCTGTGCCAGTGGTCACTTTTTCAGTTGCAGATCTTAAGAACATGGAAGGAGGGGATACATCTGACAATTTCCTATGGAATAGGTAAAATAAAATAGGTCTATTGCATCAGCTGGAGCCATATTGCCTAGCCCACAAATGGAATCCCAAATCAATAACACTAATAGACAAACACATTAGAGTACTACATTTTCTGTTTACATGATCATTACAATCTATTGAGCCAGTATTGGATTGAATGTCACAAACAAATTTCTGTGGTGTGCATCATGCACTTTGCCCTACAACGAGGAGACACATCAACTGCTACATACACTTTACACGTAACGAGGATTTAACCAATGTGAAGGGAGATTAGCATGACTTGTCTCCACAACAATATTTTGTTGGGGCACATGGTGGCACATAATTTGCATTAGGACCACCTCATTACAAGGAACAAGTCCAGTGGATTTCTCATAACTTCCATCCTATCACTGTGCATGCTGTCTTGGTACAGCATTTGTACACCCAAAGTCTGTGTCTGTCATACTCAGGAACAATCCATGTCCACATTTTACTTCCAAACAGCATTATATGGCCACAAATGTCTAAACTCTGAAATGTCTAAATGGAGATGCCATGATGACGGTACCTAAAACAGACCAAAACAAAGAAATTAGTTAGCAATATAAGAAAATTCACATAGTTAACACCCGGAGAACACAGTCCATGTCAACAATCTAAGCAATACAAGCAACACAAACAAAATGACCATGTGTGAAAACCTTGTTGACCAAACACCTTTCACCTGGATTATCTAGAGCTTGTCCACCCAAATATTTTCCCTTACCATACGCCTCTCATCATCAGAACAAGAGTTACTGTAACAGTGAACGTTAAGACATTTGGGGCCACATGTACGAACACATTTTCCCATTAGGACAGAATGGGTAAAACCCTTTGCTACATCTGGCCCTTGATAACATTACTTACACTCATGAGAAAAAGTTGTTGATGAGATCTTGACGCAAGTCAGCTCCTTCCTCTCCACCACTACCATCATCATTTGGCATTCCAGGTTTCTCA
This sequence comes from Pleurodeles waltl, assembly GCF_031143425.1. Taxonomy (NCBI): domain Eukaryota; kingdom Metazoa; phylum Chordata; class Amphibia; order Caudata; family Salamandridae; genus Pleurodeles; species Pleurodeles waltl. The sequence continues at coordinate 584,416,411 of NC_090436.1, read as the reverse complement.
CCCGGTGCCACTTCAATGTCTCTGTGCTCTGCGATGCAAGGTATGTTCTGTTGCAGGGCAATGTTGTGGAGTATGTAGCAGACCACAATGATCTGACACACCTTACTAGGGGGGTAGAGGAGGGCTCACCCAGTTTTGTCCAGACATCTAAATCTGAACTTCAGGAACCCAAAAGCCTTCTCCACTGGTCTCCATGTGAGCCTCATTGAAGCAGACTTCCCCTGACGTTGTTGTATTCCGCAGCAGTGCCAACAACCATGGCTGGTTGGGATAGGCTGAGTCTCCCAGATGGATGATGGACACAAGTGCAATAATTCTGATTATACTATCTGACATTACCCACACAAAGCTTGGACGAACAAGCCAGGCCCTCTCCAGTAGTAGTTGTGACATCAGCTGCGGTATGGTGCTGTTCCGCAATATAAACAAATCATGGGCTGATTCTAAAGAATTGGGCCCAGATGTTTGATATATATATATCGGGTCAGCAGAGACCTTGCACGTGGATAAAATTACTGTTCTTCCTGTTATGGTAAACTTGCTCCCTGGCTTGCGGGGGTATTAAGGTAATATAGCTGCCATCAATGGCTCCTATTACATGTGGTAGCCAAGCAAGTCCATAGAAGCCAACCTGAACATTAGGTAAATCCTCATGCCTGGGGAAGTGAATGTAGTTGTCAGTGTGTCTCATCATTGCTGAAAGCATGTCTTTTAATAAACCACAGAAAGTTGGTTGTGACATACTACCCGATATTTCCACAGTGTTTTTTGAAAGGTGCCTGTGGCCAGGAAACACATACTCAAATTATGACATACTTCCAATATGGTTTGCCTATTCAAATGAAACTTCCTGATGATATCCCTTTCTTCCATGGTCTGAAAGTCTGGAAATGGGTGGAACATTGGAGGCTGCCATCTTCGTCCTCCCCCAGGGCACCTACATGTGAATGTAAAACAATGTATGAATGTTGTTCACAATGTCCACAGTAAGAAAAACAAAGATTAAGCCAAAACTCATGTGACAGTATATAACTGTTTTATATTGTGATATACACATTACTTTTAAATACTGTATTGTGCAATATCCCTCAACAATCCCCATTTTGGCCTTGAAATGTATCTTAACTATGACTTTGTAAATGATACTACTTGATTTTACATGGAATATATTTTGTATAGTGACTGAAGTAACCCCTTTCTCTGATACCATTGACCCACATTGTCAATGTGTTTCATTTACTAATGACAGGCCTCTTACTCCCACAGGTCTGTTTTCAAATTTCCATAAGTAATGATTGCACTGTACAGGCCTAATTCACATTTGACACATTAACAGTGCAGATATTTTGTTACTTCAGAAGAGGATTTTGTTGTGTAAATCAACAGATTTTTTACATTAAACCACTCAAACAAGAGATGCAATTGTATGTTGATGTCATCCATGTAACATTGCCACATATGACAGAATGTTTGTCCTGTGATGCCAGTACATACCACACAAACTCAATCAGATGTAGTATGATATAACATCAAGTAGTACTCACGTCCACACATCCCCAGAAAGGAAGCTCTTACTAATACACATGGCAGGCCTTCCATAGTGACCTAAGTCTTAGAATGTAGTCTATACTATAGTTCTAGGCCCTATAGATCATATTCATAAAGTCTATGGGCCTGGCTGTAAAGGTGTCTGTACAATAATTTACAAGGTGTGTTGTGTTTCATAGTATCTCCCATCATAGTACATGTATGATGGCCCAGGGCTACATGACGTTAGTGGGCTGGCTTAGTCATTGTAGATAGATTGTATTTTTATCTTTAAAATGACACCAAAATGAATACAATCAGATAAGGGGAACCGTAGATATGAATTTGTGAAGAATTATTGTTTTCTAGCACATAGTAACTAAAAGCCCAAATCTGGTCATCTGGCCGCACTAGACCGGGGCAAAGTAAAGGTTTGAGGCCAACCGCAATGGACCTCTGCTTGGCTACAGCAAGCAGGAGGCCTTTTTCTTGAAGACTTTCTTCAGCGGGATGAAGTCACTAATCTGATCTGACCTCCTTGGAGACCTCTTGGGATATGCATCGCAGGAGACCTCAGTGAATTCTACCTTCAGACTTAGATGATTTTTCAGCACGGAAATCTTTGTCCAGGCTAAATCTGAATCTTGGTCTGACATCCCTGGAGTCCTCCTCGGATACAATGCGCAGGAAGTCCTGGTCAACCCTCCACAGGCAGTCGATTTTGAGTCAACGTCATTGGATTGCCTTTCCAGGAGCCCTCAGTGAAATCCTGGAAGTCTGGGTCTCCGGAGCTTTTCAGCAGGACAAATCTACAAGTCAGGCAGGATCACAGTCGACGTAAGCCACCTTGACTCTCGACGGCGGGTCAATCCCTTTATGGAGATTTTTACCTAAAGTTCTCCAATCTGCTCCAAACTTCTGGATCTTCTTCCAGAAGGTCTTTGAAGGTCCTTTAGGAGTCAACAGCTCACCCCAAGGTTCCAGAAGCTCTGGGTTGCTCCTCGAGGGCTAGGACTCCAACTCCCAGAATGCACCTGCCTCAAACTCCAAAAAGACCACTGGACAGAGGTCAGCTGGTCAGTTTCTTCAGGATTTTATGCAGGGGTTCTGGTTAGCTATTTTGCATCTGTAGCAAGCAGAATGACCCTCCTGGAACCTGTTAAAGACGGGCAACATCCTGTTTACGGTGAAGCCCAAGTGTGCAGCTGGTGCAATCCTTCAGAGTGCATTGTCAGAGGTCCAGCGGGGCAGGCCTTCTTCTACTGATGTCGTTCCTTGTGGGGATCTGAGGTGTGGGTGCAGCTCTGGCAAATTTATCCTTGTTCCTGAGGGTGAAAAGCAGGGGGGGCAACTGTCCAATTACAGGCAGGCCACTACCCTCTTGGATGACTACTTCCTGAGAAGTTTAGCAAAAATCAATCCCAGGTAGCAACATTCCTTAAAAAAGCAAAATGGCAGAAACTGAATTTTGGAGAATAGGTCTGGCGGAGACCACCCACTGGTGTGGCTACAAATCCTTAACACACCCCTCTCCTGCCTTCTCCTAATCTAATCAAGAGGGCACCTGGTTGTCTGCAGGAAATGGGAAGATCCTGATCTGCTCCAAATGTCCTTCCCTCCTTTGAAGACCAGTTTGCCTGCTTTCCCCCCATCCTGTTTCACCATCTGCTGAGGCAGATCTCCTCCCCAAGGCACTTCGTTTGTGTTTAGCCTAGGCCACTTCACACCTCACCAAGGCAATCCAGCCAGGCTGGCAGAGGCTGGCCAAACAGAGAAGGGCACTACAAGGCTGAGACTGGTAAATTTTAGGAAGAGTTCTAAAACGCTTTCCTTTAACTTGTTATATTAAATCCAACAATGGCAAGTTTTTGTGTTTATTTTAACAATTAGTTTGTGAACCAAAATGGCCATATCTAGTTCCTTTGGAGACTTTATTTATTAAAATAAAGTCTCCCCTTTTAGCCTATGGAGCCTATTCACTACAATGAGGGAAAAATAAGTTTGGTTATTTTTCCTCACCAGGCTTATAAAACATATTTTATAAGGACCTTGCTTATAGTTACACCATACCCAACTCTGGGGGCACCTAGGGTACACCTTAGGTGTGACTTATATGTAAAAATAAGGTAGTTTACGACTTTGAAAGTACTTTTAATTTCAAAGTCGTATTTCTACGTAACTTTAATTTAAAAGCAGCCAGCAAGCAGGCCTGCCTTTAAAATGACCCTGGGCACCTCAGCAGTAAACCTATGGGGGCACTACCTTTGCTGGGGTCCCAATACCTTCATGCCCTACCATATACTAGGGACTTATAGGTAGGTTGAAATAGCCAATTATAATTAGCCAGCCCCGGGATGGCATTCACTATGGTTGACTGCCCAACAGAGATGGATATCAGTAGGTCAATAGCCTCCTCACTCAGGGCAGCAGGGCTAACTGAGGCAAGCCCTGAGGTGCCTGGGGCGAAGGAGATGCCCACCCTCCAGGGTGAGCGGGCACAGGAAACTCACTGAGGGGCTGCTGGGAGGGCGGTGCTGGTATGGAGGTGGCAGCTGTACCTGTAGTAGGGGTGACCACAGAGCTGTCCGCCACCACTAGGGAGCTTCCATCAGAGGAGGTATCACTTTGAGAACTGTCCCCTCCTGTCTCCACCATGGTGCTCCCCTCGCCCTCCATCCCACTGGTGCCCTCACCGTCGGTGGATTCAGCCTCATGGGCCCTATGGAATGCAGCTCCCTCTGTCGCCGGTGCCTCTGCTCCTCCACCAGATGATGCTAATGCACATAAGGAGAGGATGACAAAACAAAAAGGAGGGGAATAGACAGAGGATACACTTGGTCAATGGCAGCAACAACACCACCGTTGGCGTACACAACACACTCACACACAGGGAACAGCCCTACGCACTAGGCAAAGCACTGCCAGTCACAATGCTAGTCACCAGCCCATGGACAGGAATACCTACCCATAACTGCAGCATACCTGAGACCCACAGAGCCCTGCCCAGAAGTGGATACCCACTAGCTTGGTTGGAGGTGGAGCTCATCAGCCCCTGCCCAACATGGAACCTACCCTGCAATGTCCCGCCTGGCCTAGGGGCACCAAAAGGCCCACATCCCCAACACGGATATCACCCCACCACGCACAAGTAGTATATTGGGAAACTGTACTCACCCCCTTGTGGCTGCGGTGGTGCCCTCAAGCGCCCATCCAGCTCCGGATAGGCCACCACCAGTATGTGGAACATCAGGGGGGCAGGGTTCGAGGGGCACCCCTTCCTCGTTGGGAGGCCATCCACAGCTGGGCCTCTGCTGTCTTCCGTGCCCAGCGTCTCAGGTCCTCCAACCGTTTGCGACAGTGGGTGCTCCATCTGTCGTAGACCCCCAGGGTCCGCACATCCTTAACGATGACACACCATATACCCTTTTTCTGATGGGCGCTGACCTGCAGAGAAAATACACATAGAAAAAGGGTATCAGCCATACCGTCCGGCCTGTTACACTAATGGCCCACCATATCCCTCCCATCCCCTTACAGACATACATTGCCCACCATACATGCAGCACGCTGCCCAGGACCCCTCAACATCCCCCTTACATGAGGCCCTCACATACAGCACTCCATGCATTCATGCCCCATGCATCGTGCCCACAGTGTACTCACCTGTTGGTCTGGAGGCCCATACAGCATTCGGTACTGGGGTAGGACCCCATCCACCAGGCTCTCCAACTCCGCAGCGTTGAAGGCAGGAGCCCTTTCCCCAGAGACTCGAGCCATGGTCGGTTCCAGACACAGGTCACAGCAGCACTTGCAGTATAGGTACTCTGCTGTTGAAGATCAGGTGGCAAGTGAGAGACCCAATACAAAATGGCAGTCACGTCTGCGGTGGTGAGTACCATCACTGCCGACGTATATCACCATTGGCTACTGTAACCCCTAGGGCCCAATGACAACCAATGAGGAGTTCCACTGCAGTATTCGACCGCCTCCTGCAACGGTGCACAACGTCAGCGGCATTACCTCATTTCCACATGTCCCTCCTAACAGGACAGGCAGGTGTCATTTCGGGGGGGCAGGCCATGGCACCTAACTGTGTTACAGCACACATAGGCACCATTTTGCCCTATACAACAACATACTGTTTCTGTCACAACTTGCAATGCACTGAACATTTTGGTAATGTTGACTCCTGACCAGATGCTCATCGTTTTGCCCCCTAGATTACAACCGCTGTAGATGAATAGGAGATGGAGACATCCCCCTGTGTACAGGCCCCTGGTGGACTTGGCAACAATGGAGGACAGGCACATTATCCTCCCCTGCAGACTTGACAGGGCCACAATCCAAGAGCTGTGTGCCCAATTGGAGCCTGACCTGATCTCTGCTATCCGTCACCCCATTGAGATCCCACCTCTCGTGCAAGTCCTATCAGTGCTCAATTTCTTGACAACTGGCTCCTTCCAAGTGACAGTGGGCTTGGCAGCAGGAATGTCTCAGCCAATGTTCTCAATAGTGCTGGCCAGAGTGTTGTCTGCCCTGATGAAACACATGCGCAGCTAAATTGTTTTCACCCCGGGTGGAGGATTTGGCCAAAGTGAAAGCTGACTTCTTTGCAATGGGACATATCCCCAACATCATTGGGGCAATTGATGGTACACATATTGCATTTGTCCCCCTCCTGGAGAAATGAACAGATGTTCAGAAATCGAAAGAGCTTTCACTCCATGAATGTGCAGATAGTGTGCCTTTCGGACAAGTACATCTCCCACGTCAATGCAAAGTATCCTGGGTCTGTGCATAATGCCTTTATGCTGAGAAATAGCAGCATCCCATATGTGATGGCTCAACTCCAGAGGCACAGGGTGTGGCTATTAGGTGAGCCCATGGTCCTCACCCAGTATATGGTGTTGTATGGGTGTGGGGTTGGCCATAAGGGTTAGTGTCAAAATAGCCAAAATAGTTGGGGAACCAGCTGGCCACAGTGGTTCTAGTCCTGATGGTACTGACACAGAGGGACCCAGTGGCTGAGAGGGTATGGGAAGTGACACTGAGGATGCAAGCTCTAGATCATCTTCTTCAGAGTCATCCTCCAGTGGACACTCCCGAGTGGTGACAGATCCCATGGGATCTGTTCCAACTTCATCCTTGTCCACCACCCCATTTCCATCTCTACTCTCCCTGTTTCTCCCCACCCAGTTGGCAGGGCCGGCTCTCCAAAGAGGGGAGCTGTCTCCTTTGCTCTATGCACCTCAGCCTCTGCCTCTGTCCCTCCTGCTGCACAGGGTGAGTGAGGAGGCTATTGACCTCCTGAGAAACATCTCTGTGGGTCAGACAGACATACATTTGAATGCCTTCCAGGGGCAAGGCAGCCATCTATAGCAGCTGGTGGCCTGCCTGGAAGGCATTCACAGTGCAATATCTGGCCTACAGAGATCTTTTCAGGCTCTCCCCTCAGTGCAGCATCCCATCCTCTCCAGCCATATGACCCTCCTACCATCCCTTCCCCATTCCGATGCCCTATTCCCAAACCTGTTCAAAGCACTACAAACATTTACACACACCCACGCATAGAGACCCAAGCAGCATATCCACACATAAGCACAAAACCTCAAAAAAGGTATGCATCCAAACTGACACCACACCCACAGACATCCTCACCACCATCACATCCACCACCACCACTGACAAACCACACCCACATACTCACACCGCTCCCCGTCACATCCCCACACAGCATAGATGACAGCACACATACACGCACACACCACACCCCACCAGCACATCCACAGCCAGCACAGACAACACCACAACCACATGTAGTCCCAACCACCATCACATTCATACATTCACCACACATAACCACACCCACTGTCACCACCGCATCCGCATCCACAACACCGGCACCCAGCACTTCCACTGCAGCAACCGCCACAGATTCAGCATTCATATTTGAAAACACCTAACAACACAGACACACACAATGAAGCATGCATAAGACACCATAGATACATGACACACCCATACTTGCAGCACATATACCTAACAAACATCTACCACAAGCACCACCAGCCTGACAAAATTCCACTCACAAAATGACGATCCACAAATCAGCACAGCGGTTCTTCCATGGTAGAAAACCTTTGGTGGTGCAAAACGCAGCGGTCTGAACTCACTTCTGTCAGAACACAACTCCCCATTGGTTAGTTTGAATACCCCACACCTGACACATATCCACACACCAGACACACCTATTTACTGCACTATATAATACATCCCTACACAACCCACAATCCTTTGCATCCAGAACGTCATATACAAACACCCGAGAAGCCTAAAAGTTAAGCTTTTGTACTTAGCCACACATACACATTTCACTCAGCACACACCCCACATCTGCACACATCACTAGCATACACAATTCGCTACAACTGTCTCCCACTCACATCGCAGCACCTACACCTCTCCAATTACCCAACACTGTACCCTTACACTCACAATACCCCCACACAACGTCTACAGAACCACTACCATGTCCCCCAAAAAAACACCCACGTTTTACTGATGACAAGTTAAGGATCATGGTGGATGAAATAGTAAGGGTAGAGCCGCACCTGTTCAGAGCACAGGTCCAACAAACATCTATTGCCAGGACAATGGAGTTGTGGCAAAGAATAGTTGAAAGGGTCAATTCTGTAGGCTGTCATCCATGCAAAAGGGAGGACATTGGGAAGATCAGGGCACCAGCTAGCCGTACAGAAGACTGGTGGTGGGCCCCCACCTACTTTCACATCATGGGAGGGGAAGGCCTTGGACATACTGCATCCTGAGGGCCTGGCACAAATGTCTTGTCCACTACACCTCTCTGCAAATCACCTAATGTCCCTCTATGGCATGCCACTTCTTCACTGAGCCCAACTGCCCTCACATCCCTTGGAAATGGCACTTTACCTACTGGCTAATCATATCATTACGACTCCCAGAATGCACTAACCTATCATTGTGAAAACCTGGAATGTGCACAGCACATCACATGTAATGGATGTACAACTAAATTACTAGCTACACCATCTAGATTGTTCTGGTTTGGAGCAGTACATGGCAATGACAGCATTGTAATGGCCCACTCACAATAGCAACCAAAGCAAAACACAGCTATAGCTGAGTGGCCATTCATAATGGCCACAGATCAAATATCACAAGCTAGAAATAGACTGACCTGGGTTGGAAAGTCAGATGGCTGAGCCGATACACATGCACTACATCCAGATACTAGTCAATGCCTCTTGCATACTCACACACTGTGCTCCTATAAGGGCGCCATTCTGCATTGTGCAGCTCTAATGAGTGACATCTACAAGCCTGACTATCCACTAGGTCATAGAGGTGAACAGTCTTGTTAATAATCAGACAATATCAGATCCCATATGCAGTGCAATCTGCACCAAATTTGTCTAACAACTCTTAACATGAAGCATGGAAAGCCAGTCACAGAGCTGTATGAACAACTAAGCTGTGCAGCAGCTGCCAATGTCATTGCAGGGAATCATGTTAAGACACTGTCTGCAGCTCACACAAATGCTACAAAATACAATTTTAACCTGAACTTTGTCACCATGTAGAGGATACCAGAAACTGTCACCCCGTCCTCTGGATGAAGGCCCTAGTGAGGACAACACATTTGGATGTCTAGACACTGATGAACAACCTGGCCCATCTCGGACACCTGGTCAGTCAATGAGTCTCAGCCTCATCCTGTCCACATCAACTCCTACCAACCCTGTTGCATCGACATCACAGGCAACCATTTGCCCACAAACCTATGTCACAAGGGCTGTATCATCTATTGTGTGCCCCACAGTACAGGTACTTGAGTCTAACCTTGCCACCCCTGACAATGATGGACCTGCAACCACTGGGAGTAGGTACACAGTGCCAGAGGTACAAGCACATGGGGGTAGAGTGCATGATAGAGATGCTGTGGGCCAGAGGATGAGCCCTCAAAGGGACACATCTGACCAGGAAACCATCTCCCAAGTCCTGGGAGCCAACCAAAGTTCCAAAGAAAGAATGGGCCAAGCCATCTGTTGTTGGGGAAAAAACAAAGGCTGCAGAGGGACCACCACCAGGAAGTCATGCAGCAGTGGCAGACAGAAAATGCCCACCTGGCTACCAATGCAGGTGTGCTGAGGGACATCAATACAACCTGATTACTTTTTCAACACAACCCCCTCCACTAGCAATGACACATCAGTCCCTTTTACATCGGTGGCTGCTAGTGGAATGGAGACCCTACCAGGGGAAGGTCATGCCCCAGACACCCCTCCCTCTGTAGCTGGTGAACCCACCCCCGTAAATGTGAACACCAACCCAGATATCCCGAACGAGCAGATGCCAAGACCAAACCCACAGCCAGGAAGTGAACCTCTCCTGATTAGTCCCCCTTGTGTGCCACAGATACACACTGTTGACTGTTCTGAAACCTAACTCCATTTTCCATGGTACAAGGACACTGAGCTCGTGTTACCAACTGGTGTAGCAGCTACCCTGACTTTTATGTTCATTCATTCAACTATCATTGTAGCAGATTTCCACTTGATATGTACTATAAATCACACTTAAAAGCATTTCCTGTGTATGTGTCCTTTATAATCCATGTGCAATAGTTATGAATGCCAACTCTGGTGTGGTCATGTCCCCCTGTACTGAACAGGCATAGTAATGGACATCAAACGGGGACTCCATCAGCTGGAGACTTATTACAACAGAAAAGTTACACGACAGATGTCAAATAGGTAAAATCAAGTTCTACACAAAATTATAGTTAGTATTGCAATCAGCACTTAGGGCATGCCTGAGAGTACCTTTAGGATGTATGCAATGGTGTCATTCTATGCAAATACACAGGATACTGAATTCAGGGTCATGGTAATCTACCTACAAAGCAGGGGTACACTGATAGGTCCTCTTTATCAGCTGGTATAGGCTCTTCACGTAGCTACCATAGCTTCAAAATCACATATCCCATGGAACATACAAAGATGATAACTGAGGTACCCAGTACTGAAACCTTTCACTAACATTGGTCCCATACCTGTAGGATTATCACTCACCTATGCCAGTGTACAGTGACATGCACCTTGGACTGCAAAGTAAGAACAAAATTACAGCTAGGCCTAATGTGGATCACAAAGTACTCCACCCATTGTGAAGCGAGAGGCTATGATCCAGACACATAATACACCATTTGACATCCTCCTGTACCCAACGGGTGAAAAAAATGGTTAAAGCCTTTTCTACCCCAGTGTTATGACGGTATAACAATCAAGGCTACACTCGACTTAAACAACACAGTTATTACCAGGTTTCTGTCATGTACACTTCTCATGTCTGACAGCAATTCCCATCTGCTTCTGACACAGTATTTCTTAAGTCAAAGTTGTTGAGCCAAACAGAATCTAGGCAAATCTGTGAGTGAAAGGGAAAAATGATAGGACATTGCACAAAACGTACCTCACATCAGAGAAATAATTTCCAGGACTCTAAGTTTGTATCAGCTGTAACAATACATGTGACTGCAGAACACTCTGTCCTGTACACAATACACACTTTCAGTCTGCATTCACAACTCTCTTGTAGGCATTTGAGCTCACTACACCCCTACAGATGATGCAGGAAAGGAGGTGTGATGCAAGCCACCTATTTCTATTTGAAAAATTACATCACAACAATAAGTCTACTTCGCATACCTGTCTGTCAGCTGAAGTACTGATTGATGAGATCTGCCCTAGAGTCTCCTGCTTCATCTTCTTCTGGCTCATCATCACTTGGCATATCAGCATTCCCACCCACAGTTCCAGCTGCCTCCCCGTCATCTGTTATCAATGGTATCTGACGTCTTAGGGCTAGATTGTGGAGCATGCAACAGGCAACCATTATTTGACATACCTTGTGGGGCAAGTAGAGGAGGACTAAATCTTGCCTTCAGAAGCCCAAAAGTCCACTCAACTACACACCTTGTGGGCCTCTTTGTAGTAGACTTCCCCTGGCTTGGTTGGTTATCTCACTGGTGTCAACAGCCAAGGACGGTTTGGATAGCCAAGGTCACCTGTGAACACAATATGAGAACAACACACAGGTATGTGTGACATGCTATATTGTGATGGCAGGGGACATAAATCGCAAACACACATTTAAATGGTAACTTTTCCAACCAGCCAGGCCCTCTCTGTGTAGGATTGTGTCATTAGCAGTGGAACATTGCTGTTTCACATGATGAAGGAATCATGCACTGAACCTGGATATTTGGCTGTGACTTGTGAGATGTACTGGTCTGCCAGACACACCACCTGAACGTTGATTGAGTGGTAGTTTTTTTCTGTTCCTATACAGCTATTCATTTGCATTGGGAGGGACCAAGGCAATATGTGTCCCATCAATGGCTCCTACCACATGTGGAATGTGTCCCATTTCATAAAAGCCTGTCTTCACATAGGCCAAATCCGTTTGATGGGGAAACCTGATGTAGCTGTCTTCAAATCAAACAGTATATCCTTCAAAGCCAGACTGAACATGGGCTGAGACATCCCTGCTGTTCGAGCCACTGCATTCTGAAAGGACCCTGTGGCCAGGAAGTATAGCACTGACAAGACTTGAAAAGTAGGAGGTATGCAATAGGGATTGCAAATGTCAGGCATCAAATCTGCCTTCAACTGACTACAAGGACCCATGATGGTGGTTGTATTACTCTCCTCATGGCAAGGTAACTATGTGCAAACATGTAAACATAGCATGAGAAATGCAGAATGCACACATCATGTACAGCTTATTACATTCCTCACACTTAACAGCTGTAGAACACGGCTACTACATCTGACATATACAGTAGTGCACATATCTATGCATCCGATTACACCCTCCTTGGTGCACATTGCCAACTATAACAATGAGATAGAACTTACAAAGCAACTGTCACTGTCAATGTGTGTGAGACTAATCTGTTATACATGATCCACATATATGGTTGGACTTCATCAACATTTTCTTGACAAATAGGAATCTCTGAGTAGCTGTACATAGTTATCACCACATGTCCTCAAACAACAAACCATTTACAGCATAGAGTCACAAAATGTCACCCATACCTCAGGGCAGCTAAAACAGATGCTCAGCACAATAGGGGTTAAGTAAATGGTACAGATTAAGAAACACTTTCATATACAAAATGTGCTCAAAATGGGAGGTGCCTGACCTACTGTACTGGATGGGTAGAATTGATCTAAGTCCACCTGTGGAAGTTGTCCTGGTGGTAGGAAGTCAAAACCAAGGTGTAACGTGCCATTGCTGCCTTTGGCAGACTTGGGCCAAGGGTGATGTCCACCGGCAGTGGCTGGCACGTACGGGCAGATGTGACCGCCATCTTCTGCAGTATTGCTCACTTGACTCCTGTCACTGCTACCACTTAGACCTCCACGACCTGAGCTGCTGTGTACTGCCTCTGGGAGCTATCATGCCACACCCTGAAGGTGATAGGGCCCCTGTCTTCACCCCTTAAGTGCTGAAAAAGCTAGTGGAGGAGGTCCTACCCCAGTATGAACAGCTAAATGGTACACCAGAGGAGCAGGTGAGTAAAATGTCATGCCAATGTGTGATAGGTGTGGTGTTTCACTGTGTAACATTAATGTAAACTTGTGAAGGTGTTGATGCATGCAGATGGTATATTGTGAAGGCGTATAAGCTGAGAGGATGGGAATTAGTGCCATCTTGCTATGACTGATCCACTCCTATTGGTATGGTGCATGTGGACATGACTTTCTCCTTTTGTCTATTTCATACCTGCAGGTCAACGCCCATCAGAAGAAGGGGTTTTGGTATGCTATTGCCAAGCAAGTGTGGACCCTGAGGGTCCAGAGCCAGCGGAGCACCCAATGTAGGAAGTGGTGGGAGGACCTGAGATGCTGGGCCCAGAAGACCACTGAGGCCCAGCTCGGGATGTCCTCCCAATGAGGGAGGGGTGCCCATTGGACACTGACCCCCCCTAAAGGCCCGCATTTAGGAAGTGGCATACCCTGAGGTGGATGGGCATTTGAGGACAGCACAGCAGCCACAAGGGGGTAAGTAATGACAGAATCCATGTACTTTCCTCTGATAGTTTGGTGTATGCTGTCTCAGCATTGCAGCTGTGACAATGTTGTAGGTGCTATAGTTATGTTGACTACTGGAAATACATGATACTCCAGTTGCCAATATACAAACAGAGATGTGGCCTTTGGATTGTGCATGGAAACATGTTGATCACCTGTGTCCAGCAAAATGTATCACTGCATGTGTAGCTGCACATGTGACTGAGACACATGTGTGACTCCAACCAGCCATGCATGTCTGTAGGCAGCTGTGCCATCCTTCCTACCTACTGTCCCTAGGTCCAATCATCCAAATAGTGTGTCATATAGCTGTAAAGTGTCAGACCACACCTATTTCAATCAATATGCCGTATGTGCAACATTGGGCCTGACATATTAATTAAAGGGCCTAGTTATCCTGTGTCCTGTAGACCTTATTTGAGGCTGGCATCCAAATCAGGCAATTAGTACAGCCAATATTGTACTGTCCCTATGAGGCTTGAGGAGGTGTCCCCATTGTCACGTCATAGTCATATGTGAAGTTTGTAAAGGATGGACACCCCACAATGGGGGACTCATGTTGTCTATTAGCCCCTTACCATTTCTTGGCATTGCATTGACATGTGAACAAATAACTTGTATCCCAATGCATTTGTAGTAGAGAAGCCAAGTGGCTAGGCTGTTTAACCCTTTTTCCAAAGTGTATTATCCTTACTAGATATGCCAATGTTATACCTATAAGAGTGGTACATATGGTATTTGCTGCCTGCATCATGTCTCCATTGAAACGTTGTGGCTGATCATATATTACCTTACATTAGCTGATCTAGGCTGTTTGGACAGGTTTGGTTTGGCTCTACTCATCTTAGCCTGATTCAATAGCGTAGCAGAAGTTCCATTCCACATGCAGCTGTTGGTGTTTTGGAATATGTTGTGTATGTGCATATATCGTTCATGGGTACACTGGTTTTCAGTTGTGTAAGTGTTTAGTCAGGACTTAGCTAGAGAGAATCATGTCAGGACAGCTGTAAATGATGTAGATGTACTCATGTTCTCATGTAGTGCTCTGAATCAGCATGCCAGGTGGAATGTTATGAGACCTCCTAGCAAATTGTATGCTGCCCATAGTTGTGTTGCTGTAACTATGGTTTCTGTGATTGCCTGTGGATGTATCATGTGTGCTTGGTAACCCTCAATTGCAGTGCATGGAGTTGTGTATTTGACAATATCTCTGAATAGTGACTGCAAAAAAACAGTAAAATATTTTGCAAGTATTAACATAGCTGTTTTCCAGGCATGGAATTTCAAATTGTGATGACCACTGTATGGGACTGCCACATGTTATGTATTCCCCAGAGAATGTTGCCATTGTGTGAGTTATGTACAGAATGATCAGCTACGCATGTGATTGGAAGGCACGGTGCTGTGTCATGTGAAGTGAGATGACTTTCCTTTCATGGAACATGACTTTTGTTGATGGACTGGGCCGGTGTGGAGTCTGAGTAGGCATGATATTGTGTTATCTGTCAACTGCATTTCCTTAGACTGATAAGATTATGGACAGTGATGAGGTGTATGGGGATGAAGTATTACCTTTAGCCAGGCCATGATGAGCATGATCCTTAGAGTTACAGATGATTTGATGGGATGGTCGAATAGTGCTAAATACTTATGATGTAAGTCAGACAGAAGAGAAATGGGGAAGTTGGAAGTTTCATATTTTTGACATGATGTAGGCTCTGAAGGGTTTTTGACTGGGACTTTCCTAGCAGGAGATGCATACCTACTGTTTTGCATGTTGAAATGTGTGTGTGTGTGAAGAATGTGATGACCCTCTCTCTCCCTCCCTCTATCTATCTTTGTGGGCATCATCATCTGTAGGTGAAGGAGAAGGTGCACAGGTGAGTGGGGGAGCTGCCAGCCACGGGACCGGGAGTTCTGAGACCACCGACAGTGAGGGACCCAGTGGCCCAGAGGGTGAGGGGAGTGCCACAGGGGAGATAGGATCAATATCATCATCTTGGAATCCTTCTCCAGTCGACCCAGATGGACCACTCCAGCACCATCATTGTTTGCCAACCACAGCCCTCCCTGTAGCTCCCCACCTAGTTGGCCGTGCTCGCTCACCCAAGAGGGTGGGCATCTCCTTTGCCATAGGCACCTCTGCCCCAGCCCATGTCAGCCCGCTGCCCTCAGTGAGGAGGCTATTAACCTCCTGAGGTCGATCTCTGTGGGTCAGTCAACCATCGTGAATGCCATCCGGGGACTTTCAACTCAAGTTCAACAGAGTAATGGGTTCCTGGAGGGCAGTCACAGTGCACTGGCAGGCCTACAGAGATCCTTTCAGGCTCTGGCTTCCACACTAATGGTAGCCAGTCACCCTTTGTCTTCCGTCCCCCCTCCATCTTCCTCTTCCCAATCCCAAACCCCTCTTCCCCGGCCTAGCCAAAGCACACAGACAGACAAGCATGCATCCATCTGAATATCCAAGGGTAGCTCAGACAAACACAAGCAACACAAGACACACCACCAACATGCACACAAGCAACATATACCTGCAGACGTATCAACAGTCATAACCTGCCTGAGACCTACACCAGTACAGCATCTCAGACACAAAATCGGCCTCCCCCACATCCCTGGGGTACACCACCTCCCCAGGGCTTTCAGCAATATTAATGCGGGGGCCATGTGGCCCCCCCACAGACTCAGGGGGACCACCACCTCTCTGGGGCTTTCAATAATTAAACTGTACAGGAGAACTCTCCCCCTGCAGCGCCAGGGACCACCACCTCCCCAGGAATATATATGAAATAAAATGATTGGAGGGTCTGTTTCAGACCCCAAGCCCTGGGGACCACCACCTCTTCTGATCTATCACCACATGGGAGGGGGCGTCATGGACCCCCTTGAGGAGCCACAGATGGCCCTGGGGATTGCCCCCCCTTGGACCAGCACCTGCTATGTCTCAGGGTACCTACTCCTGGGACATAGTTGTTTGCTGCGGCTTGGTAGCAGCTTTACAGCTGTAGCCAAGTCACAGCAAACACTCCACTTTCTGACAGCTGGACCTGTCAAACAAGTCCCGCTGTCAGAAAGTGGGAGTTTTTATCTGTCTTTCCTTATGCAGATATGTGTGCTGGGAAGACAGATAACAAGATTGCTCCAGCAACCAGGGAGCTGCTTTTCAAAGCAGCTCCTTGCTTGCTGGAGCAATGAGACAGGGGAAGCCTTGAGGCTTCCCCCGTGATCCCAGATAACCCGTAAAGGGCAACACATTTTTTCTTTTATGTGGTGGGACCACGGGGGAGGCTTTGAGGTTTCCCATGGTCAGCGATAGCCCATAAAGGAACAAACAAATTATCAAAAAAAATATGAATAGCCTACGGGGGAAGGTCACAGAACTTGATGCTGAGGGTTCAAGTCCATGTGTATCCCTGGTAATTTCCCTCCTTTATTTCTTTTAAAGTGAAAATGTTTAAGGCTCATACTGAAAGGAGATAATTCTCCTTTTAATTGACAAATACATTTTTATTATCTATTTGTGCACACAAATCTCATTCTAAATATATCATCCATCAAAGCCTAAAAAACATTCCATCTCTCTCTCTCTCACTTTCTCCCACTCACTCACCCACTTAGACCGTCATGCAACCACTCACAGACCCACTCAGACACTTACGCATCCACTCACAGACCCACTCAAACCCTTGTGTACCCACTCACAACCCCACTCAGACCCTCACACACCCACTCACAGTTCCACTCAGACACTCACGCTCCCACTAACACCCTCATGCACCCATTCACACCCCTGCACAGACACATTTGAATTTTAAGAGATATTAAAGAATGAAAACAACCATAGGCGCAACTGGAATAGAACCCTCATCTTTCAGTGGGAGGGTCTGTGACCTTAACCTTTAGGCCATAGTTGACTCGTTACTGTGGTGCTTCCAGACATACCTATGTCAACCAATCCATGTGATTGGAAAGAAACGTGAATGTTGCATTTCTAGGAAGGTTTAATGATCAAAACACTAGTAAATAAACAAACACACTGTTAAGTGATACTAGTATTTGAACCTTCTACCTACTGATTGACCGTACAAGACTTTGACCATTAGGCCAAAAGTGACTAAGTGGGTCATTACAACCTTGGCGGGCGGCTTGGACCGCTGGGCGGCCGCCAATGCAGCCGTACTCCCGCTGCAGCCATCAGGAGATCCCCGCTGGGCCGGCAGGCGGAAACCTGGTTTCCGCCTGCCAGCCCAGTGGGGATCTCGGCCGCAACACAGGAGCCGGCTCCAAATGGAGCCGGCGGTGTTGCGGCTGTGCGATGGGTGCAGTTGCACCCGTCGCACTTTTCACTGTCTGCACAGCAGACAGTGAAAAGCTGCATGGGCCCGTGGCAGGGGGCCCCTGCACTGCCCATGCCAGTGGCCAGTGGCATGGGCAGTGCAGGGGTCTCCAGGGGCCTACGACTCCCCTTTCCACCAGTCTTTTCATGGCAGTGCAAACTGCCATGAAAAGGCTGGCGAGAGGGGGACTCGTAATCCCCTGGGCAGCGCTGCAAGCAGTGCTGCCCTGGAGGATTTCTCCCGCCGGGACAAAAGTGGCGGGAAACCGCCGGTCCTGGCGGTGCGACCGCAGCACTTCCGTCGCGGTCGTAATCCCCCGGATTTCACCGCCAGCCTGCTAGGGTTGAAATTAGGGCATATGTTCTGCTCTGAATCCAACTATAACTATAACATTCGTACCAAACATCTTAGTAGTCTTACTCTTTGAAGTCTTTGCTTGGAGAGACCATTACAATGACAATTTCTCTCTCTCTCTTCCGTCCCATTATGGAATGGAAGAAAGAGGGAGAGAGGGAGTGACTGGACCTCGGGGGGAGACTCAAGGCCTCTGCAGTCCTAGCCAGTTCCTCATATCCTGCGAGAACCGGCATTGATCCTGTAAGCAGGGAGCTGCTCTAAATAGCAGCTCCGTGCTTATGGGAACAATGTTTTCATCTGTTTCCCTGCATGCAAATATGCATGCAGGGAAACAGATGAAAACTCCACTTTTTGCCAGTAGGAACTGTTTGACAGCTCCCTCTGTCTGAAAGAAACAACTTTGTCACCGGGACATAGCAGAAGCCGGCCCTGAGAGGTGGCTGTCCCCTCCAAAGTAATCTAGCCCTTGGGAAGTGGTGGTCCCACGACTCGGGGGTCCACAACAGACCCCTTTCATTGTTTTATTGTAGCTGCGGGGGTCATGCCATCCCCTCACATTATATTTATTTTAAGCCTCAGAGAGGTGGTGATCCCTGGGGCTGCAGAGTGGCCACACGGCCCGCATTGTATTGTATATCCTTAAATCCCCAGCAAAGTCATGGTCGATGGGGCTGCGGGGGGCCACATGCCCCCCACACTATATTTATTTAAAGCCCTGGGGAGGTGGGGGTCTAAGGGGCTGCGGGGGGGCTGGGTGGCCCCCACACACTGTATTTCTTTAAAGCCTCAGGGAAGTAGGACTGCGGAGGGCATTTGGCCCCCCTGTATTATATTTCTTTGAAGCCCTGGGGAGGTGGCAATCCCCAAGTCTGAAGGGGGGCGAGAAGGTCCCCCCACATTCAAAATATCAATGCCCCTGGGACCTGCTGCATCTGGGAGCTTCTTAAAAACAAGCATGGCAGCCCGCAAATGTTTTTATTTACTTTATCACACAAATTTATGACATCATTGCAAAATCATGGCAAAAAAAAATCCCATTCAAGTTTTGAATGCTACTACAGCCTGAACAGCTGACAGAATTACACCAAATTTGGCAGAAAGGTAGCTCGTGTATGCAGATTACACTTTATGTTATTTGGTGTACATCCACTCAGTAGTTGTTCAAAAGGTAATGGAAATCCAAATGTACATATCTAGGGTTGCAGATCCTCCCCAATGACTTCCAAATACTAACAAACTCATGCAGGGAAATGCAGGGCTCTGATTGGTGTGGCTCCACCCACAGCCCTGGGGCCGCCACCTTTTAATGAGTGCAGGGGGCGCACGCCCCCCTGCGGCCCCAGGGACCCCTACCTTCTGTCCTACTGGTAAAGCTATTGGACTGTCACTCAATAGGTTGAAGGTTGAAGTCGTAGTATTTCATGCAGTGTGTCTGTTTATTTTCTAGTGTTTTGAAGGTTAAATATTCTTAGTGATGAAATATTTGCTTTTTCACCAATAAAATATTTGGATTGATTGTCAAAGTTATGTCTGGATGGTATACACTAAGGTGTCATTTTTGGACTAGTGGTTAAGGTCTCTGACCTTCACATTGTAGGTTGAGGGTTTCAGTCTTAGTGTGTCTACCCTCGTTTGCCTACATTAATTTATTTTCAGCTTCAAACATTTAAGGTATGTACTGTAATGTGAACTCGCTCTTGTTACTTAACAATTACATTTTTCTTTTCAATTTGGCCTAAAGTATCATTCTAACTATATCATTACAAGTTTAGAAAAACTCTCTGGGTGGTAACAAGGAGTTGGCAAGGGCAGACCTTAGGGCCAACCACTGCTGCACACCAAATGCTGTGGGCAGTGAGGTTTTGTAGTTACAGGGGTTGGCTGCAGGATAGGCCCAGCAGCCAACCCTGGCTGTACATGACCAAAGGCTGTGTGTGGCATGGGATTGGTTAGTTATTGGGGTTAGCTGCAGGCCCTGGCCGTCAACTCCTGCTGCGCACAGCCAAAGGTCCTGTGTGTCACTGGGTTAGTGGTTATAGGGGTTGACTGCCAGGTCCTACAGTCTACCTCCGCTGTGCATGGCCAAAGGCTGTGAGCAGCGGTGGTTGGATTGATTTATAGTAGTTTAAATTACTTTACATTAGAAAACATAAAAAATAGACTGAAAACAGCAAAGGTTACAGGAACATTGTAGTTAGGATATAGAATTTTTTTTAAATGTTGAAATTTACTCAAAAAACCAAAGGCTACAGAGACATTACAGTTACGTTCTGAGTTTACTTGCACAAAACCAGAAAAATTCAACTAACTATAACTTGCTACCTAAAGTTACTATAGCTTGTTCCCCTTGCCATGCACTGCTAATTGCCCCACAAATTACAGCACTCATGACATCTTTGATAACATCATTGATAATGTCACTGTAAAATATGCAGTAAAATTATTGATCAGATAACTCTGCATGGTGGGGACACAAATTATAGTTACCTTAGGGTGTGATATATAGTTACTTGAGGGTATTTAAAGAAAAGGAGTGGGGCACATGGGACCCCCCTCATTGAACCTCATAGACCACCACCTCCTGGGAGCCTTATTAAAATATCGGAGGGGACCGTTTGTACCCCCCTCCACTGGACTCCTTTGAACCCTGGGGTTTACTGCCTCCCTGAGGCTTTATTTAAAATAAAGAAGGGCGATCATGTAGTCCCCCCTCCTGGAGCTTAAATATTCCCTGCGGACCACTACCTCACTGGGGATACATTTTCAAAGATTCAAGAAGGCAGTGTGGACCCCCATGGACCATGTCCTCACCAGGGCCGACCATCCGGCCCCCCTCCTGAAGCCATTAGTGTCTCTAAGGACTGCCATCCCCTAGGGCCAGCTTCTGCTATCTCCTGAGGTGCCCACCCTCAGAACATAGCTATTTGTTTTCACTTGGCGGGAGCTATGACAGGTCCCACCAAGCAAGAGCAAACAATAACTCTGCTTCTAGCAAGTGGGAGCTGTCAAACTGCTCCAGATCACTGAAATGGAGTTTACATATATTTCCCTGACCACTGCCATGGGGGCAGGAAAACAGATGAAAGATTACTCTCGCATGCAGGGAGCTGCATATTTAGCGTGTGTGATTGGCTGTAGGGCCTGGCCAAAACTCAGCTGTGAATGGCCAAAGCTTGTGTGTGGTGTGGGTGCTTATAGAGGGTAGGCTGAAAGGCTGAAGGCCATCTGTGGTGTGAGGTTGGTAGCTTAGAGAGGTAGACCATCAGTCCTGGCCGCAGGTCAGGACCTGCGGATAACCCCGCCCTGCACACAACCAAAGGCCGTGCATGGGTTGTGTGCTTATAAGTGGTTTTGCAGCCATTAGGACTTGCTGAACGGAGCTGATTGGTGTACCATGCTTGTAACCAGGATGAATTAACAGAGTCCAGATACCCTTTAGTAGAAGCAGTATTAAGGATTCTCTACATGTTCCTCACTGTGAGTAGAAGTGTGAGGCATATTATGTTGAGCTGAGCAAATCTTTGGATCGCAGTGGGAAGTTGGATGAATTAATAGTGTCCTGATACAGTGCCTCAGAAACAGGAAGCAACAATTGTTGTAATTTATTCCTTCATCACACACTGTCCTGAGGATGGTCTTGTTGACCATAGACACTCACGATGAAACTCATTTCATTTCTGCTTGAATAATGCATGAAGGATTCTGATTGCATGTGTGGCATCAGACAGGACTGATTAATTGTTAACTGGTGTATATATTAGTGTCAGGGGGTTGGTGTTGTCCCATAAATGTGGAGTTAGTGGGACTGGAGTAGGATACCTGTGCCTGTATACAGGATTAATCAGTGTTGTTGGTGCTGCTCCAATTTCTTATATAAAATTGATGATCATATAAAATTGACATCCACCGTATGTGGATTTTTTTCAAATGTAGAATTGGTCAATCCTTGGATCAGAACAATAAATGTTGATATTCTTCTATATTGAGATAATTATCAAAATGTGTCCTCCTTGAACATATGATACATTAGAATTAGAGGTGGTTGGCAGCAGAGCCCAGCTGCAGGCCAATATTGACCCCGGGGACCCTATGCTCTGAAGCCTATTCCATGATTATTACTTGGAAAGTGCAGCCAAGTGGTCAATTTTGCCCCAGGGACCCCTTCTCCAGTGGCCTGGCCACAGCCCCCATCCCGAGGCAAGTATTGTCCCTGTGGGCATTGCCAAAATTAGTGAAGGAGGAGGGGGCCACATGGCCCACCTCCCCGGAATGATTAAGGCTCCATGAGCTACATCCTCCGGGCTTGGTTAGTTAATGGTGGGTGCCCTGGTACCACCTAGGACACGCATTATCTTTTTGTTGAAGTATGCAGGGGAGCCCCAATGCCCCCGCTGCCTTAGCTAGCCCCCTGCCTCCAGTAGGAACCTACATAGATTCCACAAGCGGGGAGCAGTAAAAAAAGCTGATTCCTGATTCCTGTGTGTGGGAGCAATTTTTTCATCTGTTTCCCAGTCACCTCACAGCATGCAGGGAAACAGATTAAAAGTACACTTCCAGCAGGCGGAGAATTCTTAATGCTCCTCCCCACTGGAAGCGGACTTACTGTTTATTTTCTCCTGGCAGGAGCTTTAAATTGTTCCTGCCAAGCAAGAGCAAACAGAGGTTTCCCTTCCCATACTAGTGTGGTCATGGAAATTGCTGTGTCCCAGGGGTGGGCTGCCCGGGACACAGCAGGAGCCCGACCCAGGATGATGGGGTCCCCAGGGCCATTTATGTGTCCAGGAGAGGCATACAGCCAACATTTCCAGCCCGATTTTGGCCATAGGGACACTATCGGCCATAGTATAAATGGCCATAGTGCTAATGGCCATAGTGTTCATGGGCATGGGGCACGCAGCCCTCTCCCTGGGTTGATATCAGCCCCAGGGACACCATCTCCTGGGCTGCAGCCATATTGAAAAGGGGGAGAGGGGCACACAACTCCCCTCCCAGGTCAGTATGGCCCTGTAAACCCCATACCCCAGTGTCAGGGCAATTACTAGAGGGGAAGGGTGGCCACCTGGCCCTCCTACCATAGCAGATTTTGGCCCCAGAAACCACATTTCATGGGACCCTATCCCTCGGGCCCTGCCAAGAAAGTCTGAGAGCTGTGGAGCCCACCCAGGGCCCCCAATGCATCCTTATTGGGAGCCCAAAGGCCCCCGTGTCCCCAGTCGGCTCCTTCATCCAGCAGGATCCAGCACAGCTCCCAATGACAGGGAGCAGCTAAAAATACTGTTCCCTGTGGGGGAGGCAATCTTCAGATCACTGTGGGATGGGAAATAGATCTGAAGTCCACTTCCAGCTGACAGGAGCCTTTTGCAAGCTCTTTCCAGCTGGAAGCCTACTTTGTGTTTGCTCTTGCTTGGCTGAAGCCCTAAAACTGCTCCCGCCAGCTGAGAGCAAACACAGGTCTCCACACCTGCACCAGTGCAAGCAGGGAAACTGCTATGTCCCAGGGATAAGCACCCTGGGACATAGCTGGAGTTAGCCCGGGTAGACGGAATCCCCAAGACCATTAATGAGTCTGGGAGGGGTCCCATTTCTCCGCAAGGCCAGGACCCAGGAAATTGGGTCCCTGGGGCCAAAAACAGCCTGGGGAGTGGGGCTACTACCCACGTCCCCTTAATTTTTACAGCCGGGCCCCAAGGAATGGGGGTCCTCAGGCCAAAATCATCTAAAGAGGTAGCCACTTGCTGTCCTCCCACAATGCTTAATGCTGGGCCCAGGGGGTTAGGGGCACCCAGGGCTGAAATCTGCCCGGGGATAGGGGAAGCACCTCCGCCACCCTTCTGAGTATAGGCTGGGCTCAGGCAGTGGCAGTCCCTTGGGCTGAATTCAGCCTAGGGAGTGGGGCCACATGTGCCCCCTCCTCCAATAACATTTTGAATTCCCTCTGAGACTTGGCTCATCAAAGGGGCTGCATTCATTTTTTTAAAGTTACTGCAGATCTTCTGTGGCTCTCCTTGGATCAATGTAAAAACATTTTTTATATATATATATATATTTTTTTTTTTTGGGCCCCCGGCAGAGTCCCTTTCTGACTCTACCACTATGCCTAGTGTGTCGGGTTATTACAGTTTTTCTTTGGGAGTTGTTGAGTTCCAAGATGGCTGCCACCACTTCCTGATTGAACTGATTGCAGCCAATCGGATCTCACCATGATATCTGTCAGATCTGATGAGGATTCACATCCCTAGCAATACATAACTCTAAAACTAAATGGATGTACACCATATTACAAAAAACACTCTTTCTGCAAAAGATCTAGCTTACTGCTAAATTTGGTGTAATTCCGTTCAGCAGTTCAGGCTGTAGTGTGTTGAAAATCCTTATTACAATTTGAATTTTAACTATGCTATTGTAAATTGCCGCTTACTGAATTTCTCCTGGATAAACACTGCACATGCAGGATGTAGATTTGTTGTTGAATTGGTAGTTGCTTCTGGCGTGAGCATTGGATCCAAGGTGGATGCAGGTTTGTAATCCCAAAAACAAAGCACAAAAAGATGAAGGATCACAACAAAACAAAAGCCAGCCAGGGCAAAATTTTGGTCCCAATGGATCCATTGAGTCACAAAAAAAATTCACATTCAAGAAAGCAGTGAATAAACAGAAGAACATTTTTCAAAATGGTGGCTCTATAATGATGTGTTTTAGCCATCGTATTGGTAATTTTTTTAACTCCTTCACTGCCAGGCCTTTTCCCCCTCAGATGCTAGGCCTTTTTTTGCTGTTTGGGGCAGTTTGCGCTTAGGGCTTCCTAACTTTTTGTCCCCATAATTTACCCACGCCAAATTTGCGTCCTTTTTTCCCACAACCTAGGGATTCTAGAGGTACCCAGAGTTTGTGGGTTCCCCTGATGGAGACCAAGAAATTAGCCAAAATACAGAGAAAATGTTGTTTTGTTTTCTAAAAAATGGGAAAAAAGGGCTGCGGAAGAAGGCTTGTGGTTTTTACCCTGAACAAGGCGTCAACAAAGGATTTGCAGTGCTAAAATCACCATCTTCACAGCTTTCAGGAACAGGCAGACTTGAATCAGAAAACCACACTTTTTAACATAATGTTGGCATTTTACTGGAACATTCCCCATTTTTACTATATTTTGTGCTTTTAGCCTCAGTCCAGTTAGTGACAGAAATGGGTGTGAAACCAATGTTGGATCCGGGTAAGCTCAACGTTTCTGAAAAGTAGACAAAATTCTGAATTCAGCAGGGTGTCATTTGTGTAGATCCTACAAGGTTTTGCTGCAGAATATAACAGCTGAAAAATAAATATTGAAATTGAAGTAAAAAACAGCCGTTTTTCACCACGTTTTACTATGTAACTTTTTCCTACAATGTCTGATTTTTTAAAGCAATATACCGTTACGTCTGCTGGACTGTTCTTGTTGCAAGCCTATATAGGGCTTGTAGGTTCATCCTAGATACTCAGAGCCAATAAATGAGCTGCACCTTGCAATGGGTTTTCATTGTATACCGGGTACACAGCAATTCATTTACTGAAATATAAAGAGGGAAAAATAGGTATCAAGGAAACTTTTGTATTTCCAAAATGGGCACAAGATAAGTTGTGGAGAAGCAGTGGTTATTTGCACATCTCTGAATTCCGGGGTCACCATATTAGCATGTGAATACAGAGCATTTCTCAAATAGACGTCTTTTTTACACACTGTCTTACATTAGGAAGGAAAAAATGTAGAGAAAGACAAGGGGCAATAACACTTGTTCGTCTATTATGTGTTCCCCCAAGTCTCCCGATAAAAATGATACCTCATTTGTGTGGGTGGGCCAAGTGCCTGCGACAGGAAATGCAACATAGACACATCACATTTTTACATTGAAATCTGATGTGTTTTTTGCAAAGTGCCTATCTGTGGATTTTGCCCTGTAGCTCAGCCGGCACCTAGGGAAACCTACCAAACCTGTGCATTTTTTAAAACTAGACAGCTAGGGGAATCAAAGATGGGGTGACTTGTGGGGCTCACACCAGGTTCTGTTACCTCAAAATGTGTCCAAAAAAACACTCTTTCCCTCAGATTTTGGTGACAGAAAGTTCTGAAATCTGAGAGGAGCCACAAATTTCCTTCCACCTAGTGTTCCCCCAAGTCTCCTGATAACAATGGTACCTCACTTGTGTGGGTAGGCCTAGTGCCCGAAGCAGGAAAAACCCCAAAAAACAACTTGGACACATCACATTTTCCCAAAGAAAACAGAGCCGTTTTTGCAAAGTGCCTAGCTGTGGATTTTGGCCTTTAGCTCTGCCGGCACCTAAGGAAACCTACCAAACCTCTGCATTTTTTAAAAATAGACACCTAGGGGAATCCAAGATAGGGTGACTGTGGCGCTCTCACTAGGTTCTGTTACCCAGAATCATTTGCAAACCACAAAATTTAGCCAACAAAAACACTTTTTCTCATATTTCGGTGACAGAAAGTTCTGAAATCTGAGAGGAGCCACAGATTTCCTTCCACCCAGTGTTCCCCCAAGTCTCCTGATAAAAATGGTACCTCACTTGTGTGGGTAGACCTAGAGACCGTGACAGGAAATGCCCCAAAACACAACGTGGACTCATCACATTTTCCCAAAGAAAACAGCTGTTTTTGCAAAGTGCCTAGCTATGGATTCTGGCCTCTAGCTCAACCAGCACCTAGGGAAACCTTCCAAACCTCTACATTTTTAAAAATTAGACACCCAGGGAAATCCAGGATGGGGTTACTTGTGGGGCTCTCACTAGGTTCTGTTTCCCAGAATCCTTTGCAAACCTCAATATTTGGTTAAAAAACACCTTTTCTTCACATTTCGGTGATAGAATGTTCTGGGATCTAAGAGGAGCCACACATTTCCTTCCACCCAGCATTCCCGCTAGTCTCCTGATAAAAATGGTGCCTCACTTGTATGATTAGGCATAATGCCCCCAAACGGAAATGCCCCAAAACACTATGTGGACACATCAAAATTATCAAATACAAAACTACCTGTTTTTGCGTGGGCACCTGCGTTTTTGGTCCTGGGCTCAGTAGCCATAAAGGGAAACCTACCAAAACCAAACATTTCTGAAAACTAGACACCCGAGGGAGTTGAGGGGAGTGTGACTTGTGTGGATCCACCAGAGTTTTCCCAGAATCCTCAGCAAACCTCAAATTTAGCTAAAAAATCAATTCTTTCCAACATTTCTGTGTAGGAGCACTGCACCAGGACAAATATCCTACCACCCAATGTTCCTCTGAGTCTCCTGGTAAAAATGATACCTCACTTGTGTAGGTGGGCCACATGTCTGTAACAGAGAAGAGCCAAAAACAAGTCAAAATTGAGGGGGAACCAAAATGGGTCCAAAGGGGCAGTTTGAAAAAATAATATTTAGGCTGACAAGTCGGGCAGATTTTTTACCGGTATAGATGTGACAATACTGGGTGATAGGAAATTTGTGGATTCCCACAGATTTTGGAAGGTTCTATCACGAAAATGTAGGACAAATGTGTATTTTCCAGCAAAGTTGGGGGTTTGCAGAGCATTGTGGGTAAGAAAATGGTGTGGGGTGCATGTGAAGCACAGCACCATGGACTCACCCAGATGTTTAGTTTTCAGATGTGTCTAGGTCTTGTGTATTTTTCTACATGGCAGCGTTCCAAAGTCCAAAAAGTGCAGCCCTCACCATTTCGAGTGGGACGATTTTAAGAGTTAGACAAGCTCTCATGGCCCAAATGTAAAGCCAAAACCCAAAATATTCAAACGTCCTCTTGCTTGGCGTAGGATAAGATGTTTTAGTGTGCAGGGGAGAGCTGAAAGACTGTTACTCCCTTTAGTTGGGGTGGGGGCATAATCATGCCCATACTGGTTGGTAGCCACCACCCCACAATTTGTTTTTTTTAAATTCCCTGGCATCTAGTAGCCTGTCTGCCCCCCCCCCCAGGGAGTGGATCGGGGGTAATTGCCCCATCTGCCCATCGGTGGGCAGAACACCTTTGGCCCCATTTATTTGGGATGGGGTTATGATCATACCCCTACCATCTTTTCTTAAAAAGAAAATCTATCTTGGTCTCTGGTGGGCTTTCTGCCCCCCTTGGGGGCAGATGGGCCTTCGAAAAATAGGCCAATCTGCCCCCAAAGGGGGCAGATATGGCCAACAGTAATGTGCCCCCATGGGGAGCGACCCTTGCCCAAGGGGCTGCCCCCCCAAAAAACAAACACATACATACACACCAATCCCCGGTGCCTAAGTGTTTTCTGCCTCCCCCCAGGGGCAGATTGGCCTAATAGAAATAGTAGAAATAGGCCGATCTGCCCTCAAGGGGGGCAGAAATGGCCTAAAATAAATTTGCCCCCAGTGGAACGCCCCTTGCCTAAGGGGTTGCTCACATTGCGTGAAATTGATGCAAAAAAAAAATCCCTGGTGTCTAGTGGTTTCTGCTCCCCGGGGGCAGATTGGCATAATAAAAATAGGCCGATCTGCCCCCAAGGGGGGCAAAACTGGCCTAAAAAGATTTTTCCATCCAGGGAAGTGACCCTTGCCTAAGGGGTCATTCCCCACATCTAAAAAAATAAAACAAAACAAAAAAAGAAGATCCCCGGTGTCTAGTGGTTTCTGCCCGCCGTGAGGGAAGATTGGCCTAAAAAAATAGACCGATCTGCCCCTAAGGGGGGCAGAAATGGCCTAAAGTTAATTTTGTACCCAGAGGTTTGGCTCAAGCAAAACCTCCAATGTACCACTCTGCCCGCCAGGGTGGTAACAGCCACCTGGCTGGAGACTTCGGTCTCCAGCCAGGCATCCGTCACGTTTTGACCCCATATACCGCCAAGGTTTTTGTGGCAATCTTACCGCCATGAAAACCATGGCAGTGGGCACTATCAGTGCCAGGGAATTCCTTCGCTGGCACTCATAGGGGGTCTTTCCTGCCCCCCGTCCCCTCCCCAGAGTCCAGATTTACCGCCTTGGTCATAATGAGGACAATTGTTTTGGAATGTTTTCTGGCACAAGAATGACAAATTAGGTTTTGCACTTCTTATCTCAGAAGTGAACAAAGCAGAGCGTTCACTTCATTCAAAAGACATAATGCAAAGCCAGGCAATGTTCAATACACTGAGTTCAAAATCAGAAAACTTTAAAACCAAGTTTGTAGATTTGTCGAAGAATGTGAAGAAAAATCTGAACTTTCATTAGAGGAGAAATGTTTTACACAAGATAGCTCTAGTGGAAAACTTGGTACATGCTGATCAGCAAGGTGACTGGGAGCTGCACCTGAAGTCTGTGGAGTCACTGATTACAGTGTTTCGCAAATTTGATTGCATAAACTACCTGAGATATGGCTCCTGGTATTTGGAAAGAATGAAGAAGCTCGAGGTTGAAAAACCATATCTTCATCCAAAGACATTTTGTACTGAAGGACAGAGAGGGAAGGTTCAATGCTGTGGTTCCAGGTATGAAACTGGAGCAGACCATCCTGAGATCACAGAAAAGCTCTAAGGGAATTATTGGTCAGACACATAAAAGTGAATATGTTGCTCAATGGCAGATAGTTTACCATGAAGTCTTTTCTTTTGCAATGTTTTTAGAGAGATGACAAATTCAAAATTAATGGACAATTGGTAAACTGTTCCTCATCACAAACTTCTAGTAAATAGAGGGGGACATTTTAATAAACATGTTGATAGCCTTCTTCATTTCATGCAGCAGCAAGGAAACCCTATTGAAATGACTGAGCCAGTGCAACTAAACAACATTTTCAAACAATATGTGGATAATGATATAAAGACACGTGTAGTAGATGTCCCGGAACATGGATCAAAACTATACGCAGAACTGAAGCAGGAGAGTTTTGCTTCAAAAAGAAAAAGCTTTTAGACATAGGGCCTCATTCCGACCCTGGCAGTCATGGACCGCCAAGGCCGGGGACGGAGGAAGCACCGCCAACAGGCTGGCGGTGCTTCAGGGGCAATTCTGACCGCGGCGGTAAAGCTGCGGTCAGAAAAGGGAAACTTTTTTCCCCTGCCCCAGGGAATCCTCCACGGCGGCGCTGCAAGCATGGGGATTCCGACCCCCTTCCCGCCAGCCTGTTCCTGCCGGTTTACACCGCCAGGAAGAGGCTGGCGGGAACGGGTGTCGTGGGTCCCTGGGGGCCCCTGCAGTGCCCATGCCATGGCATGGGCACTGCAGGGGCCCCCTAACAGGGCCCCATTAGGATTTTCAGTGTCTGCAAAGCAGACACTGAAAATCGCGACGGGTGCCACTGCACCCGTCGCACACCAGCAACTCCGCCGTCTCCATTCGGAGCCGGCTTCATCGTTGCTGGGGCTTTCCCGCTGCTTAGGCGGGCGGCCTTTTGGCGGTCGCCCGCCTTCCCAGCGGGAAAGTCAAAATGACCGATGCGGTCCTTTGACCGCGGTACGGTCTTTTGGCGGCCTCCGCCCGGCGGGCGGCGCCCGCCGCCCGCCGGGTTCGGAATGACCCCCATAATCAGTAAATTTTAACTTCCACACTTTACTTGCCATGGTGGGAGTTTCACCTAACCAGCCACTACAAAACAGACTACAAAAAACAACTTTTTCTAGCACATTATGAGATGGAAATTGCAAAAGAAAGGGGTGAATTTATCAAGTATATTCTGTTGCATGATATTCTTACAACAAACACATTATTTGATTGAGATGCTGTAACCAAACCAGTGAAGCACAAACTCGTACAAGAGCTAAAAAAAATTCACCTGAAGAATTTCAATTCAAAAAGTGTCCTCCTGGAAAACTGCTGCTGTTGTGGACTATATCTTATAATTGCAAATGGGAAAGATTTCATCCGTGCAAAACTTTGGAGAGGTTGTTCAGACTGTTCTACAGATATGAAAGTCAGTGTTCACCTTGCAAGGACTGCACATTGTCTTTGACAGTTATCTTGAACTATCTGTAAAAGAATGTGAGAGGATCAGACAAATGTCTACAAGTGAAAAAAATGTAGCTTGCCTACATAAAAAATGTGATAAATTAGATACATTTGATAAATTTGATACCTTCTGGTCATCAACTTGGAACAAGATGAACTTGGAGATGTTAACTCGCCAAAACATTACTCATGCTTCAGCAAACATTGAATTTCCAATTATTGTATGTGGAATGATTGTCAATGAGGCGTTGATGCCTGTATAGATTTATTCAAAAGGTACTGGGCACATTGTTCAAGAACTTAACAGCAAATTGGAGGAAACTGACCTTTATGTTGTGTCGCATGTTGAGTGGGCTGTTAGAAATGGTTCCAGTCGAGCCATTGTACTGTCAAATGACACAGATGTTATTTTTGTGCTACTTCGATTTGTTGCAATATTCATACGTCGAGGATCATCAGAGATATGGATATATTATGGAACAGGCGAGAAAAGACATTTAATCCAGCTTCATATTCTGTACAAGAAACTAGACATAGAGATGCCCAGAGTTCTGATCAAGGCACATATTCTGGGTGATAACACTAAGAGCAAAACTGGAACAAAGCTTGGATCTTTAACTGCTGAACCTGTAAAGTTCCTAAAAGGATATGCTGAGAAAGAAGAAAAATGTGACTTTAAAGATGAAAAGAAATACATTATGTGTGTGTGGAAAGTGAGGTCAGACTCACACATTTAAAGATCTTCGGTACAGTGAGCTCAAGAGATCAGTCCCAATAAGTGACCTTTCACTGACGTCATATTCTGTTTTTGGACACATTAAAAGAGCATTCTACTTCATCCGAAGATGTGTAAATGTTTTGGATCATGCATAGGTATAGAAAGATCCATGTGAATTTGGTGGTGCTAAACCCTACCATTTGACTTAACTCCCAAAACCTATGTTTGACCTATGTTTTGACACCAAAATTAAGGCCCATATTTATACTTTTTGACGCAAAACTGCGTCTGCGCAGTTTTGCATCAAAAATATTACCCCCGGCTAACGCAGCCGTCAAATTTATACTTTGACGCACGGTGGCGCAAACCACAGGTGTGAGTCTTTTTTTTTTTACGCACACCACAGCGTTATGTCGTAAAGGAAAACGACATTAACGCGGAGAAAATTACTATGAGCCGATTTACGACACCGTAAACTGGATATGCAGCGTTTTTTGACACAATAGCGTCAAAAATCGCCACAAACACAGCCATTTCAGCAGAGGAGGGCCAAAATGGATTCCAGATGCCTGTACAGACCCCAGGAAGATGACAACAGACCAGGAACCAGCCAGGAGGACCCACACAAGACCCAGGACAGGGAGAAGAAGAAAATAAAGTGTTGCTTCAGTGCAGAGGAGCAGGAAATTCTGGTTAAAGAGGTGACGGAACACCAGCATCAACTGTTTGTCACCTCAAAGTTGCCAATCAGTAGGAGAGAGGCAATATGGCGACAACTTGTTGACAAGATTAACAGTGTGGCAGAAGTACGCAGAACAGTCATTGAGTGCAAGAAACACTAGCATGACTGCAAGTGCAGGACAAAGGAAAAGATGGCCAGGAACCGGAAGGCAGAACTGCAGACTGGAGGTGGGAGTCCAGCACACCAGGAGCCCCTGGACCACATGGAGGGGATGGTCACAGCCGTCATCCCTGAGGAGATCGTCGCAGGGATTCAAGGACAGGACAGTGCAGACTACCAGGAGACAATGCACATGCAGGTTAAGCCGCATTGGAAACTAAAATGCATTAATGTTAACTGCAACCGGGGGGGGGGGGAATACCTACTAGACAATGCATGTAAGTCATCATATACATGGAGTGGCATGGGTAAAGGGGTACGGCACAGGGGCATGGCCCGTTCAGAGAAAAGCTGGGGCACACCATAACACAACACCAACAACCTTTCCATGGGGGTATGCTGCCATGCCAACGATGTTGCAAAGGTAAAGCCACACCAGGAGGGAAGGGCACAATGTCAAACTGGCATCCCGTCACACGTCAGCCACTATACCCCCTACATTAACTAGGGCCCAATTAACAACCTCTAGCCATACCGACAACTGGAATGTAACATTGACAACAGTTGCCACTACCACCTCCGCTATGTGTGCTGGTCAAGTAGCCAATGGCAGTAATGTCCCCATGGATCATACACACCTAAATTAGAGGGTTTAGGATGACAACGTTAACAATCCCCTGAAAAAAAGACAAATGTTCCAGTCCTGTCAAATGTGAATGCCCATAGTTGCTCCAAACATCAGCCAATGTCATCAACATTAGGAGCTACACAGCACTAATGTCATACCCATTCTGCATATGTCAGGGTCCATCCTGTTCCTGGGTCACAATGCAACATCCCAAATATCATACTGCTCAGACAACAGCTTTGAGGGGGAGGACACATGTAACTGGTCACTGAAATACACCTGCACAGTCAGAGGAGGAAATAGGACACTGCTGCGACAATCAGGGCAATCCAAGGTACCACACATTCCCCAACATCAGCTGTACACATTACCAATGCCGACATCCTGATCGTGCCATAACAATGCTATGCATAGTATATGCTACATTTCAACTACATATAGGTGGATGTGAAAGATCAGAGACTGGCGCAGGTCCAGATTGTTAAGTGTACTGCTAGTGCCATCAGAGCACCCACAGCCAGTGAAAGGTCTCACCATGAGAATGGAAGTAGGGGGAGGGTTGAGTAGGACAAGAAGGTGGCAATTCACTATTTGGCCAAAACCAACACCTAGAGGATGTGATGCTGACAAGTCCACTAACTGACCACAATACATGTGACATGCAGGTGGGGCATAGGCCTGGGAGAATGCCCATCTGAAAGACTGGATCAATGAACTGGAACCAAGATCACAATGTGAAATCATCACAAGGCAGGCATGTCACATCACAAATGCCACAACACAGACACACTAATTGTACCCTATTTCATTGCAGAGGAAGATGGATCTCCTGCGGATATGCCTGTCCAGGACTACCCTGATGACAAGGATGACGAGCTGGCAAACATCAGTCAGCAGACCCTCCAAGATGTCCTTGGAACCCTCCAGACCCCACCTTCAGTCACAAGGAGGAGCACAGAACAAGCAACCATAGCAGAGGATCCACCCACCACCCCAATTGTACAACCTGCCAGCTCCAATACAGCTGAGGACTCTGACGATACAGGCACCAGCTTTGAGAGAACTGTAGTGGGAGTACAGCGGGAGCTGGCCCAGGAGGTGCGGTGGGGATGCAAAATATGGCAGCCAGCCTTGAGGGGATGCGCTTGTGCATGATGTCATCTGCAGATCAGACAGCAGCCATGCAAGCGCTAACATCCATCCTGCTAGGACTACAACAAACTGTAAAGGAATTCACCACTGCAGTAAGGGTGTTGCCACAACACTTCGCACCCAAAACCTTCCACTGCATGCACAAATGCAATCATGACTACCTCAGGGCCGACCTGGATGCCTACCATTGTGATGTGGCTGCTATTCTTAAGGACCAGCAGATCCTCTTTGCAGCAGTACTGCCCTTAAGACCCCAACAGGTAGCAGCTAGCTGGATGTCTGACTCCACGTCTACACACACTGAGTTGTGTGTTGCCCCTTCACAACCACCACCAACAAGGGCAGAGGAGGCAACACACACATCAGAAGATGAAGACCAGGAACAGATCACCTTTACACGTAAAAGTACTCAGAAGCACTAGTCCATGCCATATGGCCACCTATTACCAAGGTCCTGTGCTTCATAACATGCCAGTCTTGCAACAACTGTACTCAAGCACTGTTCTGCAAACCACTGTCTATCTTGTCAGCCTGCCCTGTGATTGTCTCTCACTAACTCATTGGCAAATCCTGTCCCTCTGCACTGTTTGACACTTCACCCCAGCATGTCCATTGAAATGTCCTTTTGCACTTGTGTAGGATCTCAATGGAAGAGGTCACTATGATGGACTCACAATCATGCACAATGTACAGATAGCACTACAGCACTTTTCAATAAATAGCACTTACACAACCACTTTGTCTCTGCATAATGTGACACATCGACCGTGCAGTAGATCACTGAATTTTGCCTCCTGTCAAATATCATAGCTTGTCAATACAACTGTCCTGAAATAATGTGGGCTGATAAATATGCACAGTGGCCTGGATTCTACCATACTCTGCCCTTCTTGAGGGTAATATCTGAGGAAAAGATAAACTATACACCATAATGCTGTGTTGGACAGATCAACCTTTCCGCAAGGGATATCTAAACCATTAAATGGTGTCTACAAAATGTTGCTTCAATGCAAAACTAACACATGTAACATTGCCCACAAATATAAGTGAACAGTCACCAAACTGCATAAATGGAGGTGTATGAGTTTACATCCAAATAAGTAATCATGCTGAACAGTGTAACAAATGATATATGTGAGTTATGTACACTATACTACAAGAGAGCTTACTACCACTCACCTTATAAGGGTTTCCTTGGACATGAGACTGCAGTCAGACATTACACAGTGTCCCCAATCATAAATCTGGAAGCACTGTATGTGACATTGAAAACATACTTTATGAAAAAAACTCACTTTGGGATCCATAGTAACTGTGATTGGTGGTTGCAATGAATGGCCTAATCTTTGCAAGGTAGCTTTGGGGTAGCTGCCAATGTTACAGCTCATTTGCGATTTGTTAGCAGCATAGGAAACAAAATGTAATACAAAAGAAACACTGTACACTCATGCAAGGCCCTGATCTACAAGCATGTTACACATACTGTAAAGGGTTACCTACATATTTATTAAACAGTAAAAACAGAAGTGAAAACTCGGGGAAAAGCCTTACCTACCCTAATCTACTCTAACTACTCATTACCCACAACTGTACCTAACTAACCTAAGCTAAACTTACTAATCACATTTAACGAAACGTTCTAAACATCAACCCCCCACCTCCCTTATGAGACGGGACACATGGAGGGCAACAGATACTAACCTAAACACATACTATCCTATACTAAACAAATATATATATATTTTTTTAAACACACAAGAACCCCAACATTGCCCCGCCACCCACCCACACACTTGACATGTCGCACCTCCTGCCGCAGTCGACTCATCTTCCGCAGGACAGGGTCCAATTTATGCTGTATATGTCCAAAAGCAACAGGGTCAATATGCTGCAGCTGGGGTGGTCTGGGTGACAGCCGAGGAAGTGTGGGGCCATATAGTGTCCATGGCTGTGGGCTGTCCTGTAGGTGGTGCTGTGCTTGGGCCTGGAGCACTTGCTGAGGATGTTCCTGCAATGGTCCCAGCTGCTGGTGGTGCCACCTGGGTGGTAGTGGTGGTGGTGCTGGTTGTGGTGAGCAAAGAAGGGACACCATGTGGAAATGCCCTCCAGGGTCCGGAGGCCCGTTCATGCCAATATCTGCGGGCCATTTTTCAGTACCCAGATTCGACTTGAAGTATGTGTTGATACCTCATTGCCCGCCGTTGAAACTCCCTGACCTGGATGGGTGTCATATTTGCAGCTGTGATGACAAATAGAAAATCTAACATTAGGTACTGCATTGTGTGAAATGGCACAAGAAGTAAATCAGACAATACATCTATTGTACTTGTAACAGCTCATATCATCGTACAGATCATTGATTGTCCCTGAGGAAGTACATGGCAAGCCAGCCTACAAAGGTCCTATCACACATAGCACATCCAAACCCTACAAGATCGATAACAACTGGAATGATTTTGGCATCTATGTTCTGCCAGTTGTCAGCTATCAATCATGCTGCACATCCTCCACCACTGCCAGGGCTATAAATGTCATTGTACGGGATGGAAATCTAGGGCCACATGATCTGCAAGTTGTAAATGGACTTGCTAGTATAGTACTCATGTGCGAAACATGAGTGTGTACACTAGGTTCAGACAAAAGATTCACTGATTTACATGTCTGTGTACCAAACTTGTATCATCAGTCCTAGGTACACTAATCACAAACCTATGCCTGTGTTTGAGGGTGGGGGGGACTAACAACTAACAATTTCAAACAACAAGGACACCCAGGAAGCTTAGGAAAGCTGGACATGTGTTTGGCTCAACACACACACCACAGGTAAGGAGGATCTCCAAATAGGAGACAGCAAACCCTTGACCAATCCCAGAGCCACTCATGTTTGGAAATGCAGACCTTTGTCCACATTATTTACTACCAGTAAGCCATGACTTACAACAAACACAGAGATGCAAGAACACCCCTGGCCATGAGTTGCTTGCACACCTAGGCCATTGCACTCAAGTGCCACATACTCGTAGCACTACATGTGGAGCTGCATGCTGCTGGGAAGTTCAACCTACAGTTTAATAAGTACATTAGTGAATTGGGAAGCAGAAGTCTGTGGGTAAGCATTTGGCAGCCCCATTCTGGGAGAATTTGGGTCTGACTGGCTGACTAAATCACAAATTAGGTCCAGTGCGACTCTTTTTGATTCAAGTGTTATCCACATGACTCATCCCTATTCACATTGCGGGCCTACAGGACTGACCTAGAATCCCTAACTAAGACAATAGGATAAGGATTGGTCAATTCAAAGATGGTGATAAAGTGATATTCCACTCATGGAACAAAACAAAAGATTGGCCAGTGCATCACACCGTGCCATGTGTCCAACACACAGGAAGGAGTCCATCACACATCACCAGCAAACACAACACATAACAGACATATCAACACTTACTGGAGTTGTCTGGGTCCTCAAATCGAGCCACCTTGCCAACAGTGTAGGGTGCCGGTCCACCTGTTAGGCATGGAAGGGAGAAATGTGCTCAATGTCTGTGCACTGTACAACAATTCCAAAGACAAATACTATGTGTAAGATTACATAAGAAAGTAAAGCCTCTCAGACATGATGATACTGCATCCGATATAGCGCGGCTAACATGTACATACCATGGGTCTCCAGTGAGTGTTACACACATATCTGCACACATGCAGTGGCCCTAACTATCATGTGGTGGCAAACATGTTCCTTCATTAGTGAGCAGACATAATAATGGAGTGTATTCGTCTCATCCTGTGTATCCAAGAGAGACATCAAAAGCCACTTTCCGTGAGGACTGCGTTACCAGTCAACCAGCCATTGTGACCATGACAAATTTATGACACACAGGTACAATGTACAGAGGGGCAGGGTCAGTTGTTAGCCCTCATGTTGTTACAGTTTCTTCATTTGATGTGGCCCAGCTATGATGAGTTGCACCAACCATAAAGATATGAACCCATGTGCATACCTTTGGCCAGTCATCCCTAATCGAAATGTGGCACTACAAACTCCAAATACCAGTCTAAGATGTTATCTGAGCGCAGCTAGAACTTGTTCCCTATGTGTCCAAATCCAGATCAGACATGTATCCGAAATGAAGGAGGGGCACAATAATCCCTACGATTTTTGGAATTTCCGTGATCGTTTTCCTTACATACTCACCAGACACACATGAGACATATGTTCGGGCCACATTGCTATCATCAATTGACATGAAGCGTGCACTAATTTTCAGCCTCATGTAGTGTTTCAAAAGTCAGTCTAACTGATTCGTCAACAAATGTTGGTAATAATTAGGAAATTTCTATACCTCACAGGCAACTGTGGCTTATATCTATACATAATTGGCTCCTGATTTGTGTATCTGTTTGACACAAAGGCGGCACTAACTTACATAATACAAAAGTATTCAGTAAGTTTGCGGAGCTCTTGTTCCTAACAGCTAGCAATTGTGGCCCTTAACAAAGTAGATATATGACCCTGTATGATAAAAGTAGCATTCCACACACTCAACAATATTGCCGGCACATATTGTAAAAATCATCTGATGTCACTACAGAGCATTTAAACGTGCACATTTACATGATTTATACTCACCAACAGAGCCACCAATCACAATCCCCAGGTGGTCCAGCAGATCTTGCTCCCTGGAGATAAGGTCAGCCCAGTGGTGCTTCAGCTGGTGGTCGTTCCTTAGTGTCCGATAAATCTGTTGCAGATGAAGCAACACCTTTGCCCATCTTGGGCCTCCGTGCCTCAGTGTGATACCCCTGTATCACCCGCCCACCTGCCTCAATCATTAGGGGTAGGAAATGGCACACCAGCCATATAAATCCACCCAGCTCCTCCTCACCCATCTTGCCAAGACGAGGCCTACCCAACATCTTAGCAGCAACAGAGAAATAGGGGATAAAGTGGAACAAAGGAGAATAGGGGGAAAGTATAACAGGAAAAACTTAAACTAAACAACTAACACAGCCAAACTAACACTACCCACAACAGACTCCCAACAAAACAAAGACAATACTTTACAACACAAATGTACACAAAAAACACTCAGACACGATACAACAACAAGTTTTTATTCACTAAAAGACAAAAATAGACCGCACAGGAGACAAAAGCACAATTTGACCAGACAAAACTCTCAACACAGCCACACAGTCAGGAAGTATCACAGACTGCAAAGTGAAAGTGAAAGTACACCCACTGTACATAATCTGTAAACAGGATATCGTATTACATCACTTCCTGCCTACAATGGTGGGCGTTTTTATCATTATGCGTCAAAATATGTTTACGCATACAGTCTGCGCGTCATTTTTTTGGACGCAGAGGAGTAGAATAGAGCCCGCATCCATATGTTTAGAAACAGTTTTACACTTAACCAATTTTCCGAGGTACAGTGTGGAAGATACAGCTCAGGGGCAATGGTTATTTTAGAGCATTATGCGTCGTTTTTCGGGCATAAACGTCATTTTTTGACACGTATGCGTCAAATTTTCAGGCATTAACTGGGTTTGGGTCATTTTACCATTTTAAGGTTTTATTACATTTGTGAAAAAACTGAGATAGGCTGATTGCACCCACTTTGGTCATGACGGTGTATGGGCACATGTGAGACATCATACTACTGCGTACCATGATCCGCTACTTCATGTACAGGATTTTCACTCTTGACTGACGCACTAGATGGACAAACATGTGGCCTACATATCTGCATTGCACAAATTGGGCATGTTTGGCGTCAGGAGAGGATAGCAAGGTGACGCACATAAGTACAATACCTCAATGCCTATGGTTCATGTGTGTGGTCCAATGTTGATCCTGTATATTGTTAGGGGTCTATGTTGTCACAGTTACATCCAGGTCTCATCATGAGTCAGTGGTGGCTATTCCTGTATCTACTGAGTATCCTTCGGAGATCAATGGAAGTAAAGCCAATGAGGATATAAGAACCTACATAGGGATGGTCCCACCCTGTCACTGCAGACGTGTTATGAGACTGTCAACAGGGCAACCTTGGTCTGCTGAGTGAGATCATATCTCAGGAGTCTTGTTCCGGCAGGTGTCATTACAACATTTGTACACAGGTTGGCCTATAAAGTTCCCACTGCATCTGGGAACATCATAGCCTCGGTGTTGATTAATCTTGCAGCTATTCACCATGCACAGCTGTTGCCCATGTTGTGAACAATGTGATTCAGCGTGTGAACTGTCAGGGTCCTAACATGTGTGGACTTTTCATGCACATTATCTGACGTTACTGGTTCTGCTGGAGGCACCATACCCAATCCCTGCATACGGCCATGGTACTGTCGCACTTTGACCCTCATGCATACATGAGACCCAGACAAGGGATAGGCCATGATTTGGGAATTTGGAGACAAGTTCCCAATTATGGTACAATAAATAAGCAGATTATGCTATACAATGTATTTGAGTATGCATTGAAGAACCACCTGACAAAATACCCCCCAGAGGAATGTGAGGGTTGGGAAAGCAAGTATGACACATATTTAGCCACAAGGAACCTTTAGGGTAACGCACAGACAGGTGCCAGTCAGGCAGACAGGATGCAGGGTCAATCAGGATCCAGCAATTTCACAAGGTACATACTAAGTGGTCTGACTAAGACTGGTCAGAGGAAGAACAAGACAGTTGACATGGAAAACTGTGTTTGTCCTGTGTTTTGGAAGGTGACACATAAACCCAAGGGCTGTGTTACACAGCTTATTTTTCTAGCAATGCATAACAGTGTAATCGACAAAATGATTCCAAGCATCTGCAAGGGCAGGCAGTGCATGTACAAATGGCTGGTCTGCATGGAGGTGCTCACATGTGTGTGCTGCATCAGTTTCTCACAAGTCCTGTAGGTGAGATTCTAGTTCAAATGGCCAACAGTACCTTTCACATGGGAAGTAAACTACAGGTGAGAACAGGGCTTAGAGACTACAAGCCAGTGCATAATTTAACCTGACGTCCATGCAGACAGATGTACAATGACTATGGCTTACCATACTAAAGGGTGAAGCACACTGGATTACTATTGTTAGTCTGTGTGTGTGTAGAGGAGGGAATATCTGGGTGCAGATATTACCATTCCAGGGACCTCTTAAGACAGGTGGGGTGAGACCAGGAGCATGGGTGTGTCAGGACTTAGGACATGGGCTGACATGTATATGGAATGTCATGTGCACAATGTTTGTCATAGGTGTGGCACTTGTGCTGTCTATGTTCTGCTTAGATGGAATTCTATTCACAGATAGTCCTTGCAAAGATAGGTGCTGTAAGGGTCTGGTCACACATTCCTGTTACCAATGCAATAGCACATCCACTGCCTCATGTATGAGGCTTTTTTTCCTCTTATTGACTGATGGTGTCTTACTTGTGTGCCATATGCTGCGATGAACCATGTTGCTAACATGTATGTGTGAAATAGGTATGGTCCTCTACTATTGCCCTTCAAGGGTGAAATGTACAGGATATATGTCATTTACAGTGTGTGTGATTGTGACTGTTGTATAATACGCATCACAATTGCTTTGGAAATTTCTGTGTCCTGATCTGTATGTCAGCAATGCTCCATGAGGCTACACTCTTATTCTGACAGTTAGAGATAAAGGTGAGCAAAAATGATTACCCAGACCATGATATGGTGATTATTATAGGTGTTTATTTACGTATGTTGGTACAGTGGTGATGGTGAGTTGTTTCAAAAGAAATTTTTCACAATATGTTGGCGCCTACGCAATCCAGCAGCTGTGTTTTGTTGGTTCCCCTCATGTTGCAGGCCAGCATCCTCCACTTCCTCCTCTTCAGGCATTTGCGGCTCTGGTTCTGATAGGGGAATGTTCCTTCATACACAAATGTTGTGCAGGATGGCACATGTTAAAATGATCTTGCAGACCATTTCTGGTGAGTATAGGAGGCTGCCACCAGTGATGTCGAGGCACCTGAATCTCGACTTGAGGATGCCAAAGGTCCTCTCAGCTATGGTGCGTGTCCTCCTATGTGCCTCATTGTAGGCACACTCTGCTGCAGTGCTTGGGTTGCCAAATGGTGTCATAATCCATGGCTGGATCCAATACCCCTGATCAGCTGAAAGAGAAAATGATTGAGATCATGTTGATGTAGCTTGCCCCATTAATATCACCTTGTATGGCAGTAGCTGTCTTGTGTTGTCTGTGACTCTTTTGTGTTATTGTGTTGATGACTAGGCTTCTAGGATGTACCATCTGCATTGGGTTGTTTCCTTGGCTGAACGAGTGTTTGCCTGCTGAC
This sequence comes from Pleurodeles waltl, assembly GCF_031143425.1. Taxonomy (NCBI): domain Eukaryota; kingdom Metazoa; phylum Chordata; class Amphibia; order Caudata; family Salamandridae; genus Pleurodeles; species Pleurodeles waltl. The sequence goes on along the minus strand of NC_090436.1, from coordinate 584,373,482 downwards.
CGGTTGTCAGCAGTATGTTTTGGGATTTGCAGTACAGTGTGTACTCCCTTGCATTGTGACTTGTGATACAGGTGTCCCTGTGTCTTCACTGGGGGTGAGATGATAGTTCCATAAACAAAATCAATTTGACAGTGGTGGTAACACGTTAGCATCTTTGTACCCTGGACATCTCATACATTTAGACATATGCAATGGATTAATTTAAACATCTTAACATTTAACTGTACACTAATTTCAGATGTGTGACAGGTTCGCTGCAGACCTATCAAACATGCCTAGCAGTGGCACGACCTCAGTGTGTTCCTGTTCACATGTTTCTGTCATGGTATATGTGTTGTTTGTCCCAGAGGGTTGCTGTGCAGTGTGTATATAAGTAGGTTTCTGTACTTACCAAAAAGTAGTCCATTGCCATATCGTCCATCCTAGAAGTGTTGATTGATGGTACAGTGACGGAAGATGAATGAGTCATGTACACTCCCAGGATACTTTGCCATGATGTTGGTGATCAATCCTTGGTGATCGACAATGGCCTGCACATTGATTGGGTATGTGTGCTTCCTGTTGCGGTATAGATGTTCAGTTGCAGCAGGTGGCACAAGGCGTACATGTGTGCAGTCAATGGCACCAAGGACGTGTGGGAATCCATTAATGAGGTAGAACCCCTATTTTGACCCCTGCTGCTTCTGCTGTGTGTTTGGGAAGCAGATGTGGTGGGTGTGAGTCTGATGATGGCATCCAGTACCTTGGGCAGGAAGGCGGAGAATGATGGCTGTGGGATCCCAGCAACCAGGGCGCTAGTGGTTTGAAAGGAGCCACTTGCCAACATGTGTAGTACAGCTAGCAGCTTGGTTTCTGTTGGGATGGTGCGGGGTGTCAGCAAGCTGGGTGTCAACTGTGGCTCAATGTTGCGCAGCAGCTGCTTAATGGCCTGCCAGTTCAACCTGTACCTCTGGATGATGTCATGTTCCCTGAGGCCATGAAGGGTTGTTCTGGTGCGGAATATCCTCTCCTGCCTTCTGTGCTTCCTTTGGGGTCCCTGCTGGTGTTGTGGTAGCTGCTGTTGTTGTTGCTGGGCTCTGCGTCTGCGAGTGTCCATGACTCATTCATCTTCCGTCACTCTACCATCAATCAGCACTTCCAGGATGGACAGTATGGCAATGGACTACTTGTTGGTAAGTACAAAAACCTACTTACATACACACTGCACAGCAACCCTCTAGGACACACATCACATACACCACAACAGCAACATGTCGACAGGAACACACTGAGGTCGTGACATCGCTAGTCATGTTTCATAGGTTACCATTGAACCTGTCACACATCTGAAATTAGTGTACAGTCTAATGTGAAGATGTCAATGATTACAACGTTTGGAGTGGTTTACCTAATTGTCACCTTGCAAAATGTAAGTGTCTCAGTGATGTTTAAATGAATCCATTGTATAAGTCTAAAGGATTGGGATGTCCAGGGTACATTGATGTGAACGTGTTAACAACACTGTCAAATTGAACCTGTGTATGGAACTATCATCTCACCCCCAGTGAAGACAAAGGGACACCTGTATCACAAGTCACAATGCTAGGGAGTGCACACTGTACTGTAAATCCCAAAACAAGCTGCTGACAACCGGTCAGCAGCCAAAAACTTGTTCAGCCAAGGAAACAACACAATGCAGACAGTACATCCTACAAGCCTAGGATGCAACACAATAACACAAAAGAGTCACAGACAACACAAGACACCTACTGCCATGCAAGGTGATATCAATGGGGCAAGGTACATCAACAGGATCCCAATCATTTTCTCTTTCAGCTGATCGGGGGTATGGGCGTCAGGTCAATTAATACACTGGCTTGTAGTTACTAAGCCCTATTAGCACCTGTAGATTGCTTCCCATGTGAAAGGTACTGTTGGCCATTTGAATGCAAATCTCACATACAGGACTTGTGAGAAACAGATGCAGCACACACCTGTTATCACCTCCATGCACACCACCCATCTGAAGATGCACTGACCCTGCTGATGCCTGGAACAGCATAGAAGTTGCCATTTTGTCAAATACACCGTTATGCATTGCTAGCAATTAAGCCATGTAACACAGCCCTTGGGTTCATGTGTCACCTTCAAAAACACAGGACATACACAGTTTCACATGTCAACTGTCTGGTTCTTCCTCCGACCAGTCTTAGTCAGACCACTGATTATGTAACTTGTGAAATTGCTGGATCCTGATTGACCCTGCATCCTGTCAGCCTGACTGGCACCTGTCTGTGCGTTACTCTAAAGATTCCTTGTGGCTACATATGTACTACACTTGCTTTACCAAACCTCTCATTCCTCAGAGGGTATTTTGTCATGTGCTTTATCAATGCATACCCAAATACATTGTATAGCATCATCTGCCTTTTAATTGTACCATATTTGTTAAATTGTCTTTGAATACCAAAATTCTGGGCCTTGGAAGGGTTTAGGACTCCAATGTACCCACCACTGTGTTGGCCTCAAAGTCTGTCACATGTAACCTACAAATATTGACTTGCATTTTCATTTCAGGACATCTCTACAATGTCAGGACTGGAGTTTTCATCTGTGTAAATCATGCTATATGGGTTAAACAATGAAAATCACAAAAAAGCCTAATCCGTCAATCACTCCCTTTCTAGGTTTTAGGTTGGCCATCATGTAAACGAAGACACATGAAATACATAACCTATATATTGTTCACATATCGTCTGTAGCCTTAACAGGTCCAAGCACCCAGACCAGTTCACCACCATCTGGCAGCCAAGAAACATCCACTTCAGCCCAGGAGCATGCCTTCAGTGAGTACTGCAAGTCCAGGTGATGAGAAGCAAGCTGGCCCAACTGGTCTTTCTGGCCTCACAGCTCCAGTAAGTCAAACCCAGCACACAGCTACACCTCCCACTACAGCTGCAAAAAGACCTCAGTATGAGGACAATTCCACTTCCTGTGCATCAAGAGTTAGCATACTTATCCTGTGGCCCTCAGACCTGGATCACATTGAGCCACCAACTACTCAGCTGGCAGGTCTGCTAGGACTCCGTGCTTTGGGGCACACTTCAAGGGCATAGGCTAGTGAGGGTAGGGGCTATGGGAGGGAATCTGTGGGCCAACCAAGGGAGGCTACTGGTTTTTTTTTTTTGAGCCAGACCACCTTGACCAAGAAGTGAGAGCAGTACAAAAGTCCCAGGATGTCATGAGTCAAGTCCTAACCAAGCTCCAGGACATTAAGCGGGCACAGAGGGAAAAGAATGTGGAGACGCAGAACATCAATTCCACTTTGGGCTCCTTGAATTGGGTGAGGCATGACATCTAGAAGATCATGCTGTAGGAGGCTGGCCCTCTATGTAGTGTGCAAAACTAGGCACACTGTGCTGGGGTCCAGGCAACCACAAGTTGGTTTCCAGAGGCAAAAATCAGATCAGCTGATGCTCCAATTTCGGAGGTAGCCTGGTCGAGCAGTTAGGCCAATCTAGGAGGAGTGCTAAGCATTTGTTGTTGTCACAACATCAATCATGCACCACAGACACTCAAGGAATAACTTGAGACCAATTTTATATAAAATACTTCAGATTTTTATATAGTTTTTAAGATGAAGATGGTCAATATATGTTAAGTACTTTTTGAGTTATGATTTTTCAAAGTTTTAATAAAGTTAGTCTTTTACACACCATAGGAATCAGTAGGCAGTCACTTTTGAAAATGCATTAAAAATCGTACATTTTGGTTATCAGTTACTTCTTTTGCAGGATGGTCAAAGCAGTAGGTGGGCACACTGTGCCAGCTAGAAAGCCTCAGGCGGCTTCCAGTTCTGGCAGGAGCAGAGCTGGAAAGTCTCTTCGCACAGGCACAGGGCCACTTGGAGGGGCCACCTGGAAAAGGAGATGGTTTGCAAACATAAAGGTGGTGCCTTGGGGTCCCCTTGCGCTGTCGAGGTTGCAAGGGGTTAGGGAACCATGGAGCACAGCTGGTTACTTGTTGCAAGGTGCAGGGCAGCCGGATGCAGGGAGAGTTAGTGATCTAGGAGCTGTGTGCAATGGAGAGCTGGAGGTAAGGTTCTTTGAGGGTGACTCACAGGGCAACTGTGGCACTCTGGTGAGAGGTCTGGGGTGTTCCTGAAGTCCCTTGACTAGGGCTTCCTCCTGTTCCAGTTGCAGCTCAGGATGAGCTGATTTACTTGGTTTCTGATGTCCACTGACCAGCACCTGGGGTATTAGCAAGACTTGGCCACTGGAGGGTACTGTGCCACCAAACTTGGTGCACTTATGGGACTCATCTGGGCTGTTGTTGGTGTGTTGTTGGTTCTGGCTGCAACTTCCATCTGCAGAGATGTCGGCCAGTCAGTGAAGTGACCCTCACTGGCTTGTTGGTTCTTGTTGCTTTCTTGAGTGGTGCCTCCACTCAGGAGGGAGATCTTGGGCTATTTGTGAAGCCTGGAGGTCCTCAGTATCTTTTGAGGTCAGTCCAGTGGTCATCTCCTCTGCAGCGGCAATTGTCGGGACACAGATGCAGCAGGCAGGGTTTTGGTTCCTCTTCTGCTGCAGCTTGTCCTCAGTTTTCTTGCTGTGGTCTTCTTTGGGGATGTCTTTTTCTTTGTCCTTTTGAATCTGAATTCTTGGTCTAGGGGTGCCCACTAAATACTGAATTTAGTAGGCGTTTTAGGGGGAACCTGGTAGTGTCCAATGGGACACTTTCCTTTGGGTGGCTATGCCCACTATAGTGACCACTTCCCATGGAAAGGATCACTGTCCTAAACCTAATTGGCTATTTCTCTCCATTCCAAGGTGGAGGATACTTAATTTGAGGGTCCACCTCGCAGGCAACACCCTAGGGGTGGTGCATGCCAGGTGAGGCAACTCCTCCTACCTTTTGTTAGGTTTCCCGTCTTTGCTCCCGCCAAAAGTGGGGTTTTGCAAAGAGGGATGCCAGCTGCTGCTAGCAGCAGGCTTGGGGATTAAGTTTCAAGGGAGGTAAGCCCTTTGAAGCTCGCCATCAGGACAGTGCACATTTCTGACGGAGGGGGTGTTACCTCCTCCACCCAGGAAGGGCATTGTCTTACAAACCGGAGAGGCAGGCCTCTCCCCTAAGGTTTGTATATTTACTGTCTGGCGGTAGCATCTGGATAAGACCAGTCAGAAACCATTCCAGTTTAGGTTACCTTTTGCAGGGTGAACCTCTGAAGTGACCCCTGGGTACATTTAGAGATAACTCCAATACCTGCACCAGTTTGGATTTATCATTCTGAGTTTTTTTATACCAAACAACCCAGGGTTCAGAGTGGCCATCATGTAGCTAGGAAACTCATGTTTGCCAGTGTCCAGCATATGTATTAAAATCACTGCTCTGTTCACTCACTGTTTCCCAGGTTTGGCAAGGACACAGTGGGGGCATGTTGCTTATACAGCTATGCCCTCACATATAATATGGAGCACCTTGTCTTAGGGCTGTAAGGCCTGCAGGTGGGTGACTTGCCCATAGTAAATACAGTGTATGGTGGACAGGGCACACAGGCAGTGTGTCATGTTGAGTTTGTATTTTAGGTTTGCACCAGGACACTCAGCCTGCAAAGGCAGTGCTGGATGCATCTGGGTGAATGGCCCTAGAGGGTGGCACAATCAGTGCTGCTGCCCTCGGGGGCCTACCCATAGTACCCCATGCCCTGGGTACATAGGTATCCACTTACTAAGAACTTATAATGATAGTTAAGGGTGTATCCAATTGTGCCAATGCATCGCAACAGATTTAGGGAAAGAGCTCTGACCCAGGGCACCTGGTTAGTAGGGGCCCTGGGCATTACAATTTCTAGAACACATCAATATAAGGCAAAAAGTGGGGGATAACCATGTGAAAAAAGGCCCTCTCTCACAAATGTTTAAGGCTGCTCGTGGTTCATATGCCCTGTCTGTGGTCCCTCAACATCTGTTCAAAATACATTCCTGCTAGCCACTGCAGGGAGCCCTGCCACAGTAGGAGCCAGCTCCTAGCACCCCTGTCTCTGCAGCTGTGCTTCCCCCTCCTCACCAGGGGGGATGATCATCTGGACCAGCAGCAGAGGATGACAAAATCGACACCACCACTTCCAAGAGATATTGACCCTAGTCTCCTCCTTGCGTGTGTACCATTCAGCCAGCCAACTGTTTCATGGACACATGTACCTTTGGACTTTTTTTAGCTCTACTACCATGTTCTCATCCACCATGATAGACTCTTTGTTGTTCAATTTATATTATTTGATTCACAACACACTTGTTTTTGTTTCTTCACAATAAATGTAATGGACACTGAGTACAAGACTCTTGATTGATTATCAGTGGCATTTCCTTTGTCATTTCCAGCTTCTAGCATCAAATTGGGAACACTACAGAACAATCATTTTGTAAAAAGAAAGTTGCAATTACAGAAAGGAAAAGTGTCAACAAATGTATTCAAAGATAATAAACTCTGCTGAGAATGTATGTGGAAAATACCGATTCTGAAAACAAGTCCATGTAGAAAAAAGTCTGAGCAACAAAAAACATTCCCAGCCCTGATATCTATGCCATTCAGGTTTATTAGCTCCGCTACCTTGATACCATGGAGGAAAAGGAATATGCAATGGGAACAGATTGAATATACAAACTATCACTGATTTATGACCTCAGCGGGAGCCATACATCTTACCCTCATGGCAGTGACAACAATTGAGGCCACATGACCAGTACAAGGCACTATTGCAATATCTGGTGCAATGACACATTCACCATTCAGTGGTGTGCTACAACAGCTACCTCCACTGTCCACAAATTGAAGATGTACCCCGTGTGAAGGTAGAAGAGTATGCTAGGGCTTCACATATACATGTGGTTTGAGCACCTCCAGTGGCACTTATTGCACTGATAGCAGCATCACACAGGAAGTAGGTCAGATACAACCTTCTGAACTTCCATGCCACCAGAGTGCAAGTTGTCTTTGGAAAAGGCTTGTCCATTTCAACTGGGTGTCTCTCCCATGATCAATACATGTTCACTTTGTACTTCCAAACAGCAACATATCACAGCAAGTGTCACAACGATGAAATGTTCAAATGGAGATGACATGTCGAAGGACCCTGAAACAGAATAGGGGAAAATTATTTTTTCAAAATAGAAAAACTAACTCAATTGATAAGCCATGAGGACTTACATACTTAGCACAAGCACATTTAATCTCTTTCAATGACCATGTAACCCAATTTAGGGAAACCCTGATCAAATACCATCTTTGCCGTGAACTTTCCTTCACTGACCATTCCTAAAAAAAATACCATAACAGACAGATATGTACCCTTGGGCACAAACTGTACTGTTGCATTACATTTGTAAAGGTAAACTTATACTCAGGTGAAGAAGTGGGTAATCACATCTTGATATAAGTCAACTCCTTCTTCACCACTATCATCTTCACATGGCATTTAAACATCCTCACCCTGGGGCTCATCACGGTCTCTCCTCCTACCTTATAGAGAATGCAACAGGCAACCATGATTTGGCACACATTATCGAGTGAGTAGAGGAAGGCTCCACTGGACTTGTCCAGGCACCAAACCCTAGCCTTCATGATTCCAAAAGCTCACTCCACTGACCTCTGTGTCCTTCCATGGGCCTCATTGAGGTGGACTTCCCCAGGCATCGTTGGATTCTTCGGCAGTGCCAATAGCCACAGTCAATTGGGATATGCTGTGTCTCCTACACTGAAGCAACACATCAACAGATTACTATCATATCAAACCATTTTCCCTTCCTTTACCAGGATTCAGGAAAAAATCTACAAGTCATGTGGTACTTACGAAAAAGCCAGGCCCTCTCTGGTCCAAGTTGCAACATCTGCATGGGTATATTGCTGTTCCATAGTATGAATGAATCATGTGTTGACAAAGTAAAGAGAGAACAAACTTGAGATGATAAGTCTGGTAAGTAAACAACTTGCACATTGATGGAATTAAAGTTCTTCTGATTGTGGTTGACCTGTTCTTTGTTGTGTGGTGGCATGAAGGCAGTGTGAGTGCCATCTATTGTTCCAACCACATGTGGTATTCTACCCAAACATAACATTCTTTCTTAGCGATGGCCAAATCCTGTGGATGTGAGACTTGAATGTAGCTGTTGATGTTCGAAATCAAGGAAGCAATGACTTCTTGTAGAACACAGCTGAAAACTGACTGGGTAATGCCCCCAAATACTTCCACAGTGTATTGAAATGTGCCAGTGGCTACTAAATGCACTACTGCCATGAGTTCTACTAATGGTGTAATGGCTGTTAGATTCATATTGGGAGACAGGAGGTCAGGCAGACACAAATCCAGGATAGTTTGCCTATTTATACAATATCTCTTTCCTCCATGGTGGCAAGGTCTGTAAAGGGCCGGAACACCTGAGGCTGCTGCCTCCTACCCAGGGCTGGGTTCAGGTTTATGAAAGTATGCAAAAGAAAATGTCAGATGAAATAGTCACACCATACGTCTAATGTCAAAGCACATCTGACTTTTGGGTAATGGTAGAAATCTTACTGGGAAATTCATGTACCACCTGAGGCTGCTGCCTCCTACACATGGCTGGGTTCAGGTTTATGAAAGTATGCAAAAGAAAATGTCAGATGAAATAGTCACACCATACGTCTAATGTCAGAACACATCTGACTTTTGGGTAACGGTAGAAATCTTACTGGGTAATTCATGTACACACATTGACATCAAATATTTGGCCCACTAGGACATAAGCATATACATATTTTTCATTTGTCCTCATTATGTACAAATACATTTGCCCTGTATTATTGGCACTTTTTTTTTTTTTTTTTTAAATACCGTCAACAGGGGTAGTACTTTTTCCGTGGCACTATCATTGACAACAGTCACTTTTCAAATTTTTTTCATGTCATATCTTGTCCAGAAAAGTGTTGTTCATATCTCACTGCCAGAAAAGTACTAGTCTCCATTTTGAGTGCTTGTGATGAAAAACAATTGTAAAATGTGCAGCTAAACACCCTGAAATGGCAGCTGTCTGACCTTGTGGCACGAGTCTGATGAGGCATGACGCCTCGGCTGAGACGCGGGTAGGTACGGGGAAGCACTTTACCCAAGCGGAATATCAGCCAACTATACGGGTGAGAAGTGTCCATTTGGACACCGTCCGTCAGCCGCACAACCTACGCGGACAGAACAACCCTCCCAGGCCACAAGCGCCGCACATTCGTGCCCGGTCCATGCAATTGATCACGAAGTTTTCCCGTCCCTCTAGTGGCACACATTAGAATTTGAAAAATCGCGGTGCCTCCCGACATAGAATATAGACACTACCATAAACAGAGGTTACGTTGCCCCTCGATAGTCCTGATGAGGCCCTGATTGAAGAGACTGAAGCGCCTTGACACATATACCGGCGAGATTGTGTTCTCTAATTGGAGTCAGCTTTACAAAAAAACACTTAGGGGGTGATTTTAACCTTGGCGGACGGCGGAGGCCGTCCGCCAAGGTACCGCCGCCAAATGACCGCACCGCGGTCAAAAGACCGCGGCGGCCATTCAAACATTTCCTCTGGGCTGGCGGGCGCTCTTCAAAAGAGCGCCCGCCGGCCCAGAGGAAATGCCCCTGCAACGAGGACGCCGGCTCAGAATTGAGCCGGCGTAGTTGCAGGGGTGCGACGGGTGCAGTTGCACCCGTCGCGTATTTCAGTGTCTGCAAAGCAGACACTGAAATACTTTTTGGGGCCCTCTTACGGGGGCCCCTGCAGTGCCCATGCCATTGGCATGGGCACTGCAGGGGCCCCCAGGGGCCCCGCGGCACCCCCTACCAGGATGGCGGTAGGGGGTGTCTGAATCCTCATGGCGGCGGAGCGCGCTCCGCCGCCATGGAGGATTCACTGGGGCAGCGGTAAACCGGCGGGAGACCGCCGGTTTACCCTTTCTGACTGCGGCTGAACCGCCGCGGTCAGAATGCCCTCGGGAGCACCGCCAGCCTGTTGGCGGTGCTCCCGTGGTCGGTGACCCTGGCGGTCACCGGCCGCCAGGGTCAGAATGACCCCCTTAATGCGCACTGCAAAATACCTTAAAAAATATATAGGTATTTGACAGCTGCCTGTACGTGAACTACCAATCATCACAACAGAGTGGATTACAAATACAACTTCTAAATTGTAGCCACCAGTTTCTAACAAAGAAATGTTGTTGGGCACAACCCTCTACTGACGGTATGGTCAGTTTCAAGACTTTGAGAAGCTAGATGTTTGCCTCAGTTGAACCAAGAAGAAAATGTGAATTTAATTTTATGTGTGTAATGTATTGTCTCGTGAATATTTTGTATTTTGTATAATTCACTGATGAGCCACTTTCTGTAGGATTTATCTATGTTGTACTGTCAAGTGGGAGTCCAGCACATATTGTGCATTATTTATCTCTGTGTAATTTCAACCTATAGGTAGACTTATTTTAGGTGCAGCAAGCTCAGATGACAGTGGCTCACCATCATCCATCCCAGTGTGTTCTATTAGAATTCACACTTGTAGAAACAAGAAACAACAAATCCCTGTTCTCATTGATAAATAGCAGCCCTCACCTGTTGCCCTCAGTCACTGTGTGTGATGTAGACCATGGGTGCTGACTCTTGGGAGTTTAGACAGGAAGCCAATGAAGGTGTGACTATGATTATGTGCAAGGATTGGACAAGTGGTTTGGTCTTGTGAGAGAGGGATCAGGGGTGGCTCTCACAAAAAATTGGTTGCATAGTTCTGGCCAAGATGCTGTAGGCCTGAGTAGGTAACGTGAGCATCTAGCATGTACTGATGGTGCACATGAGAACACTGCAAACCAGTATTTCCACTTTAACAGCAGCACTACCCAACAGTGACACTGAATTGCCTTTTCCTGTTCTTTTTATGTCATCTATACAGGTCAACACCCATCAAAAGTGGAAGATCTGGAAGGCCATGGCAAAGAAGGTATAGACCCAGGGGGTCCATAAGGGGCATTTCCTGCACTGTCGGAAGAGGTGGGAGGACCTGCACCATGCCACAAGGAAATCATCTCCCAGCTACCCAAGTAGGTGCGTTGCACCCTGATCCCCCTAATAGAGCACCCTGCCCCCCTATAATGGCCCCCATCCTTGCAGTGGCTAACCCAGAGCTTGATGGGAAAAAGTCATTTTTTAAAGATATTGTTTTGGTTTCACCTTTTTACTTTCCAGCTGTGTAGCATGCCAACAACTGTGAGGAAGACACAGATCTGAAGCCCATAATGATTTATAGAGATATACGTTGGCCAAACTGTGTCTGATGCTGTGTGTGGCGGTTTGCTTTCAGCTGTTTCATGCCACTAGATTCCTCCCCCCAAGGCAGTAAGTGCTGGGGGCAGACACAAGGCTGAATGGAAATAAAGGGATTGCCAGTATTTATGCAATGACATGAGGGACGGTTTCTCTAAACATACACCAGGTCTTGATTGATTTAGATGTGATGGTATGTCACAAATATTTCTAGTAGATGTAGGCTTCTGTACTGGTGTCTTTGGCAAACTGCTCAATTAGGAAGCAGCTGATATGTCAGACTTGACATTGCTAAGTTGGTGTAATGACAATGTGAGAATCAGCATCTGCACTGAAAGTTTTGATAATCTGTGTACAGTGACATCACTCCTTATCTGACGCATGTTTGAAAGCAGTTGCTCCAGAAAACCTATGATACTTTATGTTGACAGTAACTCGGGGACTTGAGTCCTTAGCCCATCACAAATGTGCATGTAAGCCAGTCTCTGATTGGCAACAGGAATCTCTTTACCAAACTATATTGTAAGCAACAGACAGGAATGTGTCCACATTGGTGAGAGATGTGTGTGTCCCACAGACAGAATTTCAGTGTTCTTAGTCCTTTCCAGAGGGGAAGTTGATAATGAAGAGCAGTGTGGTCTTGAAAGGGACATTTGCATGTGGAAGGTAACATCACATAAATGTTGTGGTGTCCCATTTTGGGCACACAATTTCTATCCAAAAGTCCCACCCTTTGGGAGAAGGGAACCGCTTTTAGCTCTGTACTGCAGCGGATCAGAGATGTAGCCAGGCCCTTGTGTTTACTCATGCTGTTGGAACCCTTTGTTATGGAGTGAACTTCAATTGTATGAGTGAGAAAGGCCAACATGACGTGGGAGCAGAGATGGGGATAATTGAACTTGTTGGAAATGGTGTGTGATGTATATTGATGTCCAGTTGGTTGTATCTGCCCCCTAAAAGGGGCAGCATTAACTTTGCTGCAGGTACCTCTGCCCCTGCCCTGGCAACCCAGGCTGCACTCACTGAGGAGGTTGTGGATCTATTAAGAACAAGCGCTGTAGGCCAGACTACACTATTGAATGCCATCCAGAGGCTTGCTGGCCAGAACACCCAGTTGCTGGTTTACCTGGATGGCATTCACGTAGCCCTGCCTGGCCTACAGTGGTCATTCCAGGGTCTGACCTCCTCATTGGCCACAGCCTCACACCCACCCCAACCTCATGCCCAAACTCACACCCCTTCCCCATCTCAACTCCTTCAACCCCAGTGTCCAAAGTACGTGCAAACACATGCACACACCCACAACAACGGCCACAAGCAGCACATTCCAACACAAACATTGCAAGAAACATAAGCACAGATGCACACATGCAGACACCACAGACCCATCACCATCACAGCTATCCTGCATCAGTATAATCACCACTACACAACCACACACACCCACAGACATGACACCCAATACTACAGCAGCACCCACAGATACCACTAACATACCCCCAGTCATCGCAACCACCTAACCCTAACACACACACACACCACAGACACAGCACCAGTTATCACACATACACTCACTGGCACACCCACATACAACACAGCAATATACAGCACAAACACAGCAGACACATACACACATACACATACTCAACCCAAACACCCACACTCACCCACTCAACAGACAGTCATTAAAAACATAAACCTAAAGATGCAGCTCATACACAAGACCCTCATACATCCCCACCTTCAAAAGAAACATGCACAACAGATACGGGTATTCCTTCTACCTCCCAAACCCAAATTCCTCAGGGACACCCTACCCATTTCCCTGTGGAAAGTTTTCTTTTTTCCCCTGACCCATATACAATCCCAACCCACCCCTCCCAAGTCCCAAACCACTCCTTCCAATTCCCAAACCACTATCCCCAAATCTCAACCCACCCTTCTAAATCCCAACCCACCCCTCCCAAATCCATACCTCATAAAACCAAATCAACTGCTTCCAAACACACCCCTCCCAAACCCAAGGAATCACCCTCCCCAGTGAGATTATTGAGGTGCCTGCTCTCTCCCACAAGGATGCCCCTTCAAGCGGAGGTTTATTCTGGCAGTAAATTTATGGGCGTTCACATTTATTATGGAAATATGTGGACTTAAGCACTTTATTTTGAGTAATGAAATTCAGCATTATTTAAAATATTTTATTTTGTGGATTCCTTTGTCCCGGCCTTATTATTTTATTGATGATGATGTTATTTCTGTGTAAGTGTGAGCCATGCACTTATTCTCATATGTGACAGTACCATACACAGGTTGGATGTTTCAGTTATTTTTTTTTAAATGTATAGAGTAGCATTGTACATTAGTGATGGATGTGTTAATTTTGGTGTAAGCATTCATGTCATGCCTGTACACTTACACCAAAATTATATGTATTTCAGTTTTTGTGAGTGGAGAATGCATGTGTGTTTATTTTGACATGTTATGTCAATGATATGCACACTTGCATTACACAGATGACATGGCATTTTGCATTTGAATATGATCATGTGTCTGTAATATGTTGTAACCACCAAAGGGACATGTGAACTTCATACATCTCTGGCATGTTTGTGTTCACCAGTGAGTATTTTGTTACATTTTGGGTACACTCACCTGCAGCATGTGATAGCGATATTGCTACATTGGAATGGGTTTGTTAGGTTAAAAAGTGGGGATACTGTTTCAGTTGTTGCTTTCGATAATGTGGGTTCCAAATAAGTAGTTCCCTGGTTAACTGCAAGAGCTTAACAATTTGTTGCTATATGGTATCAGAGGATAGTGTAGCTTTTTAAATTATTTAGAAAGGTGTCCTCATTGCTTTAGATGCCTCTTATTCTGAGTGCTTGCCTGTAGATTATGTTGAGTTTAGCGTGCATGGGTGGCATCTTAGATATAAATGAGCATCTGTAGGCTTGTTGTACAGATCAGTTATAACTGTTTCTTCATGAATGATGAGTAGCACATCCAGAAAAGGTAGATGATGTTTCTGGTAATATTGTTGTTGGTGAAGTTGATGGTAGGATGGATACTGCTGATATGTTATACATTGTTCGAATGTTCTACTTCCTGCATTCTGTATTATAAATGTCATCAGTGTATCATAGTCATACCAGTTGTCTTATGCTAGAAGTAGCATGTTTATAGTCCTCCAGGTTGCCCAACAAGTGTTTGCATTTAATGGAGCAATCCAAGTGCCTATGGAAGTCCCTTGTATCTGCAGATATTGTTTACCTTTGAAGTTAAATTGTTGGATTTACGGATAACTCTTGCAAAGTTCGTAAGCACATTTGTTGATTGCAGTGTTTTTATTAGGAGCTTCAGATAATGCCATACGCCCATACTCATGTTGTATGTTGGTGTATAATGATGTAACACCAAATGTAGCCAGAAGAGTATCATATTCAATGTAAATATTTGGTGTAATTTTGGGGTAATCTAAAGGAAGTGACTGGTATCCTAAACAAATGAAGGAAGTTCCTGGAAAATGGGCTGGAGGTACAGGTTGAGAAATAAAGATAGTCTTTCAGTGGCTGTATCATTACCAAAGATGATGGGATGTCCTAGAGTGTTCATTATGTACAAAGGAGTTCATTTTGTAAATTTTAGGAAGCATATAAAATCTTCCAGGTTTTTGTTTGGGATGAGCATGTATATCTGCCTTTGTTTCATCAATGAGATTTAGGCACCTGTACTTTACAACAGTGTTCTTAATTTATTTGGTCAAGTCTTCTGTAGGATATTTTTCTAAAGGTTTCTAAGTTTTGTTATCCATTAGTTGTCTCATTCCTTCCACAATATAATCACAAGTTCATGGCAATCGCTGCACCACCTTTGTCTGCCAGTTTTATAATAAAATCCATTCTCTATTGAAGGTGGTAGAGAGCATTTCTTTCTTCTCTGGTAATGTCATAAAATAAAACTCCTTAACTGGATGTAGAAGTAACTTGGCAGATCAACATTAGATTTATTTGTGAAGTATTGTGCAATTCTGCATCTCCTCTTGAAGGTTTTTAAGACTCTCGCCATGTTGGCCATATTATGGTACTTAGATACAGGACAGAAATAGAGGCCTTTGCTCAAGAGGTTTAATTCACCTGGTATTAGGAACCGTCCAGTTATGTCAATAACTGTGTTTGATGTCTGAAAGGGCTGTAGGGGGCTGATGCTATGCACTGTTTTATGTCTTGAATAGCTTCTGTGTTTTATGCTGTTTACCACAGGACTTACATTGACAAGAGAATCTCCAAAAACAGAATGATTTATGAAGTGGGGCATTGGAAGAGAATGTGTATGAAATCTTAACATGTCTCTTTTTAGTTTTGCAGATTGGATTTAAAAGCATTCCTGGCTGTCATGTTTTAACTTCTGCAGTCCTCTGTAGTATGTGTGCCACTTCAGAGTCACTTTTTCTGTTCTTTAAAAGTTCCAATTCTTTTTGTAGCTTGGTTTTAAGCATCTGCATTGTGTTAATGGTTACTTTAACGGATTCTAATAATAATGATAATATTAATAATAATAGTGAGACTTACAGAGTACAAAGCTGTTTCTTGAGAAGTATTTCTATGATAGGATACTGACTCTGATGGATAATGTTGTCTTTGTCGCTGGATGGGTCTCAACCAGATATAAAAAGCCAGGTTCTTAGTTTTGTTTTTGAGAGTTTTAGATAGGGCTTGCTGAATTACCACAGGAAGAGAGTTCTAGATTTTAGGTGTGAAGACTAAAGGCACTGCCTCATATTATCGATCCTTTGATTTTCTGAATAATGGCTTGTTTTTCTTCAGCTGATCTTAAGTTCCTAGATGGAACATAGGATTTCACCATAGACTGAATATAAGATGGGTCTTGAGAAGAAAGAGTTTTATAGCAGTAGCAGAAAGCTTTGAAAGGTGCACACCCTTGTCCAAATAGGGACCACAATCCTACTCAGGGTAAGTCACACGCAATCAAAACTATCCTGTGCCCACCCTCCGGTAGCTTGGCACTGAGCCATCAGGCTTAACTTAGAAGGCAATGTGTAAAGTATTGTGCAATAAATCATACAGTAACACAGTGAAAACACCACAAAAATACACAACACAGATTTAGAAACATATATGATATTTATCTGGGTAAATTAAGGTCAAAACGATAAAGATTCAATAAGTGCAAGTTGAGATATCACTTTTGCAAGATTAAAAAGGATCTTAAATCTTAGAAATCAACAGTTGTTTCTTGTTTGCACAATGTACCTGGTTTGCGTCAAAAATAGCATGCACAGAGACCACAGAGGAGGAGATGCATGGAAAAATGGGGATTTTCCAATGCGGCAGAGACAATGGGGGTCATTCTGACCCTGACGGGCGGCGGAGGCTGCCCGCCAGAGTTCCCCCCTCCGAAATACCGCTCCGCGGTCGAAAGACCGCGGAGGGTATTCTAAGTTTTTCTCTGGGCTGGCGGGCGGTCGCCAAAAGACCGCCCGCCAGCCCAGGGAAAAACTCCCTTCCCACGAGGATGCCGGCTCGTAATCGAGCCGGCGGAGTGGGAAGGTGCGACGGGTGCTGTTGCACCCGTCGCGTATTTCACTGTCTGCGAAGCAGACAGTGAAATACTTGTAGGGGCCCTCTTACGGGGGCCCCTGCAGTGCCCATGCCAGTGGCATGGGCACTGCAGGAGCCCCCAGGGGCCCCGCAACCCCCCCTACCGCCATCCGGTTCCCGGTGGGCGGACCGCCGGGAACTGGATGGCGGTAGGGGGGGTCGGAATCCCCTCGGCGGCGCAGCTAGCTGCGCCGCCTTGGAGGATTCCAAAGGGCGGCGGTACACTGGCGGGAGACCGCCAGTGTTGCCGGTCCGACCGCGGCTTTACCGCCGCGGTCAGAATGCCCTGCAGGGCACCGCCGGCCTGTCGGAGGTGCTCCCGCCGACCCTGGCCCCGGCGGTCTTAGACCGCCGGGGTCAGAATGACCCCCAATGTGTTGTTTCTTTCCAAGCTGCAAGGGGCTTTGCTTCCATTTCTGGTGAGCAAGGTTGGTTTCTCACTGCAATGCTTGTTTTTTTTTTTACACCCAGGGACAATGCATAGAAATACTGGGCATGCGGGAAGAAGTCACAGGCATTGCGTTGATCCAGTAGGCAATGTGGTGGATTTTCTGTCACACGGCAGGTGCTGCGTCGATTCTTCATTTGGAAAGTTGGGCTGCGTTGTTCCGGTTTGCCTTTGAGTCGAGCTGGTAGGTTATGTATGAAATTCCCGGCCGCAAGGCAGGCACTGCATCAATTCTTTCCTTGGGAAGTCAAGCTGCATTGTTCCGGATCAGCTGTGCAGTGATTTCTCAGTCGCAAAACGACTGTGCGTCATTTTCGACATGCTGTGCATTGATTTTTGGTGCACAAGGAGTTTCCTGAAGAGACAAAGGTTGTCATTACAACCCTGGTGAATGGTGTTAAAGCGGCGGTAAGACCGCCAACAGGCCAGCGGTAAAAAAATTGGAATCACGACCGTGGCGGAAACCGCTAAGAAAGACAGCCACTTTAACACTCCGACCGCCATGGCGGTACAAACAAACAGTGTGGCGGTCACCACCAACAGACAGACGGAGGACAATGTATCGCCCACAGTATCACAACCTACCAATCCGCCACCTTTTCCGGGGCGGATTCACAGCGGACAAAAACAATGCGGAAACAGGACTTCGAAGGGAAAACGCTCACCTCTACACACCCCACGAGGAATCCGGACGCCATGGGACCAGAGCTGCAGATCCTGCCAGCCCTTATCTTCTTGCTCCTCTGCCAGGAGCACGAACGCCAGTGGCGAAGACCACGGTGAGTACTGCACCTACGACACAGGGAACTGGGGAGGGAAAAAACAGGGACACACACATGCAACACGCAACACCCCCACCCCCACCCACACCCACGACAACACACACACTATTACAGCATGATACATTACAGTTACACCCCCCAAACCCTCCGAAAGAATGCAAAGACAAAAGAAAATGAGTGTAACCATTGTAATATATTAAAATCCATTATGCACAAATATACATATATACCCTATGAACAAAATATACACCAAGAATAGTAGTCCAGGTAGTGCTCCATTGAAGTCTGTGGAACACTGGGCCCACACAGTATGGGCGAGGCCCACAGAAGATCCCCGACCATGACGGACAGAACACTGCAGGGCCTCAGATAGCAATAAAACAGGCACCTCGAGGGGAGGGAAAGGGGGGGCACGTTAGGCGGTTGAGTGCACAACGCCAAATCCTCGAGGGGGCCACATGCCCACTGTTCAATCCTGGGGAGTGCAAAGCCACAGTCTCTCAAGTCTCTACAATGGGTGGTTTGCCCACTGTTCCATCCTGGGGAGTGCAAAGCCACAGTCTCTCAAGTGGATAACAGTCTCCCCTGGTTCTGGAGGGGGCTTTGTGCCCAGAGTGCTTCATCCTGCCAAGGACTGAGGTAGAGGATGTAAATCTCCACTGGTTCTGGAGGGGGCTTGGTGCCCAGAGTGCTTCATCTTGCCAGGGACTGAGGTAGTGGATGTACATCTCCACTGGTTCTGGAGGGGGCTTGGTGCCCAGAGTGCTTCATCCTGCTTGTGACGGACTCAGTAGCGTCAGTGCCCTTGGCGCTCATGGGCCAGCGGTGCTTGTGGAAGCGGTGCCGTGTTCAGCGGTGCTTGTGGTGGCAGTGCCCTGTTCATCGGTGCTTGTGGCGGTGCGGCGGTGCCCTGTTCAGCGGTGCTTGTGGCAGCGGTGCCCTGTTCAGTGGTGCTTGTGACGGCGGTGCCCTGTTCAGCGGTGCTTGTGGCGGTGGGGTCCTTTGCAGTGACTCAGTTGCTGGTGGTCCTTCATGGCCCAGCGGGGCTGGTGCTGGCGGTCGTGTCTGGCCCTGCGGGGCTGGTGCTGGAGGTCCTCTCTGGCCCAGCGGGGCTGGTTCTGGTGGTCCTCTCTGGCCCAGCAGGGCATGATGGCGGTGGCCTCCTGGGCAGCAGGGATGACGGGGGTAGCCTCCTGGACAGAGGGGATGATGGCGGTGGCCTCCTGGGCAGCGGGGCTGATGGCAGTCTTCTCCGCCATGCTCCTCTTCCCAGACCTACTGACTTTCTTGTGGCCCTTCCCCACCTTGGAAGGTGTCGCAGCTGACTCCACACTCCCACCTGGACCCCTGGGAGCAGCTTTGGTGGCTGGAGTCTTCCCCCTCTCCCGCCGGGCACTGGCCAACTTTTGATGCTTGACAGGTGGGGGACTGTCCGTGCTGTGGCTCCGTGCCACACTGACTGCCCTGGTGGCCGGTGCACTCCAGATTCCAGTGACTACAGGCACCACTGGTCCCGGAGATGTTGTGGCTGAGGTGCTAGGTTGGGACCTGGAGAGTCGGGCCCTAGGAGACGGACAGGGTGGGGGAGGTGTGGGAAAGAGGTCAAGGCTGGACAGGAAAAGTTTTTGGGAGACACTGGGACGGGTAGCTAGAGGGGGTTTGGGAGTTGAGGAAGAGGTTGTGGTTCTAGGAGGTGTTCGTTTGGTGACTTTGGGTGAAGGTGCATGCGCTGGAGGCTGTTGTGAGGTGGATGGCTGTTGGGTGGGTGTGTGCCTGCATTTGTGTATCTTGGGAGGTGGCATCACAGACACACTGGGAGAGGACACAGGGGACGTGTGAATGGCAGTGGGGGTGGTGACTGCACGTGTGCAGGGTGTGGTGGTGTGTGTGCTAGTGATGGCAGTAGTGGCTATAGATGTAGTGCATGCAGGTGTGAGTGTAGACGAGACTGGGAGGGAGGAGGGAGACGAGGAGGAGGGAGTGTAGGAGGCTGGCCTGGCTTGTATTGGGTACCAGAGGTACTTACACCTTGTGCCAGGTCCAGTTATCCCTTATTAGTGTAAAAGAGGTGTTTCGAGCAGCTTAGGCTGATACTAGGAGACATGTAAAGCTCCTACTATACCACTGGTGCCATATGCACAATATCATAAGAAAACACAATACACAGAAGTACTAAAAATAAAGGTACTTTATTTTTATGACAATATGCCAAAAGTATCTCAGTGAGTACCCTCAGTATGAGGATAAGATATATACACAAGATATATGTACACAAACCAAAATTATGCAGATAATAGCAAAAGGAAGTAATGCAAGCAATGTAAAGTTACAGTAGATTGCAGTAGGAGCACATAGGTATAGGGGCAACACAAACCATATACTCCAAAAGTGGAATGTGAACCACGAATGGACCCCAAACCTATGTGAGCTTGTAGAGGGTCCCTGGGATTGTAAGAAAACAGTGTGGGTTAGAAAAATAGCCCACCCCAAAACCCTGAAAGGTAGGAGTAAAGTGCACCTACTACCCCCAGAGAGCACAGAAGTCGTGATAGGGGGATTCTGCAGGAAGAACAAACACCAGCAAAGCAACAACAGTGGATTTCCGGACCTGAGTACCTGTAAGACAAGGGGACCAAGCCCAAGAGTCGCGACAGTGTCGAGAGTGGGCATGAGCCCAAGAAATGCCAGCTGAGGGTGCAAGGAAGCTGCCACCTGTTGGAAGAAGCTTGGTGTTCTGCAAGAACGAAGAGGACTAGGAACCTCCCCTTTGGAGGATGGATGTCCACGTCGTGAAAAAGCTTGCAGAGGTGTTCCCACACAGAAAGACCGCAAACAAGCCTTGCTAGCTGCAAGGGTCGCGGTTAGGGTTTTTGGGTGTTGCTGTGGCCCAGGAGGGACCAGGATCTTGCCACTTGGAAGAGGAGACAGGGGGGGCGCCCAGCAACGTAGGGAGCCTTCACAGAAGCAGGCAGCACCCGTATAAGTACCTGTACAGGCACTTGGAAGAAAAGTGAAAAGGATTTCAACCAGAAGTCACAAAAGGGAGTCCCACGACGCCGGAGGACAACTCAGAAGGTTGTGCACTGCAGGTTAGATTGTCGGGGACCCAGGCTTGGCTGTGTATGAAGAAAGTCCTGGAAGAGTGCACAGGAGCCGGAGCAGCTGCATATCACATGGTACCCAGCAAGGCAGACTAGCGTGGGGAGGCAAGGACTTACCTCCACCAAACTTGGACTGAAGAGTCACTGGACTGTGGGAGTCACTGGGACAGAGTTGCTGAGCTCCAGGGACCATGATTTTCATGCTATGAGGGGACCCAGAGGACCGGTGATGCAGTAGTCTTTTGTTGCCTGCGGTTGCAGGGGGAAGATTCCGTCGACCCACGGGAGATTTCTTCAGAGCTCCTGGTGCAGAGAGGAGGCAGGCTACCCCCAGAGCATGCACCACCTGGAAACAGTAGAGAAAGCTGGCAGGATGAAGCGATACAAGGTTGCTAGTAGTCGTCTTGCTACTTTGTTGCGGTTTTGCAGGCGTCCTGAGCAGTCAGCGGTCGATCCTTTGGCAGGAGGTGAAGAGGGAGATTCAGAGGAACTTTTGTGAGCTCTTGCATTTGTTATCGGAGAATTCCCCAAAGCAGAGACCCTAAATAGCCAGAAAAGGAGGTTTGGCTACCTGGGAAGGAGGATTGGCTACCAAGAGAGGTAAGAGCCTATCAGAAGGAGCCTCTGACGTCAC
This sequence comes from Pleurodeles waltl, assembly GCF_031143425.1. Classification (NCBI taxonomy): domain Eukaryota; kingdom Metazoa; phylum Chordata; class Amphibia; order Caudata; family Salamandridae; genus Pleurodeles; species Pleurodeles waltl. The sequence goes on along the minus strand of NC_090436.1, from coordinate 584,351,603 downwards.
CTGCTGGCACTGGCCACTCAGAGCAGTCCAGTGTGCCACAGACACCTCTGTTTCCAAGATGGCAGAGGTCTGGGACACACTGGAGGAGCTCTGGGCACCTCCCCTGGGAGGTGCAGGTCAGGGGTGTGGTCACTCCCCTTTCCTTTGTCCAGTTTCGCGCCAGAGCAGGGCTGGGGGATACGTGAACCATTGTAGACTGACCTATGCAGAGATGGGCACCATCTGTGCCCATCAAAGCATTTCCAGAGGCTGGGAGAGGCTACTCCTCCCCAGCCTTCACACCTATTTCCAAAGGGAGAGGGTGTTACACCCTCTCTCAGAGGAAGTCCTTTGTTCTGCATTCCTGGGCCAGGGCTGCCTGGACCCCAGGAGGGCAGAAACCTGTCTGAGGGGTTGGCAGCAGCAGCAGCTGCAGTGGAGACCCCGGAAAGGCAGTTTGGCAGTACCCGGGTTCTGTGCTAGAGACCCGGGGGATCATGGAATTGTCCCCCCAATGCCACAATGGCATTGGGGAGACCATTCCATGATCTTAGACATGTTACATGGCCATGTTCGGAGTTACCATTGTGACGCTGTACATAGGTAGTGACCTATGTGCAGTGCACGCATGAAATGGTTTCCCCGCACTCACAAAGTCCAGGTAATTTGCCCTGAACGATGTGGGGGCACCTTGGCTAGTGCCAGGGTGCCCTCACACTAAGTAACTTTGCACCCAACCTTCACCAGGTGAAGGTTAGACATATAGGTGGCTTATAAGTTACTTAAGTGCAGTGGTAAATGGCTATGATATAACGGTGATGTTATTTCACTCAGGCTGCACTGGCAGGCCTGTGTAAGAATTGTCAGAGCTCCCTATGGGTGGCAAAAGAAATGCTGCAGCCCATAGGGATCTCCTGGAACCCCAATACTCTGGGTACCTCGGTACCATATACTAGGGAATTATATGGGTGTACCAGTATGCCAATATGAATTGGTAAATTTAGTCACTAGCCTGTTAGTGACAAATTTGGAAAGCAGAGAGAGCATAACCACTGAGGTTCTGGTTAGCAGAGCCTCAGTGAGACAGTTAGGCATCACACAGGGAACACATACAGGGCACATACTTATGAGCACTGGGGCCCTGCCTGGCAGGGTCCCAGTGACACATAGACTAAAACAACATATATACAGTGAAATATGGGGGTAACATGCCAGGCAAGATGGTACTTTCCTACACAACCCCCCCCAAACGAAGGACAATAAGACTAGCTATGACCTGATGAGTCTCCATTGTCTAAGTGGAAATATCAGGAGAGTACATCTGCATTGGAGTGGGTACTCCCAGGTCTATGTTCCACTGTATAGTCCATTCCCTGTAGAGATATGGACCACCACAACAATTTAGGATTTTCACCTTTCATTTGTTTTAGCCAAAGTAGAGGTTTGTGGTCTGTCTGAACAATAAAGTGGGTGCCAAACAGGTATGGCCTCAACTTTTTCAGTGCCCAGACCACAGCAAAGGCCTCCCTCTCTATGGCAGACCAACGCTTTTCTCCAGGGGTCAACCTTCTGCTGATAAAAGCAACTGGTTGATCCTGGCCCTCAGAATTCAGTTGTGATAAGACTGCCACTACCCCTAATTCAGATGCACCAGTTTGAACAATGAATTTCTTGGAGTAACATGGGCTTTTTAGGACAGGTGCAGAGCACATGGCCTGTTTGAGCTCCTCTAAAGCTTTCTGACAGCTAGCTGTCCACAATACATTTTTAGGCATCTTATTGCTTGTGAGATCATTAAGTGGGGCTGCTATGGATCCATAGTTTTTAATGAATCTCCTGTAATACCCAGTGAGGCCTAGGAAGGCTCTCACCTGGGCCTGTGTTGTAGTGGGAACCCAATCCATGATTGTCTGGATTTCCCCTGAAGTGGTGCAATCTGTTCTCCACCTACCAGGTGTCCCAGTTAAACCACCTTTCCCTGCCCTATCTAGCACTTTGAGGCCTTGATAGTGAGGCCTGCCTTTTGCAGGGCCTCCAAAACTTTCCAAAGGTGGACCATTCCAAAGGTGGGCTTGGTGTTCATCCCAGGTGGAGCTAAAGACAGCTATATCATCAAGATATGCTGCACTAAAAGCCTCCAACCCTTGCAGGACTGTGTTCACCAACCTCTGAAAAGTGGCAGGTGCTTTTTTCAAACCAAAGGGCATCACTGTAAATTGGTAGTGCCCTCTTATAGTTGAAAATGCCGTTTTATGTTTAGCATCCTCAGCCAATTTGATCTGCCACTACCCTGCAGTCAAATCAAAGGTGCTTAGATACTTGGCAGATGCCAGTGTATCTACGAGCTCATCTGCCCTGGGTATAGGGTGAGCATCAGTTTTTGTTACCTGGTTGAGACCTCTGTAATCTACACAAAACCCCATCTCTCTTTTTCCATCTTTTGAGTGAGGCTTTCCTACAAGCACCACGGGACTCGCCCATGGGCTTTCAGAAGGTTTAACCACTCCTAGATCAAGCATTTTCTGAACCTCGTATTTTATGCAGTCCCTGACATGGTCAGGCTGCCTATAGATTTTACTTTTGACAGGCAAGTTGTCTCCAGTATCAATTGTGTGTTCACACCAAGATGTGGTGCCTGGCACAGTTGAAAAGAGTTCAGAAAATTGTCCAAGGAGATTTATGCAGTTGTCTTTCTGTTCTGCAGTCAGCCAATCTGCTAAAACTACTCCCTCCACTAAAGCATCCTCTTCAGTGGAGGAGAAGAGATCAGGGAGAGGGTCACTCTCTTCTTCCTGTCCTTCATGTGTTGCCATGAGCAGGGTGAGATCAGCCCTGTCATAGTAGGGTTTTAGGCGGTTGACATGAATCACCCTAAGGGGACTCCTGGCAGTGCCCAGGTCTACCAGATAGGTAACCTCACCCTTTTTCTCAACAATTAGATGGGGTCCACTCCATTTGTCTTGGAGTGCTCTTGGGGCCAGAGGCTCCAATACCCACACCTTCTGTCCTGGTTGGTACTGGATCAGAACAGCATTCTGGTCATGCCATTGCTTCTGGAGCTCTTGGCTGGCCTGAAGGTTTTTACTGGCCCATTTCATGTATTCAGCCATTCTGGATCTTAGGCCAAGTGCATAGTCCACTATGTCTTGTTTGGAAGCTTTTAAAGGTTGTTCCCAACCCTCCTTCACAAGTGTTAGTGGACCTCTTACAGGGTGTCCAAAGAGGAGTTCAAAGGGGCTGAAGCCCACTCCTTTCTGGGGTATCTCCTTGTAAGCAAAAAGGAGGCAAATTAAAACAGGACATCCCATCTCCTCCTGAGTTTTTCATGGAGTCCCATTATCATACCTTTGAGAGTTTTATTAAACCTCTCTACCAGTCCATTAGTCTGTGGTTGATAAGGAGTGGTGAATGTGTAGGTTACACCACATTCCTTAAACATAGCTTTCAAGTATGCAGACATAAAGTTGCTACCCCTGTCTGATACAACCTCTTTTGGGAAACCCACCCTGGAAAAGATTCCCAGGAGGGCTTTTGCCACTGCAGGTGCTTTAGTGGTCTTTAGAGGAATTGCTTCAGGATATCTTGTGGCATGGTCCACAACCACCAAGATAAACCTATTGCCTGAAGCAGTAGGAGGGTCAAGGGGGCCAACTATGTCAACCCCTACCTTTTCAAAGGGTACCCCAACCACAGGTAGTGGAATAAGGGGAGCCTTTGGTGTGCCACCAGTCTTGCCACTGGCTTTGGAGGTCACACAAGACTTGCAAAAACCTTTAGTGTCCTCTGACATCCTAGGCCAGTGAAACAGGGGGACAAGCTTTTCCGATGTTTTGATCTGGCCCAAACGCCCAGCCAAAGGAATGTCATGTGCCAGAGTTAGGAGGAACTTTCTGTACTGCAGAGGAATGACCAATCTCCTGGCTGCTCCAGCTTTTGGGTCCCTTGCCTCTGTGTACAAGAGGTTGTCCTCCAAGTAAACTCTATGTGAGTCACTGACATCTCCATTTTGCTGTTTGACAGCTTGCTGTCTGAGACCCTCTAATGTGGGACAGGATTGCTGTGCCACACTCAGCTCTTCCCTGGCAGGCCCCCCTCCACCAAAAAGCTCAGCAGTGTTTGTTGCCAGCTCATCTGTTGAAGGTACTACACAGGGAGGAAATTCTTCTTCCTCAGAAGGAGAATCATCTGTAGAGGGAATCTGTAGAGGGAGGGATAGTGGGTAGGGATTTACCCTTGCTACCCCTAGCTTTAGGGAGCACTTGGTCCATTGTTCCAGGATCCAAGTTACCCTGTCCTTTTTGCTTTTTGGCCTGAGCCCTTGTCAAAGCAAAAATATGCCCAGGAATGCCCAGCATTGCTGCATGAGCCTCCAACTCCACTTCTGCCCAAGCTGATATCTCTAAATCATTTCCTAGTAGACAGTCTACAGGTAAATCTGAAGCAACCACAACTTTCTTTGGACCAGTAACCCCCCCCCTAGTTGAGATTCACAACAGCGATGGGGTGGCTAAGACTGTTGTTATGAGCGTCTGTCACTTGGTACTGCTGACCAAGTAGGTGTTGTTCAGGGTGCACCAGTTTCTCTATTACCATGGTAACACTGGCACCTGTGTCCCTGTAGGCCTGAACCTCAACACCATTTATTAGGGGAAGTTGCTTCTACTTATCCATATTAAGGGGACAAGCAACCAAGGTGGCCAAATCAATTGCACCTTCAGAGACTAACACAGCCTCTGTGGTCTCCCTAACAAGACCAACTCCAACTAAATTACCAAAAGTGAGCCCAGCTACTCCCTTGGATTGGCTATTAGTAGGTTTGCTCCCACCACCACTGCTATTACTAGGGGCACTAGATTTTTGCAGTAGGGGTTGTGGTAGTGGGAGGTTTGGTGTTTTTCTTTGGACAACTGGCATCAGTTGTCCATTGGCCTTTGGCTTTATACAAATAACACCAAGGCTTGTTAACTTGATTTGAAGAGGATTTGGACCCACCACCCCCACCAGAGGATTTTTGTGGGCCTGATGAAGACTCAGTTTTACTTTTGTCCCCACCCTTGTCAGAAAACTTACCATCCTTTTTCTTGCCATCCTTGTCACCCCGTGTATGAACTTTTCTGCTCACTCTTGTTCTGACCCATTGTCTGCCTTCTTTCCCAATTATTGGTGAGAAGTCAGATCTGAGTCCACTAGATATTGGTGTAACAAGTCAGACACACAGTTATTCAGAATATGCTCTCTCAGAATAAGATTATACAGGCTTTCATAGTCAGAAATTCTACTGCCATGTAACCACCCTTCCAAGGCCTTCACTGAACAGTCAACAAAGTCTATCCAGTCTTGTGAGGACTCTTTTCTGGGGTCTCTGAACTTAATCCTGTATTGTTCAGTGGTTAAGCCAAATCCATCCAAGAGTGCATCCTTCAAAACTGCTAAATTGTTAGCATCACTTTCTCTAACAGTAAGGAGCCTATCCCTACCCATTCCATTGAAAGATAGCCACAATATAGCAGCCCACTGCCTTTGAGGGACCCCCTGTACCATACAGGCCTTCTCAGGTGCAGCAAACCACTTGTTGATGTCATCCCCCTCCTTGTAAAGGGGGACTATCTTGTGCAGATTCCTGGAATCATGCTCTCTAACAGGATTACTATCAGGAATACTGCAGTTGCTGCCATCATGGGGTCCTAACCCCAATCTCTGTCTCTCCTTCTCCAGGTCTAGAAATTCCCTATCTCGAGCCAGCTGTTGCTGTTTAAGCTTCAGTCTGGTCTCTTCCACTCTCAACTTTTTGAGTTCCCTTTCTAAAATGTTGTCTTCAGGGTGGGTGGGTTGGGAATGCTTGAACACAGAAGATACATTGGAAACAACAGATGGAGATCTGTCCCTAACTGACTGGACTCTAACAACCTGGCCTCCAGGAAAAAAAAAAAAACCCTACTATGATGGGAGTCTCTATTACTACCAGCATTACTAGGTGGTCTGCTAAGGGGCAGATTTGGAACAGGACCCTCCCCACCTCCCTCAAGGTGATCCCCTGAGTCAGAATGGGAGCCATCTATTAACTTCTCATTTGAAGTGCCTCCTAGAGACTCATCATTCACAATAAGCATGTTATGTAGAAACTCTTTTGTGGGGTTCTTTCCTATCACTAAACCTCTATCTAAGCAGAGACTCCTTAGGCTCTTGTAATTTAAATTGTCATAGGTAGTATTGACCATTTTAAGAGCGGACTCTACATCAGACATGATAGAAGAAGGTTTAGAGACAGTAATAAGAGAGAAAAAGTTTCAGAACTTTTTAAAGAACAGAGAAAAAACCTTTTTCTAACTTTTTGAAACTTTTAGAAGTTTTAGAGTACTTTTCAGAACTTAGTAAAAAGTTTGAGAGAAGAAAATCAAAACTTTTTGGTTAGGTGTACATACACTGAACTTGTTTTGTATATTATTCTCTTATGAAAAGTACACAATGACAAAGTGGTAAGTAGTTACAAGTACTTATCCCACCGCTGCACAACCAATGTAGGAGGCTGGCCTGGCTTGTAGTGGGTACCAGAGGTACTTACACCTTGTGCCAGGTCCAGTTATCCCTTATTAGTGCAGAAGAGGTGCTTCTAGCAGCTTAGGCTGATAGAAGTTAGCTATGGCATAGCAGCTTAAGCTGAACTAGGAGACATGTAAAGCTCCTACTATACCACTGGTGTCATATGCACAATATCATAATAAAACACAATACACAGAAGTACTAAAAATAAAGGTACTTTATTTTTATGACAATATGCCAAAAGTATCTCAGTGAGTACCCTCAGTATGAGGATAAGATATATACACAAGATACATGTACACAAACCAGAATTATGCAGGTAATAGCAAGAAAAGTAATGCAAGCAGTGTAAAGTTACAATAGATTGCAGTAGGAGCACATAGATATAGGGGCAACACAAACCATATACTCCAAAAGTGGAATGCGACCCACGAATGGACCCCAAACCTATGTGAGTTTGTAGAGGCTCGCTGGGACTGTAAGAAAACAGTGAGGGTTAGAAAAATAGCCCACCCCAAGACCCTGAAAGGTAGGTGTAAAGTGCACCTACTACCCCCAGAGAGCACAGAAGTCGTGATAGGGGGTTTCTGCAGGAAGAAGAAACACCAGCAGTGCAACAACAGTGGATTTCCGGACCTGAGTACCTGTAAGACAAGGGGACCAAGTCCAATAGCCGCGACAGTGTCGAGAGTGGGCAGGAGCCCAGGAAATGCCAGCTGAGGGTGCAAGGAAGCTACCACCTGTTGGAAGAAGCTTGGAGTTCTGCAAGAAAGAAGAGGACTAGGAACTTCCCCTTTGGAGGATGGATGTCCCACGTCGTGAAGAAGGTTGCAGATGTATTCCCATGCAGAAAGACCGCAAACAAGCCTTGCTAGCTGCAAGGGTTGCGGTTAGGATTTTTGGGTGCTGCTGTGGCCCAGGAGGGACCAGGATGTCGCCACTTGGAAGAGGAGACAGAAGGGGCACCCAGCAACGTAGGGAGCCTTAACACAAGCAGGCAGCACCCACATAAGTACCTGAATCGGCACTTAGAAGAAAAGTGAACCGGAGTCCACCCGAAGTCACAAAAGGGGTCCCACGATGCCGGAGTTCAACTCATAAGGTTGTGCACTGCAGGTTAGAGTGTCGGGACCCAGGCTTGGCTGTCCACAAAGGAAATCCTGGAAGAGTGCACAGGAGCTGGAGCTGCTGCAAATCACGCGGTAACCAGCAATGCAGTCTAGCGTGGGGAGGGAAGGACTTACCTCCACCAAACTTGGACTGAAGAGTCACTGGACTATGGGAGTCACTTGGACAGAGTTGCTGAGTTCCAGGGACCACGCTCGTTGTGCTAAGAGGAGACCCAGAGGACCGGTGATGCAGTCTTTTGTTGCCTGCGGTTGCAGGGGGAAGATTCCGTTGACCCACAGGAGATTTCTTCAAAGCTCCTGGTGCAGAGAGGAGGCAGGCTATGCCCAGAGCATGCACCACCTGGAAACAGTCGAGAAAGCCGGCAGGATGAAGCGATACAAGGTTGCTAGTAGTCGTCTTGCTACTTTGTTGCGGTTTTGCAGGCGTCCTGAGCAGTCAACGGTCGATCCTTTGGCAGAAGGTGAAGAGGAAGATGCAGAGGAACTCTGGTGAGCTCTTACATTCGTTATCTGAAGAATTCCCCAAAGCAGAGACCCTAAATAACCAGAAAAGGAGGTTTGGCTACCAAGGAAGGAGGATTGGCTACCAAGAGAGCCTATCAGAAGGAGCCTCTGACGTCACCTGCTGGCACTGGCCACTCAGAGCAGTCCAGTGTGCCACAAACACCTCTGTTTCCAAGATGGCAGAGGTCTGGGACACACTGGAGGAGCTCTGGGCACCTTCCCTGGGAGGTGCAGGTCAGGGGAGTGGTCACTCCCCTTTCCTTTATCCAGTTTCGCGCCAGAGCAGGGCTGAGGGATCCCTGAACCGATGTAGACTGGCTTATACAAAGATGGGCACCATCTGTGCCCATCAAAGCATTTCCAGAGGCTGGGGGAGGCTACTCCTCCCCAGCCTTCACACCTATTTCCAAAGGGAGAGGGTGTTACACCCTCTCTCAGAGGAAGTCCTTTGTTCTGCCTTCCTGGGCCAGGGCTGCCTGGACCCCAGGAGGGCAGAAACCTTTCTGAGGGGTTGGCAGCAGCTGCAGTGGAGACCCCGGAAAGGCAGTTTGGCAGTACCCGGGTTCTGTGCTAGAGACCCGGGGGATCATGGAATTGTCCACCCAATGCCAGAATGGCATTGGGGTGACAATTCCATGATTTTAGACATGTTACATGGCTATGTTCGGAGTTACCATTGTGACGCTGTACATAGGTAGTGACCTATGTATAGTGCACGCGTGAAATGGTGTCCCCGCACTCACAAAGTCCGGGGAATTTGCCCTGAATGATGTGGGGGCACCTTGGCTAGTGAAGGTTAGACATATAGGTGACTTATAAGTTACTTAAGTGCAGTGGTAAATGGCTGTGAAATAACGTGGACGTTATTTCACTCAGGCTGCATTGGCAGGCCTGTGTAAGAATTGTCAGAGCTCCCTATGGGTGGCAAAATAAATGCTGAAGCCCACAGGGATGTCCTGGAACCCCAATACCCTGGGTACCTCAGTACCATATACTAGGGAATTATATGGGTGTACCAGTATGCCAATGTGAATTGGTCAATTTAGTCACTAGCCTGTTAGTGACAAATTTGGAAAGCAGAGAGAGCATAACCAGTGAGGTTCTGGTTAGCAGGGCCTCAGTGAGACAGTTAGGCATCACACAGGGAACACATACAGGGCACATACTTATGATCACTGGGACCCTGCCTGGCAGGGTCCCAATGACACATAGACTAAAACAACATATATACAGTGAAATATGGGGGTAACATGCCAGGCAAGATGGTACTTTCCTACAGGGGGGCACAGATGTTGCCGCCACCACAAGGCAGCTCCCATCAGAGGACGAGTCCGTGTTACTGGTGTCAGCTCCTTTCCCTGCCGTGGAGCTCCCCTTGCCCTCTGTCCCACTGGTGAAATCAGACTCTGTTGTCTCGCCCTCCAGGGCCATGTGGGATGCAGCTCCCTCCTGCTCCGCTGACACTGCTCCTCCGTCTGATGATGCTAATGCACACAAGAACAGGGAGACCACAAAAAAGGGGGGGACAGAAGAAAAACATGTTGAGTGCATGCATTACCGCTAAAAGTTGGCGGACACAACAGACACAGAAGCCCCCCTGCACTACGCCGCGCACTTGGGCTCCACTGTTCAATCCCTGGGACATGGCCTACAAGGCTATGGACGACATCTGCACACATGGATGACACAGGAGCATGACTAGGTGTACTTGGCACTGTACAGAGGTGGGGTGCCACATGGCCTGGCTTATGGAGGGACCTTGCCTACGAAACTCGCCCTGGCCTAGGAAAACCCACAGCCCACCTCCCCCACCCAGACACCTCCACTGCACACAAAATCAGCAGGATGAGATTGTACTCACCCCCTTGTGGCTGCTGTGATGCCCCCAAGCGCCCATCCAATTCCAGGTATGCCACCATCAGGATCCTGAACATCAGGGGGGTCATGGTGCGACGGGCACCCCTCCCACGTTGGGGGGCCATCCCCAGCTGGGCCTCCGCCGTCTTCTTGCTCCAGCGGCGAATGTCCTCCCGTCTCTTACGGCAGTGGGTGCTCCGTCTGTGGTAAACCCCCAGGGTCCACACGTCCTTGGCGATGGCACGCCAAATATATTTTTTCTGGTGGGCGCTGACCTACATGAATTGTACAGGGGGCAAAGAAATGTTATTACCAAATGCACCGTCAGTCATTGGACCCCATCCCTACCCTTGCCATGTGGCACATGCACTCATCGTCGTTTCATGCACGCCTCAATCTCCCCCCCATCTTTCATCCACCCCACTCCACACAGGCATAGCCCATACAGCATGCTCCCAGTGTACTTACCTATTTGTCTGGAGGACCGTAGAGTAGCGTGTACTGCGGGAAGACCCCATCCATGAGTTTCTCCAACTCCGATGTGAAGGCAGTGGCCCTTTCCCCAGACACTCGAGCCATTGTCTCTTCCAGACCGAGGTCACAGCAGCACTTGCAGGGGACGCGCTGTGTGTTGCCGAGGGGGCAGGAGCCCTTTAAACTTTGCCATCGTGATCTGATTGGCCGCAAGGCCTTATTTCACTAAGGAAGCGCGCCCGCTGCCGCGGGACGCGCTGTGTGTTGCCGAGGGGGCAGGAGCCCTTTAAACTTTGCCATCGTGATCTGATTGGCCGCGAGGCTGTGTGTTGCCGAGGGGGCAGGAGCCCTTTAAACTTTGCCATCGTGATCTGAGTGGCCGCGAGGCCTTATTTCACTAAGGAAGCGCGCCCGCTGCCGCGGGACGCGCTGTGTGTTGCCGAGGGGGCAGGAGCCCTTTAAACTTTGCCATCGTGATCTGATTGGCCGCGAGGCCTTATTTCACTAAGGTAGCGTGCCCGCTGCCGCGGGACGTGCTGTGTGTTGCCGAGGGGGCAGAAGCCCTTTAAACTTTGCCATCGTGATCTGATAGGCCTCGAGGCCTTATTTCACGAAGGAAGCGCGCCCGCTGCCGCGGGACGCCAAGTGTGTTGCCGAGGGGGCAGGAGCCCTTTAAACTTTGCCATTGTGATCTGATTGGCCGCAAGGCCTTATTTCACTGAGGAAGCGCGCCCGCTGCCGCGGGACCTGCTGTGTGTTGCCGAGGGGGCAGGAGCCCTTTAAACTTTGCCATCGTGATCTGATTGGCCGCGAGGCCTTATTTCACTAATGGGGCGTGTGAGGAGTTGGCGGCATCCTCCGGTGTACAGACGGCTGGTGGACCTGTCGACAATGGAGGAAAGACATGTGATTATCACCTACTGGCTTGACCGTGCCACAATCCAGGAACTGTGTGCCCAGCTGGAGCCAGACCTGATGTCAGCTATCCGCCATCCTACAGGACTCCCCCCTCAAGTGCAGGTGCTGTCAGTACTCCATTTCCTTGCAAGTGGGTAATTTCAAACAACAGGGGCCATAGCATCAGGGATGTCCTAGCCTATGTTTTCCAACATGTTGTCCAGAGTGTTGTCTGCCCTGCTGAAACACATGCGGAGCTACATCGTTTTCCCTCTGGTGTAGGATTTGCCTACAGTGAAAGGTGATTTCTATGCCCTGGGACATATCCCCAACATCATAGGTGCCATTGATGGGACACATGTGGCTTTGGTACCCCACCGCAGGAGTGAACAGGTGTACAGAAACCGGAAGAGTTATCATTCCATGAATATGCAGATGGTGTGTTTGTCAGACCAGTACATCTCCCATGTGAATGGCAAGTTCCCAGGCTCAGTGCATGATGCCTATATCCTGCGGAATAGCAGCATCCCTTATGTGATGGGTCAACTCCAGAGGCACCGTGTGTGGCTATTAGGTGAGCACCTGGAAGCAAGTCAGTAGGAATGGCTGTCTGGGTATATCCCTACAGGTTAGTGTGTGTCTAACAGTTGTCCCTCGCCATTTGCAGGTGACTCTGGTTACCCCAACCTGTCATGGCTACTGACCCCAGTGAGGAATCCCAGGACAAGGGCAGAGGAACGCTACAATGAGGCCCATGGGTGAACTAGGCGGATTATAGAGCGGACCTTCGGCCTCCTGACAGGTGGATCCCTATTCTACTCACCAAAGAAGGTGTGCCAGATCATCGTGGCCTGCTGTATGCTTCACAACTTAGCTTTGTGACGACAGGTGCCTTTTCTGCAGGAGGATGGTCCAGATGGCGGTGTTGTTGCAGCTGTGGAGCCTGTGGTCAGTGAAGACGAGGAAGCAGAAGACGAGGACATCGACAACAGGAACTCGGTGATCCTGCAGCATTTCCAGTGAGACACAGGTAAGAATACAGACTTGCCTACTACATGTACTTTAACACTACTACCTCTCTACTGTGTCGTTTTCACCCAGTGTATGGTCACTGAGTTGTCACTTTCCCTTACGATTTCACAGATGTGGGTCCCACAGTGTGAACTCTGCTTTGTTTCCTCATGGACTATGTAGGAAAGTCCTTTTTTTTTGCCTGATCACCCCCACTCTTTCTGGATAGGTACTGGTGGTTACTGACTCTTGGCTGTGCCCTGGGTACTGCTTACCAGTCCCAGGGCCAGTGCTCTGTGTAAAATGGATATGCAAATTAGGATAATTATAGTTGGCTAAGTTAACCTACCTATAAGTCCCTAGTATATGGTAGGGCATTTAGGTTTAGGGACCACAGCATAGGTGGTGCACACCTAGGTGCATTGCTGAGGTGCCCAGTGTCATTTTAAAAGCAAGCCTGCCTTGCTGGCTGCTTTTAAATTAAAGTTATATGCAAATTCGACTTTGGAATTAAAGTTACTTCCAAAGTTTTAAACTACCTTATTTTTACATATAAGTCACCCCTAAGGTGTGCCCTATGTGCCCCTAGGGCTGGGTGCCATGTAACTATAAGCAGGGACTTTATAAAAATAGATTTATAAGCCCTGGTGAGGTAAAAACAGCCAAATTCGTTTTTCCCTCATTGAAGTAAATGGCCTTCATAGGCTAGAATGGGCAGACTTTATTTTAAATTTTAAAGTCTCCTTAAATGTTACATACCAAGAATTTGGTATCAAATTGATTGTTATAATAAATCCCACAACTTCCAGTTGTTGGATTTAATATAACTAGTGCAGGTAAAAAGTTTAGACTTTACCTAAAAAGTTGCCAATTTCAGCTCTGCATTGTTTTTGCTGCTGTGCTCTGATTGGCCAGCCTGCAGCAGCTTCTGCCAGGCCACTTTTATGAGGTGTGAAGTGGCCTGGCTTTACACAAAGGAATGTGCTTGGGGGAGAGAATCTCCCCTCAGCAGATGGGGAAGCAGGAAGGGGGAGGGCTGCCAAACTGGTCTTCAAAGGCAGAGAAGGACATCTGGAGCACCCAGCAACACCCCCACATCCTGCAACCCCAGACAGCTAGGTGCCCCCTTGATTAGATTAGGAGAGGGCAGGAGAGGGGTGTGTTTATGATTTTTAGCCACACCAGTGGGTGGGCTCAGCCAGATCTCTCCTCTAAAAATCAGATTCATCCATTTTGGATTTTTAGAGACTATTGCCTTCTGGGATGGATTTTTGCCACACTTCCCAGGAAGTGGTCATCACAGGGGGACGACCCTGTCCCTGATTGGAGGACCAGGGCCCCCCTGCTTTTCACCCAGGAGCAAGGATAAAACTGGCAGACCTGCACCCACGCCTCAGATCCCCACCAAATTTCAAGAAGAAAGAACTACAAGGAGAAGAAGGACTGCCCTGCTGGACCCCTGGCCTGCACCTGGACCCTGCACTCAGAAAGACTGCACCAGCTGCACACTTGGGCTTCACCACAAGAAGGACTTTGCCTGGCTTCCACTGGTTCAAGGAGGGACTCCCTGTTTGCTACAGGTGAAAAATTGCTAACCAGAGTCCCCTGCACCAACTCCTGAAAAAGTGACCAGCTGACCACTGCCCAGTGGCCAAAAAGGAGTTTGCGCCAGGTGCACTCTGGGAGTTGAAGTCCGCACTTCCCAAGGACCATCACAGAACTTCTGGACCCTTGGGGTGAGCTGTGGACCCCAAAAGAACCTTAAAAGAACATCTGGGTGAAGCCCCAGAAGTTTGGAAAAGATTGGAGAAATTTTAGAAAAAAGCTCCATAAAGTGACCGACTCGACGCGGAAATTCTAGCCGGCTTGCCTCAACCGCGACCCGGCCTGACTTCGTGGTTCGTCCCGGTCAAGAAAAACATCCGAAAAAAAGACTAAGTCCGAACGTAAAAAGTTGACCGGGACCTTCCAGCCATCGTATCCGAGAAGGGCTCCACGGACGTCGGATCAAGATCCAGGTTTACCCCGGTCGAAGGATTTTCATCTCGAAAAAACGACTAAGTCCGAAGGTAAAAATCACCACCGAGGAAACCGACTTCGCGTATCCGGACAAGGGCTCCAGGAGGTCGGATCCAACTGGCAGGTTCGTCCCGGGGAAGAAAAACATCGAAAAAGAGACTAAGTCAGAAGGTAACTTTTTAACCGAGGCCTCCCGCGACTTGTAGCCGAGCAGGGCTCCATCGCGGTCGGCCTGAAAGTTTGACTTTGCCCCGGTCCTGGTGCAACCAGATGACCCGATTGGCGCTTTTCGTTTCTGAGCGCTAGAAAATAATAATATTTTAAAAATTCATATCTCCGGTTCCCCTGAACCGATTTTAATCGTTTTTGTGTCATTTTAAAGATAAAAATATAAGCTATTTTTATAAATTGGTTTTGGATTTTTAAACTGTTTCCTGTGTTTTATTTAATTACTGTTTTTTGATATTTGAATGCTTTACACTTTGTCTCCTAAGTTAAGCCTTGACGCTCGATGCCAAGCTACCAAGGGTAGAGCTGGGATTAATTTACTGAGACCTAACTGTACTTTTGTGGAGGTTTGTGGCTTGTTGCTAGGTGTAGGTACCTACCTGCCCTACCAATAACCCATTTTCCAACATAATTGGAAGCAGCGACGGGATCCTGTACTTGTGTTCAATATCACGTTACAGTTTTAGATAAAACAAATTAAAAATCCTTTAAATTGTCCTAGTGCAAAAATTGTTTTTAATTTTTAATTTTAATTTTTTTTAAATTAATTTGGATTAATTTCAATTATTGAATTTTTGTAATTTTTCTAAATTCTTGTTTCCAATTTTTGCAAAAAGTTTTTGTTGACACAAAACTAGGGAACCATGGAGCTTGATCTGGCTAGCCTACCTACACTGACAGTAGTCCAGCTTAGGGGGTTGTGTGTTGAGAGAGGGTTGCCTGCAACCACTAATCTCAGGAAGGAAATCCTAATTAAATCCCTGACAGCATGGGCTGAGGCCCAAGAGGTAGAGACAGAGGAAGCTCCAGAGGAGGAAGAAAAAGAGGAAGATGCTAACTCTAACCATTCAGGGGAGGGAAGGCATCAGACCCCAAGTGAGGAAGAGGAGGAACGGTCCTCACTGGACACAGTCACTAGGGGTAGACCCAAAGCTAGTGGTAGGAAGAGGGTCCTTTCAGGAGGAGAGAACCCATCCATTAGGGAGAGAGAGCTGGAAGCCCAGCTAGCCTACATAGCTTTGGAGGCAGATAAGCTTGCCCTAGAAAAAAAGAAGTGGGCAAGCAAAGAAAAAAAAGATGGAAGCAGCGAGAAAGAAACTGAGGTGTCCCTGGGTGGGGGTTTTGCCCCCAGATTACCCAAAGGGGTGGTTCCTGCCTATGTAGAGGGGGATGACATTGATAAGTGGCTGGGGGCCTTTGAGAGGGCCCTCCAGATGAGGAAAGTCAAGCCTCAGTACTGGGGTTCACTCCTTTGGGAGTTAGTTCCCAACTCTGGGAGGGATAGGCTCCTAACCATGAGTGGGGAGGATGCAGACTCATACCCCAGTATGAAGAGATGCTTGACTAAAAAGTTTGGTCTAACCCCAGAGCAGTATAGGCTTAAGTTTAGGGACACCCAAAAGACAAGCACCCAGTCCTGGGTGGACTTTGTGGACATTTCAGTGAAAGCACTGGAGGGCTGGATACAGGGCAACAGGGTAAGTACCTTTGAGGGGCTGTACAATTTGATTATGAGGGAGCACCTTCTAACTAATTGTGTCCAAGAGAGGCTCCGCCAGTATCTAGTAGACTCTAGGTTGACCAACCCCAGAGAGCTGGGGGAGGCAGCAGATGACTGGTTAAGAACTAGAGTTAACCAGAGACCCCCAGGGGGTGATCAGAAAAAGGGAGGACATGGTTCTTCTCAGGGGAAGAACCAGGGGAAAGATGACAAAAAACCCAAAGAGTCCTCACAAGAGTCCCCAAAAACTTCTCAGGGAGGGGGAGCCCCGAGCCAATTCACTTCTAAAGGGAAAGGGTATCAGGGAAAGAATTTTGATCCTGCTAAAGCAGGAAGGTTTCAGGAGCTTGCTAAGGCCGGCAAGTGTTTTGACTGTTTTCAGCCAGGACATAAAAGAGGAGATGCTATCTGCACCAAGAAGCCCCCCACTGGTGGGCAATCCCAGGGGATTGCTAGTGTAGGGTTGGGGGTGGAAGTTGGCCCAGGGGTGGAATCAGGGTACACTGAAGTCACCTTAGTATCCGTGGGTGGGGTGGACATTGCAACTATGGCCACCTTACCTCCCATCATGCAGAGGTATAGGCAGAGGCCTAAAGTCAATGGACTGAAGTGGAAGCTCTGAGAGATACAGGAGCCAGTGTGACAATGGTCACAGAAAAGCTGGTTTCTCCAGAGCAGGTCTTACCTGGTGTCTTCCACCAGGTGACTTATGCAGATAGCAGAACCAAACTCCATCCCATGGCTATGGTGAGTCTGGAATGGGGAGGTGTGACTGGCCCTAAAAAAGTAGCTGTAGCTCCTGCCCTCCCAGTAGAGTGTCTACTGGGAAATGATCTTGAAGCATCTGAATGGTCAGAAGTGGAGAGAAGGGTCCATGCAAAGATGCTGGATCTCCCTGAATGGGTGTGTGCTGTGACCAGGTCACAGGCAGCACAACAGGGAAATGCTGGACACTTGGACCCTGGAACAATGGGCCAAGCCTCCAAGAAGAAGAGAAAGGGCACTGGGTCTGGCTTACCAGCCCCAACAAGTACAGAGGGTCAGGAAGAATCCAACCCTGAGGGGGAGGATCTGAACTCTGAGGGAGGGACACCTTCCCTGCAAACTCTGCCTGACTTGGCAGAACTGCAAGGGGCAGGTGGGCCCACCAGAGAAGATTTGTGCCAGGGACAAAGAGAGTGTCCCACTCTTGAGGGCCTGAGGCAGACTGCTGCCAGGCAAGAACAAGGGGATACCAGTGGTACCCACAAGGTTTACTGGGAGGATGGAGTTCTCTACACTGAGGCTAGGACCCTCAAAGAAGGGGCTACTAGGAGAGTAGTGGTCCCCCAAAAGTATAGAGAATTCCTCCTTACCTTAAGCCATGATATCCCCTTAGCTGGTCATTTGGGACAGACCAAGACCTGGAACAGGCTGGTCAACCATTTTTTTTGGCCAGAAATGTCAGAAAAAGTTAGGGAGTTTTGCAGCTCCTGTGTCACCTGTCAAGCCAGTGGCAAGACAGGGGGCAAGCCAAAGGCTCCCTTAATTCCACTGCCAGTGGTTGGGACTCCCTTTGAGAGGGTGGGGATTGACATTGTTGGTCCCCTAGACCCACCAACTGCTTCAGGTAACAGGTACATTGTGGTGGTAGTGGACCATGCCACCAGGTACCCTGAGGCAATACCCCTCCGGACAATCACTGCACCCACAGTGGCTAGGGCCCTACTTGGTGTGTTCACCAGAGTGGGATTCCCAAAGGAGGTGGTCTCAGATAGGGGCACAAACTTTATGTCAGCCTATCTGAAAGCCATGTGGGAGGAGTGTGGTGTTACTTATAAGTTCAGCACACCCTACCATCCACAGACCAATGGTCTAGTGGAAAGATTCAATAAGACCCTGAAGGGCATGATCATGGGTTTGTCTGACAAACTCAGGAGGAGATGGGATGTCCTCCTCCCATGCCTGCTGTTTGCCTACAGGGAGGTGCCACAGAAGGGGGTTGGATTCAGCCCCTTTGAGTTACTGTTTGGGCACCCTGTAAGAGGCCCATTGTGCTTGGTGAGAGAGTCTTGGGAAAAGCCTCTCAAGGAAGCCAAGGAGAATGTGCTAGATTATGTACTAGGCCTGCGGTCTCGCATGGCTGAGTATATGAAGAAGGCAAGCAGAAACCTGGAGGCCAGTCAGGAGCTCATGAAGCTCTGGCATGATCAAAAGGCTACCATGCCTGAGTATCACCCAGGACAGCTGGTGTGGGTTTTGGAGCCCATGGCTCCTAGGGCACTACAGGCCAAATGGACTGGGCCCTATCCAATCCTAGAGAAAAAAGGCGAGGTCACCTACTTGGTGGACCTTGGCACCCCCAGGAATCCTCACAGGATCCTGCATGTTAATAGGATGAAACCCCACCAGGACAGGGCAGACATGACCATGCTGATGGTCACTGATGAAGGGAAGGAGGAGGAGGGTGAACCTCTGCCAGACCTCCTGTCCTCAAAGGAAAAAGATGGGTCAGTGGAGGGAGTGGTACTCTCTCCCAAACTGACAGATCAGCAACAACAAGACTGTAAGCAAGTCTTGGGACAGTTTGCTAGTCTGTTCTCCCTGACCCCTGGACTCACCAATTGGTGTGTCCATGATGTTGACACTGGTGACAGCTTGCCTGTCAAGAACAAGCTGTACAGGCTGTCTGACCAGGTCAAGGCCAACATCAAAGCTGAAGTGGCTAAGATGTTGGATCTGAAGGTAATTGAGCACTCTGATAGTCCTTGGTCCAGTCCAGTGGTACTGGTGCCCAAAGCTAGTCCCCAAGGTGGGAAGAAAGAATTAAGATTCTGTGTGGACTACAGAGGTCTAAATGCAGTCACTAGGACTGATGCTCACCCCATACCTAGAGCTGATGAGCTCATTGACAGGTTGGGGGCTGCCAAATTCCTGAGCACATTTGATCTGACCTCAGGATATTGGCAGATTGCCTTAAGTCCAAGAGCCAAGGAGAGGTCAGCATTTTCCACACCAGAGGGCCACTTTCAGTTCAAGGTGATGCCCTTTGGGATGAAAAATGCTCCTGCCACCTTCCAACGGTTGGTGAATAGAGTCCTATCTGGGTTGGAATCTTTTAGTGCAGCTTATCTAGATGATATAGCTGTATTTAGTTCCACCTGGAGGGACCACCTGGTCCACCTGAAGGAAGTGCTTCAGGCCCTGCTTCAAGCAGGCCTGACTATCAAGGCAAGCAAGTGCCAGATAGGGCAAAGTTCTGTTGTGTACCTGGGCCACCTTGTTGGTGGAGGCCATGTACAACCTCTCCAGCCCAAGATCCAGACTATCCTGGATTGGGAGGCTCCAAAAACCCAGACTCAGGTCAGGGCCTTTCTTGGCCTGACTGGGTATTACAGGAGGTTTGTTCAGAATTTTGGGACCATAGTGGCCCCTCTGACTGAGCTTACCTCCAAGAAACAACCCAAGAAGGTCATTTGGACCCCAGAGTGTCAAAAAGCTTTTGACACCCTAAAACAGGCTATGTGTTCAGCACCAGTGTTACTGGCCCCTGACTATAGCAAAGAGTTTGTAGTGCAAACAGATGCTTCAGAGGAAGGGATTGGGGCAGTGTTAGCACAAGTTAATGAAGAGGGCCATGATCACCCAGTTGCCTTCATCAGCAGGCGACTACTCCCCAGAGAGAAGAAATGGAGTGCCATTGAGAGGGAGGCCTTTGCTGTGGTTTGGTCCCTGAAGAAGTTGAGGCCTTACTTGTTTGGCACTCACTTCCGTGTACAAACTGACCACAGACCTCTCAGATGGTTGATGCAGATGAGGGGGGAGAACCCAAAACTGTTAAGGTGGTCCATTTCCCTACAGGGGATGGACTTCACAGTGGAGCACAGACCTGGGACTGCTCATGCCAATGCAGATGGCCTTTCCAGGTTTTTCCACTTAGCTGATGAGGACTACCAGGGTGTAGGTTAGTACCCATCACCTTTCATCTGGGGGGGGGCAGTGTAGGAAAGTCCTTTTTTTTTGCCTGATCACCCCCACTCTTTCTGGATAGGTACTGGTGGTTACTGACTCTTGGCTGTGCCCTGGGTACTGCTTACCAGTCCCAGGGCCAGTGCTCTGTGTAAAATGGATATGCAAATTAGGATAATTATAATTGGCTAAGTTAACCTACCTATAAGTCCCTAGTATATGGTAGGGCATGTAGGTTTAGGGACCACAGCATAGGTGGTGCACACCTAGGTGCATTGCTGAGGTGCCCAGTGTCATTTTAAAAGCAAGCCTGCCTTGCTGGCTGCTTTTAAATTAAAGTTATATGCAAATTCGACTTTGGAATTAAAGTTACTTCCAAAGTTTTAAACTACCTTATTTTTACATATAAGTCACCCCTAAGGTGTGCCCTATGTGCCCCTAGGGCTGGGTGCCATGTAACTATAAGCAGGGACTTTATAAAAATAGATTTATAAGCCCTGGTGAGGTAAAAACAGCCAAATTCGTTTTTCCCTCATTGAAGTAAATGGCCTTCATAGGCTAGAATGGGCAGACTTTATTTTAAATTTTAAAGTCTCCTTAAATGTTACATACCAAGAATTTGGTATCAAATTGATTGTTATAATAAATCCCACAACTTCCAGTTGTTGGATTTAATATAACTAGTGCAGGTAAAAAGTTTAGACTTTACCTAAAAAGTTGCCAATTTCAGCTCTGCATTGTTTTTGCTGCTGTGCTCTGATTGGCCAGCCTGCAGCAGCTTCTGCCAGGCCACTTTTATGAGGTGTGAAGTGGCCTGGCTTTACACAAAGGAATGTGCTTGGGGGAGAGAATCTCCCCTCAGCAGATGGGGAAGCAGGAAGGGGGAGGGCTGCCAAACTGGTCTTCAAAGGCAGAGAAGGACATCTGGAGCACCCAGCAACACCCCCACATCCTGCAACCCCAGACAGCTAGGTGCCCCCTTGATTAGATTAGGAGAGGGCAGGAGAGGGGTGTGTTTATGATTTTTAGCCACACCAGTGGGTGGGCTCAGCCAGATCTCTCCTCTAAAAATCAGATTCATCCATTTTGGATTTTTAGAGACTATTGCCTTCTGGGATGGATTTTTGCCACACTTCCCAGGAAGTGGTCATCACAGGGGGACGACCCTGTCCCTGATTGGAGGACCAGGGCCCCCCTGCTTTTCACCCAGGAGCAAGGATAAAACTGGCAGACCTGCACCCACGCCTCAGATCCCCACCAAATTTCAAGAAGAAAGAACTACAAGGAGAAGAAGGACTGCCCTGCTGGACCCCTGGCCTGCACCTGGACCCTGCACTCAGAAAGACTGCACCAGCTGCACACTTGGGCTTCACCACAAGAAGGACTTTGCCTGGCTTCCACTGGTTCAAGGAGGGACTCCCTGTTTGCTACAGGTGAAAAATTGCTAACCAGAGTCCCCTGCACCAACTCCTGAAAAAGTGACCAGCTGACCACTGCCCAGTGGCCAAAAAGGAGTTTGCGCCAGGTGCACTCTGGGAGTTGAAGTCCGCACTTCCCAAGGACCATCACAGAACTTCTGGACCCTTGGGGTGAGCTGTGGACCCCAAAAGAACCTTAAAAGAACATCTGGGTGAAGCCCCAGAAGTTTGGAAAAGATTGGAGAAATTTTAGAAAAAAGCTCCATAAAGTGACCGACTCGACGCGGAAATTGTAGCCGGCTTGCCTCAACCGCGACCCGGCCTGACTTCGTGGTTCGTCCCGGTCAAGAAAAACATCCGAAAAAAAGACTAAGTCCGAACGTAAAAAGTTGACCGGGACCTTCCAGCCATCGTATCCGAGAAGGGCTCCACGGACGTCGGATCAAGATCCAGGTTTACCCCGGTCGAAGGATTTTCATCTCGAAAAAACGACTAAGTCCGAAGGTAAAAATCACCACCGAGGAAACCGACTTCGCGTATCCGGACAAGGGCTCCAGGAGGTCGGATCCAACTGGCAGGTTCGTCCCGGGGAAGAAAAACATCGAAAAAGAGACTAAGTCAGAAGGTAACTTTTTAACCGAGGCCTCCCGCGACTTGTAGCCGAGCAGGGCTCCATCGCGGTCGGCCTGAAAGTTTGACTTTGCCCCGGTCCTGGTGCAACCAGATGACCCGATTGGCGCTTTTCGTTTCTGAGCGCTAGAAAATAATAATACTTTAAAAATTCATATCTCCGGTTCCCCTGAACCGATTTTAATCGTTTTTGTGTCATTTTAAAGATAAATATATAAGCTATTTTTATAAATTGGTTTTGGATTTTTAAACTGTTTCCTGTGTTTTATTTAATTACTGTTTTGTGATATTTGAATGCTTTACACTTTGTCTCCTAAGTTAAGCCTTGACGCTCGATGCCAAGCTACCAAGGGTAGAGCTGGGATTAATTTACTGAGACCTAACTGTACTTTTGTGGAGGTTTGTGGCTTGTTGCTAGGTGTAGGTACCTACCTGCCCTACCAATAACCCATTTTCCAACAGACTAGAGCTGTGTGACATAGGTATGTTGACATTACAATTGAAAGAGCATTTTGTCACTATGATTGCTAATACACTATTTCAAAATCACAGACTGACTCCAGATTGTTTTGTGCTTCAAGGGTGTTTATTTAAGTGCTCAAAATTGGAGGGGGTTGTAAAATGGTGAGGGGTGATGGTGGAGGAAGGTCCATGGCAGAGTCCAGTCTATTAGTCTCACAGGTGCATTGCCCAAATGGGCATAGGAAGTGGAGCTGGGGCAGTTGGAGGATGGACAGGGTGACAAAGTGGGACAGAAAGATGACATTCAGGGTGGTCTCATTTCTTGGCGGGGGTCTTGGCATCGTTCTCTGTCTTTGTCCTGGATCTCAGGGACTGTTTGCGGGGTGGTTCTCCCTCTGCAGGGGGTGGGGTGCTGGTGTGGTGGTCCTGTTGCGGTGCCTCCTGTCCACTAGCGCCGCTGGAGGTGGTGGGCAGTTCATCGTCCAAGCTAGTGTCAGGGGCCCCTTGTTGTGCCACAGTGTCCCTCCTGGTGTTGAGTACTTCCTTCAGCACCCCTACGATGGTGCCCACGGTGGAATTGATGGTTCTGAGTTCCTCCCTGAAGCCCAAATACTGTTCCTCCTGCAGGCGCTGGGTCTCCTGAAATTTGGCCAGTACCGTTGCCATCGTCTCCTGGGAGTGGTGGTAGGCTCCCATGATGGAGGAGAGGGCCTCGTGGAGAGTGGGTTCCCTTGGCCTGTCCTCCGCCTATCGCACAGCAGCCCTCCAAGTTCCCCTGTGTTCCTGGGCCTCCGTCCCCTAGACCGTGTGCCCACTACCACTGCCCCCAGGTCCCCGTTGTTGTTGGGGTGGTGGGTTATCCTGGGTTCCCTGTAGTGGTGGGCACACTGCTGCTTGATGTGTCCTGGGGACAGAGGTATGGGCCCGCTGGGTGGGTGCTCTGCTGGTGTTTCCAGAGGGGGGAAGGTCTGTAGTGGCCTGTGACTGTGTCAGGGGAACCGACTTTCCCGAGGTCCCCAATGGGCCGGGCTGGTCATCTAGATCCAGTTGGACAGAGCTGCTGTCATCACTGTGGGCCTCTTCTGTTGGTGGTGTGGACATGTGTGGACCCTCTTGTCCGGTGACGTTGGGTAGGGGTCCGGCAGGGGTATAAAAGGATGTTTATTACATCTGTGTGTGCCATGGTGTGCAATAGGTGGGTGACGGTGTACCCCAGTGCTTGCATTCCTGTGTGGGACCTTGTGTGATGGTGGTTTAGAGGGGTGTATGGGTATGTGCAGTTGCCATGCTTTGGTGATGGGTGTCCATGCTCATTGTTGCATGCAGGGCTTGGTGTTGGGATGGGTGGTTTGTGATATTGGGACATACGTGAGGAGTTGGAGTGATGGGGGTGAGGGTGAGGGTGGGAGTATGTTATGGAATGCAGGTAGGGTGGGGGATGTAATAGTAAAGCTATGACTTACCAGAGTCCATTCCTCCATCTACTCCTGCGAGGCCATTAGGATACAGAATCGCCAAGACTTGCTCCTCCCATGTTGTTAGTTATGGGGGAGGAGGTGGGGGTCCGCCGCCAGTCCGCTGAACCGCAAGGTGGTGTCTTGAGACCACAGAACGTACCTTCCCCCGTAGGTTGTTCCACCTCTTCCTGATGTCATTCCTATTTCTTGGGTGCTGTCCCACTGCGTTGACCCTGTCCACTATTCTGCGCCATAACTCCATCTTCCTTGCTATGGAGGTGTGCTACACCTGTGATCCAAATAACTGTGGCTCTACCCAGACGATTTCCTCCACCATGACCCTGAGCTCCTCCTCAGAGAACCTGGGGTGTTTTTGCCATGCCATGGGGTGGTGTACGTGATGTGTGGGGTGGTGTGTATAGTGATAAGTGGGGTGATATTTAGTGGTGTGTTGTGTGAGGTGCGTGGTAGTTTGTAGTGTCTCTCTCTGGCCTTCTCTCAGTAATTGTGGTCGTAGGGGTTTGTGGGTGAATTGGGTGTGTGTTTTATATTGTATTGGGTGTGTGGGAGTGGTGTGTGTATGTGTATCAGGTGTGTGTATTTGGAATTGTCCAATGTAGCAGTGTCTTGTAAGAGTGTGTGTATTTTGATCGCGGCGGTGTGTACCGCCAATGGAATACTACGGTTGAAAGACCGCCGCGTGGATTTGTGTGTCATGATAGTGTGGGCGTTTTTCTGTTGGCGTGACGGTGGAGGATTTTTTTTCGCCAGTTTATCACTGACCTTTGGTGTGGCAGACTTGTGTGGGTGTCTGTATTTTGGCGGATTCCGTGCTGTGGGTCATAATAGCTGTGGCGGAATTCCGCGGCTGCGGCAGTGTGTTGGCGGTCTTCTGCACGGTGGTAAGAGGCTTTTACCGCCAATGTTGTAATGAGGGCCAAAGTCTTTTTGGCCCTGAGACTTCAGAAAACAGAATGCAAGCTCAATCCAAGCCCTTGTAGAACACTTCCCATCAAAGTCAGCAGGGCAACAGCAGGGCAGCAGTCCTTCTCGGCAAAGCAGTCCAGATGAGTCATTTTTGCAGCCACGCAGTTCCTCTTGGCAGGTTGGACGTTCAGGTCCAGAAGCTTCTGATTTAGTGGGGTCAGGGACCCAGTTAATATACCCAAAAATGCCTTTGAAGTAGGTGGGGGGGGCGCACCAGCGGGCAGAGTGCTTAGGTAGTGGAGGTGGTGTAGATTGTTGCCTCCTGCCCCTCTTCCCCACTTCCTTCTCTTCCTTCCTTGTCATCATTATTATTAAAGGAGTCTTTGTGCTGCCTGCAATTTCTATTGTGTTCCTTCCACCATTAGCTCCTTGTGGAATTTCCCCTTATACAACTCTGTACTGGCCCCTTCTTTTCAGAGGTTAAAAGGAGCTGGCTATAAACCTCTGCTACTGTGGTCATCACAATCTTTGATTATGGGACAAGGCTATCAGAGAACTGACTCGATATTCCTCTGGAAGGAGCAATCTATAGGGAAGAACGCTCTGCTTCCAAGTGTAATTGTTGCCCAGTTGGCCACTAAAAGGATTTTGGGGGCCAGTTATCCCTCTAAATGTAAGAAGCGGGTCAGTGATTTGTGGTACTTGTGGTACAGGAAAAGGACATGTGGAATGACTGCAAAAAAGTGAGATCCAGTTACCTGCTAATGGGGAGGTCATGTGCAAAAACAAATGAGCCAACTGCCAATCTCGTGAGGATGAGGCAGCCGTCAACCCTGCTGTCTCACCTCCTGTCATATTATGATGTTGTCACCGGGCTGACCAGCGGGAACATCGTATTATGATGTTCCCACCAGTCAGCCCTGTGGGAACAGTGCTACGATATTGGCTCCCAATACTGTAGCACTACAGTACCCTGTAGAGCAGACAGTGTGAATTCCGAAGGTGCTGGGCAGGGGGCCCCTGCACTGTTTTTTCACCAGCCTTTTAATGGTGGGGTTCCTGCCATGAAAAGGCTGGCATAATCTGGACATGTGATCAGCGTGGCAGTGCTGAACTCAGTGTCTCTGTGGCTGATCATGAGTCTGACCGCTCTCACCTCATCATGAACCATGTTCTTGGTGGGCGGTTGTCCCCTGGCAGTCAGACCACCAGGGTTATAATGTGGTGGTCTGATCGCCTGGAGTGTGGAGGTCCAATCATCAATGCAACATTGGCAGCCGTAAATCTAACCCATTATGAAACAGGGATCCCTTATTTCTTGCTTTTAAAAGCAAGAATCAATTCTTCACTCTGTTGGAAACAAAGAAGACATCCCAAGAAGCCAATGTGTGTCACTCCTTGTGGCTAAATGGGGCACCTGGTTGAACTGGTCTAAACTCATGGTGGTTACTCCAAAATTGATTCCCCAGGAGGAGAACAAATTAACAAACACACACCATTTGGAGCATATCCAAAGAGAAGAATTTTTGCTTACCAAGAGTGGATTCTGCTCCCTTTCCTCATACCTCCCCTCTCCATGTTTAGTTTTGGATTTGATAACAATCACTCCCTTCTCAACGCAGGCATTAAAAGGGGGCTTCCATTATTTAGATTTGGCCCCTATGTACTCTGCAGGAGTAGCACCAATATTTTGGTGCTACTCCTGCAGAGTACACAATGGTGCACCGTATTTTAAACATGACGCACACATGATGGTGGTAGAGGGGCGCTAAGGGGCGCAGGGAAAGTGGCGCTGCACTCAGTGCAGCACCACTTTCCATAAATATGCCCCTTAGACTTTAAACTTAATCCAAAGCAGAAACATTAATTTTATAGCTTTACAACATACAAGGGTAGAATCTAAATCAAAGGAGGCTTTCCATTCTAAAATTATTGCAAAAACAATTTTATAAAATGCAAAAAGCTTGTAATGTATAGGTATTCAGGGGGTCATTCTGAGTCTGACTTCCCCCCTCCAAAATACCGCTCCGCGGTCGAAAGACCGCTGAGGGTATTTTGGCTTTTGCACTGGGCTGGCGGGCGACCGCCAAAAGGCCGCCCACCAGCCCAGTGCAAAAAACCCTTCCCACGAGGACGCCGGCTCAGAATTGAGCCGGCGGAGTGGGAAGGTGCGACGGGTGCAGTTGCACCCGTCGCGAATTTCAGTGTCTGCAAAGCAGACACTGAAATTCTTTTTGGGGCCCCCATACGGGCATGGGCACTGCAGGGGCCCCCAAGGGCCCCGCGACACCCCATACCGCCATCCTGTTCCTGTCGGGAGAAACGCCAGGAACAGGATGGCGGTATGGGGTGTCAGAATCCCCATGGCGGCGCAGCAGGCTGCGCCGCCATGGAGGATTCAATAGGGCAGCGGAAAACCGGCGGGAGACCGCCGGTTTTCCCTTTCTGACCGCGCCCAAACCGCCACGGTCAGAATGCCCTGCGGGCCACCGCCAGCCTGTTGGCGGTGCTCCCGCCGACCCTGGCCCTGGCGGTCCGTGACCGCCGGGGTCAGAATCACCCCCTTAATGTTTTTCCATTGTTGGAAGAGAGGGGTGAACTGGAAGCAAGCATGAATTATGAATTGTTACCAGGGTAGTAGGTGGAGTAGGGGGTTGTTTTCTCCTTTGCCCCAGAGGGGGGTCTGACAGCTGTTGCCCAGGGGTTGCAAGTACACCTTAAAAGAATGGCAGACAGGTGGCATGTAGGAAATCCACGTTAATTTCTGACCAAAGTACAAATGACGACACACAAAGTTGGAATTGGTTCCATGGTGTTTTAAACAGTGCATGTATATCCAATTTCCCTTTGCCGCCACTCAATTAGCAGTGAGTAAAAGGTTGTCCATTAAAACACAACCTGTGTGACAGGGGATTCCACTGTGTTGACTAATTCATTCTTGATGGTAACGCTAGACCCTCTGGAGGGGACACCCTAAGAGGGAAGTAGCACTTCTGTTCAACAGATTCAAGTGAAAGTTTGATTGTTATAGAGATTCCTCTGTTTTATTTTATTTTTTGCTGTAACTCTGTTCCATCCTGGTGGAGAGCAGGGTGCACCACCGCTTGTATTGGTAAATGCTGACATCCTGCCCGATTCATCCTATGATTCACTTGTGCTTATGGGTTTTTCCTCTTATCAAAAAAAATCTGGATAAGGATCTGATTCCCCATGTAATTTTGGTTGGGGATGTAAATTGTAAAATATGTAACTGCTTTTAATTAACTGTGTGGAGCCTAAAATGAGGAGGCCCTATGAATCCACCCATTGTTTTTCCACTAAAGATAAGAACTGACAAAAGAGGGTTGCTTCTATTTGATAATTTAAAAGCTATTGATTGTATTATAGCAAAAGGGAGATTACCCTTGTACTCCCCTGCACAATATGTACGTAAATCCTCAAGGGGAGTTGCAATTCTTGAGTATGGGGTAGCTGGTCAATCTTCTTTCTGCTTATTGGGAGAACTAAAGGTAGTAGATACACCCATTAGTGATCATAGGGGCATAGTTAAGAGCCCCTTGCACCTCCTTAGTGCCACCTTAGTGCCATTTTGTTTACACTAGGGTGGCCTTTTCCCCGCACCATATTTACATAGTTGGGCAATGCATGCATTGCACCACTTTGTAACCCCTTGAGCCACATCATGCCTGCACCAGGCATAATGTATACAAGGGGGCATTCAGGCACTAGGAGGTCTGCAAAAATGGAGCAGTGAAATTTAACAGATTTATCTGTGCCATTCTGGCATACTTTTTAACGCCTGCTCAGACCATAGAAATCGATGGGCCTCCTTGCACTTTGCTACACTAGTGTCAAATTTTTGCAGCTAGTGTAGCAAATCGCCAGAACAGCGTCAAAAATGTTGACGCTATTGTGCTAATGACCTCCATGGTGCACCATATTATAAATACGGCGTAACCATGGTGCCGTTAGGTGCCGGTAGAAGGGTGCACAAATAATAGCGCATCAGCTCTAATGCTCCACTTTTTCATAAATATGGGCCATAGTTTGCTAATTTTTTTCCCTGTGGATTAAGCATGTCTCCTACCTGTCCCAGAGGGTTTGACAGGATTGCATCTACATTTTACAAAAAAACAGAAAGGACACAGTGGAACCATAAGTTAATCACTGAATTACAGGGTAAATTAGAATCTACACTGGAAAATGTAGATGTTTGGATGAACGTTGAACTGAAAAGTTTCTACATGTGTATGAAGCAGCTAATAGCAGTGGTTAATCCAAAAACAGCTAAAATTATTTTTATCCCTATCATCCTCCCAATTATCTTGCTAAATAGTGAAATAATCGTCCAAGTTAGGAAGCAATATATGGTATATTCCCCTGAGAGAGACGCTAGGCTGTTGCTTATTAAAGAGTTAAATGAGTAGGCTCAAGGCCCACTTGAGATGAGAGGAATGTGACCGGCTATAGGTAGATCTGAGAGTGGCAGTAGTTAAGAGACAGACGAGGGCCTTCTGGACTGTAGTAGCAGAGGGTTGTGGGTCAAGAGTTAGATTGCTTCTGTTGGCTATTGAGGGAGCTAGCTGGGTTGACTTCATCTCTAACTTGTATACAGTAATTAGGGCTTTCCTAAGAAAAGATCAACCCAGAAAATGGTTTAAAACAAGGGTGCCACCTTGCCCACATACTTTTCTCACTGTATATTTTGGATCTTCCTGCTTGTCTATTACGGAGTGAGGGAATAGCACTGTATGTTGCCAGCAAATCTTGCTTATTGTATGTGGGCAATATTATTATTTTGTACCTTTCCCCTAAAGGCCTAAATAGTCTGCAGGCTTTGCAAACATTTGTGGATAGTCATCACCTAAAGATTAACATCTCCAAAAGTAAAATCATGTGTTTCCACGGTAAGAAGAAACTCAAATATTCTAATTTCACTTGGCCCAAGGCTCCCCAAAGCTAGTAATAGTAAACTCTTATACATTTTTTGGGGAAGATAATGTGCATCTTACTGATAAGACCCCCATTGGAAATAAGAAGAGTAAAGCCCAGGCCCAGGCTGAAGGATTGGGTTCTCTCTATGGGTCTACTGGCATGATATTTTTCTTTCCTCCTTGAGGTCTACCGAGAGAAAATCCCTGCTTCACTACTTTATGGTTTGAAGCCTAGTAGAGTAGCCTAATGGGGCTTTTAAAATGAGATGCAACGGCAAAAATTAAGAAATATTGCTTCCGTTAACCTTGCGATCCCAGTGGCTGCCTTAAGGTTGAAAATGGGTTAAGATGTGCTTCTATCCATGGCCTGGTCGGGGTGGTAAGCTGGGTTGCCTGTTTAGGGAGGAGTGAAGAGGACTCTGTAAGGTCTCTTTTGAAGAAAGCAATTCTAGATGCCAAAAAAGACCAGTCATTAGTTTTATAGAAAGTTCCTCATTACTGTTAATGAGAAACATTTAGATCTGAACTTGGGACCTTAGTATGAGTTTGGCAGGCGGCCTCTCTTTCCTCTATCAGGCTGCCTGTGCGGCCTGAACACCACAGGGCCTTTACATTGATGCCGGATTTTAATGGAGCTGGCGCTAATGTGGCGGTGCGGTGGGTGCAGCAGCACCCGTCACGCATTCCACTGCCCCTAATTCGGGCAGTGGAATGCGCGACGGGGCTGAGCAAGAGGGCCCCTGCACTGCCCATGCCAAGTGCATGGGCAGTGCATGGGCTCCCCGCGCCTCCGACACCTCCATTCCACCAGCCTTTCCATGACAGTGTAACCACCTCGGAAAGGCTGGAGGTAGGGGGACTAGCAGTGCTGCCCTGGCAGATTACAACCACCGGGACAGCCAGGGTGGCGGCTGGCGGCAGCCTGCAGTTTTCGGCATTCGGACCATGGCGGATCTGCCACGGTCATAATGTGGCGGTCGGACCGCCATGACCGTGGTGGTTCGACTGCCACCGTGCGTCTTGCGGGCTGAAGACGCCAGACTCACCATGAGGACCTTTGTGTTCACACTAACAGTGATACAATTAAAAGCTTGCCTTAAACAAGCCATGTAGCTGCTACATTTTTGCTTGGATAGGGAGGAGCGCCCCAAAAAAGGGGTTTTCAATATATAACTGACTCCAAAATAGTAAATAGACAACAAACATATATTAATTGGAATTTGCCACACAGTTTGAGATGCTTTTGGACCCTGCTGAGGAGGGGTATGCTTCTGCTTAATCCACTTAAGGCCAAATGGTACGGAATCTTCCCAGTTTGTAATTATTGCAATAGCTAAATTCAAGATTTGAACCCCTTCCTGTTTGCTTTCTCTGCACTTTTATTGTACTGTCACAAATGGTTGAGGCCCATATGCTTGCAGCTGTCCATAGGTTCTGCCTCGGAAACACTCCAGTCACTTTATACCCCTCCTAATAAAATGATCTGTTATACAATTTTTAACTTTTTATATGCTTTTTAAATCTGTATTGGTTTAATTGTTGTTACATGATAGCAATTTTATTGTGGGGTGGGATTTGTATGTATAGTATGTGATCTTTTTGAACTATGAGTGTATATATATTTTCTAAGTGGGTTTTTAATGTGGATCTCCTTAGAGTTCCATAACATAAATAAAATAAACTTGAACTTGTTTTACAGCCAATGCCACAGTTCCAGAGCCTCTTGGTCAGGAGTTATGTAATACATTATAAAAAGAGACACTGAGATTGAACTTAAGGATGGCTGCAGTGTCACGCCATCCATTATCTGAGGGGCTGACTGCCAGGCTAGCAACAATGTGTGTGTGTGATTGATTTCGACTGGCTGATTGAGGTCGACGGATTTGGAGTGGGTTTTGAGGTTGTGTCAGATTGTGTGCCACTTGCATATGACTCTGATGTTGTTGTATATGTTTGATTGTGTTTTGTGTTGCTGTGAGTGGGGGAGTTTCGAGTGGTGGGCATTGTTGTGATGTGTGTAATTGTGATTTTGTACAAGTGTGTTTGTGTAGATAAATGTATAGTTATGTTGACTGTCATGGTTGTGTTGCATGTGATGGCAATAGTACATATATTGTTGTGTCCTGAATGTATGGCAATGTGTGTTTTCAGCATGTGTGTGTTGGGGTGGCATGGCAATTGATATTAGTGTGTATGTGGTGTGTTGCGTAGTGTGTTGTGCAGGGGACACAAATGGCTAAGTTACAGCGTGTGTGTGTGTGAGACTTACCTCTATTCCATAGCCACTGCCACAACACGATGTCCATTGGGTCCTTCAATGGCCGCCCTCAATCAGCAATACACAGCCAGCACACTCCCCGTAGAACTGTTACATCTAAATATGGTCAGCAGGAATCCACCAGTCTGACGGCTCAGAAGAGCACTATGTCTGGTGGTCAGCGGCTCAGCTGCCATACATCTAAGTACGTCGGTCGGACCACCTGACCACTGGCACAGCAGATTGGCAGCAATACCATCAGATCTAAGTCAGGCCCTTAATTTCTAAGCTTATAGATTTATGAATGTGCTACATTAATTTGGCACTCACTGTTTTTTTCATGGATTAACAGTGCATATATACGATGTGGGTTTGTTCTTGACATGCTGGTTGTTTCTGGCTTGAGTTTCAGATTCATGGAGGATACTGGTTTGTAATCCCAAAAAGAGTCCACTAGAAGATGAAGGATCACAAGAAAACAACTTCCTGCCAGGGCAAAAATCAAAATCCCCACGGATATAGTGGGTCACAAAAAGTGATACAACCAAGAAAGAATTGATTCAAACAGGTGGACTCGCCAAAGAAAAATTTCCACCCCTACTTTTCGACCTCTGTCTTCCATGGTGCTATATCCTACTATCGTAAGTCGTTTCCCCATCCAGCTGCTACCCCTTCCCCTTTTACCCAGAGGTTGCTTCCCTGCCATGATGATATAATGCCCTGTTACCTGAATATTCCAACTGTCACCTTGTGCCACTCAGCTGACTGGAAGTTGTGGTGGTCTAAATAAAGGACTAGAAGACTTATCTCTGGAGTGAAATATCTTCTTACAGCACTCAGGTAGTACAAGATGGTTTGCTCAGTGGCTACACACCTGAAACGTTTTTTGGTCATAAAACTTTACTGCAAATATTGATATTATCAAAGATGTTATCAAAGATGTCATGAGTGTTATAATTTGTGGGGTAATTAGCAGTGCATGGCGAGGTCGTGAGTTATACTTATACCTTAGGGTACACGTTATAGTTACTACAGATAACTTTAACTATAACAGTTGAAGTTCTATGGTTTTGTACGTTTAAAATCAAAGCCTAAATATAACGTCCCTGTAAGATTTTTTATGTGAGTTTCTATGCTTTAAACAAATTCTATTTCCTAACTATAAGGTTACTGTAACCTTTTTTTCAGTGAGCTTCTATGCTTTTTTTAAAAAATATAGTAATTTCTGTTACTATATGTTAATTCAACCACCCGCGCACTCGGCCTTAGGCCGTGAGTGGCTGGGGTTGGCTGCAGGTCCTGCCCAGTGCCCAGTCCCTGTACCCAACCCCTATAACCACCCAACTCAGCGCTGGGCACATCTTTTGGCCATGAGCAGTGGGGATAAGCCACAGGGCCTGGCCTGTGGTCAGTCCCTGAGGCCTGAGGCCCACCCTTATAACAACCAAACCCTGCATGTCCCCCCCTTCAGGTCACTATCAGACCCAGTGAGGCCATCCCCAGGGCCAAATGTAAATATTTAACTTTTGTGTGGGGTGGGAGGGCTGCGTGGCCCCTCCACCAGGCCAATCTTACTCCTGCTAAAGCAGCTCAGTCTTTGTGAGAGCTGTTTCCTCCTTCTCCTAGGTTCCATCTTTACAAGCAGGGAGGCAGAGGAAACCTCTGCCCGCAGCAAGGGAGAGCTGTTTTCAGCTCTCCCTCACTGCAAGCAAAGTGTTTGCTGTGGCTTGGTGGCAGGTGTAAGGCTGCCACCAAGCCAAAGGAAACAGCTATGTCATAGGGGTGGGTACCACAGGACATAACAGGAGCTGGTCCTGGGGGTGGCATTCCCAAGGGGCATCATTGGCTCCTTGAAGGGAGCCACACTGCCCCCTCCAAAATTCTAATAGCCCCAGGGAGGTGGGGGTCATCAGGGCTAGGGGGGCTGCGTGGCCCATCCACACAGAGTTGCTTAATTGTCCTGGAGAGGTGATGGTCCCCGGGGCTATGGAGGGCCCACAACGCTTCAAACACTATTACAAAAGTGTCCTTGGGAGGTGGTGGTCCCCAGGCTGCAGGGGTGTGTGTGCTTCCCCGCACTCTATTAGCAAAGTGCCCCAGGGAGGTGGTGATCCCTGAGGCTTGGGGCCCATGCAGCCTCCCACACAGAATTGCTAAAGTGCCCTGGGACACGTGTCCCCCCTGCATTACATTTCTAAAGTGCCCTGAGGAGGTGGCAGTCTCTGAGGCTGCATGGGGGCACGAAACCCCCCCACATAGAAATTGTGAATGCCCCGAGGACCTGGCCGACCCGGGGGCTTGTAAAAAACAAGCACAGGAGGCTGCGTTTGTTTTCTTTTATTTACTTTTCCAGTGAAATCACAACATTGTTGCAAATTTGCAGAAACATTTAAAAAATATACATTTTTAGCCTGGGGGAGTACCTCTAGGACCTCAGCACCAGAACTAAGTAGTCAGGGTGACCCTACCCTGGCCCTGTGTCTTTTATTTTACTTTTTTTGTGGGACTCGGCTGAAGCCGAATCCCAAGATGGCTGCCAACACTTCCTGCTTTGAAGTTTTGGCAGCCAATCAGAGCTGTGCATTTCCCTGCACGATCTTGTCTTTTTTCAGGAAGTCGTTGCGGTCAGAAATATACAAATTTATTTTCCCTTTAATATCTTCAAAACTACTGGACGAATTTACACCAAATAAGTGACAACACAATCTTCATACCGAAACCTAGCTTTGTGACAAACTTGGTGTAATTCCGTACAGTGGTTCAGACAGTAGTTGTGTCTAAAAGTCCTATGGAAATTAACATGAGAAGCATAACTTTTTTGACCCCCCTTTTTCTTGGTTTCCACTTGACTGATCACCCTAAAACTTTCTGTGCACAACAAGACTCATCGGGGACCTTTTTTTGGAAACTTTTGTGAAGATCCGTCAAAGAAGGCAAGTCAAAAAAAGCTTTTTCTATGGAAACATGGTCTTAACTATAACTACCTAGTGGTGACCACCATTACGTTTTTTATATATATATATACCAAACCAAAAATATATATATACATATATGTATAAAACCAAAGGTGATAGGGAAGTTATAGTTCTAAATTTACTTGCCCCAAAGTAACTATATCTTGCACCTCTGCCACGCAAAGTTTTATCTTCAATAATTTTACTGCTAATGTTTTGTTGATATTTTTAATGACATTATAAAAGAATGCTGCAATATCTGGGGGAATTAGCAGCAAATTTAAATGTTTTTTAATTCTATTTCCTAACTATAACGCCCCTCTAATCTTTGTTTTTTTCAGTGAATTTTTATGTTTTTTTTAAACGTAAAGTAAATTGCTTTACTATACATTAATCCAACCACAGCTGTGCAGGGCCACAGGCCAACCACCCAACCCCATGCCATGCATAGTCATGCATGGCCTTCAGCGGGATGCGGCCATCCCCATATAACCACCCAACCTGCGGCACTTACAATGAGAAATGTTCTGACAAATAGAAACATTTTATTTGACAAGCAAAAAGAAGAGTAAGATCACCTTTCTGTGTTTTCCTTAAGTTTTTGAAGTTGAAAAGAATTTAAAGCTGAGGAACGACAACTGATACACCTATATTGAAACCCTCATTCTTCTGTTTGAGGGTCTTAGATCTTAGCCACTAGGCCACAGATGATTCCTAAGTGTGCATTGTCATTGCACCTCTATGACATCCAATCCAAATATGGTGATGGGGAAAAATATTTAAATGTTCCATTACTGAGAATGTGTAACATTCAAAACACTAGTAAATAAACAGACACACTTCAATGAGATACCAGGATTTGAGCCTACAACCTACTGAGAGATAGTCCAGGAGCTGTACAAGTAGGTCAGACATGACTTGGTTCTGCTCCTGCATCAAAATATAACTATAGCATGCTAAATAAACATCTTGCTTGTCTGCTGCTTAAAAGTCATTCTAGGGAGAGGGCATTGCTATTGTTATTGCAATGGTCTCTCCATAGAATGACTTTAAAGCAGCACAGAAGCAAGATTCTTCTCACAGCACAGGACCCCAGAGGAGCCTGAAGGGCCCCGCTGTCCTAGCCGGCTCCCCGCATCCTGCGGGAGCATGATTACTCCTGAAGCAGGGAGCTGCTTTAAATAGCAGCTCCCTCCTTGCAGGAGCAATGTTTTCTTCTCTTTAACTTCACACACGTTGTTTTCCAAACAGCAATTGTTGTGATACCTTTTAAGTACAAGGTTGGTGGAATAATAGTTAACTAGTGGTGG
Source organism: Pleurodeles waltl (assembly GCF_031143425.1). Taxonomy (NCBI): domain Eukaryota; kingdom Metazoa; phylum Chordata; class Amphibia; order Caudata; family Salamandridae; genus Pleurodeles; species Pleurodeles waltl. The sequence continues at coordinate 584,315,166 of NC_090436.1, read as the reverse complement.
GTGAAGATTGGAGCCATGCCCATGAGGACAGTCATATTCACAAACCTTCAGTCCACATTTCTGAAGCAAGTGTAGCCATCTTCACTTAATGCATAGCTAAACACAACAGATCAGACTTCACACCATATTTTTTGTGCAGGACATTTCATTATAATCCATTCCAGAGCAGGTGAGCAGTTCATGGGAGTAGAAGAAAATGAGAGACTTTGGAATCTGGGAAGTCACCCGTCAGATGTTCATAACTCAGGTGATGGCTACCGTGAAGTGGGGGCAGGAGAAGAGTGTGCCTGGGTTAGTAGGGTGAAACTCTGCTGGTGCTTGGAAAGGAGACATTGGACTGATGCTAATCTGCATAAATCCACCCTTTGCCTTACTTAAAAAAAAACTTGTGAGCTTCAGGCATTGTGTCGGTTTCATTATTTAATCTGTTTAAGTTTGAGAACTTGGCACAACTGTTGTGTTGCTGTGAAAAATATATGGTCTTAGCCTATTTGAAAGAGAACCATGAAACCAATGTAATTTCTCTGACGGCCATATTTGCACCTTTGCACAACTGTGTGATCACAAAAATATTTTACTCAACTCTTGTACCAGTGTAAGCTTAATTGGTTACATATTTAGAAAAATGATTTTCTCACTACACTTCACAATTATGTTGAACAGATTAAGGTGCTGATTTTAAGTTTGCTGGATGGAAGGTTTTAAATTGGGGTGGTGGAGGACATTGCCTTCACCATACTGAGGGACCTCAGCTTGCCAAATCTAGAGTTGTCCACCAGCCTCAGGGAGAACTCCTAAACTGTAAAAGTCTGATAGATGGCTCCATCAAACATGAAAGTCTGCACTCAAACTTTTGCAAAGTTTTCTGATTTTTCAAAAACAAACTCCCCAAGCAAGAGTTTGGTAATGAAAAATGTAAAATCAATGGACTCCACACAAAGGAGTTTTCTGCTTTGGTGTAGCAGTTTCTTTTTTTTTACTGTCCCTCGTGGCATGTTTAACCATAAATAGGATCCATCTACAACATACTTTCAGGCTACCCACCTCTAAATGAGGCAGCTGGACTGACAGTTTTACAGAGAGGTTACTCTGTCACTGTTGTGTTGGAATACCCTTTTTGCTAAAGCCTAAATCAGGGCCTGAGTACTAAAATGGAAAAATGTACAGGAAAATCAACAAGCAGAATTTTCTCCTCCAAAGATATAGGCCCTCATCTCAGCCTTGGCGGGTGCGGCCGCACCCCTGCAGGGCCTATTTGGAGATCCCCATCTCGGCCGCAACACGGGAGCCGGCTCCAAATGGAGCTGGTGGTGTTGCGGCTGTGCGACGGGTGCTATGCAGACAGTGAAAAGCTGCATGGGGCCGTGGCAGGGGGCCCCTGCACTGCCCATGCCAGTGCAGGGCATTGCAGAGCCCGCGACTACCATTTCCGCCAGCCTTTTCATGGCAGTTCAAACCGTCATGAAAAGGCTGGCCTGAGGGGGACTCGTAATCCCCTGGGCAGCGTTGCAAGCAGCTCTGCCCTGGGGGATTTAAACCGCCAGGACTAAAGTGGCGGGAAACGGCCGGTCCCGGCAGGGCGACCGCGGCGCTTCCGCTGTGGTCATAATTCCCCAGGAAGCACCGCCAGCCTGTTGGCGGTGCTTCCGTCAAAACAGCCCTGGCGGTCAAAGATCACCAGAGTTGTAATGACCCCCATAGTATAGTGGAAGAAATGTGACTAGCAGATCCCCTTTCACTTTTCCAATGTCCCAACTCAATTATCTGAGTAAGATAAAATCTGCATTGTTTCTTCTTAATAAAGATTTGTATGTCATCTATAAGATATATCTATAGTGTTTGCAAATTATAGTTACGTAAGTGATAATTAAAAGAGATAAAAAAGGTAGATGAATATGTGCAATATTTCTTTAATTTAATAACTATCTTCTTTTTAGAGAGCTTCTGAATATTATGATTTACAGCATACACTTTTGTTTTTGATATACAAATCTGAATGTGTTATCTTTCAAGCTTAGATTTAGTTGCACAGTTATGTCACTGTCTTAGGCACTCATTTTAACTTGGTTGCCAATTTATTGCAGTAATTGTGCACCTGTAATATGTGATATCTGCAAGTGTGGTAATGGGCTGGTGTAAAATTACACACCCTTTCAAGTTTCAGACCAAAGGATGGGGGATACTAAGGCCCAGATTTAAGAGGGCATAGCGCCTCCTTGCGTCACATTAGCGTGATTTTCTTTTACGCTAATGTGGTCCAACGAGGCCAAAAGTCACTGCACCAGATTTACAAAGTGGCACAATGCATGCAGTGCTCCACTTTTTAACCGCTTGTGCCACATTATACCTATGCCAGGCATAATGTATGCGGGGGGTGTTCCCCCATTAGGGGAGGGAAACAATGCGCAAAGAAATCTAAAAGTTTTTTTTGTGCCATTTTTTTTGCCATTTTTAATGCCTGCTCAGAGCAAGCGTTAAAAGGGGCACACCATTGGTTACATCGGGCCCCTATGTGCTGTTCAGGGTTAGCTCCAAAATTGTGGCGCTAACCTTGAGCAGTATATCAATAGCATTTGCCCCCTACCCTGTGCCATGGTGTGCGTATTTTAAACATGGCGCACACATGGCGGCGTTAGGGGGGTGCTAAGGGACGCAAACAAAGTTGCACTGCACTAAGTGCAGTGCTACTTTTCTTAAATCTGACCATGAATGCTTATATTTTCCACTGTATTGAGGTGCACAAGGCCATCATTTGTGCTGTTTGCCCTCATCGTTTACACCAGGTTTCACACCAAATCTGTATGTGCAATTTCCACCCAACTGGGGCAATATTATGATCTCTTTTTCAGCTCTGTCTAAGCACAAATGGGACCTGTACATCCCTTTTTAGCGTCCTGAATGATTAAATTGCAATAAAACATCACCATGTTAGTTTGTTTAGCTGGCAGAACAGCTTGTAAACACGAAGGGGCAGATTTAAGAGCCCCTACCGCCTCCTTGCACCACATTAGTGTCATTTCTTTACGCTAATGTGGGCCAAAAAGGCTGAAATCGATGCGCCAAATTTTTATAGTGGCGCAATGCATGCATTGTGCCACTTTGTAACCCTCTACGCTACTTTATTCCTATGCCAGGCATAATTTATGCAAAGAGGGCATTCCCCCGTTAGTGGGGCTGAAAAAATGGCACAAAGAAATCTAAGATATTTCTCTGCATCATTTTTTTCTGCAGTTTTAAAGCCTGCTCAGAGCAAGTGTTAAAAAGAGGCACACCATTTTTTACGAAGTGCCTCAAAGGGCTTTGCAGGATTAGCGTAAACAAATGTTATGTTAATCCTGCAAAATTTCCCTAACTAACGCCATTGTGTGCCATACCTTAGATACGGCGGGCATATTATGGCATTACAAGGACGCTAAGGGGTGCTAGAAAAGTGGTGCTGCACTGGGTGCAGCGCCACTTTTCTTAAATCACGCCCAAAGAGGCAATCACTGTCTCGTGTTCCTGAGCTTTGTTATCAGCAAAACCTGCACTAATTCTGAGATAGTTCAAGTTAATGTATGTAATGAATAACCATAAAACACACACACATCCCTTCTGTGCAGTGTAGCACAGGAAAGAGGATCATGAGGCCCTAGATTCACTCATCTTCTTCCAAAGCCCATTTGACTCTGAAAGGGGATTTTCAGAGCCTTTAAAACAATGGTTTTAGTGCCTAATAAAAGTAAGGGAATCACCTATTTTTCCGGACACGCAAAACATTAATATATCTATGAGCCACATTATCGGATAAGAAAGTGATTTAATAAAATCATTTTTGGGATCCACCTCGCTAGTGATACCATGTAAACCTTAACAATACGTTGTGTTTCATAAGGGCTCTTCCCCTTCTAATAAATTGATGCACTCGAATCATTATGAAAACCCGAAGCTCACATAGTTTCCCAAAATTATAGACCGCGGATATGAGATAAATGGAGTCGTTTAACTTACCATTTGCAATGATTGAACGTTACATACACTATAATTTTGTGCTCTGCTACAGTTTTATCTTAAGACGTCTTACTGGACCTGATATGAATAGTGATGTGGTCATGAATTTCTGACAAATAGAGTAAGTTTATTTTGGATATTCTTTTTACTGAAATACAGAACTTTTAAGCAGAGTTATGTGCTTTTTCAAAAAGATTCAGTCTCCTACCGGATATGGACACATATGCCTCCAGAAATATGGCACAGCTTTCATGACTCAGGGCCTGATTTAGAGTTTGACAGATGGGGTTACTCGTCACAAATGTGACACTGCCCACCATGTGATGCCGGCCAATGCGATATCTGTCAACTTCGGACGGGGCAACCCGTCCGCCAATATTTAAATCAGGCTCTCGTCTACTAGATGACTGGTTATGAATATTTTAGCATTAACAATAGTAATATGACATGTGACACTCCGTATATTAAATGGTAATATAAAGTGTGCACAGAACCCGAATACAACCACGAAAAATGCCAGCCTACCAGCTGGCTCGTAAAAGACAGCCATAATTGTGGTGCAGTGGCCTCCAAACTCTCTACCACAGTGCCACTGAGCATGTTTTTCTAACTTAGCCCTTGATTGTAAAACACACAAGGCTTACCTCATGTGATGTCACCATGCAAGACATTCATGCTCGTGTCTACAGATACAGAGATAAGCCTAGCTCGCTATTTTACCCAACATACATTTATTTCCCTCTTCATTAATAATTTCAGGTTTCTCTTAAAAGCAGCAGTGTTACTTAATGAACTAAAAGAGGAGAGTAGGAGCATTGCTGGCGGATGGCAAAGGGATGTAAAGGTCACCCGAACTATCCCTAGGAGACTGAATAGGTGTCATTCAACCACCAAATTGGGGTTCCTTGCTAGGCCCTGTCAGGCAGATGTCCTGCATGACAATCAGGCTAGTGGGATCCAGTGAGTTTGAAGCATGGTTCCCCTGTACCACAGATTTACACTCCAATGTCCCATTTCAGTAACATGGCAGACCGCCCACTTTCAGTACTAATGTGTGTCCATCTTGATGTGGAGACACTGCACTGATTTTGCTGTGACACCCATGTCACCAAATATCAATTTTGCTACCCTACTTTACGCATTCAAACATTTGATTCCGTTGTGTTAGAATCTTGCCCTTCCTCCCTGGGGTTCATGTTTTAAATTCAGTGTTCTGGTGTTAGCAATTGGTGAGGGACTGTGAAGTTATTGAATGTAGCTGTTTCTGGCAGGCGAGTTGTAATCTTTTGTTTATTTTATTGCTAAGGAATTGTTCATCATTAGTGATTATTCAGTGACTATGAACAATATATGGTTGTTGGAAAGAGGAGTATTATTAAGGGCAAGTAGGTACCTACACTTAGTAGTAAGGTCACAATCACATCTAAGGTCCAGTCAAAGTCTCAGAAAATTAATGCTTGCTCAATCCTTGGTAGTTTGGCCCAGGAGCAGTTGGGCTTAACTTAGGAGACAGGAATGTAAAGCATTTAATATCAACAAAACAATAAATGAGAAGAACACAACACACAATAAAAATCTAAAACCAATTTCTTAAAAATAGGATTATTGAATCTTTATAATGACACCAAATTAACAAAAATCCAATGTAGAGACAGGAGATATGAATTTTTAAACATTAAACTTTGTTAAAAAAAAGTATTTCTAGTGCTAAAAAGCAAGAAGTGCCAACCACTGACATCTGGATGCGTCTGACTGGGACAAAGTTAAGGTTTGAGGCCGACCACATTGGATACACTGAGCGTTAGGCCTCAGTCAAACTTTCATCTTTTGACCTAGGGCCTGATTTAGAGTTTGGAGGAAGGGGTTACTCTGTCACAAATGTGACGGATACCCCATCCACTGTTTTTCAATTCCATTATAGCCTATGGAAAAATGTGGATGGGATATCCATCACAGTTGTGACGGAGTAACCCCTTCACCAAACTCTATTTCATGCCCTAAGTTATTTTTTTTAAAATGTTCCCTCAAAATTCAGCAGAGCTCCTCCTCAGGCCGGCTCGCATTTCAATGACGGCAGCTTGGTTCAGTGCGATGCACCAGTTGACTCTTGGAGGCCTCATCAATAGTGAAAATATACAGCTCTTCAGTGGGACTAATTCAGGCTGGGTCATGGTTCAGCATCGCTGCTTGGCTTTTGACGACGGGTCGTTCACTGTATGGAGCTTTGTTTTTCAAAAGTGCTTCAAACTGCTCCAAAATTCTAGATCTTCTTCCAAAAGGTCCTTTTGCAGTCTTGAAGTGTCCACAAACATGGTCCAATGTTCCAGAAGCTCTGGGAGCTGGGATTACAATTCCCAGTGTGCACATGTTCAAATCCTTAAACGTCTACTGGATGCTGGTCAGCAGGGCTGTTCTTGCAGGACTTGATGGAGGGGACTCTTGGTAGCTCCTTTGTACATGTTGCTTACAGGAAGTCCACTCCTGAATCCCTAGAAGCATGACAATGTGCTTTTTGTGGTGAAGCCCAGAGTGTGTAGCAGGTGCAGTCTTTGTTGGTGCAGTCCTTCTTGGTGCAGACTAGGGTTTCAGCAGGGCAATTCTTTTTCTGATTTCTTCCAGCAGGGATCTTAATTGATGGGCAGCTCTTCCACTTTTATCCATGTTGCAAACCTGACCACCTTCATCACCGTCTGTGATTACCATTTCCTGCAAAGTGTAGCACATTTCAATCCTTGAAAGGACCAGTTCTCAAAAATTCAGAATGGAGAAAATCTTTCCTGGAGGTTCAAGTGTGGCGAAGCCCACCCACTGGTGAGGAACACTTTTCCCCTACACTTCCCTTCCAGCCCCTCTCCTAATCTTATTAATGGGGCTCTCATCTAGTTTGGGGTGCATGAAATGGGGGAGTTCTGGTGTCTATCCCAAGTGTCTCTCCTTCCTTTGAAGACCAGATTAGCCACCCAGCCCTCTTCCTCTTCTGCCATCTTCTGTTGCAGATCTCCATTCACCAAAAGCTTCCTTTGTCTCAGCCCAAGCCACTTGACACCTCATTAAGGTAGCTTGGTTCATCCTGCCAGTGGCTGACCAATCAGGAAAGGCTACTTCAGGGTAGATTTTAGGTACCTTTTAGAAAGAGTTCTAAATCTCTTTCCCTGTAATAGTTATAATGATTCTAATAATGGCAAGTTGTTAGATTTATTCTAACTATTAATTTAATATTTTGAATGATATGTTTACCTCGTTCCTATCAATAGTAAGGCTTTATTCATTTACAATAAAGCCTTCCCATGTTAGGCTATGGCACAATCGGGAAACACAGAATTGGCAGTTATTTCCTCACCAGAGCTTATAAAAACAACTTGTATAATGTCCCTGCTTATAATTACACTGCACCCTAACCATGGAGCACCTTGAACAGATTGCAGAGGTGACAAATGTGAAAATAAGGTAGTTTAAGACTAAGAAGCAGATTTTATTCCAAAGTCAAATTTTGGTTTAATATTACTTTAACCACAGCCAGCAATGCAGACCTGCCTTTAAAATGACACCAAACACCACAGCAGTGCACCCATGGGTACCCTAACTCCACTGTGGTCCCTAAGCCTACATGCCTTACCATGTACTAGGACTTAACAGGTAGCATGTCAGAGTCAATTATAATTACACCTAATAACCATATACCTTTTAAACAGAGCACTGGCCCTGGGCCTGGATAGCTGAGCCTAGGTTACAGTCAGAGTCTGTTACCACAAATAGTAGTCAGAAAAGGGGGGGATCAGTGTCAAAAGGACAACTTTCTTACACAGGGACACAGTAACAGTTTTAATCTTAAATTTCTGCCAGGACTGTGGAACTCCTTTCCCAGGGAAAGGATCTTTTATTGAAAGGTGCCAATGGAAATCATTTGGGTCCTGTCCTTGAAACAGTCAAATACTTTTCTCTCATACCTATCTCATAGAGATGTTGGATTGGGATGGAATGTGAGGCGGTATCAAATGCCCCTGACAGGTCTAGAAGTACCAGCATAGCGAAGTTCTAGCATCTAGAAATAGTCTGGTAGAATGAACTACTGCTAGTAAGGTATATTCTGTACTATGGAAGGCTCTTAAACCATATAGTGAGGGAGCCAAAAAATAATGGTTCTCCAAAGAGGATCAAGGTTGTTTATTCACATATGACTCCAGAACTTTGCCTAGCAAAGGACGAAGAGAAAAGAGGCAGTAGTTAGCTGACACCTTTGCATCAGCATTCAGCATTTTTAAAATGGGCATAACATGTGCAGATGTCCCCTCCAGAGGAACAGAAGCTAGGGTCAGTGATTGGTTACAGATAGATGTAATAGTAGGAGCAAGAAGAGTGGATACTGGAGAAATTACATGAGGAGGACAGAGATTAGAGGGAGAGCCTGATCTAGCTTTAGCTAGCAGATCTAGTAACTGAGTTTGAATTATAGGCTCAAACCTTTTGAGCACTACTGAAGTGTCTTCGTAGGAAAGGTTTGTACAAAAAGTAAAATCCTCCCACACATTATCAGAAGTTGATTGACTGTATACCGATCCCTATTCAATAACCTCAACCTTGACTTCTGATGTTAAATTTGGAGTATCTGATGAGGCTAAAAATCATAGGGAAGCCCAGTGTTTCAGGAATAGAATTTTGACAGTTAGTTCTGAACTCTCTATTATGTCTTGGAATTTAGCTGGGCTTGGTAGAAAGATGGGAGATCCTGAGTGGGTCAACTATATAAACAAGCAGGACATATGCCTATTCCAGGAGACATGGGACGAGGACCAAGTTTCCATGAATGGGTTCTCATCATACTATGTCACGGCCTAGCCCACAGAGGGGGGTACAGGCCATGCCAAAGGGGGTTTATTGCTACTGTTAAATAAGAAACTACAGTGTGATCACTTTGCATTAAAAATAGATTCCCCTGACTTATTGCGTGTCCAGCTTACATTTGATTGAGATTTCAAGGTGATCATAATTAATGTATATGCCAAGTCTGTTCCACAGGGACTAGAGTCTCAGACTTTGGCTCAGTTGTCTGAATTTATGGATACCCTGCATCCCTCGACCAAATTAGTGGTTGCAGGGGATATGAACTGCACCTTTGAACCCTCTTGTTTAAGTAGTGATTTATCGGTCGAAGAGGATGAACTTTGGGGTGTTCCACAATTGATGAACAAGCGACAGTGTATTTGCTCCCGTGCTGCTTCCCAGTTGACATCTTTATGTCTTAAATATGGACTTAAGGCATGTAATGGCAACATTCGCTCTGATTTGAGTATTGCGCCTACCTTCAAGTGAGGTCAGTCCTCAAGTGTTATTGACTACTTTCTAGTGGATGCCAGGCTATGGCCATCCTTAAAAGATATGAAGGTGGATTTTCACCACAAGAGTGATCATAATCCCTTGCTTCTTACTTTATACAATGGCGTGTTCAGGAGATCACAGAACGTCCACCTTACTGTGGTCCCAGAGCCACTGTTGGATAATAGCCATACTCATGTTAGCTGTTTACAAGTAGCATGAGGTAAATAACATTCCTATTCTCAGCATTCATGAAGAAATGTTGAAGAAATTGCAGAATATTTTTTACAGGAAGACCATCACTAAGCATTCTGATGATAATCTCAAAATTAGCGAGTGGTTTAATAAGGATTGTTCTAAGGCAAAGTTAGCATTAAAATCAGCTATTATGTTACATTCCCAGGAGACAATAAAAACAGCCAGACTCACCTATAACAAGACCATAACACAGGCAAAGAAAAGCTGGGAAGGTACAACTTGGCAGAACCTGCTTGATGCAATTAATCAAAATGATGACACAACATTTTGGAAGCTATTGTCTAATAGACATAGAGGGGGGTAAGAGCACAACCCGTGCTTATATTCAACCTGAAAGCTGGATGGACCATTTTTCCAAACTTTATGCTCCTCCTTGCAATTCCTCAACCTATGAACTTCCCCCCAGCAACTGGCCAAAACGTGCCACTTGCTTGATGATCAAGGAACGGATACTCTTATCCACAATGACCCAATAATTTTCACGTTGGGGGAAACTACAGCAGCAATTCATTCTTTAAAATCTGCTAAAGCACCAGACCCAGACAAGATACCGGCAAATCTCTACAAATCCGAACCAGTAATATGGTCCTGGTATATAAATACGATCTCAAATAATAAAGCAGCTGGGGACCCAATTCCGAGTACTTGGAAAGGGGCCAAAATAATCCCCATTTATAAAAATGGTGATGTAAGCTCCCCTGCAAATTATAGACCCATTACCCTTATTGACAACCTCCAGAAAATCTTTGCCAAGCAGCTTTTGGATAGGCTATTGAATTGGGCTCAAGACCATCAGGTGTTCTCCCCACTCCAGGCGGGTTTCTGCCGAAAACCAGCACGGTAGACCAGGTTTTTAGGCTGATGCTTCTATTCTGGAAATATGTAGTCCTTGCTAAGCAAAACATATATATCTCCTTTGTGGACCTTCGGTCTGCTTTCGACATGGTTCCCAGAGAAAAGCTATGGGATGTTCTGCATAGAATGGGTACTCCTGTCAATATAATTCATCTATTACAACGGCTACATGAGAACACGTATGCCCAGGTGAGATGGGGTAATCACGGAGAATTAACAGATCATATTCCCATTCAGCGGATTGTTAGTCAAGGATGTGTCTTGGCACCAACTCTATTTACCCCATTCATAAGTGAGGTGGTACAAGCTGTGTCTTTCTGTCAAAATGATGCCCCCTCCCTAAATGCGCAGAAAATTCCCATATTACTTTTTGCAGACAACTCCCTCCTTATCTCTAAGACCCCAATGTGTCTTCAGATTATTGTTGACAAGTTTAAATCATTTTGTGCAGATTATGGCCTGGAACCGAATGCTAGTAAAACTAAATAAATGGTGTTTAGCTCAGGACCAGCTAGGAGATGTACCATCATTTTAGATGAGACCCCCCTAAGTAAGGTCAGTTCAATAGACTATCTGAGAGTGAGGATTTCAAACAATCTACATTGGGAGGAACAGATTAGCAAAAGTGTGTCACTTCTTCAACATAGGTCAGGTGCCATCTTACACTTTTATAAAAGTACCGCTACGAAAGCCGTTTTCCCGGCTATTAAGATCTATTTGGCAAAAGCGCAGGGTGCTGCTGCCTATGGTGCTGAGGTGTGGGGATCTTGCAATATTAATAGATTGTCTGTGGGTGAAAATAATTTTGCTATAGGGAATCACTTCTTGAGATCTTAAAAAGACCTAATTTCAGCCTCTATCCCATGGCTCAGGTATGTATACTGGTCCTATGTAAGAAATAATCTTCTTCTCTGTATATCACATGGTCGATTAACTAATCAATTTCTTGATGTTAAGTGGTATCCCCAGTTTGAATCTTATTTAGATATTTTTCCCGACTCATTGGGTAAGAGCTTGTATGCCTGCTTCCGCTTTGGGTGATTACTGCTGCTGTCTCTAACCGGTAGCTGGAGATTACCACTAACATCTGATTTATGTCGACGGGGGCGTGGCTTAGGACCCATGGAGTAGGCAGCTCCGGAGAAGAGCTCCAGCCCGGGTCCACTGCCAAATGACCATCCTGACACTATTTGCCGGCTACCAATGCACCTTTCCCTCCCCCAGTGACCAGGAGGAGAGAGGCACGAGGAGCTGAGCCAAGAAGGGCGCATACGAGCCTTGGGACCGAGGTCGGGCGAGGCGGCTTGCCGGCCACCTGACCCCAAGATGGCGGGCGCAACGCTGCTGATGGTGTGCGAGCTGCATGCGGCCTGCAGGGCCTGCTCGGAGTGGTGGGCCCCATCGGAGACGATCGGACTCCGCCCCCAAGGGAACGATCCTGCTGCCGGACTGCGTGAGGGGTACCAACAGCGCCGCCTTCCTTGAGCAGCAGTAAGTCAACCTGGCAGGGTTGTGAAGAGTGCGGCGTCGCGCCCCCCCATCCAACTACCACATAGGGAGCCTGGGTGTGCCTCTGGACTGGCGGGCCCCCGGGGTGTTGTAATTTTATGCAAGTTAGATATTGCATCATATACTGAAGGTGAGTGATGAGGACTGAAAACGCAGCAACTACTACCGGTGATGCAACATGCACCACCTCGATCAGCTAATACCACATCTAGTACCATACGATTTTGGAGCACTACAATCCTCGCAATTTGGAGCTCCTCAGTAATATTCCCAAGTGCCAGAGCTGCCTGATTGGTAACAGCTTCCACAACCCCAGTCAATCGTCTCACTTTCCTACTGTTTAATGCAGCACCCACAAAGAAGAACAAACCTAAATTAAAATCAACATATTGTTGCAGGCTAGTGTCCGTTTGGTCTACCTCATTTGCACTTATTGTCCTTTTATATCTATTTTTAATGATGTAATTGAACAGTTTAAAATCTCTGTGATATGATGCAGGTGCCAAAAACACAGGGGGTAATAGAAAAGATACATAACACCCACCTGACCACCCAAGAGGTAGTTGGTAATATCCATAGTTACCACAAACAAAATATGTATCATGTGGAGCTGTAAAACTACTATTAATTACACCCTCAATAGTTCAAATCAAGGTACAATCGCTTATCCCCACTGGAATTCGCCCAATGCTACGTATACATAAATCTGCTTTAGTTTTTGTAACAGAAATCACAAATTGTTCTTTCTTGACAGAGTCTCTTATATTTGTGAAGACATATGGTGTTGAAACATTGTCCGGTTGATACTCTTCCCATTCCCAGTTAGTTCCTTTGGCTTGGGGATATCCATCTTTGTCTTGGTAGCATACTTTATTAAGGCGAAAAAGAAGTCCGCCCACTATACGTTTTTGCAGAGGCAAACAAAAGCGTATACCAAGCTTGACAAGATCCATTATGTGAAAAAGGAAGAGGAATGAAAGGTGTTCCTCCTTTCTTTTGATGCGCAGGTATCATTCCACATACCCAACAGTTAGTAGTATTTGTAGCATTATGAGTATGATGCAACATCTGAATGAAAGTATTATTGAAGTACGATTGACGGTGCTTCTGCTCATGATAGGGAAGCGTGAAGTAGTACTGGAGTAGTGATAACAAAAAGCTCAGGAGCAGGGGCCATCTTTTCAACAGACCAGGTGATTGTTGCCATAACCACCAAAACAACAACAAACCCCACAGTACCAATGATCACTTTGATATTCATTTTAGCAACAGCGATAATCGACCCTTCCAGAAACTAATGGAAAACAATTGTTGGAGCTTTTATCCCTGGGCAGCTGCTGATTTCTTAACCACGGGCCAAGATAGGTGTCACTACTCTAATGCATGGCTGATCCCCCCCCCCTTGCCACATTGGCTCTCCGTTTCACTAACCCAGGGCGGTAGCTCATACAGCTTTCTCCAGCACTACAGATTCTTTCCTCGGTTTCAAATTATATCACGATGCTCCAGGAACCGTATGGTCCGGGAAGGACTCCGCAGATTCGTCAGGTGATATAGCACTGCCTTTCTCTGTAGTCAAGATCTCTTGATGATCGGTCAGCACAGCAGGTTCCACCAAGGTAGGTAGCACTCTCTTGCAGTGAGTACTATGGACCCAATTCTTTCGATTCGTCACTCGAACTGCTGTCCTCGTTGCAAGGAGCACTTGCTCTGGCCCTCGCCACCTCGGTTCCAAGCTGCTTGACCTTTCAAAGGACTTAATCATCACCTGGTCACCAGGTCGGAGTTTATGGCCTTCACCTGTAGATCTGTCAGGAACTGCTTCTCGAACCTGTTGATGAATAGAAACCAAACTGTTGGTTAACTGTGCCAAATAATCATTCATCAGGACACAAGGTACATCAGATATAGAGCTTGGCTTAGGAACTCCCCAAATGTTCATTGGCCTTCCAAATACTATTTCATAAGTGGTAAGACTTATTCGAGAGTGTGGCACTGACCTAATAGACAATAATGCCAATGGTAGTGCATCCGGCCAAGTTAAAGATGTGGAAGCCTGTATCTTCACTAACTTCAGTTTCAAAGTAGCATTATACCTTTTCACCAACCCTGCTGATTGTGGGTGGAAAACCGTATGAAACTTCTGTTTGATCCCTAATCCTTTCAGGACATACTTAATAACTTGCCCAACAAAATGAGGTCCGTTATCATTCCAAAAAAGTCTGCAAACACCAAACCTAGGGAAAAATTATTTCAAGAGCACCTTCGCTGTGGTAATTGCAGTATTATCCTTTGTGGGGTACGCCTCTATCCATTTACTGAAGGCACATACCACCACCAAGACATACTTTAAATTGTTGCAGCGTTCAAGCTGAATATAATCCATTTGCAGAACTTCAAAAGATGCAGTTGGTGTAGCAAACCCTCCCGCAGGAGCTTGTGTCCCTTTTCCAGGATTGTATTGTAAACAGATCAAACAAGACTGTACTACTCTCTTAGCTGTGCTGGAAATTTCTGGATGCTCCCAAACTTGCGTAAGCAACTTCGTTATTGCTGAAGCTCCAACATGTGCCAACCCATGTGCCATCTGAACCATAGGTTGTACAAAAGCTATAGGCAATTTCCATTTATCCATCTGCGTATTCCGCCAACAGCCCTCATCATCCAACTCTCCTTCTTCAGACCATTGCTCACGTTCTTTCACAGAAGCAGATTTCTGTATATCTAATATGTCTTGTCTAGCATTATGCTAACGTTCAGCTTGTGACTTCACTACATACATAGAAGTGGTACTTGGCTGCATCGCAGTCTCACGTGCTACGTGGTCTGCAAGGGCATTACCTTGCTCTATCTTATCAGTCACTTTCTTGTGTGCACTACATTTCACAATAGCTATTTTCTTTGGATATGTCAATGCAGTCAAAAGGTTATGCACTAATTCTCCGTGCATTATCTGCATCCCGTGGGATGTAAGAAAGCCTCTCTCCTTCCAGAGCAGGCCAAAATCATGAGCCACTCCAAACGCATAGCAGCTGTATAAATGTTCACACATAAGTCAGTGCTAAGCTCACATGCTCGTGTCAAAGCTATTAGTTCAGCTGCTTGAGCTGACTTCTGTGGTGTACGAGCTGTCTCCACTACCGTGTGTATTGTGGTGATTGCATATGCAGCTGAGGTTGTACCGTCTGGCAACTTCAAGCAAGACCCATCAACCCACAATTTCCCGTCTACATCTGGAAGGGGCGTATCTTGCAAATCAATACGACCCTTTGTCTGTTCTTCAGTAAGGAATATGCAATCATGTGTTTCTTGTGACTGAGACCGGCCCAGCGGGAAAGCCCCTGCAACATAGAAGCTGGCTCCGAATGGAGCCGGCGGTGTTGCAGGGGTGCGACGGGTGCAGTAGCACCCGTCGCAATTTTCACTGTCTGCAAAGCAGACAGTGAAAATCTTCATGGGGCCCTGTTAGGGGGCCCCTGCACTGCCCATGCCAGTGGCATGGGCAGTGCAGGGGCCCCCAGGGTCCTCACGACACCCGTTCCCGCCATCCTGGTTCTGGCGGTGTAAACCGCCAGAAACAGGCTGGCGGGAAGGGGGTCGGAATCCCCATGGCGGCGGGGTTCCCCTTTTCTGACCGCGGCTTTACCGCCACGGTCAGAATGGCCCTGGAAGCACCGCCAGCCTGTTGGTGGTGCTTCCGTGGTCCTCGGCCCTACGAAGTGCGCAAAAAACAGGCATGCCAAAAAATAGTGCAGAATATGCAGTATTATAATCAAAGTAGCACTTAAGGTACCTCTAGTACGATGTGCCGTTCAAATCAAAATTAAATTGGAGAAAATTCTCCTCATTACCTGCCTATATAAATGGCAATTTATATATTAATTTAAAGGACACAAATTGACAGTTACCAAAAACACGAGAGCCACAGTAAGTGTTGCTAAACTACATTACCAAACAAAGGCATCAAAACCCACAGTAAGTGCCGTAAAATGGCTCTTACCAATCACAGGGCATCCAGGTTCCAACTGCCAAGTTCTAAGATCGACCAAATGGTCACTGCATGGCGAATCAACAGTAGAGATTTCAGTTGAGGACCGGTGCCACCTGGATGGTCAGATCAGAAAGAAGGGAAAAATGCCGTGGTTGCCAAGACTCGGGTCTCCTCGGGCATCGATCGTTCCCAGCGAGATCCCAATCCTTCGTCGCGACCAATCCTTCGGGCATCCGGGTCGTCGATGAGTCCCTGTTCGGGAGCCAATTTGTCAGAGTAAGCCTCAGCAAGGTCTTCTAGTGCAAGGGGTTCGCCCTTCTCTGCACAAAGTCCTCAGACCATATAGGAAGAAGTTGGCAGAGAAACTGAAATAAAAGACAAAGTTTATTAAACCTTAAGAGGTGGTACTACAGTTCAAACAGCACCCTTCGGTACTGTTTGAAGTAGCACACCGAACTAAAAGAGCATGGTCCTTTTATACCCACGCAGGGGCTCAAAAGAAGGTGGTACAATCATAGAAGCAAGACTTCTATACATGTAAGGTCATATGGAAACGCACAGTCGATAAGTAGGAGTAGCTAACAGTTTTCAAGAACTAGTAGACACATTACTGTTTGTTACTAATTACTAATAGCTGCAGACCCCACTGGGCATATGCGAAAGTGGGGGATTCTAAATATAACTTGTTCGCTAGACAGATTTCAAGAGGAGTTAACAGGAAGGTAGGACAGAGCACATGGCGAGCACATAGCAGCATGTGGCAGAGAAAATGGCTGCCATGAATACTATTGGATTCTGCGAAATGTTCACGATAGTTGTTAAATACAAGATGTCTTCTGCTAATGCTTAATCTAATTGCTGCTAAATTACAACAGGGGGGACTGCTTTCCATGATCTGGCAGAAAGGATGAGCGTATAAATAGCAGGCAAAAAGTGAGACCCAGACATACCAGAGGACCTCGAGCTGAGGTGGAGGAACGGCAGAGCTTGGGCGTCGCCATGGCGTGCTCCGCGCTGGGCGGACTGCTGCCCTTGCTCACGTGAACGGCTTGGGGCTCGCCAGGGGGTCACGCTAGATTGGGGAAAACCAAAAAAAAGAAAGATATGCCCAGTGATCCCAGATCACAGCAGGATGGGCTTCCCCCCCCAGCCGGGTCGACACAGTCAACAGCTGCGGGTAGCCTGATGAGAGGTCCTCCTTAGGGGGACATCATGCTGGCTATCACGTCCTCAAGGGAAAGCCTGGAGTCCAAAATCGACATGCTAGCGGTGGACCTGGGACTGCTGATAGAGGACCAACGCCGACTGGCAGAACGGGTAACGACAGCCGAAAGAACAGTGGAGGAGCATCGGCCTGAGCTGATGGCGACTGGGGATTGTGTAACCGCCTTTTGGGAAGCAGGTCGGGACCCTCCTGGCCCGCACAGAGGATGCCGAGAACAGATCACAGAGGAACAATATTCGGGTAGTTGGCCTGCCTGAAAAAGTTGAGCAACAAAACTTACCTGATTATCTGGAGAGATGGATAACTGAGGAGGTGGCGCCAGCGGGCCTGTCGCGTTTCTTTGCCTTCGAGAAGGCACACAGGGTGTCAGTGAGGGCTCCGCCTCCGGGGGCCCCGCCGAGACCGATAGTAGCTCGTCTACTGCACTTTAAATTCCGCGATCATATACTTGCGCAGGCTAGAAAAGAGGGGGAACTTAGGGCCAGATGTAGGTAGGAAAAAATGTGCGAGTCGGCAATTGCGATTCAATGCGAATCGCAATGTCCGACTCGCAAAATGGGATCCAAGAAAAAAAAGTGACAACAATTTGCGACTCGCTGTTAGCAAGGTCGCTTTTTGCGACGTCGCTAAAAGCGAACTTGCAATTTGCGAGTCGGGTGTCGCAAATTGCGACTGGCCCGCAAATTGCATGCAGGTGCAGCATAACTGTTGGAAAAACACTTCCTGGCTCTTGCTGATGACATCAGAACCAGGAAGTAATCAAATACACCTGGGAGGAAGGAGGACCACGCCCTTTTCAAACTGCTGTGCAACAACCAGGAGAGAGGAGCTGCTGCTACCATGGAGGACACAGGCAGTGCAGGGAGGAAAAGAAAACTCATGTTTTCTGAGAAAGAACTTGAGGTGCTAACTGAAGAATGCTGCCAGCACCATGACCAACTTTTTGGCAAGGCAGCCCTGAGTGTCCCAGACACTGAGAAGAAGAAGATCTGGCTGCAAATCCAGGACCGGATCAATGCCATTGGGGTGAGCCACCGAACCCTGGATGAAATTAAAAAAAGGTGGTACGACCTGCGCTCCAGAACAAAGGAGAGGGTGGCAGAGCGGCGCAGGGAAATGAGGGGCACAGGAGGAGGCCCATCCACCATCCCACCACCCAGAGCCATGGAAGAATTGGTGGAGCAGACCCTGGAGCCTGAGGCTGTGTCAGGAATTGGAGCATTGGACACTTCTGCGCAAGGGACATCCAAAAGTGAGTACCATGAAATATGCATTCACATCTACAAATGCAGTATCCACACTCTCCAGTACACAGCAGCAGGCACAACCAGACTAGCTCCATTCCAGACTAGCAACCACTAGAATGGTGCATTATGGGCAATGTACTACAGTAGTCAGCATATAGGCAAATGTTTATTATGAGGCATACAACAGATGTGAGAGACTAACAATGTGTTCCCTATGTCCCACAGGTCTCCCACACGACACCCCCAGCAGCCACACCATCCAGGGAGGAGACAACAGGCCACAGGCAGTGCAGGAGGCTGCAGCAGATATTCCAGGGCCCAGCACGACACCACCACAGTCCCCTCCAGAACAAGTGCAGGACATGGAGGAAGGACACACGACCTCTGGCCCCAGCCCCACAGTAAGACGTCCAGAGCCAGCAGCACAACCACCTCGCAGACGCAGATGCCAAGTTCAGGCGGTGCCCCAGGAGGACATAGGGGAGGCAGCAATGTCTGTAGTCGAGGCATCCCTCCTTACCGGTCAGCGCCTGCAAACAAGACAACTGCGGTTGATATCAGGTGCTTTGCAGAGACTTGAAAATAACATGACCCATGGCTGGGCTGATGTGAACTCGCAGTTCACAAGACTCAATGACAATGTGAGCGAACTCACCCAGTCCATCCGCCAAGTAGTGACGGAACTGGTGGCTGATAGACGCAGCGCAAGGCGCAGCGAGCGCCACCTAGTCACACGCTTTGACCGCATGGCAGCGTCCATTGGGCGTCTTGCTACGAATACTACTGGCCTGTCAAGACGGACCGTGAGTCTGCAGGTCAAACTTGGCCACTTTGCTGGGGATGTGTCACAGGGACTAGGCCGCATCAGCCACGCAGTGGACATGTTGGAAGCAAGGGGCACAGGTGAGACCCCTCAGGACAGTTAGGAGGGGTCCACTATCAGCAGTGTGTCTGCAAGTGACTCACATGTGCTAAGGAGTAGAAGTACACGGCAGGGGTCAGCAGACCCACCTGGGATGAGCCATGCTGGGCGAACAAGGAGGAGGGTGTAGGCCATAAGACAGCATGACTCATGAGGCACATGAAGTCAATGTGTCCTCATTAAGATTGGACATGTGCAGCCCCTTACGGACAGAATTTTTCTTTCAACATTTGGTTCACAAATAAAAAGATTTTGTTTGTTCCACTACACAACTGGGCTCTGTTTGTGTGACATCAGTGAGTGCGCTGACAGTTGCCACGTACCTGCCAAAGTATTGGGTTGCAATGTGGTCCCGTCTCTGTCTGCCTTGATTTGCAATGCTTCTATCCCCAGGCTGGCGATGTGGTAGCTCTTGCTCCTCATCCTCAGAATCTGGGTCTTCAAGGGTGAGATGTAGCCCACGTCTGGTGGAAATGTTGTGTAGGATAGTGCATGCGCCAATGATCTTGAATGCTGTTACTGGGGCATACTGGAGCGCACCTCCACTTCTGTGGAGGCATCGGAATCTTGCCTTTAACAGTCCAAAGGTCCTCTCAATGACAGTTCTGGTCCGCCGATGTGCACTGTTATATCGCCTCTCATTCTCATTGCCAGGTGTTAGGTACGGGGTAAGTATCCATGGTCTTAGCGCATATGCACTGTCACCTGTTTGGCAAAAATAAGCAATGTTAGCAGGGCATGGATGGTTTCTACAGTGAACTGTGTGTATTGCTTCAGGGTGTATTCAGCAATACCTAATAGATATCCGTCTCCGAACTCCCCCACGTTCTAGGCGTTGGTGTATCCCACTGTGCCTGAAAATGTATGAGTCCTGTGTACTCCCTGGAAATTTGGCTACAATGTCAGTGATGACATTATGGGCGTCACATACCACCTGGATGTTCAGTGAGTGGGTACATTTCCTATTGCGGAACACATATTCCAGATTTGCAGGAGGGCAGATTTGTATATGTGTCCCGTCCACACACCCTATTACATGAGGGAAGTTGGCAATTCTGTAGAAGTCCAACTTGGTGCTGTTAATTTCTGCCTCATTCCTGGGTAGGTATATGCATCTGGACATGTGTGTGAGTATGGCATCTAGGAAACATCTGAGGAATCGTGAAAGTGCACTTTGGGATAATCCACCTGCCACAGCAATCACCCCCTGATAGCTACCCAAGGCCAAGAGGTGCAGTGAGCATAGCACTTGCACATGTGTGGGGATGGCGCTGCCGCGCATAGTCTGGCGTTGAAGCTGTGGATTGAGTAGTTCAATTAATTCTAATATTGCTGCACTGCTGAGTCTGTATTTGTCATAAATCTCCTCCTCAGTTTGTTGGAAAAGTGTCTGCCTGCTTCTGTATATCCTCTCCTGTCTCTGGCTACTCCTCCTCCTCTGCTGGAAGGCGTGGACTCTCTTCCTCCTTGCTATCACATATAGTTCAGCCTTTTTGAGTAACCCAGATGCCTTCTGGGTCTCCTTTTATACTTTGGTTCTGGTTACCACCTGCTCTGACTTAGTGGTATTTGGGTCTGCAAAATGGGCTTTTTGCGACTTGTCGCAATTTGCGACTGGCGTTTGCATGTGGTTTGCGACTCGCAAATTGCGACTTCCTATTTGCGGTTCGCAAAATCAGGTTGCTATTTTTGCGAGTTGGTAATGGCTCGCATCGCAATTTGCACTTCGGAAATGGGATTTTTGTATCCCATTTCCGATTTTGCGGTGTCGGAAATTGCGATTCGGGCCATTTGCGACTCGCAAAACTTTGCTACATCTGGCCCTAAGAGTAGAGAACAATATTGTGATAATTTTTTCTGACTTTTCCGGCGAAGTGCAGCGACAAAGAGTGACTTATCTGGAAGTCAAGAGGTACCTACGAACATTAAACATCAAGTATGCTATGCTCTTCCCCTCTACGCTGAGAATATCGGACGGCGGAGAGGTGAGATTTTTTCGCACACCCCAAGAGGCAAGAGCCTGGAAGGATGAACGAGAGGGCCCTACGGGAACGGGAGGGCACCGGGCGCCCAGATCCAGGGGTGGTCAACCCCGAACAGGAGGATCAACGTGGGGGAGTGGTGCCCACCGCGGAGGAGAGCCGAGACGAACATCAGAGAGTTGTGGTGCGATGGCATCGCTGAGTGGAGGGGATACAAGCCAGAGTTTGGCGATTACGCGGAAAGGAGCACGACGGTCAGGCTCTGATTCTGACTCTGAAAGCTCAGTGGCCACTAGTGTGGAGCTGCCGGTGGTGACACTGAGAACTGCTGAGGATATCATATGACATGGTGCCCAGGAACAGCGCATTTATTGCGAAGCCCTGGAATGGCGACGCTTCCAAACATTGACATAGCGCAGGGTAGTACAGCCTTCAAGATCTCAACAGGGGCTGCCTTGGTGCTGGCTGGTCCGTCTGCCTCGAATACCCATTACACCCACCAAATAAACATTGACTTTGATTTGTAAAAGTTTGGATGGGGGACTGTTCTCATGCCTGTCCTGGGGAGGGGGAGTTGGGGAAGTTTTTATTAGATTTTGGGACGCCTGCCGAAGGCCACTCCCACGAGGAAGAAATGGCCCTGACTGCTGCTACCCTGATGTGGCTGCACATGTCCAAGGCGAGCAAAGACATAAAAGGACTGAAAATTTCCTATGGGTAGCCTACACAAATACCAAGTGATCTCTTGGAATATACAGGCATGCATAATATGGCTAAGTGATACAAAGTATACTCCTACCTACGTAGGAGGGGAGCACACATAGCAATGTTACAGGAGACTCACCTGTAGGCGGCAGAGGGCATGGGGCTGCAGAGGAGATGGAGGGGCCAAGTTTTTTATACAACCTACTCAGCATATGCAAGGGGAAACCTGATTTGGATAAGACCAGGAGTACCGTTCCAAAAGACTAATACACTAACTGATCCGGATGGGCGATATGTGGTGGTCACGGGTTGATTAGGAGGGCGGGACCTCATGTTGATAAATATATATGTGCCTAATGTGGATCAAGGCACATTCCTCGATCAAATATCACACACACTAGATCCTCACTTATTACAGGCAGTGCTGGTTGGGGGAGATTTCAACTGCTTGGCCAGACCGGGGCTTGACAGATCTCACCCTCCCTTGCGGGATTCCTCAGTTAACACCCTAGCTAAAAAATTCCTAGAGTGGCAAAGTAGGTGGCTGCTAGTAGACTCGTGGAGAATCCTTAATCCCCAGGCCAGGGATTATTCTTACCAATTCGCAGTGCATGATCTGCATGTGAGACTGGACACCTTCCTATCCACACCTGCTGTACACACCCAAATTAGAGATATAGAGTATTTGGGAAGAACCCTCTCTAATCACAATCCTGTACTTTTACATTTGTCATGGACATGGGCTACCCCCTGTATACCCACCTGGCGCCTTAAACCCGATTTCCTTGAAGACCCGGCACACCGAGACCAAATAAGGGAATGCATTACGCAGTACTTTGAGGACAATGCGGCTACAGCCCCTTCTCCTCAAACATCATGGGAAGCGTTCAAGATGGTGATACGGGGACGCTGTATTGCTGCATCAATGGGGGTTAGGAGAACATTACTACGTGAAATCGATTTAGGTGAGACAGAGCTCTGATCTGTGGAGAAGATGAGGCTGGAGCACCCTGAGCTGCAGTGGAAGCTCCAGTGGGCCAGAGAGAGGGTCACTGAGCACACAGAAAGGCTCCGCTGCTTTAATCACAAACAGTACATGGCAAGGGCACACGCGGAAAGGGATAAAGCGGGAGCGCTATTGGCATAGTTGGCCAACCCTGCCAAGCGGGATTCCCCCATCACAGAGAATAGCACACCCTCAGTACTAGGCTCTACAGACAAACTGAAATCAACCATCACTTCCTCGAATATTACACCACCATTTCTACTAGTACACCACATGGGGAGGGAGAGGATGTACGAGCATTCCTGGATGCACTATCACAACCACAAATTAGCGGAGAGGGAAGCACTGAGGGGCGATATTAAGGCGTCTGAAATTAATGATGCCATTAAAGGACTGGCCATGGGGAAAACACCTGGAACAGATGGCCTGCCCATTGAGTTCTACGCCACATACGCAGAGGAACTGATCCCTACACTTGCACATCTGTACATTGAGTCATGTGCAATGAAACGACTCCCACACTCCACAGGTGAAGCCCTGATTATCCCCTTGCTGAAACCAGGCAAGCCGCCCGATGAATTCGGATTAAAAGATCCTAAACCGGATACTGGCAACTAGATTGCTCCCACACATGACCTGACTGGTACACCCCGATCAGGTGGGCTTTATCCCTACTAGGAACACTGCCCAGAAAATACAGCATGTTATCCATATTGCGGACACCATTGCCCCACTTGTGGGCACGGCGGTAGTATTGTCCGTAGACATTGAAAAAGCATTTGACTGCCTAGATTGGGATTATTTATGCACGGTGCTGGCCCGTATGGGCCTAGGCGAGGGTTTTATCAACTGGACGAAGCTGTTATACACGAGTCCCAAAGCAAGAGTTAGAACTGGCACCGTTATATAGGAACAGTACCCAGTGGAGAGGGGCACCAGGCAGGGTTGCCCTCTGTCGCCTTATTGTTTGCTCTAGCGATGGAGCCGCTGGCTGCCCAGGCCCGAAAGGCCACCTGGTACCAGGGACTACTGCAGGGTGCCTGATGCCACAGAATAGCGCTTTATGCAGATGACCTGCTCCTGTTTTTACAGAACACTGGCCTGGAGCTGGGGGGAACTCGGAACCTGTTGTTGTTGTTCGGCCGACTGACAGGCCTGGGGGTTAGCTGGCAGAAGTCACTCCTGTTCCCCCTATCTGTGAGCTGTGATCCCCCTGGGGAGATGGGGAATGTAAGGTGGGAGCCCTGCTGCATGCCCTACCTGAGAGTTAAAATCTATCACTCCAGACCCAACCTCCTAAAGGGTAACATAGGGAGCGCCATCTGGGTCCTGCGAGCCAATATGAGCTTCTGGGGCTTGCTCCCACTCTCGGTGGCTGGGCGGATAGCAATCACCAAGATGGTAGCACTGCCAAGGCTATTGAACTAGATTCCATGCTCACGGCATTTATCTGGGGTAGTGGGAGATGTAGGGTGGCACTAACCAATTAAAATGACCTCGGGCAGAGGGGGGGCTGGCAGTCCCGGACTTAGAGGCCTACTACCTGGAGGCCCAGCTGCAATGGTTGACCCGGTGGGTGGCGGAGCGAGGTGCTGGAGAAGGGAACGCGGACATTGCGCCCCTCCCCCGGATCAGGACTTGCGAGAATGTTCTACGGCAGAAGGGCCGTTGGGCCCAAGTTTGCGCCTGAGGCTGGTGTCCTCTGTTGGTGTTGGAGACGCTGTCTCCTAAGAGCGGGCTTGGCCGCACCATATGCACCCGGGATCCCAATGGCTTGGCTTCGATGGCTGCCCCGGGCTGGAGATTGGAGGGGTCTTGTATCCTGGGAGGAGGCGGAAGCCTTGCAGGTGGGGGATTTATACTGGGGGGTAACCTCCTGCCTTTCGAGGACTTCCGACAGGACCATGACCTCCCATGGAGTCATTTCCTGATGCACCAGGCAGTCACACGTGTCATTCGGGAGCACTGGAGGGCGGGCGGCGAGGAACCCGTGCCTCATCGTCTCAGTTCCTATCTATTAACGTCCGACGGGCTGCGGAAAGCTGTTACAGGCTTATACAGAGCGATCTGTGCAGGAGAACAGAGGCCTCTCGAGGACCTGCAACATAAATGGGAGGCGGACTTGGGGATCCCAATACCCGAAGGTGATTGGGCCCAAATACTGGAAAGGGTGCCGAGAATGTCCAGAAACGCCAGGTTTCAACTCATACAATTCTATGTCTTACACAGAGCCTATCTTACCCCTCGGAGACTGCAAGATCATCTCCTAGTACTAGAAGCGAAATGCCCTTGTTGCGGGGCTGAAGCAGCAGACTTCATGCATATGATGTGGTCCTGCCCCAACTGCGGAACTACTGGAACACAATGGTGAGGGACGTCGCGGACATCATAGAGAGCGATATAGCATGTACTTCTGCCCATTGCTTGCTGCATTGGTTTCCTCATACCCCCAGGAATAAAGCAACTACAAGGTTTCCGGACCTCACATTTATACTAGCTAAACAAGAGTTGACGAAGAATTGGAAAAGCCCATCGGGTCCCCATCTGTTAAGTTGGAGGATGGAGCTGAGAAAATGGTCAGAATGCGAGAGATTAGTTCTCCTCATGGAACTTGGGAAGGGAAGAGGCTCTCCTGAGCTAAAGGAGGCCTGGGAACGGCTAATGGTCACATTGCATGCTGAGCCTTCGCACACTCATGCGGAAGAAGCAGAGTCGGATGCTTCACCCCCGGAGACCGAGACAGCTCACCCATACACTTGCCAGACAACTGAATTAGGAACCAGGGCATAGGCCAGAACCATTTAACTGGTATTTATTGCGCGACAAACAGGGGTAGTATAGATCACAGAACAGCGGGGACTTTCAGTACAAGGAGTGGGTTGGTGGGTGGCAGGGTTCTGGGCGAGAGTTAAGAGTTACATAAGTTACATGTTAAATTCACCACAATATATTGTCGAGGGAGAGACCACACTACCGTTGACTATATACTTAGACAATAGTACCCAGACTCCATCAGATAAGAGATAGGGACCAAGAAGGGAGGTACACTGGGTCACTATTTATTAAGGTACCACAACATGAAGAGAGTTTTTGGTATGTGATATTCATCATAGTTAAGATTCTGGATTTATAATACATGTACACTGTCAATCCTTTACTAAATGTACCTACGTACTTATATTGTGAAATTAATAAAATTTGTTTAAAAAAAAAAAAACTGATTTATGTCCTGCCTGCAATGATGCTATGGAATCTGTCGAACATTTTATGTTTTTCTACCCAGTGTATGCCCTTCCCCGGCGCAAGGGGATTTGTACAGTTTGCCGGAATTGGGGCATAACACAATGCGGCATTGCCTGAAGGATTTTGAAGAGTGATACTTCGACTGCTCTAATTTTTGCTGTTAGCAAGTTCCTTGTGGCTGCATTGCATATACGTACTCGTTTTGTAAAATTTTTATATTCTGTAAATATGTATGTTATTGTACAATAAATAAGAGGTTTTCATTCCACTGTAAATATTGACTGATGTTTTTAACTTATTTTTATGTTCTTTATTTATCTATTTATATTTTACTTCCCTTTTTATCCAATTCGTAATTTTTGGATCACTGGTTTCTTTTTATTGCTTTGATGGTTATATGTGACCGAATAAAGCTTGTGTTATAAGATAAGAACTACTGCTAATAAGGCAGATTCAGTACTATGGAAGGCTCTTAAGCCATTTTGGGGGTCTTTACAACCCTGGCAGTCTTTGACCGCCAGGGCTGTTTCGGAGGAAGCACCGCCAACAGGCTGGCGGTGCTTCACAGGGGATTACGACCACGGCAAAAGCGCTGCGGTCGCACTGCCGGGAGCGGCGGTTTCCCGTCACAGTGGTCCCGGCGGTTTTAATCCGCTAGGGCAGCGCTGCCCAGGGGATTACGAGTCCCCCTCCCGCAGGCCTTTTCATGGCGGTTTGAAAAAGGGGCAGTAGTTAGCTGACACCTTTGCATTAGCATTCAGCTTTTTTAAAATATGCATAACATGTGCAGATTTCCCCTCCTGAGGATCAGCAGCTAGGGTCAGCGATTGGTTGCAGAATGATTTAAGAGTAGGAGCAAGAAGAGTGGATAGAGTAGAAATTACATGAGGAGGACAGAGATTAGAGGGAGAGCGTAATCTAGCTTTAGCTAGCAGATCTCGTAACTAAGTTTGAATGATAGGCTCAAACCATTTGAGCACTACTGAAGTGTCTTCGCCGAGAAGGTTTTACAAAAAGTTGGTGGGGAATGTGGCAGTGGTACAAAAATGTAGATAGATGTTTTCAATTATTGTTTCCAAATAGTTGGGCAGAGTGTCACATAGTGTTTGAGAAGCAGGGATGGCTGAAGTGCAGGTGAATTCATAAAGGACCTTTACTAATTCTTTAGCTGAATTTCTCACTTGATCAATCCGATTGATGGTATCTTTTCTGTGACTTTTTTGATTTTGCTATGGTAGTCACCTAATGCTAGTTTATATTTGGTTTTGTTGATGACAGATTTTGAAGCGCTCCATCTTTGTTCTAATCTTCTACGGCTCTGACTTGTTAAGCCTCAATTCCACTGAGAGCCAGGGGACATTATATTTGCTGGTTTTAGGAATATGTTTATACAGTGCAACTATATCTTGTGCTTGGAAGAGGGAATCTTGTAACAAATCTAAAGAAGAATTCATGGCTTGAGTGTTTTGTAGGTTAGGTGCACAGAAATCAGAATTAAATACCCTAGGGTGACCTGCTTCTATGGTCTCGATCTCAAGCAATCTTTTATTTTTGGTTTTGAAAAACTGACCCTGACTGGAATCTGAAACTGATAAAATAATGATTGTTCCATGTTAAGGGCTCTGAAGTGTCAGTGTGAAAGAGCCCATAATTAGTAAAAAATAAGTTCCAAAAATCTTTTGTAGTCGTGGGGAGGAGGAAAATATACTAGTGCACCTTTCAATAGGTACCCTGGTAGGTTTCCAGCATAAAGACATATCTGCACCCAGTCTGAAAGTAGATCATCGATTATCCTACCATTAGGGAACCCAGAAATGCAATGGCTACTCCTCCTCCAGACTTGGATTTCCTGTTAAGTCTAGCCAACTTGTTGTTGGACTGGAAGAATCCTTGCAGCAGAGAGGATGCACCAGTTCTGCTCTGGGTTGACCCTCGCAGCAGAGTAGATACATCAGTTCTGCCGGGTTCACATGTGGGATGGCAGAGCAACTTCAGACCCACTTCCAATGGTCCAGGATTGGAATAGTACCACTAGGCAGGGTAGAACTCACAGTTGCAGAATCCAGGTGTTGGCTAGAAGAGACTAACCCTTGGAGTCACTCTGTTGGTCCTGGGCACAGTTTGCAGGTCCAGTCCTTCTCACCTAGGCAAGAAGGCAGCAGGCAGCAAGTCAGCAGAGCAGGCAGCAATTATTCAGGGCAATAGTCCAGCAGAGTGGCAGGCCTTTCAGCAGAACAGCAATTCTTCTTCCTGGCAGAGTCTTCCAAAGTTTCAGATGTGTACTGAAGAGTTGGTGTCTGAGGTCCAATATTTACACCAGGTGCCTTGTTTGACTTGGAAGAAGCTTCAAGAGGTTTCCCCTTAAAGTGCACATATTTGTGCCAGGCAAAAGGTTGATTTTGCCATGTTGAATAGGGAGCTTAAATCTGCCCAGACAGGCTATCAAGGCAGGACTGAGAAATGTTTAGGGCTACTTAAGTGTGTGGCACAATAAGTGCTGCAGGCTCAATGGTAACATTAATTTTACAGGTACAAGTACATTAAATATGCCAATTGGGGACAAGCCATTGCTACAATATTTTATGGAGTGAGCACATACACGTTAGCACTGGTTAGCAGTGTAAAGTGCACAGCATCCTAACACTAGCAAAAACAACATCAGCAAAATTGGAGGAGGAAGGCTAAATATATATTTAACAGGTCTGAAAGGTCTAAATTCTTGCTCTCTGTTTTATAGTACGCTCTCTATTTTTTGACCTTCAACACTTTTCTTGAAATATATATGCACAGTCCTTGATCATTGAAAATTAAGAATCTTCATAAATCAAATATTCTTGTCCTCCTCTTTCCATTCTTTCATATATATTTTCTTCATCAGGTGAGGGTTTATGTCAATGATGGTTCTCAAACAAAGACATAAGCAAAATATAGGAAAATATATTTAAATAACCTGTATTAATCTATGAATTTTAAATGCATATGTGAATTTTTTAATATAATAAAATATCCATTATTTTGTGAAATTCACACTTATTGTCTAACAAGCATTGGCAAAGCCAATAGATCATGCCTATGGTACCTATTTGCTTTGGCAATGATCTTTAGCTGTACTGTTCAGCTGTGTAGCTGCTCTGAAGCATGGGTGAAAACAATTTTACAAAAACACTCTGTCAATGAAAATGCATCATTTTTAGGTGTACTGCAACATGGATATAAACACCTACAAAATAAGGCAAGTATTTATTTTACCAACCCTAGATGGATTGGTATAGAGCTAATGGTTTTTTGATATAGCACTATTTTGCTTTTTTCAAAAATACAAAACAAATTGAAAATGGGGAGCAGGCAAGAAACAAGACAACATGTAGAGAACGAGGGAGAGCAGTACAGCAAGATGCGGATGGGGAGAGGAGGATAAATGAGAGGCAGCAATTATGAAGCACAAGAACAATGGAGGATGGGCTGGTGGGCTGGTAGGGGTGGGGAAGCACATAGATAACAGAGAGTGGGCAGGAAAACAGATAACGGATGTAGCACAGATGGGATGAGGAAGGTCACGGACTATAGAGTGTAGTGGGCAGCAGCGCAAAAGCACACAGACAATAGAGGGCAGGTAGGGATGGATAACTATAGACAACAGTCGGTGGAAAGGCATGGATACGCAAGCCCACAGACAACTGAGAGGTGGGATAGCAAGAAAGGCAATGGAACGAAGGTAGTTGGAGAAACACCAGAAGAAGAAAGCCTACAGGAGCTGACAAAGCAGTAGCAAGCAAATGTGAGTGACAACAAAGCCAACTAATGATAAGGAATGTGTGAGCTCAAAGCCCACTGTAAGCAATATTAGGCCATTCCAAAACACACCTGTTTATGAAATCTGCATTTATAAATTAGCCAAGAAATATTCCTTGTTCTTGCAGAGTGCAAGTAATTTTTTTCTCTATGTTATGACTGAATCACCATTCTGAAAGATCTGCCAGGTTCCCAAAGCCAATTCATTAAAAGTCTCAATTTTTCTCTCATTGGGTCACTTATAGGTTCTGAGTAGTTTTCATTTTTTTTGTAGCTTTTGTAGCTTTAAACAGTACTTAGTTTTCCAAAATAAATAACTACACAGTGGTATGCAAAATTGTTTAAGGAAACCACCTCCTGTTTCCACTGCTAGTATGTTGTTCCTTCAACAACAGTCATGTTCCACTTCCACCACTGTCACTGGCCTCCCCCAACAGGATCTTTTTTAAATGATTACCAAGAGGCCACAAACACAAATAGAAATATAGACCTTAAATGCACTGATAAATAAATGTGCAGATCAATGAACTCTGGCATGCGCTCAAAGAGATAAGATGTAAATACAGCTGTGGTAGTCATAACGAGATGCTTACTAGAAAGAGAAATAGTCAGGCAAAGTCAGGCAAAGTGATGTTTATGCTGTGTTCACAGAGCACTTTGTGACACTTTACATTTGGGGAGTCACCTATCATGGGTCAATAAATCGTGGAGTCACCACCCAGTCGACCCCACCTTAGAAGTAGAGCTTTGTCAGAGCACAGAGTCCGCCAGGAACTCCAATGCAGCTGACATGCCACCCAAGCACAGAGCGGCTTCTTATTGAAGAGGGTCACAAGTGGAGAATCAACACCTTTTCAGATCTCTCCCTCCACACTTTGGGTCTACTAAGTCATTCTCGGAAATGAAAGCAGACTGTTCACAACAGTTATGCACAGTTAAGTCACTATTTTTGAAGTGGAAGCAGGAAGCATACATTTCTCACTAAAGTAAATATAATCTCCAGTTAAGTGCCTTGGTAGCAGTAATGGTATTTAAAGAAGAGCTAATTACATTAATTTTGCCGGCCTGGGTATGTTTCAAAGTCAGAATTCCTATAAACACTGCAGTAGAGGTGTGAGCAGAAAGTATGAGTGGTGAAACTCACCAGAAGTCATTCATTTTAGTTGATATTGGAACTGGGCCAGCAATAGTATTCCACAGTTTCCATGCATTTAATCACTGTCCCCGAGAGTTGGTCCATGATTGGCCCAGGTTTCTTTGGTCTTTGAGCTCATCAGTTTCTACTAGATGTGCTGGCTGATACAAGGGCACACATCACAATACAGAAGACAGGTAGGGAGTCTTGTAGACACAACACAGCAGTGCTGCACACATACCCAGAAGCCTGATCTTCCCTGTCCTCATTAACATTTTCTGAAATGCCACGAAGAAAACAATACTTTTTAGTCTGTGATTATTAGCCTCAATTAGCAGAGCTGGAACTGTATAGGCCACAAAGGTGCAATATAGCACAAAAGTGGTTCCCTCATTATCTCCTTGAAGAATGGGGGGTGAATGACGGGCACATGGTGGCAAAGTAGTACAACCCTCCCCTATGTCCTTGGATTCCCTGTCTACACCTGTCAAAAGGGTGACTTATCTCTCCATAGCCCCTTTCTCTTATACATTTTATTTGTTTTAAAGCACTGGTAAAGGCTGGTTTTACTAATCCACTCATCTAGTCACATAAAATATAGATCTGTTCTTTGCAGCAAGAACATTAACTCTCTGCGCTACTTTATAGTGAATCAAAATTGCCACTAGACAAAACTCTGATCCCTCTGTTAAAGCAGGAATATTAATCACAAGAGCAATCATTACATTTGTATTTCTGTCTGAAAGCTGGAGGCACAAGGAACTCTGCATTAGGTGCTTTTAAATCATACGTTTTTGTCAAACATAGGGCCATATTTATACTTTTTGACGCAAAACTGCGCTAACGCAGTTTAGCGTCAAAAAATTTAGCGCCGTCTAACGCCATTCTGAAGCGCCATGCGGGCGCCGTATTTATTGAATGGCGTTAGCCGGCGCTACAAGACCGGCGCTGCCTGGTGTGCGTGGAAAAAAACCACGTACACCAGACAGCGCCGGCGTAGGGGGAAAATGGCGTATGGGCGTCTTAAAATGGGGCAAGTCAGGTTGCGTCGAAAAAATCGTCTTAACCCGACTTGCCCCATTTTTTAACGACGCCCATCCCCCATCAACATGACTCCTATCATTGTAAAGATAGGAGTCATGCCCCCTTGCCCAATGGCCATGCCCAGGGGACTTCTGTCCCCTGGGCATGGTCATTGGGCATAGTGGCATGTAGGGGGGCACAAATCAGGCCCCCGTATGCCACAAAAAAAAAAATATATATACTTACCTGAACTTACCTTAATGTCCATGGGATGGGTCCCTCCGTCCTTGGGTGTCCTCCTGGGGTGGGCAAGGGTGGCAGGGGGGGTCCCTGGGGGCAGGGGAGGGCACTCTGGGCTCATTTTGAGCCCACTTGTCCCTTAACGCCATGCCTGACCCAGGCGTTAAAAAGCGGCGCAAATGCGCCGTTTTTGGCCACGCCCACTCCCGGGCGTCATTTTTGCCCGGGAGTATAAATACCACGTAAAGGCCTGGGAGTCATTTTTTAAGACGGGAACGCCTCCCTTGCATATCATTAACGCAAGGAAGGGGTTCACGCTAAAAAATGACGCCCACTCCGGGCACTTTGGCGCCCGAAGCGTCTAACGCCATAGTATAAATATGGCGTTAGTTGGCGTTAGTTTAGCGTCGAATTTGCGTCGAAAAAAACGACGCAAATTCGGCGCAACCAGAGTATAAATACGGCCCATAGTGCCCCCCTCTGAGGTCAGTGCCCCCCCCCCAGGTCAGCAACCAATGCCGCCAAACCAGCTGCACTGCCATAAAGCCAGGCTCTGGCTCCATTCTTAGTCTGAGTTGCTTTAAGCCCTAAACAGCTTTAAAGGGTACACCCTACTAAGAAAAAACTAACTTCTGCCCAAGCACTTAAGTTTAGTAGCGGAACAAAGACATAGCCACTCCCATCTTACGAATTGCTATTAAAAAGCCTGTCCCAACTTCGCCCAAAGCTGAGTCATCCTATCAAACACATTTGTAAACCAGTGGATGACCTTAGATGTCATTTAGGGATCACAAGGTGTTGCAGCTGTGACCCCTAGCTTGCCCTTTGCAACTCCTGGCACTGCATTTGCGACCCCTGGGCCCAGAGCTGGCAAAATCAGTGCCAGAAACACAGGGGCACCTTGTCCTCATGGACATTAGTTGGGAGTCCAATCTCCTTGTATTTTTTACTTCTCAAATAGTGAAAATACTAAATTATTCACTATTAGAGTGATGAAAAACTGGACAAAAATGGAGCACAATTATCAAGAATATAACCTTCCCTGGCAGCTGAGGTAAGAAATAAAAATGCTTTTAAATGTATGTTGTGTGCATGCATGCAGATGAGAGTGTGCTTATGTGGAAAAGAGTGTGTGTATGTGTGATTGTGTATTAATGGCACGCCCACAGCAACACCCATTGTGCGCCCCTTCCAAGCAAAGTGCTGAGTGTGAAGGGGCTGTATTCACAAAAATTGTCTTAACACCATCTTGTAAATAAAGTGCAGTGCACAGCGCTGCGGAGCGTCACTATAAGTGAAGCTCGGGTGGCACTAGGGGCTTTTAAATATGCCCCTTTGTATTTAGAGGCATTACTTCAGATTTATCTATATTAAGTTTTTATCCAGAGACTTCTGAATATTGATGTTACTGATCGAAGAAATATGTGTGCGAGGATTCTGATTTGAAAATGTAAAGTAAAATATTGTCTACATAAGCAGTAAATTTAACAGGGGAATCTATATTTTGAAATCCAGAGAAGTTGTCAGAGTGTTTGACCCTATGTAAGAAAGGTTCTAGTGCTAGTATGAAAAGTAATGGGGAACGGTGACAACCCTGTCATGTACCCCTGTTTAGAGATAAGTATGGGGATTGCATGCCATTGACTGATACAGAGGAAAGTGGAGAAGAATATGAAAAAGTGATTAATTTAATAAATCCTGCGCTGAAACCATGCCAATGTAAAGCCTGCATTAGGAACATCCATTTGACTCTGCAATCACCACTAAAGAATGTGTGAGTTTAGGAGCCTAGCGAGAATGTTGAGGAAAACACACATATAATCCATTAGATTCCTACTTTTGACAAAACTGGATTGTTCGACATCAACTAAATCAGGTATAATATAATTTATTTTAATGGCAAGTGCCATTGCAAAGATTTTACAGTCTGTATTTATTAGCAAAATGGAATGATAGTTTCCACACCAAGATAAATCTCTGTCCTTTTCAGGGATGACGCATATCATCGCTTCTGTAAAAATACTAGGGGGGTGATTCTGATTCTGGCGGGCGGCGGAGGCCGCCCGCCAGAATTCCGCCCCCATTATACCGCTCCGCGGTCAGAAGACCGCAGAGGGTATTATGAGTTTTTCCCTGGGCTGGCGGGCGGTCTCCAAAAGACCGCCCGCCAGCCCAGGGAAAAACTCCCTTCCCACGAGGATGCCGGCTCGTAATCGAGCCGGCGGAGTGGGAAGGTGCGACGGGTGCAGTGGCACCCGTCGCGTATTTCAGTGTCTGCAAGGCAGACACTGAAATACTTTGCGGGGCCCTCTTACGGGGGCCCCTGCCATGCCCATGCCATTGGCATGGGCACGGCAGGGGCCCCCAGGGGCCCCGCGACCCCCCCTACCGCCATCCTGTTCATGGCGGCTTTCCCGCCATGAACAGGATGGCGGTAGGGGGGGTCAGAATCCTCATGGCGGCGGAGCGCGCTCCGCCGCCATGAAGGATTCCCCCGAGCAGCGGTAAGTCGGCGGGAGCCCGCCGACTTGCCGCTTCTGACCGCGGCTGAACCGCCGCGGTCAGAATGCTCGTGGGAGCACCGCCAGCCTGTTGGCGGTGCTCCCGTGGTCGGTGGCCCTGGCGGCCACCGGCCGCCAGGGTCAGAATGACCCCCTAGGTCTTGTAGGTCTATTTTATTATTTTTGGAGGTACAATATTATGTTCTAATGCTTTAGTATGATTTAAAATGGAAGCTCAATGTTTTTTCATAGTTTTCCACTTATTGGAAACGTAATTAATGAGAAATCCTCTGGAAGCAGCCTTGAAAGCAACCCAGACAAATTGAAAGGAGGTCACACCTGTATCGTTATTGTTAGAAATGGGATCTCTGATAGGCAGTCAGTTTGCACTCTGTCCAAGCAGGGACCCTCACTCTAGTCAGGACAAGGGAGATACTCTGTCAGGAAAACTATTGCCAGCGTTGTTAAGTTCTTCCCTCAGCAAAAACAATTCCCCTTTTCCTTGTACCCACGTTGGTTGTAGCAGTGTCCTCACTCCCGGTGGCTCTTGCGGAGGCTGTTCTTAGAACTAGCTTCTTCAGGTTCAACTGCCACTCAAGATGGTGGCCGCAAATCCTTGTGAGGTCAGCGCTCTAGTGTTACTACCTTAGTCTCGTGCTGAAGCTTCCCTCCAGCTGTTTCTCTCTGGGAGTCCTGCACTTCACACATATATGTGTATATATATATATATATATATATATATATATATATATATATATATACATATATATACATATAAATATATATACATATATATATATATATGTACATATAAATATATATACATATATATATATATATATATATATATATATATATATATATATATATATATATATATGTATTATGCGTCACTCTAACCCTGAAAGGGCCTTGTTTTGATATATATGTATATATATATATATATATATATATATATATATATATATATATATATATATATATATATATATCTAGAGAGAGATATTCAAGAACTCTTTGCTTTGCAGACTTGTCAGTCTTAGAGACAAACCTCAGTGTTCAGACTAATTCCTAGTGACTATTATTGAGAAAACTGAACCTTGAGAAGGAGTTTTCGTTTCCTGTAAAAGACATTAGCAGCTTGTATTTTTTTTGTGAACTTTTGAACTGTTCTCCAGAGAAACTTGGAAACCTCTGACTCCTGGAGATAAGAAGATATTAAGTTAACACTGTTCTCTTAGAGAGAGGCTAGTCTCTTAAAAGATCCAGGTTAGGAGAACAATAGAATTGGGTGAATGTGAATGGCTGAACAGTTGAATGCGCAGTAGGAATGTACTTATCTATGCTCTTATCACCCGACTGCAGGTCATTCCTTTAAAGAAATCCCAATGAGAAGAAAGGTGCAGGTTTTCAGAGACACACACTGAATATCCTATCTTCAAGTGGGAAACACAGGCTGGAACTGGATCTGTAGGCAGTCTCTCTTTTTCTACTCTCATTCCCCTTTCCCCCTAGCAGGTGCAGGGTTCAGATAATCAGTTAAGGTCTGAGCACGCATCTGTTGGACGGAGTTGTGTAAAAGGCATCTGCTCCTGTGGAAGTTTGATTTAATGGGTGTGTAAAGAGTTTGTAGCAGAACACACGGTAATACAGTAAAAACACAATAAAATGGAAACCACACCAGTTTAGAAAAATAGCCAATACTTATCTAAATCAAACAACACCAAAACAACAAAAATCCAAAACACACAAGTAAAGTTATGAATTTTTGAAATATTAGAATTATATTCAATAGAAAAAAATGGAAACGTTGTTACACAAAGTACTTGGTTTCCATAAAAAATAAAGCCGCATGGGTAAGCGTGCTTCAGAAAAGTCAGCGATGCGTTGATTCCTTACTCGCAATTGAGCCTGTGTGTTGTTTCTTCTCTGGTTAGGTCAATGATGCATCATTTTTCTCTCTGGCAAGAGAGCGAAGGGCCGATTTCTGGCAGGTTCACGCTGATTTCGACACCCAGTAATGCGTGCGAAATCCAAGCACATAGTGATGGAAAACCATGCTGCGTGGGGATTGTGTCGTTTTCAGCTGCCCCAAGCGGGTGTTGCTTTGTTTTTCCAGCCACAATGCAGGTAATGCGTCGATTTCCTAGCCACGATGCAGATGGTGTGCCGATTTCTCATCCGCGATGCAGGTGTGGTGCTGTTTTTACAGTAGCGTTGCAGGTGGTGCATCAAACTTTTCTCCACGCGGCCACCTTGGTTCTACCAGCTTCACCTTTCAAGGGCCCAGGGACTGGATAGGGCTCTTGGCAGAGCAGGAGTCTCAGCAGAGAGTCCAAGTGCTGGCAGAGGAAGTCTTTGATGGCCCTAAGACTTCAAAACAGGAGGCGTGCTCAGTCCAAGCCATTGGAGACATTTAACAAGCAGGAATATATCACAAAGGCCAGTCTTTGTCCTCTTTCAGGTAGAAGTAGCAACGGCAGGCCAACCCAGCAAAGCACAGTAACAGGCAAAGGGGCTGTACTCCTCAAGCTCTTCAGCTCTTCACCTTGGCAGAGGTTCCTCTTGAATCCAGAAGTAAGCTAAAAATCTGGGGTTTTGGGTTCACTACCTACATCCCTTTCTGCCTTTGAAGTAGGAAAACGTGAATGGAAAGTCTCTGTTGTGCACAAGATCCTGCCTTGCCTAGGCCTGGCTCAAGATTCACATCAGGGGGTTGGAGACTGCATTGTGTGAAGGCAGGCACAGCCCAATCATATGTGAGTGACCACTCCTCCCTCCACTCTAGCCCAGATGGCCCTTTGGGATTTCCAGGATACAACCCAGCTCCCTTTGTGTCACTGTCTAGTGGAGATTCACAAACAGTCCAACTGACCCAGACAGGGAATACACAAACAGGCAGAGTCACAGCATGGTTTCAGCAAGAAAATTGTCACTTTCTAAAAGTGGCATTTACAAACTGACAATTTAAAAACCAACTTTACCAAAAGATGTATTTTTAAATTGTGAGACCCCAAACTCCTCATCTCAATCTGCTCCCAAAAGGAAACTTCCTTTAAAAAGTTATTTAAAGGCAGTCCCCATGTTAACCTAGGAGAGAGATAGCCCTTGCAACAGTGAAAAACTAATTTGGCAGTATTTCACTGTCAGGACACGTAAGATACATCAGTACAAGTCCTACCTTTAACATACACTGCACTCTGCCCATGGGTCTACCTAGGGCTGACCTTAGGGTTGCCTTACATGTATGAAAAGGAAAGGTTTGGGTGTGGCAAGAGAGGTCACTTGTCAGGTCAAATAGGCAGTTTAAAAACTGAATACACATGTCTAAGCCTTGTTTCAGAGGGCTACTCATGTGGATGGCACAATCAGTGCTGCAGGCCCACTAGTAGCATTTGATTTACAGACCCTGGGTACCTCTAGTGCACTGTACTATTGACTTACTAGCAAATAAAACATACCAATCATGAAAAAAACATTTACACATACAATTTACATAGGGAGCACTTGCACTTTAGCTCTGGTCAGCAGTGGTAAAGTGTACAGAGTGCAAAACCCAGTAAAACCAGTGCCCAGCACACAGTCAAAATATGGGAAGCAGAGACAATAAAGATAGAGGAGACTACCACAAGGATGCAAGGTCTAACAGTTATTATCAAATTCTCGAGGACAAACCCCTTGAATGAGGGGTGAAAGGCTTTGTCCGAGAGCAGACAATTATTAAATCTCCATCTAGATTTAGGGGATGAATTCTGGGGAGTCTCCAGATCTGTAGAGACCTGGGCATGATCTGAAATTAAGATTGAACCTATTTCTGAATGTAAAATGGATTGGGTCAGGATTTTACTAAA
Organism: Pleurodeles waltl; assembly: GCF_031143425.1. Taxonomy (NCBI): domain Eukaryota; kingdom Metazoa; phylum Chordata; class Amphibia; order Caudata; family Salamandridae; genus Pleurodeles; species Pleurodeles waltl. The sequence continues at coordinate 584,276,378 of NC_090436.1, read as the reverse complement.
GAAAATATCATCTATTCTAGTTTGGGATCTGTGAGGGTTAGAATAGAAAGTGTACCCTTGAAGAGAATTATGAGCTAATCTCCAGGAGTCTGAAGGGCGTTGTGTTTAATTGTATTTTTAAACACTGTATGTGCTTTGTTAGATATACATTTAGTTGTGGAATGGTGATCTAGAAAGGGATCTAGAATATTGTTGAATTTTCCCCTAAGACAAAAGTATCAGTGAAGTGTTCTACAACTTTTTGAGATACCTTTTTCAAAAAGCTAGGGTCAAGATTTGTACGGGGTGTATACGTTCATAATAGTATATAAAATATCATGTAGCTTAAATTCAATAATAACCCACCAACCTTCATTATCTGTCTCTTGTTTTACAAATGTAATATTCAATCTTTTATGGCAAAGAATTGCTACACCACGGGGAAAGATATATTTCTCCTATCCATTGCTTCTTGAGTTTATATAAATCTGAGTTAGCGATATGAGTTTCTTGGAGAAGTGCAAAGTGGGAATGTAGACAAGAGAGATGAGAGAGCACTTGTTGCCATTTGACTGGGTTTTTTAAGCCTTTAATATTCCAAGTAGCAATTCTCAACGGTGTGTCAGATGAATTCATCAATACACATTTTAGGTATTTTGTGCCAGATGTAGGTAGGAAAAAATTTGCGAGTCGGAAATTGTGAGTCAATGCGAATCGCAATTTCCGACTCGCAAAATGGGATCCAAGAAAAATAAGCGACATCAAAGTGCTACTTGCAAATGATGTTGCACCGCAGTTTGCGAGTTCGCTTTTAGCGAGGTCGCTTTTTGCGACCTCGCTAAAAGCGAACTTGCAATTTGCATGCAGGTGCAGCAAAACTGTTGTAAAAACACTTCCTGGCTCTTGCTGATGACATCAGAACCAGGAAGTCATCAAATACACCTGGGAGGAGGGAGGACCACACCCTTTTCCAACTGCTGAGCAACTACTTGGAGGAACTGCTGCTACCATGGAAGACACAGGCAGTGCAGGAAGGAAAAGGAAACTAAAGTTCTCAGAAAAAGAACTTGAGGGGCTGACAGAAGAATGCTGCCAGCACCATGACCAGCTATTTGGCAAGGCAGCCCTGAGTGTCCCAGACACTTAGACGAGGAGGATCTGGCTGCAAATCCAGGAGAGGATTAATGCCATTGGGGTGAGCCACCGAACCCTTGATGAGATAAAGAAAAGGTGGTACGACTTGCGCTCCAGGACAAAGGAGAGGGTGGCAGAGCGCCTCAGGGAAATGAGGGGCACAGGGGGATGCCTATCCACCCTCCCACCACCCACAGCCATGGAGGAATTGGTGGAGCAGACACTGGAGCCTGAGACTGTGTCAGGAATGGGAGCATTGGACACGTCAGCGCAAGGGACATCCAAAAGTGAGTACCATGAAATATGCATGTACACCTACAAATGCTATATCCACACTCTCCCAGTACACAGCATCATGCACAACCAGACTAGCTCCACTCCAGACTAGCAACCAACAGATTGGTGCATTATGGGCAATGTAGTACAGTAGTCAGCATATAGGCAATTGTTTATTATGAGGCATTCAAAAGATGTTAGAGACTGACAGTGTGTTCCCTATGTCCCACAGGTCTCCCACCAGACACCCCCACCAGCCACACCATCCAGGGTGAAGACAGCAGGCCACAGGCAGTGCAGGAGGCTGCAGCAGCCATTACAGGGCCCAGCACGACACCACCACAGTCCCCTCCAGTACAGGACATGGAGGAAGGAGACACGACACCTCGCCCCAGCCACACTGTGAGACATCCAGAGCCAGCAGCACAACCGCGTCGCAGACGCAGAGTCCAAGTCCAGACAGTGCCCCAGGAGGAGATAGGGGAGGCATCAATGTCTTCTAATATTGCTGCACTGTTGAGTCTGTATTTGTCATAAATCTCCTCATCAGTTTGTTGGAAAAGTGTCTGCCTGGTTCTGTATATCCTCTCCTGTCTCTGGCTCCTCCTCCTCCTCTGCTGGGCGGCGTGGACTCTCCTCCTCCTTGCTATCACATATATTTCAGCCATTTTGAGTAACCCAGATGCCTTCTCGGTCTCCTTTTATACTTTGGTTCTTGTTACCACCTGCTCTGACTTAATGGTAATTTGGGTGTGCAAAATGGGCTTTTTATGACTAGTCGCAATTTGTGAGTAGCTTTTTCATATGGTTTGCGACTCGCAATTTGTGACTTCCCATTTGTCGCAATAGGAAAATCAGCTCGCAAATTTTGCGATTCGATAATGGCTCGCATCGCATTTTGCACTTCGGAAATTGAATTTTTGCATCTCATTTCCGATTTTGCGGTGCCGCAAATTGCGATTCGGGCCATTTGCGACTCGCAAAACTTTGCTACATCTGGCCCTAAGTGACTCTTTTAAAATAGACATGATAAGTTTTGGTACTGAAGAAGGGATTTGTGAAAGAATCTTGAGCAGAAAACAGAGATACTAGAAGGGAGACAAGAAGGGTAAAAAGCTCTTGAAAAACATACAGGAAAGGCAGCGTAGGGGAATAAAACCACAGTTGCAGAATAAAGCATAAGATGGAAGAGATATATCCCACAGGATATAGAGAGTGTGTAGAACCAAAAAGGATGGGACTGAATTCGACCGCAGTGAACAAGATCATGGAATGTTAGACAATGATAAAAATACAGACATAATATATAGCTTAATAATAAACAGGTTTATACGTTACATTGTTAATGACATAAAACAAATAATAGATGAATGAAGGAACATGAGGAAAATATAACGTTAGTAAACTTACAGGGAATAACAAAGGTAGGCATAAGTGTAGAACCACAGACGACTACAACATATGATTAACAAGGGGGCTACAGACGCAGGAGGTGGTAGACGTTGAGAGAAACATAAGAAACAATGGTTAGAACATAATATTAATACAAATAAAATAGTATATAATATCAAGATAATATCAAGATCAAGAAGATAAAAAACAAGAACTATACTATAAATTGTACAAATGTTAATTAGGATTTTAATGAATCTCCAAGTTCCATACTCTTGTGGCAATGCTGTTGAAGAAATTCCGGTAGTTTAGCTAGATCTTCAAAGGTGTAAGATATTTCTTTATAAGTTATTTTGAAAACACATGGGTGGAGCAAATCGTATTACATATTCAAAGATTTGAGTTGTGGCCGAAATTCAAGGAAGCTCTTTCGTCTGGCAGTTGATACATTGAAGACGTCTTGAGAGAAGACCTTATAACCAGACCATTGAAGAAAATTTGTGTGATTGCCTGCCATGAGAATTGGCATTAAGCTGGTAAGCTGAAGAACTAAGATAATGATACCTCTTGGCTTGATAATCTTCTCATTTGCAGATGACTTGGGCCCCAGATGATGTGCTTTTTGTATATTGAGTGGTCTTTGATGTTACAATTGCATGATAGAAGTTTGATCCTTCTGAGCTCTCCAGGATTACATGCAAACATAGGTTATTCCTTCTGTTCCTGTTTTGTAACTAGGGCTACATCTGGAGCGGATTGTTCAATATCAGTAATCCTTTGTTCTGTTGCAGTTATTCGTTGTTCGTGAGAGGATAATTTATCCTCAATCTGTACATGCAAGGCATTTGTTTCCACCACAAAAGGCTTCAAAACTCATGTATGTAAAAAATTTCCTGTCGCAATCGGTCTGATTCGCAGAATCGGACAAGTTTGCGACAGGAAAAAACCATTTTGGTATGTACAAAGCCTATTTTGGAATTTGGTAATCTATTTACTGAATCACAAAATAGGTTTGCGAGTTGCAATTAGGAAGGGGTGTTCCCTTCCTATTTGCGAGTCGCAGTGCGATGTAGGATTGTTTTGTGACCGTGAATGCAGTCACAAAACAATTGCAGTGAGCACCAGTTTCAAACTGCTGCTAACCCATTCGCAAACGGGAAGGTTCCCCTTTGTGAATGGCAGCGAAAATATTTTTTCAAAGCATGCAGTGGTCCCAAGGACCACTGCCTGCTCTGAAAAAATTAAAAGAAAACTTTTCATTTTTGTTTTTGAAATTCATCTCATTTTCAATTTAAGGAAAATGGGCTGCATTTTTAAAAAAAAATGCTTTATTTAAAAACAGTTACAGACATGGTGGTCTGCTGCCTCCAGCAGGCCACCATCCCTATGAGTGCCATCATTCCCAGTGGGGTCGCAAATTGCGACCTACCTCATGAATATTCATGAGGTAGGTCATTTGCAACCCCATTGGGAATCGCATACAGTGTAAAGTACACTGTTGTACATCCAGATTTGCGAGACGCAAATTGCGAGTCGCTAAGACTCGCAGGTTGCGAGTCGCAAAACCGGATCTTTGTACATGTGGCCATAAGTTCCTCCCTCACCTTATCCAAAGTGAAAGATGAAGGTGATTTGAGAGGTGATTCTGAGTCTTTTTTGTGATGTAGAAAGTTTTTGAGGGGTTGTGCCAGATGATGTAGCCATGCAGCCTGTTCCCATTTCGCTTCTGCCTCCCATTAGAATCGATAGAGATTTAGGAGCTAAATCTGACTTTTAAAATTTGTAATGGGCAATGAGCTTTGAGTAGGAGGGAATAGATGATTCTTTATCCTTCTACTTTGAAAGTTTGCCCATGTAGAAAAATAAGTCAGAGATATTGTAGTGTAGAAAAAAAAATCGTAGATTTTTGCCCAAAAACATGAAAATTGGTTAGAACAGTTGTTAGGAGAAATAAATCCAGGGCTAGTGTCAATGTGAATAATTTATATCCATGTGTTTTTAGAGAAAGGAAGAAAGAATAAAAAAGGGGCCCATTAAACTGCAGAAAATTGCTGTAATAGAGAATTATAAGTTATGATGATGACAATCATATTAATTATATTAAGTGCTTTGATTTAATTGCCTTATTTCTAGTCCTTGAATTGAAGAACAGCTGACGTTCGTTTGTTCACCTCAAAATGTCCTGTCAGAGCTGCAAAATGGTGGACTGTGACTAACATGCCACATTCATGTACAAAGCTTTAAAGAACTACAGCCTCCAGTGCAGAAAAAAATCCATTCTGCAGTAACCGCCACCTTCCGATGCTCAAATCTGAGGTTGAAATAGAACTGAAAGCAGGAAACATGCTGCATTTAGAAAATATTGCTGAGATGTATTGGGAGGCTTAGGCCCTGATTACGAGTTTGGCGGACAGGAACACCAACCCACCAAAGTCCCGACAGGGTGGCCATCACTGTTGTGGCGACCTCCTCATTATGAATTTCCCACCGGCCTGGCGGGTGGAAACCAACGTTTCCGCCTGCCAGCCGAGCGGGAAAGTGGCAGCAACATTGTCGCCAGCTCAAATGCAGCCGCACGCAGGGGGCAGCAGCACCCTCATAATGCGCACTGTCTGCACAGCAGATAGTGCACATTATGAGGGTGCTGTGCAGGGGAACTCCTCCACTGTACATGCCATGGGCCCTGTTCTCTGCCAGCCTTTTCATGTCTCTGACACTGCCATGAAAAGGCTGGTGAAGAACAAGGTTGTAATCAGCAGGGCAGTGTTGCATGGCTGATTGAAACTTGCACCTGCCGTCAGCCCATCACGATCACCGATACCATCGGAGGCAGCGATACACTGGCGTTCTGACCGCCAGGATTGTAAGGTGGCAGTCGGACCACCAAAGCAGCAGCGGTCCAGACCTCCCCCGCAAGTGTGGTGGTTTAGTGACTGTTAGACTCGTAATTAAGCACTTAGGGGGTCATTCTGACCCTGGTGGTCTTGGACTGCCAGGGTCATGTATGACGGAAGCACCGGCAACAGGATGGGGGTGCTTCAAATGGCATTCTGACCGCGGCGGTAAAGCCGTGGTCGCCCTGCCGGGGCCGGCGGTATTCCGCCATTTTTGCCCCGGCTGAGAGAATCCGCCAGGGCAGCGCTGCAAGCAGCGCTGCCCAGGGGATTCTGACCCCCGTACCGCCAGCCTGTTTCTGGCGGTTTTCACCGCCAGGAAGAGGCTTGCGGTAAGGGGTGTCCTGGGGCCCCTGGGGGCCCCTGCACTGCCCATGCCAGTGGCATGGGCAGTGCAGGGGCCCCCTAACAGGGCCCCGGCCAGCTTTTCACTGTCTGCCTAGCCGGCTCCTGTGTTGCGGCCTCATTCCCGCTGGGCCGGCGGGCGCTAACTTGGTTAGCGCCTGCCGGCCCAGCGGAAATGTTGGAATGGGGACAGCGGAATTTGGCCGCATGGCAGCACTCCATAAGAAAATTAAATAGCAGTGTTACATCTAATTTTCCTTCATATAAATCAGAAACTCCTGCATTTCCCGTTAACAGTTTTGCACAAATGTCCATTGGGGAAGCAATCTTCTCTGCATACGTGGTAGTTTGTGGGTATTCCCTGCAATATGCGGGATCAACCCCTAGGCCACAGAACACCCTGCTCTGGCACCTATTGCTGCATTTATGAGAGCAAAACACTCCCAAAGTTAGCGGATTTTCACTGTTCGCAGGTTCCACTTAGTCCATTAAAATTTTGCCAGCCCTTTTTTTAAGTATTAGGATGTGGAATCTACACATGCAAACTGGAACTCAAAATAAAAATTAAAAGTAAATAAAAAATAGGCAGCACAATGTGGGAGTCTGAGAATAGTAATGATAATTTGGTTTTCCGTAATTTACAACAAATGGATGAATGAACGTGTAGATTCATAAAAGCAAAGGTTGGAAAATGCATTATAGAATTTTGCTTAGAAACGCTCGTCCTTTTCAGGTTATAACAATATACTCAATCTAATAAATTCCCGCTGATTCATTCACCAGGGTGACAGGTGAATGTTCAGCGCTTCCCCCTGATGGTGACAAACACTGACTGGATTGACTGCCTTGCTCTTACTGTGACACAGCTTCAAATGTATCATTCCTGCCTTCGCCTCTTCCAGGCGCCTGAAAAGGCGAGACCAATGTCTGTTTTCAGCTGACTACTTTGATTTTTACTTTGGAGCACTTAACATGCACCCTCCTGCTGCCACCAGGCTCCTGTGGCATTTATTGCTCAGGCTTTGTTCACACTGTGGCATCGCAGGCTAACTGTATAAAGCACTAACCACATTTTGCATACAAGGCTAAGGCACAGCTCCTTCATCCATGGCTGTTTTGGAATGTACTGTGAAGGAGAAGCTATCACATCTCTTTCACCTCTTTTTCCTTTCCTCAGAAACCTGCAAATATGTTACATTTTGTGCCGTGAAGGCTGTTTTCCTTGACAAAGTCTGATACGAGACTGTAAAGACTAGCTGGCAAAATGTATTGGTTTAATTGACATTCATCATAACGTAGTGCGAAAATAAGACAAGACATAGCAGTTTTGAGAGGCTGACAAGGTGTTCTTCTTTCACTTAGAAGGATTAGGCATTGTGGTGTCGCTGGTTGGTGACGTAACCGACCATCGGACACCGTGTTGAAGTGTGGGGGAGGTTTTCTGTTTAGAATGCCGTGGTGGAATCCCCGGATGTATCCGGATGGATTCCACCTCCTGTTTCGTTGTAGTTTGGTTTGCTCCGTGGCCTCCGGCCTAGAGCTATAAATAAAGCAGGGCGTGGCCGGAGGGCAGGGACACGCTCGCCGCTAGCAGCAGGAAACCTGTGCTGCTTGACCGAAGGCGTGCCAGGCCCGTTCCGACCACGCCGACACATCTGGATAAATCAACCGTGTGGCGTGAGTTTGTTCGGCAACGCGCTGCCTGTTATTCACGGTGTTGTGGCTGTCGCGGCCACAACACTACAAATTGGTGATGAGGGTGTGCGGCCCCTCGCCCCTGGGTGTGCCCCGCGGCGGCCGCGTACAGAACGCGGTGCTCATGCGGCGGGTGCACGGGCCATATAAAAAAAAAAACTAAACCAACAACAAACAGAGCGGCGGCCGTGTACAACACGGTGCTCGTGCCGATTCTGTGTTTTCCTGTGTTTTCCTTTTTCTTCAATTAACAGAGCGGTGGCCGTGTGCTACACGGTGCTCGTGCCAGTTTCTGTTGGCCATTGATATCTGGTGTGAGCTAAATTGGACACCAGATTAAAAAAAAAAAAAAAAAAAAATACAGAGGAACCCCTAGGAGCCCTAACAAGGACCCCAAAATGCAGTGTTGGATGCAAGGACACAGAGAATAAAACAGTGGTCCCCATAAGCTGTGCCTAGATACTTCTGATACCTGACATTGTGTTCCATCACCTGCACGATCATATCAAGCCCAACGCAGCTCCTCAGCCCAACAAGCCACAATGTCTGCAATGCCTCAGGTAGAACCATTCATTGTAGAAGGAGCACCATCTGCCCAAGCTCCAAAGTGGAAAGAATGGGTGGAAAGAGTACCCCTATTCTTCAAGGCCACCAAGGTAGCAAATGACCAGAAGCGTGCTATGCTCATCCATATAGGAGGGAAAGACATATATAAAATATCAAAAAACCTGGTGGAGGATGCACCCAAGACACATGCAACGCTGATAGCAGCACTCAATAGACACTTTGAACCTATGGTCAACACGGACAATGAAAGGTTCATATTCAGACAAGCGAGGCAACAAATGGAAGAGTCGTTAGATGCATTTCACCTAAGGCTGAGAGAGTTGGCGAGCACGTGTAGATTCAATGATGAAATGGAAGAGGTGAGAGGGCAGTTAATTCAAGGGTGTGCATCGCTAAAGCTCCAAGAGCGTATCCTAGAGGAATCTGGAGAGCCCTTGCCGGATATTTAGCAGTTGGGGCGCACGAAAGAGCTGTCGAGAGCCCGAGCCTCGCACATGGAGGCTGCCTTACAACGACCCATAAAGGAAGAGGTGGTCAATGTAGTCACGGCACCGATGAACAGACCAAGACAAAGACTGACCAAAGCCCGATCGAGGCAATGTGGGTATTGTGGGGGAATACCGCACAGATCATCTGAGTGCCCAGCAAAAGGAAAAGTATGCTCCAGCTGCGGAAAGATGAATTATTTCGCAAAGGTTTGCCGATCCAAGGGAGCTGCAAGTGCGTCTGCCAATGTTGCACTGGAAGCGGAGCGGGGGAGTGACATGGATGATGACGAAGCGATGATTCATGTTGTCCATTCCCTATTTGCTGTCAAGCCTTTTAACCCTCGACAAGCGCCACTTCCAAAGTGCCAGATCATGATGGGCGAAAACAAGATTGTTGCTGTGGTAGACACAGGAGCGTCCATAAATCTTTTGGCCGTAGAGGAATACAGTCGGATGGTGCTGACTCCAGCACTAACCAAGACAAACATCAAGGTGTATGCATACGGGCAAAGCTCCCCTTTGGCTTTGAGAGGCATGTTCCAAACCATTCTCACCCATGGGTCACAATCCACCTCAGCGAAGATCTATGTGACGGAAGGAGGAACGGGAATGCTGTTGGGCTGTAAAGCGGCAGAAGAGTTGGCGATTGTGTCCTTCACTTTCAGCATTCATCAAGAGTCCATAGTTGAACTGGTGGCCCGATATGAAGGAGTGTTCAAAGGAATTGGATGTCTCTGAGGCCGAGAAATAAAGCTCCACATTGATCCCACAGTACAACCAGTAGCTCTTCGTCATCGGCGAGTCGCGTTCCACCTTCGACCCCAAGTAGAGAGGGAACTGGAGAACTTGGAAAGAGCTGGAATCATTGAGAAGGTATCTGGACCCACTCCATGGGTTTCCCCCATCGTGGTGGCAAGGAAACCCAAACAGCCTGGCGAGGTGACAATCTGTGTGGACATGCGCCTCCCTAACGCTGCCATAAAAAGAGAAAGGCGTCTAACGCCGACGATTGACGACATACTGGGGGAGCTTAGAGAGTCAAGATGGTTCTCAAAACTGGATCTCAGGTCCGGATACCACCAGTTGGTATTGGCCAAAGACTCCCGTTACATTACGACTTTCTCTACACATGTCGGGCTCCGAAGGTATAAAAGATTGACTTTTGGGGTATCCAGTGCTGCAGAGGTATTCCAAAATGTCATCCAGGAGCTGTTGATTGGATTGCCTGGAACTATCAATGTCAGTGACGACATTCTTGTCCATGCGCCCACCATTGTGGAACACCATTCCCGACTCCAGAAGGTCCTACAATGTATTCAGGAGTCAGGGCTCACGCTCCATCGAGAAAAATTTGAATTCTTGAAGGACAAGATACAGTTTTTTGGTTACATGTTTTTCTCGAGTGGGGTAGCCCCAGATCCGGTCAAAGTCAATGACATTAAAAAGGCGCCCCCCCCCACCAACATCACTGAGTTCCGGAGTTTTCTAGGAATGGTAAATCACTGCGGCCGTTTTATTAAGGATTTGTCCAACCTCACACAGCCTCTGCGAAACCTCACCAAAGCCTATGAGCCTTGGAGATGGGGAGTCCCGGAGCAGTCCGCGTTTGATATGATCAAAGATGCACTTTCCAGCGAGACCATTTTGAAATATTTCGACCCAAAACGAAGCACCAAAATCGCCGTTGATGCTGGACCAAAAAGACAGGGGGCAGTTTTACTGCAAGAACACACCGAAGGGATGTGGTCCCCTGTTGCATATGCCAGACGATCGCTTACTGAAACTGAACAGCGTTATTCGCAGATAGAAAAGGAAGCGATTGCAGTGCATTGGGGCTGCAAGCACTTCCATATTTATGTGTATGGCCGCCCATTTATCGTAACTACCGACCACAAGCCGTTACTCCCTCTTTTCAATGGCACTGCTTCCAAACCCCCGCCGAGGATTGAGAAGTGGATGTTACAGTTGCAAGACTATCGGTGCCAGTTAGAATATCGGCCGGGATCTGAAAATCCGGTAGACTACTTGTCGAGACATCTCCAAGCTGCGTCCGCTGTGGAGATTGAAGAGGCTCAAGAGACTGAGGAATATGTAAGATACATCAAGGACCGGTCCAGGCCAATACCGATGACGATGAGTGGGATTGTTCAGGCTACCAAACGGGATGAATGTCTACAGAAGGTTATGGTGGCAATGCAGAATAATCAGTGGCACCGCCTTAAAGGGCAACTACCTCTGCTGACTTCAGAGTCTCAACGCATTATCAGGAGTCTGTACAACGTGAGGGATGAGCTCACCACTGGTGTCGAGGGGTGCCTGTTAAGAGGGAATCGTTTGGTCATTCCTTCTTCCCTCACTCCCAGAGCGGTGGAGTTGGCCCACAATGGTCACCAAGGAATGGTTAAGACGAAGAGCCGTCTCCGGTCGAAAGTGTGGTTTCCTCTTATGGACGAACAAGTGGAGAGTCTGGTGAGGTCTTGCAGATGGTATCAGTCCACTGGTGAGTCGAACAGGCCCAATCCGATCGAGGCTGAGCCATCCCCGTTTGGTCCTTGGGTGTCGGCTAGTTTGGACTTTGGAAGCTTACCTGATGGTCGTCACACCATGGTCCTCATCGATGATTTTTCAAAGTACCCTGAAGTTGAGCTCATCCCTGCCCTTACAGCTGATGTCATGATTGCTGGTCTCGAGAAGGCAATGGCTACCCATGGTCTCATATCCGAGATAAAGACAGATAATGGGACCCCATTCCAAAGTAAAGAACTAGCTGAGTATCTTAACGTCACGGGCACGCGTCACCGCCGTATTACCCCGCGTTGGCCTCAAGTTAACGGTGAGGTCGAAAGATTCATGAGGACTCTGAACAAGGTTATTCGAATCGCTTTAGCTGGTGGTCAGGCTGTTGAGTATGCTATCTTTTCATTCCTGAGGAATTACCGGCAAACACCCCATTCCACCACAAACAGAGCGCCGAATCACCTCGCGTTTGGGAGGACGTTGATGGATGCCATTCCTCATCATTCTTCTTGGATTCCTCCCACTGTGTCAATTGACGTAGCTCAGGAGAAAAGGTGTGTGTCCATCCAGCCGGCAAGCCATGCTCGCCGAGCGGTCCCGTCCGACCTGCGAGTGGGTGATCAAGTGTTATTGAAGCAAGCGCTGCCGGGGAGCAAGTTTCGCACGCCGTTCAGTTCTGTCCCTTGGACAATTGTGCAACAAAATGGATCTGCTGTTGTAGCCCGGCGTGGGAATGAGACGGTGACCCGCAACATCTCTTTGTTTAAAAGGTTTTATTCTTCTGGAGATGCTGTTGAAAACAGTTTCCGTGATGCTGATGACATGGGTCTGGTGTTTCCAGGACTTGGTGTGGATAGTTCAACGTCCCGCTCTGCTGATCAGCCTGAAGATGGCCCTGGTCCTGTCCCGGCAGAGCAGGTGTCTGGGGACGTGAGTTCTGGTGTGCTTCCTCATCGCTCAGAGTCTACCCAATATAACTTGTGTAGTAATCCTTGCCCTTCTGTTCGGCTGCGTGACCACCTGGGTGACTAGTGGACAGTTGTTTGAGTGGGTTGTTTTGTTTTGTTTTTTCATATTTTGGGGAGGAATGTGGTGTCGCTGGTCGGTGACGTAACCGACCATCGGACACCATGTTGAAGTGTGGGGGAGGTTTTCTGTTTATAATGCCGTGGTGAAATCCCCGGATGTATCTGGATGGATTCCACCTCCTGTTTTGTTGTAGTTTGGTTTGCTCCGTGGCCTCCTGCCCGGAGCTATAAATAAAGCAGGGCGTGGCCAGAGGGCAGGGACACGCTCGCCACTAGCAGCAGGAGACCCGCGCTGCTTGACCGAAGGCGTGCCAGGCCCGTTCCGACCATGCCAACACGTCTGGATAAATCAACCGTGTGGCGTGAGTTTGTTCAGCAACGCGCTGCCTGTTATTCACGGTGTTGTGGCTGTCGCGGCCACAACACTACAGGCATGCATACATTTTAAGGTTGCTCATCGTTAGGTTTGCATGAAAACTCTGAATGTTGTCATCTCCAGAAATGTCCTCATAGTGAGAACATACACTGATTTTCTGTTTCCTAATTAAGGGAACGTATAAGGCGCTCCTTTGTGCACTGACGGCTGGTTCACAAAGAAGAGAATTAAGGTGCAAACCTTTATTTATTGAACACAGACAGTATTTGTACAATGTATTATGGTCCTGATGTACTAACAGATTGGTGGCAAATAGAGGCTACAAATTCCACATTGACTATTTGTGACTTCTCTGTAATTTTGCAATGCAAGCTATGTACTATTAGGTCACATCTCAAAATCTTCAGTTACAATGGGCTGCGGAACAACCTGCCAAATTAATATCAATTAAACAGGATGCTATTTACAGCCCCCAATTATTGGCTGCAAACACAGGGATATTGGCTTGCAAGGAACAGCAGACCACCACCTTGTGGTGCATTTTCAAATAGGAAACTTTTAAAAAAGACAACATGTTTTTTACAGGAAGGGGCGCTGCTTCAAACAATATTTGTCCTTTGGGAAGACTTCCAATGGGGACAACATTCTATATGCAAAGCTGTTACCACCTTAAAAGGGTTGGTAGTGGTTTGCAGTAGCAATTATGGTAGCAAATCTTTGATACATCTCATTGCAATTCACAAATAGGAGAAGAAAACCCTTTCACACCGCTCCTAATTATTATTTAGATTTCATTAGGCATTTATTGAATTGTAAAATTTGATTTTCTGTAGCAAACCCTGTGAGTTTGCACAGCTTTGCAACACATGTAGGCCTGGGCAACATTTTAATTATGCTGAATTAACTGGAGTAACTTTGGTAATTTTGTGTTAATCTTGTGACACAAAATTACTGAAAATTACAAGATTACACCTGTTCTGATAATTGTATATTATTTAGGGCAGAAATGCCATCCCAGGAGCACAGGAACAAAGTATGAGTGGCTGCTGACAGCTGCTGTTCTTATTATGTTGAATTAGGGCTATTTCCATATAGAAAATGCTCCATTTTGCACGAAAGAGTGCATTTGCTCTCAGAAAATAGCTCTAGATGCAGGATCACTCCTTGCATTATACTGCACAATCTCATATTTTGAATCATTACGCTAATGCAAATTACACAAGTAGTACCCACCCCAGTCCAAAGATCCTTAATTCTCATTGAGATCTTTGGATTCATACCACAAGCAGGAAGTTATAGTTACATATGTAAAAACAGATTGCCCAAAATATTAACCAGTTTCTCATGGAGGGAACATACAAACAGGAAACCGCTGCCGAAAAATGATTAGCAAGGGAGTGGTAAATATCGTTTATATACGTAAGTAGTATAAGAAGATACCTTTCCTTATCAACTGTAAAGTGACAGTTATCCTGCCCCAGGAGTGACGTCACTTCCGTTACTGGGACTTCCGATGCCCCAGAGAGCCCTCTCCGGAAGTGACATGGGGTGTAGAGGTGTCACGTGGTTTATGACCTCATGATGTCACGTGTTAGCCATGTGCCTGGGTCCTAGCCCCTGGGTATTGGCCTATGGCCTGTGTAAAATGAATGCTTTGGTGTCGTGCAAGCAGTTCCAGAGCCTAAGAGGACAGGTCTGGACATGTCAGACATTCAGGACCAAGTGGCTGTTTGGGGCTCCCCTCACAGGGCTGCGAAGTGGGTGGGTTGGCCAGACCTCCTCCCTGTTGGCTAGTCCAAAAAGAGGGAATGGTCAAATGATGCAAAAGCTGTGTCATGTGGTTAGCACCACGTGTAACCCGGCAACGTATCAGAGCCGCCACTGTGAGCATGTGATAGTTGTGGGTTGTAGAGGCATATGCCCTTTTTGAACCTTTGAATACATATAAGTGAAGGTTAGAGTAACATGTCAAACCATGATCTAGCGTTGGAATAGGGGGTCTAGGCAAAATGAAGAGATACAATCTGAGAGCCAGAAAAGCCACTGCCTCAGGAGTCCAGAACCCCATCAACAGATACTATTGGACCCTTGCGCCGGTGGTGATGGATGAGAATGCACAGCAGACTCCTCCTAAAGACGGTGGTTCTGACGTTACAGGGTTGCACGAGGAACTCTTGAAGCGACTTGAAAAGCTCAGCCTCAAGGATTTTCCACAACTGGTGTCACCCATCAAGGTTGATAGCAGCGACAGCGAAGCCTCGAAAGATGAACTAAGTGATGCAATCAACTTCAACGATGAAGATGTTGAAGAAAGTGTAGCACCACGAAAGAGATGCACTAGTGGGGTCTACGCCAAAGGTTGACAACATACATTTTTACTGCTTATGCTGTTCCAGACAGTCTGAAAGTATTACAAGCCAGAACAAAGAGCAGCATAAGAAATGTGTCAGCACTTACATTAGCACCAATTATGAAAAGGAAACTCTGGGCGTGCCCTACGACACCATATGGTCTGTTAAAGGTTTTGCGGCAGCTGTTGTGAACACATGTGTTAAACATGACTATTATAACCTGTGTTATGGCATAAAATTAACGAACCACAGCAGGAGGCTCACGACTGTCTATATGAGTCGTACACTGCCAGAACAATTCAAAACATATGCAGTCTATAGACCCGCACAAAATATATAGGTTGTTAAGGGTGGTGTATGGGTTGGCAGCTGTGAAGAAAGGGGTCCACGACGATATGATTTAGATCTTGGCAGATACTGTCAATGAGATCCGATACGCTTCTGAGCCCTGTTCAAAACTGGAACGCATGCAGGGGCTATGTACCTATTTTGACAAACGTTTGATAGAAAGGGTCATGGAAAGACGTATGTGTGATATTTATTATAAAAATAGAAGAATTACGTCTTTAGCCCCCAGAAAGTTGTTTAAAAAAAATAACAAATAAAAATAATAATAATATTAATAAATAAATAAAAACAGCGGTCTTGGACAACAGACCATACGGTGTTACTTAACACTCACTTTTAGGATGAGAATCAGAGTGTCGCAGGGCACGATGTCTATGAGTTACACCCTGGCTACATCTCTATCGGGAGATTGATATATGTGTTGCTTAAAGAGAGAATAGCTGAAATACACCCTGTGATTCTGCGCTATCTGAACATCACAAAACCGGCGGCGGAGCTGCAGTGCAACAGTTCAGTTTGTAGAGCCAAATGGTGCATCAACACATGGCTACCTGCAGCAGATAAATATTGGAGCGCAGCACGAGACTGGAGGTGTGAGTTAAGACTTTCACCAATGATGGGGCTACACAGTGCTTCGGAGCTCATGACTGAAGATTATTTCACTAATAAAGGTTCTATACTGTCCAACCTAGAACTGTATGAACTGCTTAAAGCTGTCAGCATCCTGAGCGTCCACAGTTATAGGCGGGGGAGCAGGAGGTCATGTCTAGAGCTATTGAGAGTATAGCTATAAAAATATCAAACGTTGTAACGCTGAGACATCGTAAAAGGAACAAATTGGAGTAATTTGTGTAACATGTGTCATGCTATGTATACGCTGTCATATGACCTTAAGGTGCCCAGCCGTCTCTTATGTTTTTTATGTTTAATAAAACGAGTTTACGCAAAACAAATGTCTTTCATTTTGTGGCTGCTGTGTGTGACAACATGGCAGGGTCTGCTTTAAGGAGGTTTTATTACGATGCACAGGGTTGGAAGTTTCAGCTGCAGCGAAGCTCTATTTAGAAGGGCGCAAGCTAAAAACAAGTCTTTAAACCGCTCAATGGTAAAGACCTGGTTAGCAGGGGAAGAGGCGTATTCGCTCCACAAGCCAGCCAGGAGACGTTTTAAGAGGCGGGCCACAGTTGTTGGGGCGCAGCTAGATTATCAGTGGCAGGCGGACATAATCAGTCTTCAAGATCTAGCATAACATAACAACGGGGTGTTGTATGTATTAACAGTCATAGACGTATTGTCAAAGTATGCCTATGCAGAGGCGTTAAACAATAAAAGTGGTAACAGCGTCACAGCCGCCTTTTAAGACATCTTTGCAAGAGGTCGAGTACCTCAAAAACAACAAACAGATGCCAGAAAGGAATTTTTAAACAAACCTTTCCAGAAATTATTCAAGCAACACGCTGTTCAAAATTTTGTAACGCATACAGAGGTAAAAGCGGCGGTTGTAGAGCGTTTTAACAGAACTTTCAAATCAAAGATGTGGTGATATTTCACAGCCAACAATACCTACAGATACGTGGATGTTCTACAGGCTTTTATAGATGTTATCATAGAACAATCAAAATGGCACCCATGGAGGTAACAGCTGATAATTTGTTAAAGGTGTGGAGAACCGTGTATGGCAGTTGTCTCGCATCAAGGGTGAAGAAACCGGTTTAAAAAGAAGGGGATGATGTCAGGGTTTCAAAGTTGAAGGGTGTCTTCACCAAAGGCTACCAACAGACATTCAGCGATGAGATATTCAGAGTGGAAAGTGTGGAGCTTAAAGAAGGGGTATATATTTACGAGCTAAAGGACTACGCTGGGGAAGAGGTATCGGGTGTCTTTTACACCGGAGAGTTACAAAAGGTGCCCTACGACCCGAACTGGGTGTACAGGGTTGAAAAGATTCTGAAAAGGAGAGGCACCAAAACTAAGAGACAGGCGCTGGTCAAATGGTGGGGGTGGCCTGAGAAATTTAACAATTGGGTGTTGGACAGCTTGCTGCACGGGGTGTGAGGCTGCACTGTAAGCGCTGCGATGGAGAACTCACCTTTTTATTTTACGCTACCATCCAAAGCTTCAAAGGGCATGTTCCCCAGCAATCAGATTTCTAATTATACGGTGAAACTGGAGAAACCTGTGGACTTGAAAGGGCCATGGGAGGTGGCCCTAATGGAGATACAATATCCTAGAACGTGGAATACATTTGCAAAGCTAGAGGCTAAATTTAGTATAAAGCGTGAGCAGGACCCTCTGAGCAGCCATGTGGGATTTCCTCATGGCTATTACCCAACCGTTTCCTCCGTGGTCGAAGCTATCAACAAATCTATAGGCAGCATTGAAACATATGCGAATATACATCTGTGTCAGATAACGTTAGAAGAAAAGTGTTTCTTAAAGCCCCGGAGCTCAGTACAGTGTTCAACTGTTCCGGTAAATTACAGAGGGTTTCAGGGACTGTACAACATGTGAAAAGGCAAGTGGATCCAGACCCTATATGCCCTGATAGTAAGGGCGGATCTTATGCACTCTACGTGTATAGCGACATCGTAGAACCACAGAGGACTGGTGATAGTTATTTGCGGCTGTTGAGATGGGTCCCTGTGAAGAGGGAAAATAAAACAATGGTTAATATACAACATCACAAGCCCGACTACGTGGCAATTTCCCAAAACCATTTTGACACTATAGCTATCATGATCTACGATGATCAGTCAGAGTCGGTGGCCTTTAAATACGGGAAAGTTATTGTTAAGCTCCATTTAAGGCTGCGCTGTGACGGTGACTATTAGGCAGGCGCAATGGTCATTATGAAAATGTAAGGGGGTCCCTCGATGTACAGGAATTATTACAGAGTTCAGGCCAGTTATGGGGGCCCACCGCCCTACTTCCAAGGGGCCCCCGTTATGTATGGTACCAGATTGGGGAGGTTCTTTCGGAGTTTGTTTAGAAGAGCCATGCCATTCTTGATACGGGGATACGAAATTGCAAAACCTCACGTTAAAATTGCTGCCTCGAACATAGCCCATGACGTTGTGGGCCCTGTAATGTCAGCTGTCACAGAGCGCATGAATAAACAACCCCAGGAAGGAGCAGGGATCCTGTACAAGGCGCGCTCTGGTTTTAAAAGGAGGCGAAGGGTTTCGTGGCGTAGGGGTCCGTCAATGCCTTATAAAAAACAGAGGACTTCTTCAAAAGGCCCACACAAAAGAAGAGTCATAAGACGGAGGAGACCTTCCAAGAAGAAGAAGAGGTTGCGTTCTAGTGCAAAACATTTTAAAGCCGCTATCATGGCCTTCGCACACCAGATCTGCCAAATCAGAGCTATATCTGTTTTCACTTGTCTTAAACCCACACAGACCAGCATCGAGAACAATTTTTTCATGGAAGTATTGCCTCTTGCCACTCTGACACCTCTGGCGCCAATAGAGTTTTATTTATCAGGGTCAATGGACATGTATCAGGATCTCAACAACACCCTGTTACACCTCGTATGTAAAATAACCAAAGCGAATGGAACCAACATCAAGGATGATGCTAAAGTGGCGCTGATTGCCTACCCCATCGCAACCATGTTTAATCAAGTGGACATTAACCTGGGCGATCGACTCGTCACGCAGAGTGATAACATGTACGCCTACAGGACATACATAGAGAGTATTCTAAATTACAGTCGCGAAGCCCTGGACACACAACTTTCAGCGGGTCTCTTCTACAAAGATACTGAAGCACATTTTGAGGACACAACGTTGGACGGCTCCAACATTGGTTTTAAAAAAGAGCCAGCTTCGCAACCGGCAGTACGCAATTTGATCTCCTGGGGCGCATACATTCAGACCTTTTCTTCCAAGATAAGCTTCTAATCAACGGTATAGATCTTAAGATCAAACTCAACCGCAACAAGGACGCATTCTGTCTCATCAGCGGTGTTGCGGAACAGTATAAACTGGTTATATTGCCCGCAAGTCTGTTTGTGTGGGTCAGCTACCGAAACTCAGCATCATAGGGTTTGTGGACAATACAGCTTTTAGCAGACTCTATATCTCGAACCCTTTCAACTTCAAACACTACAATATCAACTATGCCGCTCTGGTCCACTAGGGCGCTGTTATCCCAGCAAAACCATTCACTCCGAGTTTTGGAACATCCAATTTTGTCCGGGAATATCTTGAACTGGTCTCGATAATGGGGAAACATCTGCGGGACTCAGGAGTCGTTGTTTCAAGAGAGGGGTATGGGGCTGGCTATACACTGTTTGCGTTCGACCTGACGCCTGATATGGAAGATGGTGACCACTACAATTTGATCAAAAATGGAAATCCAAAAGCTGAAATACGTTTTACACAGGCCTTGGCGACCAATGTGAACATGGTTGTATTCTCTGTATTTGACAGCATTATTCAGGTCAATCACGCCCACCAATTTATGTTTGACTATCATTAAAAGCTTGTAAAATGGACACTACTGAGATACGTGACTTCTTAAGTAGACATAGATACGCTAAGAAATACTTTTCAGGTGTATTTCTGAGCGATCGACTACTTGAAAAGATAGGCGCAGAAAGACCCAGCATCCTAGTCTTTAACACTGACCCGCATTACAAGGGCGGTACACACTGGGCTGCAATGTTTCTCGATGTAGACAAGGTTATAGTGTTTGACAGTTTAGCTGAATTCCCCGAGCATGACATTTATACAAAACCGTTATTCAAATATGTAAGAAAAAGCATCACCGACTGTTGTTTATAACAAACTGCGAGTACAGGATTCTCTAGCCATCACATGTGGGGAACATTGCATAAATTTAGTTAGTAAAATGTCTGAGGGTATGACGGTTAGAATTTTTTTTTATCTGTATTCTGCTGATCTAATAAATAACGACGAAATTGTTATGAAATATGTGAATGAAAAGACTAGGCCACTGTTGCGCATTGTTAAAACAGAATATGGGGCCAGATGTAGCAAAGGATTTGCGCGTCGCAAACTGCGAAAATCGCCGTTTGCGAGGCGCAAATGCCTCTTTGCCATGCAGAAATGCATATTGCGAGTCGGGACCGACTCGCAATATGCATTTCAGAATCGCAAATAGGAAGGGGTGTTCCCTTCCTGTTTGCGATTCGGAGTGGTATGCAATACCATTTGCGACCGCATATGCGGTCGCAAATGGTGTCGCAGTTACCATCCACTTCAAGTGGATGGTAACCCACTCGCAAATTGGAAGGGGTCCCCACGGGACCCCTTCCACTTTGTGAATGGACCCCAAACATTTTTTTCAGGGCAGGTAGTGGTCCAAGGGACCACTGCCTGCCCTGAAAAAATACCGAAACTAAAGGTTTCGTTTTTTTTTTTTAAGTGCAGCTCGTTTTCCTTTAAGGAAAACGGGCTACACTTAAAAAAAAAAAGAACTGCTTTATTTAAAAGCAGTCACGAACATGGAGGTCTGCTGACTACAGCAGGCCTCCATGTTTGCGAGTGCCTATAGTCGGTATGGGGCCGCAATTTGCGACCCACCTCATTAATATTAATGAGGTGGGTCTCTGCGACCCCATACCGACTCGCAGACGGTGTCTGAGACACCGTTCTGCATTGGAAATTGCGACTTGCAATTTGCGAGTCACTCCAACTCGCAAATTGCAAGTCGCAATTTCCAAATTTGCTACATCTGGCCCATGGTGTATGCCAAAGGTATGAGGCTTTGTAAAGCCTCTATTATACTGGTGATTGTCTAAAATAAAACTATAAAAAAACGTTGTAACCTGAAAACAGACTAAGCATTTTTATCCACCCCAGCACACATTTTAAAACCATTTAAAAAATAAATAAAAATAAAGATGTCGGACTACTGATGAAATGTTAAATGCGATTATTGGAAACAGTTTTCACCACAAACATGTCAAGGGTAAAAATAAAATGAGGTAAAAAATCTTGTGACATGCGAACCTTTTAACAATACTGTACATTGGTTCAGAGTTCAGGATTATATTAGAGCGGTAACCAGGTGTCCATTCTGAACAGTCTCTTTTTAGGAACCAGTTGTAGAGCGCCGGCGCTCCTAGACGGTGTTAGCTGCGGGTAGAAAGGCTATGTTGGCACGAGGGGTCCCCTGGTAAATACACCAGTGCCGGAACCTTTCAACCTTTTAAGTTTTCACCGGTGGTCGGCGTTACCGATGATCGTGGAGGGGATATTGAGTTCCTCAGCGGCGCTTAGGAACTGCTCCCAACCTCTAGGTGCGTCTTGTGTCGATAGGGTTTTACCGTGCGTTAGACCTCTGACCAGATCTTACATGTGTGATCCAGCAACCGGCTGCCCCTTGTAAACGAATTCACCCCTGTCGTTCCAAGAGGTCAAATCTTTAGTATCAGCCGTTTTACTGAGCAAAATTTGAGCGGCCACTCTATACTTCTGACTTATATCTATATCTAAGACAAAGGCGTCCATGGTGAGTGAGGGTCCAAGGTCTTGAGGAGCTACTGGGTCAGCGGCCGACTGTTCCTCGGCAGGGGTGTACAGCGTTAGTTTTTTTTTTTCATCATGCAGTTGCTTGTAATACTGTAAAAAGTTTTGAAGTGCTCCTGAGTGAAGCCCCGCTTTGTCGTGTGGTTTTAAATCGGTTTGGTTCAAACTAGTTTTGATCTCAGCATCGAGACGCTGTGTCTCGTTTCTGCGGATGTCCCAAACGTCGGTGGTCGAGGGGCCCAACTGTTCCAGCTGATGGTGAGGTACAAGGTACATTTTTGGGGAGTGCTCCCTCATGCCCTTGACAGGAGGCCCGTTATTAAGGGTATAGCTATGCCCAGCAGGGAACCTATGAAGCCTCCTGACTGTTTGACCAGTTTCATTTTAGAAAGGAGCAACACCCTTTTATTGCTGAGCTTCTTAATAATGTGGCGCTTCTTCTTCAGCACACGGAACTGGCTTGTCGATATCGGAACATTACCTTTTAGGGTGTTTAGGGCTATTTCTGAAATGGCCGCAACTAAACCGTCCAAGGCAGCGCATAGGATGGCTTTTCTTTTCATGGGACTGACTGTGACCAGCATTTTTAGGAGGTCTAAATTCCGCCGTAGCCGCACAGACATTATGGTGACCATATATTACAAAGTTTAGAGTATAAATGTTATAAAAGTCTTCTTAAGGGGTCTTTTTATAAGCTTTGGGGGCTGTTAAAGGTATGTAAGTGGAAAGTCCGGGGGGTAAATACTGGTGCATAGGCAATAGTCTTCTAGAGTGCTGGGTTTTAAATCGACCATTAAATAACCATGGGGTTTTACGGTGGCAATGTTAAAAGCTTCCATGAAAAACTGGGTGTTTCCGGGGTACATCTGTTTAGCTATGAATGCTGTCTGTAGCTTGTCGCTGAGGTTTTTTAATAAGACCAAGTATGAGACATTGAGAGTTATAGAATGGCTGCTTCTGCCCTTGTAAAACAAGTTCTGCACAATGTAGCATATACTCAGATTACGATGATGTGAATATTGATTAAAAGCTCTCTCAATCTCGGAGTGGTCACCTCCTTCATGCATGAGATCGTCCACAACGACCATGTTTACAAAGTGTTTAGGTAACAAGTCATTGTTGAGGTTATTAGGGATGCCTTCTATAAACCTGATGTGTGGTAACTTTAGGGAGAGTTCAGTGTAAAGATCTTGCCAGCAAGAATAAGGCCATACAATGTTGTTAGTGGTCTGAGATAAAACACCAGGAGCATTTTCAAGCAGTTTCTTTATAAAATAACTTTTACCGCTATTTGAGGGGCTGGCTAGAACGCTTGAGAATGGGTGTTGCAGCCTGGTGTCCATAGTGGTTGGGGATTGTCACGCTAATGTTTTTACCATACGGTAGTGTTTTGTAGTCCTCAGCAAGGACCCGTTTATCAAACACCACATGCAGTGTTTTATACAACAGTTGTGTTGTAATTTCCCACCTCTTTTTGGACCTGACTATGCTGGGGTGATTTACGACTATTGCTCTGCTATTTTCATGGTCGCTCGATGCATTGTACTCATGCACAAGCCCCTTCAGACTGTCAAAATTTATTTTTACCGTTTTGTTAACGTTTAAAGTGATGCCTTTGACCTTCATGCAGACCTTGTTGTTAGAGGTTTTGTAACTGTAGATCTTGGGCCCTGAGGATGTATATTTGAGTATGTACTCATTCTTTTAGAGTTTGCTGGTCAAATCCCCTAGAGAATCGCCCAGTGGCGGATCTTCATCACCCTCTTTACTAACAAAAATAACGGAGTCTGTGTCATGGTACAAACATCGTTCCTGAAGCTTATCCAACAGTCTGTAAAGCTCTAGACGAGCGTGAGCGGTTGTGAAGCATGCTATGAAGATGTTTATATTGTTACAAGATGTTGGGTACTCTTTGGCGTATTTCCAGCATAGAACAGCCGTCTCATCGTCTATAAATTCACAACTGGACACGTCATAAGATGGGGCAAATAGATACATAAAAAGCTCGTTGAGGTCTGTGACGATGGATGTGTTTGACAGATTGGTGCACTGTGCGAACTTACCCCACAATGAATTAAGGCAGAGCTTGGCCAGCTGGCGTCTGGCAGGCTTAACCTTAATGAACTCAGGTCTCAGTGCAATACCCTCATGAGCATGGTAATATACTTTTGTTTTGTGGGTTCATCAATGCACCAGTCGGGATACCCTGATGCCTCCTGTTTGTCTCTGAGAAACAGGTTGATGTACTCAGAAAAGAGTCAATTTGTGGTGTGTGGAAAGTGCCAAATTTCCAGTATTTTACCAAGACGGTAACCTTTCTTGAGGGCCGCTTGTACCTCAATGGTACACCATGTCCCCTCCAGCAGCCTTTGCTCATCACTATGTGTACACACGCTGGTCTGTTTACTTTCAGCGCAAGTTCGACATAGGGGGAACATTAGATTGCCGTCGACTCTGTACAGAAGTACTGGGAAGTAAAGCTTCTGTGGAGGGTGAATTTGACACTTGACGAGCCCAAAGTACTCGTTGAGGGGCTTAAAGTTCCTGTATATGATCCTAGGATCCCCCACTGGGTACAACTTCTTCTTTGTTCACATAGGAATACAGACTGGTGAAGGCATAGTAGTGTATTTTCTCACCCTCACCAGCGACCCGGTACAGTTGTATGGCATTTGTACGGCTGTCGAATAAGGCGTTGCGGGGTTCCGGAGGTGCTGGTAACTGGCAACTCTTAATAAAAGTGCTCAGTTCAGCATCTTTTGCTAACAAGTCTAACCACTTGTGCTCCCAGAGGGTTCTCAAAGCAAAACCGCTGTTCTCATTATACTGCGCCTTGGCCAGAGTACGTCGGTGCAGATGTTAAAATGTGGTGCCCTGCAGTCTATTATACTCATGTGGCTTGTAACAACACGGGCAACCATGATAAAAACAACCGTTGAACTCAAAGGCGGTTGGCACCCCGTGGAGTGCAATACCCGTCTAAGTAGTAGCGGCCAAGGCGGTATTCACCACCATGCAAAGCGTGTTGGATGAAGATGTTCTCTTTCTCAGAGACGTACATGAGCCACTGAATAGATGGGGTGGAGTAGCGTTTCTGCTTACGGTTATAGAGGTCGGGGGTACTAGAGCTATGGTTTCAGGTTTTAAAAACATGTTCTGATAAACAGACATGCACATCGAAGCCAGAGTAATGCTCCTAAATGGGTCTAGGTATTCAATGATTTTTTTTCTCTTGCGGGATTTGGTTTTAATAATCCTAACCCGTTTTGTCATCTCTACCACAACGTCTCTGAAAAGGTTGAATGCATTACGCAAGATCATGACATCTGCTTTACAGTAAGCTTTCAACTCTGTTTGAAAATGAAACCGATTTTCACGTTTTTCATTGTACCACTGTAGAAAGCTCTCTTTTTCAGATGGCATCATGTACTCTACACCGTAACTGTCGGGCGGAGGCATATGACCGTTGTAATTCTGATTAGCCCACATGATAAAAAAGTGAGGGAAATAACCTTTACAGCCTTCAAAACCAAAGACTTTTGGTAACTTGCACAACTTCATGGGCAAAAAATTCAAGGTGTCTATGAATCTAATTTCAAAAGGGACAGCTTTTAACAACATCAGTTTGGAACCCTGGGTGATGAGGTCCACAGCCAACGTTTCACAAATCAGGTCCCGGAGAATAAAAAACGAGTTGTACGCTTTTGAGTTTGTGCGCTAACATTGTATACTTTGTATATTTTGGTTTGCATGAGCGTGTTGAGGAAATCGTTCATGCAAGACCGGCCTTCAAACTCCCAGTTTTCATCAGATATTAGATGATGGGCGTAAATGTATTTGGGTTGGTGCACACCTGTCTCCTGCTTACACTCTATATCAAATACGATATAGTCTTCTGTTTTTCTCTGGGGGTGTCCTATGAGCATGTAACATTCGTGCGACAACCAGGGCATAAAATACGCTTTACACCGGGGACATTGCATACCCTTACAATCGTGGTCTTCGGCCTTGTAACGACCGCAAGCCCCACAGTCTGATTTACGGACGCACTGTGCGAGGTTTATGTGCACGTTCAAACAGGCTTGTGATCGAGAGAACATCTTGCACGTCGAACAGTTCACCTTCTGAGCGTCACTGGCGACACACCCATCCCTCTGACACATTTTACAGTACATTTCACACTGATGTCTAGTTCGGTTGTTGCATATGTGGTCGCAGTGTTTGCACACATACTTGGCTCCTAGAAAACCCTTCAGGTTCAAGATACCGTAAAAGTGTTTTTCATGATGTAGCACATAAACAGTCTTGTTTCTGACACGTTCATTGGTCGTGAAGTACTTCCAAGATCCGCTGTGGTACAGAACATTTACCGTTCTCAAAAATGGTTCTCAAAAAGACCCAGGTCCCCAAAAGCAACCAGCCTGTCGGGTGGTAGTTGAAGCGCCTCATGGGCTGCAACCGCCATAGACATAATGACGTTGTCTGGGGTGTCCCGGTCCACCAACAACCCCGCAATGCTTGTCATCAGACACATGTTGGTACTGCCGGTGTTAAAGTCGAGCAACCAACGCCGTTTTTTACCGATGATTTTACTATACATGACGCTCTTTAAGGTTCTGAAAGCACCGCCCTCACGACCCTTAACAATGAGGGCGATGATTCTAAAGGTCCCGTACGCCAGTAATTCGGCCCTGCTCTGTAAAAGCTTAGACAGGTTCTCTAGAAACGTCACAGCGTCAAACACATCTCGAGCCGACCGTCTGGTGAACAGAGGACTATTGAGACCCTTCCCTTGAAAACGCATCTGAAAGAAATCGTTAGGCCCCACATTTTGTAACAATCGTTCTATGAGCGTTTGCACTACCTGATGTATAGCTATAACCCCATGATCGGAGGAGTCTAGACGGTCAAGTTTAACAAACCTAAACTCCTCATAGTGCTCTGTGGCGTTAAACGGCTCCACAATGCGACTATACCATCTCACACTTTCCATAAACACCTGTTCTGAAGCCTCAGCAACAGAAATGTCAGTGGTTGGAGGGTCCCTTGTGGTCATCCACAGGCAGTTGACTAAGGTCAGCTGTAGGTGTGTTTTTATACCTTTCTGTAACACTTAGTCGGTCATTCTGACCGCGGCGGTCGGCGGTCGCCGCCCGCCAAGCGGTTCCCGCCGAAAGACCGCTCCGTGGTCAAAAGACCGCGGCGGCCATTCCGGCTTTCCCGCTGGGCCGGCGGAAGACCGCCAGAAGACCGCCGGCCGGCCCAGCGGGACAGCCCCTTCAACAATGAAGCCGGCTCCGAATGGAGCCGGCGGAGTTGAAAGGGTGGCAGTGGCACCCGTCGCGATTTTCACTGTCTGCACAGCAGACAGTAAAAATCTTTGTGGGACCCTGTTAGGGGGCCCCTGCAGTGCCCATGCCAGTGGCGTGGGCAGTGCAGGGGCGCCCAGGGGCCCCACGGCACCTGTTCCCGCCATCCTGGTTCTGGCGGTGGACACCGCCAGAAACAGGCTGGCGGGAAGGGGGTCGGAATCCCCATGGCGGTGCTGCAAGCAGCGCCGCCATGGCGGGTTCCCTGGGCCAGCGGGAAACCGGCGGGAAACCGCCGGCTCCCCTTTTCCGACCGCGGCTTTACCGCCGCGGTCAGAATCGCCATGGAAGCACCGCCAGCCTGTTGGCGGTGCTTCCGCCGCACTCCGCCATGGCGGTCATGGACCGCCATTTCAGAATGACCCCCTTAGTCTGGCTTTCTTTAACTTCCTTATTAAAAGCTTACGGTTTCTAGCACTACCAGCCCACTTCTGTTTCTTACAGGTCCATTTGGTTTTTGGCAGCCGGCCACAGCCTGTCTGAACAACATTTGGGGGGCTTACAAGTGTTGACCCTGACCTTTCATCTAATAAGGGTGGTGATCCTTCCAATTGTTCTGGGCTGAGCCGGGTCTGACCATCACACCCTGAGGACCTGTAAATACCCTTAGTAACTCCTAACTCTATATTTTGAGGCCTTATGGGTTGTGTTTTAGGTGTTGAGGGTTCTATTATTACATGTTTTAATCCGTTAGGTGGTGACTCACAATGCTTTTGAGTTTTTAGTGCCCGTAAAACCCTTAGAGCTTTACTGAGCAAATACTGGGTCTTCTTTTTATATTTAGACCTGAGGATAGTGGTATTAGTAAATGCAGGTCTTTCAGTCCCCAGGTCGGTTTGCATGCATAGTCAATTGGTATGTTACACATGTCTGCAACTGTTGAATCACAAGCTTGGACCACTGAGATTCTACACTGGGCTAGCCATTGTATTAAAGCCCTTACGCTAGCTCTGGAGGCCCGGGTATTGTAACCGCTCTTACACAGTTTTAGAGTCTTTAGACGGAGTCCCTGTCATCGAACTGCTGAACATTTAGAAAGTTGAGGGCTAGGTGGTGTAGGCTGAGCTTTAACAACTTTTTTAAATGACAGGTCTATAGGCGTGGTCTGGGGCTCAGGGTTTTGCAACTACTTCTTATGATTCTTTAAGGACAGGCTGTTTCACAGGGTGCAAGCTGCGGGGTGTCTGGGATTGTGAGCATGACAATGTCTGGGTGTCCAAGTCGCTGCCCTGATGTCGGCGGTGTGGAGGGGTTTGCGGTGTTGGATTTGCCCTTTACGACGGTTGATGTGTTGTAGTTAAGAGCTGCACCTGGGTCATGACTGGTGTCTGTAAAACCGCTGCATTGTAGGTCCTGGGGTCCTGCGGTGTTCATGAATACAGCTGACACCACAGGGTTTTGAACGCCCCCCTTGTTGACCTTTAAAGACGACTTCAACCGTTTAGTCCGATGACCGACTCCTCATGTGATGACCCTAGGATGTATACATAGCAAAATACATGTTAGGGGTTGTTATAGCCGTTATACCGCAGGGGTGAAAGAGGTTTGAGACACACTGAGAATTGTATTAATCTGCCCCTACAGTTTCTGAAAATGCACCTGTGGTTTCCCGGTGTGAGGGGCCCTTCTTAATAGGCACTCCATCGTTAGAAGGTGTGGTCTTCCTCTTGGGTACAGTGTTTTGAATGTTCCCATCAGTCTTCATGGGTGTTACCCCTGGAGTCGCACACCCGCAGGGGGTCCTCTGGATAAAAAAATAAAGAAAATGTTACATTTACAATATAATACATAGACTATACGTGTTCTCTGGGGGCTCCATGGTCACAGGGTTTATGGGGTTTTAGATTTTCAAGGTGTTTATACCTGGACTCCTTTATTTACTTGCATAAGTGGTATCCTGAGACACTGTGCATGGAGCGTCTTGAACCTGTAGGATCTGTTACAGAGCGTCAACCACAAGCTGTAATTCTGCATCATAACCTGTACAAGCACACAAAGAAAGGGGTAACCATTAAGGGTAAAATCAAAAAAATTATTGTTCTCTGTTTAGATTGGTCTTTATCCCAGAACTCACCTTGTTGCATGATCACCATTTCCTCTGCGGACGTTGCAAGCTCTTGGAGGTCCTATGTACAAAAGAGACAGAATTGACTTTTATCACAACTCATTTAGGGCCAGATGTATTAAAGCTTTTTGCATTCGCAAACGGTGCGAATGCTCGTTTGCGAATGCAAAAAGCCACTTCAGAATGTATTAAAGGCATTCTAAAAAGAATTTTAAGGAATCACAAAAATAGCGATTCTTTAAAATTGCGATCTTGTTTAGAGAGTCGCAAATTGCGACTCTCTAAATCAGAAATTGCAAATAAGGATTCCTTATTTGCGATTTCTAAAGCACATGTAGGAAGCAAATGCATTTTTAAAATTTACATGTAAAGCATACATGCCCTTTTGGCATGTGTGCACCTTCATGTTGTAAAAAAATATTTTGGGGTGCAGCTGAGGGGTCATAAGGCCCCTAGCACCCTGGACTTTGCATTTCCAAAAATTGCGAATTCCAGTTAGGAATTTGCAATTTGGGACATGCAAAATATTTGCAAATATGGGCCGACAGGCCCATAGATGCGAATGGGGGCCGGTATCGCAATTTGCGATTCTGTAATAGCATTTGTGATTTTTAAGAAATCGCTATTACCGAATCACAAATGTGATACATTGCATTTTGCAAATCAGAAAGAGCGATTTCTTAAAAATCGCTATTTCCGATTCGCAAAAGGCATTCTTGATACATCTGGCCCTTAATGTTATATGCATAACCCTTTCATAAAACCGTGCAATGTGCTAAAAAAAAAAAAATCTCTCGAGATACATCTTGTTATGCCCCTGTGTTCTGGAAGTATAATACCAAGAACCATTTGTAGA
The DNA here is from genome assembly GCF_031143425.1 of Pleurodeles waltl. NCBI lineage: Eukaryota > Metazoa > Chordata > Amphibia > Caudata > Salamandridae > Pleurodeles > Pleurodeles waltl. The sequence continues at coordinate 584,246,201 of NC_090436.1, read as the reverse complement.
CCTTTTCTCAAAACTATACAATGTTTAATAAACAAATTCCACATGGTGGTGCCCTTGTACAATATAAAGTCTGGGATTCTCTTTATATAGCATTATTTATATAATTCTAAAGGCTCCACAACCTTATTTTACTCTTATTACAAGGCACACATAGGTCTTTATAATGACATATAATTACACTAGCATTAAAAATATATAATAATGCACTACTTAAAAACATTACAATTCCTAGAATTTATACATGTACAAAAGACCAGAAGCTGAATCCTAGGATCCAGGCCGTGTTTTAATCTTAGCTCAACAAGGCTCTGAACCCTGTGCGGGGGGGAGCTTGGTCTAAACTCCCACCTCCTGGGTGGAGCAGACAAGCTGAGCCAGTTCCAACAGCCCAGAAACAGTCTTTTTTTAAAAATGTCCACCTGTGGTAGCAGCATGTGTGGTGTGTTTTTCACTGTGCTGACCCTGGACACCAGATTCCCACGAACTACAGAGTCATTGCATTGCAGTTTATTTTTGTTTTATTTTTATTATTATTATTATTTTTCCTATTTGCCCAGGGTGCTTTTTTAGTTTTTGTTATTCATTTTACAAAAAAAAACAAAGAAAAATGGCCATGTGGAGTGGGGCCTGAGCCGTGTGCTCTGGGGTCCCCATGGTCACACCTTGTTTATTTTATAAATATTCCTTTTTTTTATTTTTATTTTAATTTTTTTATTATATTTTTTTTTTCATTATAAAGAACAACATTTTCCCCATGAGCCCCTGGGAATCACCCCAGAGGCCAGAACATGTTTTAAAAAAAAAAAAAATCTGTAAGGGGCCCAAGGGCCCAAGCGCGCGAGGCTCAGGCCCTCAGGCCAGGCCCTCGCACCATCGGTGACTTGAGGCCTCCGGGCCGCAGCGGGCTCAGAGGTCTCAAGTTAATAATTGAAGTTAACCAATTAAGCGATGCAGCCACCCAGCCAAAATATGTGCAGACCCTCATAAATATCTGCAAATACATAGTCCCAGAACATGCAAGTACAAGTTAAGCATTGCAACCCCCCTATAAAATAAGTGCAGACCCTCAAAAATATCTGCAAATACGTAGTGCCAGAACATGCAGGTACAAGTTAAGCATTGCAACCCCCCTATAAAGTACGTGCAGACCCTCAAAAATATCTGCAAATGCATAGTCCCAGAAACTGCAAGTATAAATTAAGCATTGCCACAACCCTATAAAACAAGTGCAGACCCTCAAAAATATCTTCAAATACTCAATACCAGAACCAACATGTACAAATTAAGCCTGGGCACCACCCTAACAAAACACTTGCAGACCCTCAAATATACACACAAATACGCAACACCAGAACCTACAAGTACAAATTAAGCAATGCCCCCAACCCCAAAATCAAGTGCAGACCTTCAAAAATACACACAGATATGTCACCCCAGAACCAGTAAGTACAAATTAAGCAATGCCTCCACCCCACAAGATTAGTGCAGATCATCAAAAATGCATACAAAAACACAGCCCCCAGAACCAGTAAGTACAAATTAAGCAATGCCTCCACCCCACAAGATTAGTGCAGACCTTCAAAAATACATACAAAAACACAGCTCCCTGAACCAGTAAGTACAAATTAAGCATTGTCTCCACCCCACAAGATTAGTGCAGACCCTCAAAATACAGGCAAATATATAACCCCAGACCCAATATGCACAAATTAAACATTGTAGCCACCAGATTACCGCTGACAATCTCCAACATACATTAATATCATTTTAAAAACACGTTGATTTTACTCTGCTATGTATAGTTAAACTGGTTGGGGCTAATAGCAATGTTAAACTACCTTAGAACAAACACCACACTGTTACTGAACGTAAGTAGAAGAGGTTTAACAGCACCAGTCTGAGCTCTGCCCTTCATATTTTCAGCCAGGATGTCCTAATGGGGCCCAGCTTGGCGCAAATGTCAGTATGTAGTTCAGGAAAAAAGAGACCTGTGAAGGTGGGGGTTCTTATACCAGGCTCACTATGCTAATTGTGCTTAGGCTTTGTGGTGGGTGGGGCCTGGAAATAGACATCTGTTTTAGGTAGGCAATACTTGTCTTTTTGTTTTCTTTCAAACTTTTAATTGCATGGCCAGTTTCTAATTTAGCCTCCGCTGTGTCCCAGGGAAATCCTGTAGGCACACATCTGTTTTAGATTTACAATGCCATTCATCCTTTAAGGCCTGTCCTGGGAATACTTGGGGCTACATCTGTTTTAGATTTACAATACTAGTCCTTTGTTTTGTTTCAAACTTTTATTCGCATTGCCAGTTTCTAATTTAGCTTCCACTGTGTCCCAGGGAAATCCTGTAGGGACACATCTGTTTTAGATTTGCAATACTAGTCCTTTGTTTTGTTTCAAACTTTTAATTGCTTGGCCAGTTTCCAATTTAGCCTCCACTGTGTCCCAGGGAAATCCTGTAGGCACACATCTGTTTTAGATTTACAATGCCACTCATCCTTTGTGGCCAGTCCTGGGAACATTTGGGGCTGCATCTGTTTTAGATGTGCAATGCTAGTCCTTTGTTTTGTTTCAAACTTTTAATTGCTTGGCCAGTTTCTAATTTAACCTCCACTGTGTCCCAGTGAAATCCTGTAGGCACATATCTGTTTTAGATTTACAATGCCACTCATCCTTTGAGGCCAGTCCTGGGAACACTTGGGGCCACATCTGTTTTAGATTTGAAATACTAGTCCTTTGTTTTGTTTCAAACTTTTAATTGCTTGGCCAGTTTCTAATTTAGCCTCCACTGTGTTCCAGGGAAATCCTGTAGGCACACATCTGTTTTAGATTTACAATTCCACTTATCCTTTGAGGCCAGTCCTTTAGGGGCCTACATCTGTTTTAGATTTACCTCTCAAAACTGATAGGCTGGCTCTAACAAAAGCATCATTTGACCATTCCCTCTTTTTGGACTAGCCAACCAGGAGGAGGTCTGGCCAACCTTCCCACTTTGCAGCCCTGTGAGGGGAGCCCCAAACAGCCACTTGGTCCTGAATGTCTGACATGTCCAGACCTGTCCTCTTAGGCTCTGAAACTGCTTGCACAACACCAAAGCATTCATTTTACACAGGACATAGACCAACACCCAGGGGCTAGGACCCAGGCACATGGCTAACACATGACATCATGAGGTCATAAACCATGTGACACCTCTACACCCCATGTCACTTCTGGGGAGGGCTCTCTGGAGCACCGGACGTCCCAGTAACGAAAGTGATGTCACTTCCGGGGCGGGATTACTGTCACTTTACAGTTGATGAGGAAAGGTATGCCCTTATACTACTTACGTATTGTACCATTGGGGGTAATGTTTCTATTATTAGATCCAATGGAGCAATATTTTTGGTAAACAATATTTGAGTCATAATATGTCTCACAATATGTGATAATATGTTTATCAGATGATATTGTGACAGCAACATGCTTGCACCACACCAACACAATAATATCCTGCTATTCTACTGAAGCAAAGAGAATGTTAAACGTATACAGATCCAGCCTTGGAGTAATTGCAGTCTAGTGACTGTATAACATATATAGCCAGGACAGCACACATTAAAACAATAATGAACTAGTATATCAAACATTCAAATCTTGGTGTTGCAACCTGTCATGAAGAGTGTAGATGTGGAAGACAAAACAAGGTTGTGTTTAAGCAGTAACAGAAACACTAGCTATCATAAGATGCATTCTATATCCCATCTGTCTAACACAACAAGTGCAGAGGGTGTTACTACATCTGGAAAATTCCATTGACCCTCTCAAAAATATCACAGAGGACATTTTGCAACTGTACCAAAAGATAATTGTATTGAATGAACTGTCTGCATATTAACATTGTGCCTGACCACCCTAAAATCACTGATTGGTAATACAAGTGGCACCCACATTAATCAAGCAATGGGAAAACCAATAGATTTTGATTTACATTCTTAGTTATAAGCAGGAGTGTCAGAACAAGTCACTTTATTTCAATAATTCACATGAAATATCACTAAAATTTCATGGAGGTTTCGTGAAATTGAGCTTTTGACTGCAATCTTGTTTGCCAGTATTTTACATGACTTTTTTCATTGAGTACATCTTCAGTAGGATCCTTTAGGAAACGTTAGGAAACAGTTTCACACAGGAAAAGTAGTTCAGCAAGAAGTTTTCTGCATTAATTACTTTCTTTTCGAGTAAAACAAAACTTGTGAATCTTAGACCTTTTTGACTTTTCCAGTGGTTGTTTAATTCACTATAACGTTAATCTGCACCAATATTTACCTGTAGCCCATGACTGACAGTGCAGGAAGTCACACTAAACATCCACTGTCTGAATTCTTTTGTAGTTTTATGAATATGTAACGATATGACATTAATCTGTCTGTATATATAAAACTAGTAATAATAGGATGTTGCTGCCACAGAGATGATATTAGGCAAGCGATGAACTAAAATTAGCATGCCAGAAAGACTTAGCAGATGGTTCTTATCTGAATTGTAGATATCTTTAATATGCTTACTGGCAATAATAATTCATTGTTACATTTCCAGTTACCTTCACATGCGGCCATGCTCATGCCTATGCTCAGGCCATGCATATCATATGACCTTATGTAACCTCACAAGAGTAATTAGTAAAACTATCTTACACTTGAAAAAGTGAGTTTCTTGAACAAACCTCCATGCCAAAGTACAAAGATCAATATGAATAACACGTCTCAAACTCAATTGAAATACATATTAATAAATCAAAGGCAATTGAAAGATAACTAATACCTATTTGACAAATTATTTGATTCCTTTCAGCACTGTTATCATTTTGACTTATTTACCAGTGTAATCCATTTTTTATTTTTCTCAAATGACGGTGTTGAATCTGTTCAGTTTTACTGAATCAAAACACCCTATTTGCTATGTCATTTGGCTGTGAGCTATTTTTACTCTGCTTACTGCTGAGCACCCCTGTTTAAAGTGCTTTAATTGCCCCCTTTGACAGTCACTTCATACTAGTAAGGTTAGTATTTTCAATAGCCTATAGGAGCAAACCAAATATGCTCTGAGACACTGACATGGCTGCCAACACTCACCCTTGCCACCATACTGTCTATGGTGTGTTTAAAGAAAAGACAGACATAATTTTGATTTTGAATTTGCCTTCCCTGATAGACAGTGCCTTGATATGAAGAGTGTCTTAAAATCTTCTCTCCTGACCCAAGTATCTCTGGAGTATATAGGAAGTGCTGCTTGTACTTCTGAATATCAACACCAACAATATTGTGGTACAAGAATATCAAGGACAGAATATCGAGGGACAAAATATTGAAATTGAAAATACATACAGGGAAATATAGATTTGCTATTCCTGGCTCTACATTTATATATCTTGTAGATACATGTGACATGTATGTACATATATGACCACGCATAACAATAAATTACATACCTGGTAATATTTTAGTTTTAATAGTCTGTCTTTGATTTTGTGTCCCATCAATATTATGGTTTGATATACAGAGAACACACTGGAAGGACTATATCTTACTCATTAAGACTCTCCACATGGAGTATTACATTTTTGTCAATCTAAAAGTATTAATCTGTTACCCTCATGTAAGGTTGTCACTTGGGATTCAGACGTCGGTTATCATACTGGTAAGCTACTTGACTAAATTGTGTGATGCTGGGCAAATCATCTTTGATATAGTCATCTTCACCAAAAACTGTCAAAGCCTATGAACAGTGCAATAAGTGCTTTATGGTCAAAGCATGGAGTAAATCCTACACGTAAAGTACTTTTGGCTTCTAGCTTACAGCCAATATTTTGAGTTGTGTAAATTTTTCTGCATATTTTCTACATATTTTTCCATGACTTTGCACAGAAGAATGACAGAACTAAACACTAACATTTTTCTCTTTCTGTAGTCACATATTTCAAATACAGAATGAAAATGACTGCAGATACAAGAAAACAGCTTTATATTGATCTGGCATAAAAACATTCATAAAACTGAAGAGAGAGATTTTGATGTAAAAAGACAGACTACTGTATGCTCTCTTTGACTTGTTTTGGAAGGAAGGATATTGAGGCCAGAGAAAGTAGTTCAACTTTGACACTAAAACATTTCTGTCTATTATGGTTACCAGAGAACTTTCTGTCAGCAGGAACACATTTTCTCAGCTCCTGGCCATTTCTTTTGCTATTTATTGACATTTTTTACTTACGCCCAATGTACTTCTATCAATGTGAACAAAGATTCTTAATCCTAAATTGCCTTGGACTGTTGAAAACATGAAATCCTTATGTGTTTAACCAGTACCACTGAGGCTTCTGGTAACCATGTGCTGCTGATGCATATCAAGTACTAAAAATATATAACTCACCCACCATTGCCAGAAGGTAGGAAGGCAAAGTCATGGTGAGGGAGAGGTCTTCACTTCCCATTCTGTCTAGCTGCTATCACACTAAGTAGGTCCCCTCCCAAACTCATACTAAAGGTGAAGCAGCCATCAGACTCCTCTGAGTGAGGTTTCCAACAGACTCCCCTCATGCAGTGTATAGGAGGGTCTACAGGTGCAGCCTACAGCGTACTCCCTTCAGTGCAGCCTCAATCTCCCCAGGCTGCCTTAGTGTGGCCTTGTTAGAGAATGTTTACTTGTTATCATCACCCTAACTGCCTTCTCCTGATATCACTTCCCTTCCTCCTGAAAGTCTATGACCATAATAGATTGGTGCATCCTGCTCCTTCCAAGGCAAAGGTAAGGAATTTACACTTGTACTAACTTATTGTGAGCACCCAACAAAATTTAGCTTTAGCGTGAAGGCTTTGGCCGAGAAGGTTTGATGGGTGTGGCTGAACCTAAACTGCAAAAGCAGCACAAGCTTCTAATGCTCCACCAGCCATGTGCACCACCTTTTCTCAAAATTAGAGCTGCGTTAAACAGGGAGCAACTGTTAAGTTGCCACAGCAGGAAGGGTAATGCACTGGACCTGATGGGGCAGCTGCAGTGCTATTGGGTTAGATGATTAGGGGTCTTTCAAGAGTAAAAGGCAGGATGATGCAGTACTCAAGACTGACTGGGTGGGGCAGTGGCCCTTTCTGATTAATTGATGTTCAATACATCATAAGCACCTGGGATGTAGTGATATTAAATTTTAGATAAACACTCACTTAGTGATGGTCACAAAGCAGACTGCAATGGCACACACGTCATGCTGTTGCCTTGTTCTGCAATCCCTAGTTTTGAAAAAAGAAGCAGAATTGCAGTGTTTCTGTGAGAAGCCTCGTAGAAGTTAAGGAAAGTGAGTAATACATGTGGTTGTGTAAGGAGATTCATCTAAAGAGTTGAAGGTAAATTTAAACCTCTTGAAAGCACATTTGGACAAACTCAAACCATTAGACCTTTTCTTTTGCTCCTGGCTTTCTAAAACTCCATAGTCTCCCACTCTTTGCCCTCCATAGAAAGCAAAGACAAATAACTCCATATATTACTATTGAACAAACCCTCTAGATCTGTTAATGATCTACTTGTTTTTTTCAATGTATTCAACTAATGTAAAGAGGAAAGAGGCTTCTCGTTGGTAAACAACAGAACCTTCAAAAGTATTTTTAAAATCCTCTCTCCAAATGGAAATACTCAAAAAGCAAGAACACTACTCCTGTATACAGGGCTTTAAACAGTAACCTTCTGGCTCCTACAAAATTCAACTATCCACTACTCCATCACAACCAGTTACACTTCCACACACTTATTATGCTTTTCAATACATTCTCCTACTATAAAGACATTCACCGCTTAAAAATGTTCAAATTATTTCCTAGGATTGGTTGATCAGGTAAACCATTAAAAAAGTAAAAGTAAAATTTTCAACCTAATGGTGTGTGTGAGAATCAAATTGGAATCCTCCCGCTTCAAGAATGATCAAACGACCTCTTCGAGATCTATTGGACTACCTCTTCATCTGTCCTCACTTCTATACTCCTACATGTGTCATTATGGAACTGCGATCGTTATGAATTGAAATAACTTGGTACTAAGCCTTATCTCTATCTAGTAGCTACTAGTAACATTACTACTAGTAACTTTACTTATAGTAACCTTACCAACAATAACTTACCTTGGTGAATACCAAAAAGTAGTAAATTTGGACTTTTGGTCAAGTTAGACATCAGTTTTAAACTTAGGGACTGATTACTTTCTTGAAGGATGGGATACTAATTCACAAACAGGACGGATGTGCTGTCCGCCGTTTTACAAGATCCAATATATCACATGGAACTTTGTGACGGAGAATCCCATCTCTCAAGATCGGAATCAGGCCTTTCAACTTTTGGTCTAACTTTACCTTTGTGAATCGGGCCCCTCTACATTGCCTATAAAATACTGGGATTAGAAGAAGTACTATACAGTAAACTAGTAGGTGATTTTTAGAAAGTCATGAGCACATGATGTCAGACATCTTGGTCTCAATGGAATAATAGTAAGTCTGTAGAGCAGGAAAGGTTTGGCAGCATACAGAAGTGGGAGCAGCATTCTGCTAGTTACAACTTTACAGTCAACAAATAAAGGGGTGACCAGCAGGATTAGAAATGTAAACTTCTGCACAATGCAATCAGCTCATGCCAAGTCATACAGAGCAACTCAGTGAGTCAGTGAATGAATGGGGCTTGCCCCACCTTGTCAGTGGTTAAAGGGTTGATAGAAATTGGATCTCCAGTTGGCAGAGGTATGCACCCTGTCCAAGTGGTGACCACATTCCTAATCAGGTTAAGTAATATACAAACTATAAATTAACCTGTGCTTCCCTCTAGGGGCTTGGCACAGAGCAGAAAGACTTCACTTAGGAGGCAATGTGTAAAGTATTTGTGCAACACTTAAAACAGTAAAACAATAAGGACACCACACAAAAATAAGCCACACCAAATTTGAAAAATAGAACATAATTTAATGAACAAAACATGACCAAAACTACAAATATCCATTCAGTAGAAGTTGAAATATGATTTTGTAAAGAATATCTGCAATTGTAGTGCTTTAAAGCTTATAGCGCCAAACAGGGGTTTCTGATCACACTAGACCGGAGTAATTCCAAAGTTCAGGCCAACAGCGATGAAGCATGTTCCAGCTACAGGGATCAACCTTGTCCTGCTGAAACAGTATCTTATGTGGAGGGTTGCATCAACTTTGAATATCTGGTGCAAGGAGCATAGGAGATGAAGTGAAGGTTATGTGTCATCAGTGAGCCATGCAGTCGTTAATGCAACATTCTCGAGGTGCAGCATCGAACCCTTTGTGATAAAGGCGATGCTTTGTTGTCCTTGAGCCACACAGCCGGCGATGCGAAGGTGATGCACTGGGGCTGATGTTGATGTGTTGAATCACCTCTGCGCAATTGGTGATGCAAAGTCCTTGACATCAGCAGCTGCGGAATTGCGTTGGTGTCAAGGAGAGATGCTGCGGTTCCGATCAGCGCAGTGACGGTGATATGTGGATTTTCTCTGAACACAGGTGCAGAACCCACTCCCAAGGGCCCAGAAATGGGTTGGCACCACTTGGCAGGGTAGGACTCACACTTGACAGAGTCCAGAAGCTGTATCAGAGTGGAGTGAAGTCTTTGATGTACCTGAGACTTCGGAACAGGAGGCAAGCCAGCAAGCCCTTGGAGTCACTTTGGTTCTGTCAGGGTATGTAGAGATGAATGTCCTGACCTTCTCACTCCCAGGCAAGGAGGGCAACAGGTAGCAGGGCAGGCACAGCAAATCAGAAGTCCAGCAACATCCAGCAGAGTTCTAGCAGAGTGACAGTCCCTTTAGCAGCACAGCAGTCTTTCATCCTTGCAGAATGTCCTCAGGTCCAGACGTATACTAATTTAGTAGGGTTTGGGTTCCCATACTTATACTCAGTTGTGCCATTAAAGTGTGGGAGACGCAGGTCTATGAAGTGTGCACAGTTCCTGCCCTTCCTTCCTTGGTTCTAGACACACTACATGGGTTCATGCAGTTCTTTGAGTGGGGACAGGCACTGTCCTATTCAGGAGCATTGCCAGGCCCCCCCTCTCATCCAGCCCAGGAACACCCATGATCCTGGTGATGGGCCATCAGGATGTAAATGGCACATCTCAGCTTCCTTTGTGTGTGACTGTCTAGAGGGAAGGCACAATGCCCTAACTGTCGCCCACTCAGACTTCTATTCAGAGGCAGGCAGAGGCACAGAATGGTTAAAATAAGAAAATGTCATTTACAGAGCTGGAATCTAAAATCCGACTGCACCATAAGTTGGGATTTTAAATTGTGAGTCCAGGGACACCAAATTCTAAATATCTGCCCCTAATTGGAATTTACAGTTACAAAATATAATAAGGTAATCCCAAAGTTAACCCATAGGAGAGATTGGCTTTGCAGTAGTGGAAAATGAACTATAAATGTTTTCCACCGCTTGGACATGTAAAACTTAAATGTACATGCCCAACATTTTAAATACAATGCACCCTGCTGTTAGGGCCGTCCAGGGCCTCCCGTAGGTGTGACTGTTATGCATTAAAAAGGAAAGTTTGGGGCTGGTAAAAGGGTTAACTGCCAGGTAGACAATGCAGTGTAAAACTGTACACACAGGCTGTGCAATGGCAGGCTTGAGCCATGTTTGAAGGGTTACTGAAGCAGGTGGCACAATCAGTATTGTAGGCCCACCAGTAGCATTTCATTTACAGGTCTTGGCTACATGTAGTGCACGTTAGTAGGGACTTACATGTAAACTAAATATTCCAGTTGTAGATAAGCCAATGTTATCATGTTTTAGTGTAATAGCACATGCAAGTTAGCACTGGTCAGCAGTGGTAAAGTGCCCAGAATCCTAAAGCTAGAAAAAGTGAATTCAGCAAAAAGGGGAGGAGTCAACTGATGAAGGAATAAATGAATGAATGGGTACAAATATGAGTGACAAAGTGCATGTATTATGACTTACTGAGTGCCTAAACCCATCAGTGACACAAAAAGTAGTATCATTCATAGGCCGAACCTATTGGCATTGCCATTGCTGATTACATGTTTGGCTAATATCTCTCTTCTTATCTTCTGGGGCCATGCCCCCAATCAAGGAATGGGTGCATTGTTCAGGTGTGCCTGGTGCACCCTACTATCATGAATGTGGTGCCCGAAAACTCATGGCTACGCTGGGTCAGCATATTAAGTGACAAATTAAGCAGCTAGTAATAGCAGCTCAGTGTTTCCCAGTGCAGACGGCAGCCATCCCCAAATTTAATGAGGGGACAGAAATCCTCCTGCAGGCAGGTGCAGAGAGTGACTGACTGCAATTGCCTGCAGGGGGATGTCAGAGAAGTCCATAGGACCCCCTTGCTACCTCTAGAGGGCTGCCTTTTTTAGGGTGTACTTACTATAGTCTTGCTAGCTTCTTTACGTGCGTTCAAAGTAGTGCATGGGTGCAGAGGCAAAGTGATTCCACCATTTATGAATCAAAGCCCCCATGCAAGTGAGTGAATGCCCTCTAAAGATAGCACTGGTGCTAAATGTGCACAAGAAAGGGGCACACAAGGGGAACACAAACATCTGGGACCCTCCTGTAATACCTTTGTTCCTCAGGGGAGTACAAAGTGAGAGCACGCACCTATTGCAGAAATTCGTCCCTAATGTACTAATGTACTAAAAATGAATTTCCCAAAAAAGTTTGAGATTTAAATACTGAGTTGTTGCAACCACTAAAATATTTAGCAAACCAAGCTATGTACAAATACGTCATTTCACAAAATAAGGAGCAGAAGAGGTCACAGACCAACCCTCCTCATTAATATTCATGATGCAGGTCTCAAGTTGCTGCTCACTACAATTGGTGGACATTACAAGGATGGTGGGCTGATAGGGTCAGCAGACCACCATGTCATTGATATACCTTAAGTAATACATGTTTTAATGCAGTACCTTACAGGAAACCAGGGTGTGTTTAAAACATTTTTTTGAAAACATTGCCTGAGTATTGGCATTGTTTCGCTGGACCACTGCCTACTCCTGAACAAAATGTACTTCCATACAAACCCTTTTGATTTACATTCAAAAAGGGAAAGTGTAAATGTGTTTCTTGTCATTAATTAGCAACTTGAGCCCGTGCACGTTTGTGGTATTTACCATGTGATACCTTCACCTTACAGATTTTTCTGCCCATTAAGCTTTACAAAGCATGTTTTACAATGCATATTTTTACCACTCTTTAGTAAAGTTTTGACACATTTTAAAAATATATTGGAGTGTTAGGGAGTGGGGTCAAGGCGGAGTTGTGAGGTTTATCTCCTAAATGTAAGGAAATAACATGGGTAGTTACTTTTTATGTGTGCTTTGTGAAGGTAGTTTGAGGGATTTACCACCTCTTCAAAGGTATTGAAAAGAGGTTAATAAAGTATTAGGGAGTGATGAAAGAAGGAGCCAGGGGTTCTGTAACAATGTTTTGGGTTTTTATAGTTTATTGTAGAGGGTGATGTTTTAATAAAAAATATTACATTAAAATATATTTTACTCAGAGGAGCAGGATGCAACGGTTATTGGGGATCAGGATGGAGAGAGTTTTAGTTATTAAGTAAATATTTTTTGGGATTTTGGTCCAGATGCAAAAAACCATTTTGCATTTCTTAACAGTCTGAATCACTATTTCAGGCTGTTAGGAACTGTAAAATTGGCTTTTTAGATATACAAAGCCATTTAGAGAATCACATTGCGATTTCTACCCATAAGAAATTGCAATTTGCAATCCTCTTAATAGGAAATTCCTATTCAAATGTACAAAGCATTTCCTAAATGCGAATTGGGCGTTTAGTAAATGCAATTACCATTGTCTTCAAGTTGATGGTAACTATGTGCAGTTTTAAAAAAAACACGTGAAAATGTATTTTTAAAAGTGCAATAGAGCACACACATGGCCCTTGGGCATATGTGGGCCCTACGTGGGCACTACTGTTTTTGGGGTGCATTTTAGGGGGCCTTTTGCCCATAGCCATCCTTGATTTTGCATTTCCCAAATAGTGATGATCTAACAAATGAAATGAAAAACCAGCCCATTGTCACAAATGGCATGGGATTTCTTATTTGCAATTTCCGAATAGTGATTCTTACTTTGTAGTAATCACAATCAAGAAATCTGTATCTTGTTACATGCATTTTGCATTTCCAAAGAAGCAATTTCTACTAGGTCACTATTTAGGAAATGCAAAACGTACATCTCGTCCTTTGTGTATTTATTTTGGGGTGGTGATGTTTATTCTTAGGTTAAGATTTTTTTGAATTTTTTACATCTAAAAAAAGTAAATATAATTTTTTCATAATAGCCATTTATGTTCTTAGGTGCAAGGGTTATAGGAGATTAGGGTGGAAATGTTACATTTTGGATACATATATTTTGGTTTGTGGGTATTTATGTTTGGGTTGCAGGAATTCATTTAGTGGTTTATACCAAACCCTCATAATTACTGTTAGAGTTTGCACCCTCCTCTAAACATTTTGAGTAATACTTCCAACATTCAATATGAAAAAATGGCTTTCCTCTGCAAGCTAACCTTTCTAGATGGTCAAGAAATGTTTCTCCAAAACATTAAGCAACAATGTCAATTATTCTTCATTTTGAGAAAAATAATCTGATTTAATCCTAGATGTCTAGAATTCATTTACATATTCAAGAGATTTTAATTGTTGCGATCACTGATTAATTAACAAAAATCCTTATTTTACCACAACTTTTATTATTGGCTTTTGTTTTATTACCTATTAGAAAATCAGTGTATTTGTCTGGCAGTGAAGCATTAATTATTTACATGAATAGTGTAAATCTGAGTGAATGTGTGGAGGGAGTGTTGTGTATGTCCTGTCCATCATACAGATTTCACTATTCTCTACCAATATAGTGTGATATCAGCTATAAATATTAGCATGCTTTTTTGAATGTCTTGGTTATTATAGAGAATTAAAGTCTTATGAAATACATTATTTGGGGTAAATATCATTAAATGTTTTCTGTTGAGTAGGGTGTACATTACTCACCTATCTTACTGCTGCTAATCATTCTTCGTAACTTTGGAATTGTGGGAAAATTTAGAAAAATACATAAGGATGATTTTGGTTACATCCGTTAGCAATGAACTGCATGGCTCAATGGAGATGGAGTCTAAAGCTTTAATATGTTGGATCATGTTCTGACAAGGATGGCTGAAATGTTAATGTGTAACAAAGTTTACACAAAATTGCCAACATAACTCCATTATGCCACATTACTGAATTGTGTAAAGAAATTTCAAAACAGGATGTACCATTCATTTAATTTTTTATTGCAAGCAGCACTTTTGGTAGATTTTACCCCCTAGCAGACCTTTAGTGTAACTTTTGAATTGCAAATCTGAAAGTAAGAAGCAGTGTTTTGAACAGGAGCAACCAGAAATGAATACAAAATTATATCTAAAAGTTGTATTTTTCCCTAAATGTACTATTCAGCTAATATGCTTGAGTGCAAGATGCATTTTGCATAATTAACATCATTTTGCATAATACTGCACTAATTTTACACAATTATGCTACAGCAAATTATGCATGTTTTGCATAACCTTAAGTCAATCTCTATTGCAGAGTGATTATGTTCTGTTATTCTCTCAATAATGCCTCTGAGAATAATCCCTTTGCTTTGCACCAAGTTCAGAAGTAATCAAAGTCAAATAGCTATTGGACGAGGTCCAGCTGAAGTTGTTGTTTTTGGTAGGCCCGGAAGGAGTTCATGTAGTCGCCCTACGCAAAACTCCGCGAAGGTGTAAAAAAATCACTCCTTCACTACGCGGACTTTCTCGAGTGGACAGAATTTCTTGCCGCGCCTGTTTGTGTGACATTTTATATCACTAGCAACAAGTAGTGCGTTCTCATTCAAACTGTACCACGTGGTTCGCATAGGAACAGCTACCTTGATTTTTTTGATTCTCTATGGTTCTGGAGCCTGATTTTTAATCCATTACAATCTCTTCAATCCTACAGCTCTAAAACTTATTTTCCCCTCATTTTTATTTATGATCTTAACTTTTCTCTTGGTGTTGTTATATTTCTTGATTTTTTTCCAACTTTTTAGCGCCTTTTGTGAGTTTTGTATTTTTTAAATTTTTAGCTATACTTAATTTTTTTCTTCCTTCCTTCTTTTTCCTCTCTTCTGTCTCCCGCCCAGTGCCATGGCACAGCAGGGGAGTTGCAGTATCAGGCTCTCCCAAACCACCACCGGCAGCCACCATACTTGCGTGCAGCGGTGCCACAAAGGGGAGCAGCCCGTGCCATTTTTTCTGAGGTAGAGGTGGCAGCACTTGTTTTTTTATATGCAACTCGACTTTGCCTCTACCCTAGCTGCAGGCAGCAGTCCCCATAGTGGGTATGGCCTCCAGGAGCAGCAGCAGCCCTGGGAGAGTGCACTGGGCTGTGCGTCTCAGCTCTAATGTCTGTTACACCCAACAACAGCTGACACACCAGTGGACTGACATCCTTTTAACTAAGACGGACCTGCTCGACCAGCTAGACTAGGAGGTTGTGGGGCTCGGTGAGTAATAATTATTCATTAGTTGTGTTCTATGCTAATATTCTTTTTCCCTGATAGCAAGCATGCTACTCACATGCAGGAAAGTTAACTTTATATTACAAATATTATGTGATCGCCATCTAGACAAATGCTCGGTCTGTACTTGTTGTTGCCACTCGCTTGGGCTGATCATTTAGGAAGTAATGCAGAGATTCCTTCTGTGTCCCGTCACTAAGATAGTGATAGTTATTAGTATTATTGAGTTACCACATTCTCTCACTTCTCTTTGCCTTTATTTTTTGTAGCTTGTACAGTGCCAAGCAATTTCCCAGTGATGTGCAGTATATCTATGCATTAAAAAAATGCAGCCCGAGTTGGCCCCATCAAAGGGGGTTGAGAGATTGAGAATGAGATGAGAAACAAAAATCATTCATTGCAATTTATTAGTAATTCCAAAATGTAGTTTAGGAGATTTGGAATAGAGTTAGGCTTAGGAAATTTGGAATAGGATCATCCACAATACTACTACAATACAGGCAATGTGATTTCGAAAAGTTCAATGTTACTGCATGTGTTTGCCTTTTCCTGCCAAAAATATTTTTGGAGAGATTATTATTAACTGTACCACTAATCTTTTTCAATTCTCTTTTATTTATTTCTTACATCAGTCACATTGTAGGGGCAAGAAGGCGGCTGGTCAGGCGGGTGAGGGAGCTGGAGGTGCCCCCTCCACAAGTGCCAGGGCAGATGGCTCTGCTGGCCACAGTAAGTCTTCCTGTTGTTAATATTAATATTTATTTCCCTAACTTTTACAATCCACATTTAGAATAATTTTTTACCTTTTTGCTATGCCTGTCTCCTAATTTTTTCCAATTCCTCTTTGATTTCGATTCTTCTTATCAATGCATTATCCTATTTACTTTACAACATTTCACGTTTCTGTATTTTACTTCAAACTGTCTGTCTGTACTAGTTTCTCTGTAGCTTCCTTTCTTCTGCTTTATCAGTAAGCTTTCTCTCTCCCCTTATATATCTTGTGGACTGATGGTAATGTATGCTCAGGGAACGCATGTATTGTACTGTGAAGATTGCATGCCCAAGAAAGGTATTCTATGCATGTTTGTTGAGAAGGCTTTCTTTTTCTTGCTTTAGCTCAATCAGTAAAAAAAAGCGTGTTTGGGCATGGTCATGTAATTGGACCCTCCAATGTTGTGCATGTATGTATTATTATTATTATTATTGTACACCAGCAGTTGATGACCATGCACCATGGCTGGAAGTATGAGGAGGCCGGCCCTATTGCATTTGCCAACCAAGAGCGTATGTCCTTCATTGACCAATTCTTGCACACTTTTATTTCTCTTCAAAAACTCAGATTCATCAATAGCTCTGCCCCTCCGTTACAAAAAGTGTTTGTTAAGCTTCACTGCCTGGCGTTTCCAAAATTGCCAACCAACAAAATGACCACTTGATATTTTGATAGAAGATACTGTAATCGAATTGTAGCGATGTATTGTGGCTGTATTTTACTATTAAAAAAGAAAACAATGGGGGGATGTATCTGGCATCTAAAATGTCAATTTTTTTTGCTAGCCGCACCGACCACCAGTGCTTGGGCCAGCAATGGCAGCACCAGCATAGCTGCAGACACGGCAGTGCCAGCGGTCAAAGGGGGTGCTTGTTGGCAGGAGTGGCGTTAGTGGTAAGTCATATTGCTTGTTTATTGGCAATTAGTAATATACTCACTGCAGTGGGGTACTAGTGTTGACACGCTGGAGAATCCCCTGCTTTAGCAGATACAGCAAGAGTTGAGTATTTTTGGCCTCTTCTATGGGCAACTCAGCAGACAAAGGTTCATAATGAACTTTAACTATGATGGGTTTATGGAAAATTGAAAGAAGGTTGGAAGGAGAAAGGGTAGGTGAAATATATGAGTGAAAGAATGTGTAAGGATGTGAAAGGGTGCATACTAATCATATGGGTGGGTGATAGGATGAATGGGTTGGTGTAAAGGATGAATGAAAGGGTATACAGATGAAAGGATGCTTGCACAGGTGGGGTAAAGGGTATGGGTAAAAGGATGCCTGCCTGGATGAGTGAAAGGAATCCTCAGGTAGGTTGGATCTAGGATGGGTGAATGGGTGATAGGATGCATGGGAGGCTATTGAGCAAATGTTTGGAATTTGAATGGCTTTTAGTGATGAAAGACTGGATAGGAGAATGTAAAGCTTAAATGGTGTGTATCATATCCAAGGCTGATGAATAAGTATACTAAAAGAGCAATGCAGTGATAAATGGATAAATGCTTGGAATGAAGGAGCAAGGGAGCACTTCTAGATAGGAGCTTTCTCCTCACCTACTTTACTTGCTTGGAATGGTTTTAACAAAGCTTTGATTTAAAGGATTGGGTTGGTATTCTGACTAGTCCTTTGACTCACAATAGTTTTCAAGTGAAGCAGATAGTATGTATCTCATCATCATTAATCATCATCTCTTTCCCTGCCTATGACATTTCAACAGTGCCACCAATGATGACCTAACAGCTGCATGGTTTGGCAGAATCAGCACTGCAGTGATGGCTGTTCAATGTGTGTCTGCTTAAGTAGTTTCCCTTTTCCTATCAGTGCCCTCACAGTCACTTCCTAGTACTTCAATCCTTTAATCTTTCTTAAGTTCTGTTCAAGCCTTCTGAAAAAGATGGGACATCCATTCTTTGCTAGTGACACATTTATCTAACAAAGTGATATATTTCATTATGGCTTCCATAATGGATTTACGATTTTACGTCTGTAAAGATTTTTCCCTTTCAACATTTGCCAACCACAGGGACCCACTACTAGCCAAACTTTAGGCACATAATGACGATAATCAGTAAAGCGTTAACTCTACCTACCCAGCCTAATCCCCTCTAACTTACCCTGTAGTAGCCTAAGTTAGGATTCCTTTCTTTACTGCCAAGCAAATGTATTATGTATGAAAAAATTAATTACAAAATTGTGGAGGAAGAGGGTGAGGCCAGGGAGTAATGTGGGATTAAGTAAGTACCTTGAATTTTGCAGATGAGATAGTCTGTGATGAAGTGCCATATACAATCTATATTTCTCATTCCTTAGTCCTTTCCATGTACTGTGGTGCATCGCTTTTCCCACTGTCTACTTACAGCAGACTGGATGTCTGCATGATTGATTTTATAGTATGTGACCTGTACCATTCATAGTATTCATCTGCCTTGTACCAGGGTAAAATTGAAAGGCCTTTTGGAGAAGAGCAGGGCCACTGGAATAATATAATTATCTATTACAGCCGCCCCAGCTGCAGACAGTAGCAAAGTATGACTAAGAAGTACGACTAGGACACCAGCTGATCTAGCATGCCCCTATTAATTTAGCACAAGAGGCAAGAGAATAATACCTGTACTCCATAGTGCATAATAGCTGTGACTCTAATCATAAGTATGTATTTAATGTTAAGAACACAAAGGCCAGGGCACACCCAACGTATAGTATTCATGTAGTATATCCAAATGGTGATTCAAGAATTGAGTCGTAGTCCAGGTAAGCAGGTGACACAGGATATTTATTGTAGGTGAAAGCAAATGGTCAAAATTCCAGTCAGATGACCAAATATAATATAAGTCCAAAACAGCAAAACAGCCGACACGTGTTTCGTCTTCAAGACTTTGTCAAGGCTTTAACTAAGAGTCGCTGTCACTGGTGTCTGCTCCTGTCCTCTCCGTGGAGCTCCCCTCGCCCTCTGTCCCACTGGTGGCTTCAGACTCTGTTGCTTCACCCTCCAGGGCCAAGTGAGTTGCAGCTCCCTCCTGCTCCGGTGCAAATGCTCCTCTGCCTGATGATGCTATTGCACACAAAATGATAAACACTGCACAAACACAATATTCATCTGGGCAATGATAAGCAGCCTGTTGTGAGAGGAATAGAAAGGAATGAGCATGACACGGTTAACTTAAATGCATTGTCATCAGCCCCAGAAAGGCCCAAGTTATTATAAATCTTAATGTTGTGTCACCTAGGTTTGAAAAATAGTAAACACAAATAATGTTAGAGTGAAGCAAACACACACAGTTCTAAAAAAGATGATTAAAATAAAAATGATATCATATTGCTAAATGGGGTGGTGCATCTGCATTCTTATTGGATTGCTCCATCAATATTTAGTTCCTGCCTGGCTGAAGCGGTCCGATAAGGTAAGTATGAGTGTTATGGTGATTTTGCATTTTGTGAAGGAGAGGAGAAGGCCTGCAGATTGTAAAACAGAAATGATTATCCTGATACTGTAGAATCAAGAAGAAGGATAGAATGGAAGGTAAGTTTTATGGAGAGTAGTTTACCAAGAAGACTCAGAGGAGGAAGAGCAAGAGCATAAGAACAGGCCCCCACCCAACCACATAGTTTCAAATGTGAGCCAGCCAGCACACACACGCAGCAGCATTGCATTTCCCAAATCAAGTAATCTACGTGCCTCTCACCAGTCCACAGAGTTGAGTAGGCCTCTTAGAGTCATCATCCATGTTGATTTCTATGAAATTGATAACTTCCTTCTTCTGGCAGTTGTTGAAATTGTCAATTCATGGTCTGAGTCCTTCCATCAACCTCCTGACTCTGATTAAAGATTATGGCCCTCATTACAACCCTGGCGGTCAGTGTTAAAGCAGCGGTAATACCTCCAACAGGCCGGCGGGAAAAAAATGGGATCATGACCATGGTGGAAACTGCCAACATAGACAGCCACTTTAACACTCCGACTGCCACGGGGGTAGAAACAAACACCGCAGCGGTAACCATCAACAGACAGGTGGAGGACAAAGTACCGCCCACTGTATTTCAAGTCGCCTATCCCCCACCTTTTCCGGGGTGGAACCAACGCAATCAAAAGCACAGCGGAAACAGTACACAGAAGGGAAACCACTCACCTCTCGACACCCAACGAGGAACGAGGATGCCATGGAGCCCGAGTTACAGGTCCTGCCCATGTTGGTGTATCTTCTCATCTACCAGGAGTACGAACGGCGGAAAAGAGAGTGACACACACACACACGCAACACGCAATACCCCCACCCCCACCCTCACCCACAACAACATACCCACAAATACAGGCAGCAACATTACATATACACCCCCCCCCCCACCCCCTGGAAGAACGCAAGGACAAAAGGAAATTATTGTAACCAGTGTAATCATGAAAAATCAGATAGTCAAAATTCAAAATTCAGTATATACAAATATGTACACCAACTACACAAGTCCGGATATTGTACCAATCATTGTCCGTGGACCACTAAGCCCAAAATGCATGGGCGAAGCCCACACTAGATACCTGACTGGAAATGGAGAGAACACTGCTGGGGCATCAGATCGAAAATATACAGGCACCTCAGGGGGAGTGGGAGGGGGGCACCTCAGCCAGATGAACGCACAACGCCACTGCTGCACTAGGGGGCTCCATGCCCATTGCTGTATCCTGGGGAGTGCAAAGCCACAGTCTCTCAAGTATCTCCAGTGGGTGGTTTGCCCACTAAATTATCCTGGGGAGTGCAAAGTCACAGTCTCTCAAGTCTCTCCAGTGGGTGGTTTGCCCACTGCATTATCCTGGGGAGTGAAAAGCCACAGTCTCTCAAGTCTCTCCAGTGGGTGGTTTGCCCACTGATATATCCTAGGGAGTGCAAAGCCACAGTCTCTCAAGTCTCTCCAGTGGGTGGTTTGTCCACTGCTGTATCCCGGGGAGTGCAAAGTCACAGTCTCTCAGGTCTCTCCAGTGGGTGGTTTGCCCACTGCATTATCCTGGGGAGTGCAAAGCCACAGTCTCTCAAGTCTCTGCAGTGGGTGGTTTGCCCACTACATTATCCTGGGGAGTGCAAAGCCACAGTCTCTCCAGTGGGTGGTTTGCCCACTGCATTATCCTGGGGAGTGCAAAGCCACAGTCTCTCAAGTCTCTCCAGTGGTTGTTTTGCCCACTGCATTATCCTGGGGAGGGCAAAGCCACAGTCTCTCAAGTCTCTCCAGTGGGTGGTTTGCCCACTGCATTATCCTGGGGAGTGCAAAGCCACAGTCTCTCCAGTGGGTGGTTTGCCTACTGCTTTATCCTGGGGAGTGCAAAGCCACAGTCTCTCAAGTGGATGTCATTATCCACTGGTTCTGGAAGGGGCCTTGTGCCCAGAGTGCTTCATCCTGCCAAGGACTGAGGTAGTGGATGTCATTCTCCACTGGTTTTGGAGGGGGCATGGTGCCCAGAGTGCTTCATCCTGCCAGGGACTGAGGTAGTGGATGTATTTCTCCACTGGTTCTGGAGGGGGGGTGGTGCCCAGAGTGCTTCATCCTGCCAAGGACTGAGGTAGTGGATGTATTTCTCCACTGGTTCTGGAGGGGGCATGGTGCCCAGAGTGCTTCATCCTGCCAAGGACTGAGGTCGTGGATGTCATTCTCTACTGGTTTTGGAGGTGGCATGGTGCCCAGAGTGCTTCATCCTGCCAGGGACTGAGGTAGTGGATGTATTTCTCCACTGGTTCTGGAGGGGGGGTGGTGCCCAAAGTGCTTCATCCTGCCAAGGACTGAGGTAGTGGATGTATTTCTCCACTGGTTCTGGAGGGGGCATGGTGCCCAGAGTGCTTCATCCTGCCAAGGACTGAGGTCGTGGATGTCATTCTACACTGGTTCTGGAATGGGCATGGTGCCCTGAGTGCTTCATCCTGCCAAGTATTGAGGTAGTGGATGTCATTCTCCACTGGTTCTGGAGGGAGCATGGTGCCCAGAGTGCGCCACGTGCAGTGTGGCCGGTACAATCCCCTCACCTGGGTGTGCGTGCCTCGAGATTGGCGAGGTACAGGTAGCATGATACGCCATGGAGGCAGCAACATACCCCACACTGCTGCGGCTTCGCCTTCCACCTGCAGGTGCAAACAGTGACGTAAGTCATGCCTCATGGAAGCTGCCCAGGGTCCAGGAACTCTCCTCCAGCCTCTGACGACTAACCACTGGGGATGGTGGCCATGTCAGCGGTGGTGCCACTGTCCGAGTACGTCATGGGGCCGGTGGTGGTGATTGCGGCGGTGTCTGTGGCAGCGGTGCTGGCTGTGGTGCATGGGTTAACACCTGCTGAGGGCCACAGCAGGGCGTCTCCTGCAGCCTTGGACGGCTGCCCACTGGGGAAGAGGCTGGGGACTGTCACTGAAGCTGTAGACGTGCCGGTGGCAGTGCAGGTGGTGTTGCAGGTGGCGGTTGTGGTGGCAGGGCAGCTAGCGGTGTTCGCCGCCGTACAGATTGGTGTGGTCATTGACAGAAAGTGTGACACTGGTCCCTCAGTCAGTGCCATCATGCCCTCTCCTGACCTGCTTTTCTGCTTTTGGCCCTTCCCCACCTTTGATGGTGCCACAGTTGTCTTCCCAACCTTGTCAATAGCCTCCTCACTGAGGGCAGCAGGGCTGACTGGGGCAGGGCCTGAGGTGCCTGGGGCAAAGGAGATGCCCACCCTCCTGGGTGAGCAGGCACGTGACACTCGCTGAGGGGCTGCTGTGAGGGGGGTGCTGGTGGTGGGGTGGTGGCTGTACCTGTTGATGCGGTGGGCACAGAGGTGCCTGCCACCGCAAGGGAGTTCCCATCAGAGGAGGAGTCGCTGTCACTGGTGTCTGCTCCTGTCCTCGCTGTGGAGCTCCCCTCGCCCTCTGTCCCACTGGTGGCTTCAGACTCTGTTGCTTCACCCTCCAGGTCCAAGTGGGTTGCAGCTCCCTCCTGCTCCGGTGCCAATGCTCCTCTGCCTGATGATGCTATTGCACACAGGAACCAGGAGACCACAAAAAGGGGGGGGAAGACAGAAGAAAAACATGTTCAGTGCATGAAACACCACTACTGTTGGCGGACCCAACACACATGGAGCAGCCCTCTGCACTACGCCATGCACTAACAGTTCCTAGAAATTTCACCTGACCATCGGGTACGAGTCCTAAGCCCAATTGCTCCACACCAGGAAGTCACAGGAGCCTGACTAGGTGTAGATGGCTATTACCACTAGTGGGGTTGGGGTGCCACATAGCCTGCCTCACAAGAGACCTTGCCTACCAAGTTCGCCCTGGCCTAGGGGAACCCACTGCCCACCTCCCCCACCCAGACACCTCGTTATGCGCGCAGTCAGCTCAATGAGAGTGTACTCACCCCCTTGTGGGTGCTGTGATGCCCTCAAGCACCCATCCAACTCCAAATACACCACCACCAGGATCCAGGACATCAGGGGGGTCATGGTGCGATGGGCACCCCTTCCACGTTGGGAGGCCATCCCCAGCTGGGCCTCCGCCGGCTTCCTGCTCCAGCAACACAGGTCCTCCCATCTTTTACGGCAGTGGGTGCTCCGTTTGTGGTAGACCCCGAGGGTCTGGACCTCCTTGGCGATGGCACGCCAAATACCCTTCTTCTGGTGGGCGCTGACCTAGAGGAATGGTACAGGGGGTAAGGACATTACTCACCCGTCCGGACCGTCATACTCATTGCCCACCAGTTCCCACCCATGCCCTGACGCGCATACACTCACCATCCGCACATGCAGGCCTCAGCCCCCCCATGTATCTTCCATCCACACCACTCAAAGCAGGCATTGCCCATGCAGCATGCTCACAGTGTACTCACCTATTTGTCTGGAGGACCGTACAGTTGCGTGTACTGGGGGAGGACCCCATCCACTAGTTTCTCCAACTCCTCCGAAGTGAAGGCAGGGGCCCTTTCCCCAGACACTGTAGCCATCGTCGCTTCCAGACACAGGTCACAGCAGCACTTACAGCGTAGGTCCTCTCCTGTTGAAGGTCAGGTATCAAGTGACTGAACAGACAGAAAATGGCGGTCACGTCCACGACGGTGCATACCGTCACTGCTGGCGTACATCGTCATTAGCTCCTGCAACCCATAGGGCCCAATGTTAACCAATGCTGAATTGCACTGCGGTCTTCAACCGCCCACTGCAATGGTGTACAACGCCAGCGCAGTTACCTCATATCCCCTGTCCCACCTTACAGGTCAGGCAGACACCATTTCAGGGGGCCACATGGGATGGATAACAACTGCGTCACACCTATCTAGGCTGGGAATACAGACAGATACCGGCACATTGCGGATTAATAAAGTTTCTGCAAATAACACATTGTGATACCTCAGTATTGGATGACTCTCTGCTCGCTGTTCTCCTCCATAGGGCACGTCTGCTGGGGCAGATGATGAGATGGTGGCATCCTCCGGTGTACAGACCACTGGTGAACCTGTCGACAATGGAAGAGAGACACATCATAATCACATACAGACTTGATTGTGCAACAATCATGGAACTGTGTGCCCAGTTGGAGCCAGACCTGATGTCAGCTATCCACCATCCCACAGGGATACCCCTTCTAGTGCAGGTCCTGTCTGTACTCCATTTCCTGGTCAGTGTGTCTTTTAAAACGAGAGTGGCCATGGCATCAGGGATGTCCCAGCCAATGTTCTCTAACTTTTTGTCCAGAGTGTTGTCTGCCCTGCTGAAACACATGCACAGCTACATCGTTTTCCCTCAGGTGGAGGATTTGCCCACAGTGAAAGGTGACTTCTATTCCCTGGGACATATCCCCAACATCATTGGTGCCATTGATGGGACACATGTGGCATTTGTCCCCCCCCCCGCAGGAATGAACAGGTGTACAGAAACCGGAAGAGCTACCATTCGATGAATGTGCAGATGGTGTGTTTGGCAGACCAGTACATCTCCCATGTGAATACCAAGTATCCTGGCTCTGTGCATGACGCTTACATTTTGAGAAATAGCAGCATCCCTTATGTGACCTGAGCCTCCGTGTGTGGCTAATAGGTGAGGCCAAGATCCCAATACAGTTGACATAGGTGTCTGGATATGCGGTGGTCCCTAAGGGTTAGTGTGTGTCTAAGTTGTCCCTTGACATTTGCAGGTGACTCTGGTTACCCCAACCTGTCATGGCTACTGACCCCAGTGAGGAATCCCAGGACAAGGGCAGAGGAACGCTACAATGAGGCACATGGGCGAACTAGGAGGATAATCGAATGGACCTTCGGCCTCCTGAAGGCAAGATTCCAGTGCCTCCATCCCTATACTACTCACCGAAGAAGGTATGCCAGATAATCGTGGCCTGCTGTATGGTGCACAACCTGGCTTTGCGACGCCAGGTGCCTTTTCTGCAGGAGGATGGGCCAGATGGTGGTCTTGTGGCAGCTGTGGAGCCTGTGGACAGTGAAGAAGAGGAGGCAGAAGAAGAGGATATTAACAACCGAAACAACATCATCATGCAATACTTCTAGTGAGACAAAGGTAAGAAGATGTCACTGCTTCCCACATCTCATACTATTGTTGGAGCTAGCATAAGTCTGTCATTTTCACTCAGTGTATGGACAGTGACTTGTCACTTTGACCTTCCATTTCACAGATCTGGGTCCCACTTTGTGCCCTCTGCTATGTTTACTCTTGGCCTACAGCTGTGTAACATTGGTATGTGCATAAGTACAATGACATTGCTATACTTCAGAGATGTGACAATTACACATTAGTGAAAGCACAGACTGACTCCAGATTGTTTTGTGATTGAAGTGTGTTTATTCCTGGCAAATAAGTGGAGGGGGTTGTAAAATGGGCTGGGGTGATGGTGGAGGTATGTCCATGGCAGAGTCCAGTCTATTTGTTTCACAGGTGCATTGTCCAAAGGGGCATAGGAAATGGAGCAATGGCAGTTTAAGGATGGACAGGGTGACATAGTGGGACAGAAGGGTGACATTCAGGGGGGTCTTATTTCCTGGTGGGAGGCTTGGCAATGTTCTCTGTCTTGTTCTTGGACCTCAGGGACCGTTTGTGGGGTGGTTCTCCATCTGCAGGGGGTGGGGTGCTGGTGTCCTGTTGTTCCTGTGGCAGTGCCTCCTGTCCACTAGCGCCGGCAGAGGTGGAGGGCTGTTCATCATCCAGGCTAGTGTCAGGGGCCCATTGGTGTGACACTGTGTTCCTCCTGGTGTTGAGAAGGTCTGCCAGCACCCCTGCAATGGTGGCCAGGGTGGTGTTGATGGACTTCAAGTCCTCTCTGATCCCCAGGTAGTGTTCCTCCTGCAGCCGCTGGGTCTCCTGAAACTTGGCCTGTACTGTGCCCATGGTCTCCTGGGAAGTGTGGTAAGCTCCCATGATGTTGGAGAGTTCCTTGTGGAGAGTGGGTTCCCTGAACCTGTCCTCCCCATGTCACACAGCAGTCCTCCCAGCTTCCCTGTTATCCTGTGCCTCTGTCCCCTGAACCATGTGCCCACTGCCACTGCCCCAGGTCCCTGATCATCCTGTGTTAGTGGGGTTGCCTGGGTTCCCTGTAGTGGTGGACACACTGCTGATTGACGTGTCCTGGGGACAGAGGGATGGGCCTGCTGGGTGGGTGTTGTGCTGGTGTTTCCTGAGGGGGGAGGCTCTGTGGTGGTTTGTGACTGTATCAGAGGAACCGACTGTCCCGATGTCCTTGATGGGCTGGGCTGGTCATCTTGATCCAGGCGTGCAGAGCTGCTGTCATCACTGTGGGTCTCTTCTGTGGGGGGACTGGATATGCTTGGCACCTCCTGTCCGGTGACGTTGGGTAAGGGTCCTGTTGGAGTGTAAATGCATAGTTATTGTATCTGTGTGTGCCATCTTGTGCAATGGGTGAGTGACCCTCTACTCCTGTGCTTGCATTATTGGCTTGGTCCTTGTGTGATTGGTGATTTTGGGGCATGAGTGAGTCTCTGTACTGGACATGCTTTGGTGATGGGTGTCCATGCATTGGTGTTACATGCAGGGCTTGGTTTTGGGATGTGTAGTTTGTGTTAGTGGGGTATCTGTGGGTTGTTGGGGTGATGGGTGTGAGAGTAAGGGTGGGGGTATGTGATGGCATGCAGGTAGGGTGTGGGGGATCGAGTAGTAAAGTTATGTCTTACCAGAGTCCAGTCCTCCTGCTACTCCTGCGAGGCCCTCAGGATGCATAATTGCCAAGACTTGGTCCTCCCATGTTGTTAGTTGTGGGGAAGGAGGTGGGGGTCTACCGCCAGTCCTCTGTACAGCAATCTGGTGTCTGGATACTATGGAACGTACCTTCCCCCGTAGGTCGTTCCACATCTTCCTGATGTCATCCTGTGTTCTTGGATGCTGTCCCACTGCGTTAACCCTGTCGACAATTCTCCGCCATAGCTTCATCTTCCTAGCAATGGATGTCTGCTGCACCTGTGATCCGAATAGCTGTGGCTCAACCCGAATGATTTCCTCCACCATGACCCTGAGTTCCTCCTCAGAGAACCTGGGGTGCCTTTGAGGTGCCATGATGTGGTGTGGGTGATGTGTGAGGTGGTGTCTGTTGTTATGTGTGAGGGGATGTGTTGGTGTGTGTTGTTTGAGGTGCGTGGATGTTGTGTAAGTGATGGTGTTGTGTGTCTGTGGATGCTGGTGTTGTTTTAGGTAGTCTCTCTCTCTGGCCTGCTTTCAACATTTTGGTTGTAAAGGTTTGTGGGTGATGTGGGTGTGTGCTTTATATTGGATTGGGTGTGTGGGTGTGGTGTGTGTATGTGTATCAGGTGTGTGTATTTCGAATTGTCTAATGTGGTTGTGTTTTGTAAATGTGTGTGTATTTTGAGCGCAGTGGTGTGTACTGCCAATGCAATACCGTGATTGAAAGACCGTTGCGTTGATTTGAGGGTCATGATACTGTGATTCTTGTTGGCGTGACAGTGTCGGTTTTGGTATCGCCAGTTTATCACTGACCTTTGGTGTGGCGGACTTGTGTGGGTGTCTGTATTGTGGCGGATTCTGAGCTGTGTGTCGTGATACCTGTAGCGGAACTCCACGGCCGCAGCGGTATGTTGGTGGCCTTCTGCACTGTGGAAAGTGGGATTTACTACCAGAGTTGTAATGAGGGCCTACGTCCCACTCCGTACCAACTCCTCCCAAGAGTCTCAGTCTCCTGACCTAATTGAGAGAGAGTGACCTGTAGCGCAATGCTGTGTTGAACAACAAGAGAAACACTGAGTATTTTTTCTGTAGATTAGATTTGCGTTTGGTAGCTAAATGGACTGGTCAGTCTTTGAGGATAGTGAAACAGAAAACAAAGCAGTTTTACACTGGCAATCAAATCTCCCTAAGTGTCAAAGGGGAAGGAAAAAAATCACCTTCAGGAAAAAAATGATCACTCATTAGGCCATCAACATTATCAATCAATCACTAACACAATCAAGCGTAATAATTATAGTTAAACAATTAACACCCACTCTTACTATTCGCCACCACTTAAATCATCTCGACATTGGACGAAGAATCACTCATATCACTCATTGGTGCCTAGCACTGCTTACCTTGCTTGGGAGAGGGGTGTAATGTCAGGAATAAGGCTGTGCGCGCTCCAGGTCCCGCCCGAAACTCTGCTGCGTGTATCTGTGGTGCTTCATGAGCACCACTTGTCATCCCCTCTTGTTCTAGAAGTGGTCATCAGCGTCGCCTGCCCTGAGGTAAAACTCATGTAGCTGCAGGGTCAGGACATTGGTGGACAAAATGCACTTATCGGTGCTAAACTAAGAATGGACTACAATTCCCAGGTTTCTAGAGGCAGCGGCCATCTTGGGGTGTAGCAGGTCTATAAAGCCCAGCCACACCCGAGCACATTGCTCACTATTTTGAAGACTTCGATGCAGTCAGACCTCGTGGGGGTTCCTTTGAAGAAGAGCAGATTTCCTGCATGGCAGATTTACCGCAAATCGGAGTATCCTTGTTTCCATGGGGAATTCAGATACGAGTAGGTCGTACTCGTAGCGGTAAGGTCTTGGTGAGCCCAATCTTGAAAGGAGTTGTTACTTCCAAAAGTAAAACACCCCTTAGCACAACGAGCAACGCGATTTCAGTCCAAAGCGTAAAGCGTTCCTCGCGCGATGATCAAATCGCTTCGGACCACATGAGTAAAGCGCCCCTCAGCACAACGAGCAAAGCGCTTCAGGCCACACGTGTAAAGTGCCCTTGGCACGACAATCAAAGCGTTTCAGGCCACATGAGTAAATCGGTCTTGGCACGAGGCTCAAAACGTTTCAGGCCACACAAGTAAAGCGTCCCTTAGCATAATAAGCATAGTGCTTCAGAAAAAGCAAGTGAAGTGCTTCATGAACAACAAACAAGCCACTTCTGCCCAACGAACAAAGCGCTTCAAGTTCAATGAGTAAAACTTTCAGGCCTTAGTAGTAAATGTGAAAACGTTTTGGAGATAAACAAATTATAGTTTCATTCTTTTTTGGGAAGCATAATATGTGAGATGCATATTTAGGTCTTTGAGAATTTCTAGGCTGAGATCAAAGGTTTATGTTATGAATGCATAGTTGTTACATGATTGATATTCAGAGTATGACCATAGTCCAAAGCTCTTGCCATATCTAGGTTCAGAGATTGCAGTTTGTTCTTGTTCCATGATTCAAAGAAGGGGCTACGCCCAGTTCACAAAGGGTGTCCATCTGGTATTACGGAGACGCCTTTATTCAAGTCTATTGGTGAGTTTATACTGTTATGAATGAGTATATGAATATTTGTTATAACTGTTTCTTTTCAGGTCTCTCTCCCTGCAGTTCCCTACCCTAACTCCCTTCCCCCGCCTGGCTTCATCATAACTCTGTGCTCTGATAGCTTTCTGAGTTGGTGACGCCGGAAGGTGGGTCTTTTGTTCAGCGTCGTGCAGATCCCAAGGAAAGGACAGTGTGACAGAATAGTGAGCCCACATGTTTATACTTTCCTCTTGGTCTGTACGTGAGCTGCGCAAAATGGCCACCTTAGACACCCTTATGCAAGTAGTCACTCAAATGCAAAGGGATTTGACAGACATAAAAAATGTTACAGCTGATTTAGTTAAAAAAGTAACCCAGTTACAAAGTAAGGTGGATGGTTCTGAATCTGAGACTCGTCCGACGCTTTCCACACCTACTAACATAGATGTGAACGTGCCGACACAGATTCCTCTAGCTGCACCAGAAAGGTTTTCTGGGGACCTCAATAAGGTGCAAGTTTTTCTCACACAGGTCAAACTACATTTTATGTGTCGTCCCAGTGCCTTTCCAGATGCACAATCTAGAATTGCATTCCTTATATCCTATCTGAATGGTGATGCAGCTACTCGGGCAGTGCCCTTAGTCCAATTAGACAGTCCCCTTTTGTATAATTGGCGTTGTTTTGTAGAAGAATTTGAAAAGGTATTTGATAGGCAAGCAATAACTATGTCTGCAGACAAAGAGTTACTAGAATTCCGCAAAGGAAACAAAGACTTTATAACGTATTTGTCACACTTCAACCGGTTAGTAGTGGAAACCGCTTGGCCAGAGGAAAAAAGTTCAGCAGTATTTTATCAAGGGCTAAAAGACGAACTGAAAGACGTATTGGCCCAAGTAGAACTGCAACCGGAAACCTGTACTGGTTTAATTAATAAAACCCTGCGGATAGATTATAGACTCTCAGAAAGAAAAGGAGTAAGGAAAAAATGGGAAAAACCAAACTGGTGAATGGAAAGGTCCAGACACTTTCAGTTGTCCTCAGATCCTATTATAGAACCGATGGATATCGGAACTGTTCGCCCATCATTGACCAAAGAGGAGAAAGACATGCGACGAAGAAATGGACAGTGTCTGTATTGTGCAAAAAAGGGTCATTTCGTAAAGGAATGTCAAAAGAAACTTTGACATTGATCCAACATTTGTGACAAAGAAAAAGCTAGCGATTGCTTTGGAAAAATCACAGGAAAACTAAAGTGCAAAAGAAAAAATGAAGGGGACCTCTTGGGCAAATTGACAATCCCTTCAGTGCTCATTTGTTCTTGCACAAAACGTTATGTCAAACATTTTTTAATTCTGGTACAACTGACTGTACAGGGAAAAAGACATAGGGGGTCATTACAACCCTGGCGGTCGGTGTTAAAGCGGCAGTAAGACCGCCAACAGGCCGGCGGTCCAAAATTTGGAATTACGACCGTGGCGGAAACCGCCAACAAAGACAGCCACTTTAACACACCGCCCGCCACGGCGGTACAGACAAGCAGCGCGGCGGTCACCGCCAACAGACAGGCGGAAGACAATGTACCGCCCATAGTATCACAACCCGCCAATCCGCCACCTTTTCCGGGGTGGATTCACCGTGGATAAAAACACAGCGGAAACAGCTTTTGCTATGGGAAAACGCTCACCTGAACACATCCCACGAGGAACGAGGACTTCATGGACCCGGAACTCCAAATACTCCCTGCCCTTGTCTTTCTGCTCCTCTACGACCATCATCTTCGTAGGCGCCGAAGACAACGGTGAGTACTGCACCTACGACATGGGGGAGGGGGGAGGCAAAAGTTAGGGAGACACCCACCAAACACACCCACCCCCACCCTCGCATATTACAACATACACACCAATGCATCCACAAAAACCACAGTAACAACCCACTATCCCCCTGGAAGAATGAAAAGATCAAGCTAAATCCGTTCAAACATTGTAATGTTGCAATATACATGTCTTACAAAAATATTCAGATATATACGAAAATCAGTCAGAAATATATACATTACAAGAAGTAGTGCAGATATGTACATAACAATGTCCGTGCACCAACAGTCCAAAAATGCATGGGCGAGGCCCACAAAAGATACCTGACCGTAATCGGAGAGAACACTGCCGGGGCATCAGATAGAAATACTACAGGCACCTCAGGGGGAAGGGAAGGGGGGGCACCTCAGCCGGATTACTGCAAAGCCAGATCCACGACGGGGCTCCATACCCATTGATGTATCCTGGGGAGTGCAAAGCCACAGTCTCTCAAGTCTCTACAGTGGGTGGGGTGCCCACCGTGCCATCCTGGGGAGTGCAAAACCACAGTCTCTCAAGTCGATAACATTCTCCACTGGTTCTGGGGGGGACTGGTGCCCAGAGTGCTTCATCCTGTGCAGGACTGAGGTAGTGGATGCATCTCTCCACTGGTTCTGGAGGGGGACTGGTGCCCAGACTGGATGAGTCTCCCCGTGAAAGTTCCTGTCCTGTCACTGTCCCAGCTGCACATGGGATAAGGATGCCTGATGTGGCGGTCTATTCATTCCTACCCGGTGCTTGCCCTGTTCACC
Source organism: Pleurodeles waltl (assembly GCF_031143425.1). Lineage (NCBI taxonomy): Eukaryota > Metazoa > Chordata > Amphibia > Caudata > Salamandridae > Pleurodeles > Pleurodeles waltl. The sequence continues at coordinate 584,213,530 of NC_090436.1, read as the reverse complement.
GGTCTTCACCATGGCGGTCTTTGCCTTGTTCAGCGGTGCTTTGCCATGGCGGTTCTGGACTTTTCAGCGGTGCTTTGCCATGGCGGTCTTTGCCCTGTTCAGCGGTGCTTTGCCATGGCGGTCTTTGCCCTGTTCAGCGGTGCTTTGCCATGGCGGTCTATGCCCCGTTCAGCGGTGCTTTGCCATGGCGGTTCGGGACTGTTCAGCGGTGCTTTGCCATGGCGGTTCGGGACTGTTCAGCGGTGCTGTGCCATGGCGGCCTTTGCCCTGTTCAGCGGTGCTTTGCCATGGCGGTCTTTGCCCTGTTCAGCGGTGCTTTGCCATGGCGGTTCTGGACTGTTCAGCGGTGCTTTGCCATGGCGGTCTTTGCCCTGTTCAACGGTGCTTTGCCATGGCGGTCTTTGCCCTGTTCAGCGGTGCTTTGCCATGGCGGTTCTGATACGGACATTGGTGTGCGGCATGATGCTCCCTACACTGGCCATTGGTGTGTGGCATGACGTTCCCTACACTGGGCATTGGTGTGTGGCATGACGTTCCATCATAGCCCACCTGGGCTGTGGCAGCCGGGGCCCTCCTGGGCACTGACTCCGGCGGTGGCAGTGGTCTCCTGACCAGTGACGATACTTGGGCCCTCCTGGGCTGTGACTCTGGCGGTGGCGGTGGTCTCCTGACCAGTGACGATACTTGGGCCCTCCTGGGCTGTGACTCTGGCGGTGGTCTCCTGACCAGTGACGACACTTGGGCCCTCCTGGGCTGTGACTCCGGCGGTGGTCTCCTGACCAGTGACGATACTTGGGCCCTCCTGGGCTGTGACTCCGGCGGTGGTCTCCTGACCAGTGACGATACTTGCGCCCTCCTGGGCTGTGACTCCGGCGGTGGTCTCCTGGCCAGTGACGATACTTGGGCCCTCCTGGGCTGTGACTCCGGCGGGGGTCTCCTGACCAGTGACGACGGTGCTGGCGGTTGTGTCTCGACCGCCGGAATGATGGCGCCCTTCTCCGCCGTGACACACACAACAGGCTAGGCAGACTTCCTTTTGCCCTTCCCCACCTTTGGTGGAGTCACAGCTGACTCTCCAATCCCCTTGGAACCCATGTGAGTTGTTTTCCCACCAGGAGTCTTCACACGGTCCCGTCGTCCACTCTCCAATTTTAGAGCCTTTACAGGGGGTGGGCTGCCAGTGCCTTGGCTCCGGGTCACACTGCCTGCCCTGGTGGCCGGTGCACTCCACAAACCTTGAACAGGCACCACTGGTATTGGAGGCTTTTTGGCTGAGGCGCTACGACGGGACTGATGAATTGGAGGGGGGGATAGGAGCAAAAAGGTCAACTTTACAGAGGGACAGTTTCTGACGTACACTGGGATGGGTAGTTGGAGGGGGTCTGGGAGTGGAGGAAGAGGAGGTGGTTGTCGGAGGTGTCACTTTAGGTGTTTTGGGTGCAGGTACTGGAGGCTGTCGTGAGGTGGATGGATGCTGGGTGTGTGGGTGCCCGTGTTTGTGTACTTTGGGAGGGGACGTCACAGACACACTGGGAGAGGACACAGGGGACGTGTAAATGGCAGTGGAGGTGGTGAGTGCAGGTGAGCGGCTTGTGGTGCTGGGTCTCCTTGTGCGATTCATGGTGCCTGTAGATGTGGTGCATGCAGGTGTATGTGTAGACGAGACTGGGAGGGAGGAGGGAGAAGAGGAGGAGGGGGACACAGTGGAGGCAGTGGATGTTGCTGTGTCTGTACATGGGTGAGGCTTGCGTGAGTGCCTGTGGGTTGTGTGGTGCCTATGTTTGCTTGAGCTACTTGTGTGTGCTGACTTGTGTGCATGCTGGTCTGTAGGTGTGCTTGGGATGGGCTGGGGTACAGGAGATTGGGTCTGGGTCGAGAAGGTTGGAGGGGGGAGGCTGGACACAGGGGCAATGGCTGCCATCAGTGCTGAGGCCAGAGATTGCAGGGTTCGCTGAAGGACAGCCTGACCAGAATGAATGCCCTCCAGGAATGCATTACTGTGTTGCAACTCTCGTTCTACACCCTGGATGGCATTCACAATGGTAGACTGCCCAACACTGATTGACGTGAGGAGGTCAATGGCCTCCTCACTGAGGGCAGCAGGGGTGACTGGGGCAGGGCCTGAGGTGCCTGGGGCGAAGGTGATGCCCACCCTCCTGGGTGAGCGGGCACGGGGCGAACACTGAGGGGCTGCTGGGAGGGCGGTACTGGTAGGAGAGGTGGCGGCTGTACCTGTAGAAGTGGGGCGCACAGATGGTGCCGCCACCACAAGGGAGCCCCCATCGGCGAACGAGTCCGTGTCGCTGCTTGGTGATCCGGTGGCCGACGTGAAGCTCCCCTTGCCCTCCGTCCCACTTGTGCATTCAGAGTCCGTGGTGTGGCCCTTCATGGCCATGTGGGATGCAGCTCCCTCGTGCTCCGGTGCCACTGTGCCTCCGCCTGATGATGCTGATGTACAAAAGGACAGGGAGAGCAGAAAAAGGGGGGGGGGCAGAATAAAGAGAGTTTTAGTGCATGGCATACCGTTACCGTTGGCGGACAAGACAGACACAGCAGCCCCCTGCATTACGCCGTGCTCCTGCCCTCTGCACATGCAATCTCTGGGATATGGCCTACATGGCAATGGTGGACATCTGCACACATGGATGCCACAGGGGCAACTATACCTGTACTTGACACTCTGCTGAGGTGGGGTAGAGTGCCACATGGCCTGCATTACGGAGGGGCCTTGCCTACCGAACACTCCCTGGCCTAGGGACACCCACAGCCCACCTCCCCCACCCAGACACCTCCACTGCGCGCAAAGTCAGCTGAATGTGAGTGTACTCACCCCCTTGTGTCTGCTGTGATGCCCTCAAGCGCCCATCCAACTCAGGGTAGGCCACCGCCAGCATCCGGAACATCAGGGGGGTCATGGTGCGACAGGCACCCCTCCCACGTTGGGAGGCCATCCCCAGCTGAGCCTCCACCGTCTTCTTGCTGCATCGGCAAATGTCCTCCCATCTTTTACGGCAGTGGGTGCCCAGTCTCTGGTGGGCCCCCAGGGTCCGGACCTCCTTGGCGATGGCACGCCAAATGTCCCTCTTCTGGTGGGCGCTTACCTACATGACATGCACAAGGAAAGAGGATCAGTCATTACCAACTGCACCGTCGATGTGAGTGGCCCCCTCCCTACTCTGGCCATGTGGCCGATTCATTCCCATGCATTAATGTTCTATGAACTCTGGCCCCTTCCCTCTTCCTACCAGCCCTCTCCACCCAGGCCTAGCCCATACAACGTGCTCCCTGTGTACTAACCTGTTGGTCTGGAGGACCGTAGAGTAGCGTGTACTGGGAGAGGACCCCGTCTACCAGTTTCTCCAACTCCTGTGCAGTGAAGGCAGGGGCCCTTTCCCCAGACGCAGCAGCCATCGTCGCTTCCAGACCGAGGTCACAGCAGCACTTGCAGTGTAGGTCCTCTCCTGACGAAGGTCAGGTATCTAGTGATTGAACAGATAGAAAATGGCAGTGACGTCCGCGGCGGCGACGTCCGCGGCGGTGCGCATCATCACCGCCGGCGCACCTGTTCATTGGCTCCTGGACCCATAGGGTCCAATGTTGACCAATGTTGACCAATGCAGCATTGCGCCGCGGTCTACAACCGCCTACCGCGACGGTGGGCAACGCAGTTACCCCACAATCCCATTGTCCCAGTTTATAGGTCAGGCAGCCGCCATTTCAGGGGCCCACATAGCTTCATTTACCTGTGCGTCACACATAGCTAGGCCTACACTCAACACACATACAGGAATGGTTTTGTGAGTGGTGTAGTCTTGTGTGTAACTGTGGGTACATACCTGGAGGAATAATGACTGATTCGTTGCTGTAGTGCTTCGTAGGCACCGTCAGCTGGGACATGTGAGAAGATGGCGGAATCCTCCGGTGTACCGACCGCTGGTGGACCTGTTGACAATGGAAGAGCGACATGTCATTGTCACCTACCGGTTTGACCGTGCCACAATCCAGGAACTACGCACCCAGTTAGAGCCAGACCTGATTTCACCAATCCGCCATCCGACTGGAATCCCCCCTGATGTGCAGGTGCTGTCAGTGCTCCATTTCCTTGCAAGTGGGTCATTTCAGACAACAGTGGCCATGGCATCAGGGATGTCCCACCCTATGTTTTCCAACGTGCTGTCCAGAGTGTTGGATGCCCTGCTGAAACACGTAAGGAGATACATCATTTTCCCTGAGGTGGCAGATTTGCCTACAGTGAAAGGTGACTTCTATGCCCTTGGACATATCCCCAACGTCATAGGTGCCATTGATGGGACCCATGTAGCTCTGGTCCCCCCCACAGGAGTGAACAGGTGTACAGGAACAGGAAGAGTTATCATTCTATGAATGTACAGATGGTCTGTTTGGCAGACCAGTACATCTCCCAGGTAAATGCTATGTTCCCTGGCTCAGTGCATGACGCCTACATCCTGCGGAATAGCAGCATCCCTGATATGATGGGTCAACTCCAGAGGCACCGTGTATGGCTATTGGGGGACTCTGGTTACCCCAACCTTTCCTGGCTATTGACCCCAGTGAGAAATCCCAGGACCAGGGCAGAGGAATGGTACAATGAGGCCCATGGGCAGACTAGGAGGGTGATCGAACGCACCTTCGGCCTCCTGAAGGCCAGGTTCAGGTGAATCCATATGACAGGTGGAACCCTATTCTACTCACCGAAGAAGGTGTGCCAGATCATCATCGCCTGCTCCATGCTTCATAATTTGGCTTTGCGACGCCAGATGCCCTTTCTGTAGGAGGATGATCCAGATGACGGTGTTGTAGCAGCTGTTGACCCTGTGGAGCCTGTGGACAGTGATGAGGAGGAAGCTGAGGAAGAAGACAACGACAACAGGGAGTCAGTCATACAGCAATATTTCCAGTGACACACAGGTGAGAACATTTTCATGTTTAACATTACATTAACTTTCACACGTCTACCTCTATCCTGTCTGTTGATTTCTACCAGTATTTGGTAACTGAGTTGTACCTTTCCATTACGGTTTCACAGGTGTGGTTACCAACGTGTCATCTGCTTGCATCCTTCACAGACTTGTGATGTGTGACATAGGTATGTTAGCCTTACAATAGGAAACGCATTATGGCACTGTCATTGATAATACATATTTACCAATTCACAGACTGACTCAAGATTGTTTTGTGTTTCAAGAGTGTTTATTGAAGTGCTCAGAAATGGGAGGGGGTTGTAAAATGAGGATGGGTGATGGCGGAGGAATGTCCATGGCAGAGTCCAGTCTATTTGTCTCACAGGTGCACTGCCCATCTGGGCATAGGAAGTGGAGCTGGGGCAGTTTAAGTATGGACAGGGTAACAAGGTGGGACAGTGGGAGGACAAACAGGGTGGTCTCATTTCCTGGCGGGGGTCTTGCCATCTTGCTCTGTCCTGTTCCTGGATCTCAGGGACCGCTTGTGTGGTGGTTGTCCGTCTGCAGGGGGTGGGGTGCTGGTGTGGTGGTCCTGTGGCGGGGCGTCCTGTCCACTAGCGCCGGCGGAGGTGGTGGGCAGTTCATCGTCCTGGCTAGTGTCAGGGGCCCCTTGGAGTGCCACAGTGTCCCTCAAGGTCTGCTGTATGTCCTTCAGCACCCCTACGATGGTGCCCAAGGCGGAGCTGATGGTCCTGAGCTCCTCCCTGAACCCCAAATACAGTTCATCCTGCATGCGCTGGGTCTCCTGAAACTTGTCCAGGACCGTCGCCATCGTCTCCTGGGAGTGGTGGTATGCTCCCATGATGGAGGAGAGGGCCACGTGGAGAGTGGGTTCCCTTGGCCTGTCCGCCCCCTGTCGCACAGCAGCCCTCCCAGTTCCCCTGTGTTCCTGTGCCTCCGTCCCCTGGACCGTGTGCCCACTACCACTGTCCCCAGGTCCCTGTTTTTGTTGGGGTGGTGGGTTATCCTGGGTTCCCTGTAGTGGTGGACACACAGCTGATTGACCTGTCCTGGGTACGGAGGTTTGGGCCCGCTGGGTGGGTGCTGTGCTGCTGTTACCAGAGGGTGGAAGGTCAGTGTTGGGCTGTGCCTGTGCGAGGGGAACCGACTGTCCCGAGGCCCACGATGGTCCGGGCTGGTCATCAGGCTCCAGTAGGGCAGAGCTGCTATCGTCACTGTGGGCATTTTCTGTGGGTGGAGTGGAGATGGCTGGACCCTCCGGTGTGGTGATGGGGCTTCGTGATCCTGCAGGGGCATAAGAGCATGATTATTGCATGTGTGTGTGTGATGGTGTGCAATAGGTGGGTGTTTGTGTACTCCAGTGCTAGCATTCCTGTGTGGGGGCTTGTGTGATGATGGTTAGGGGGTTGTTCTGGGTATGTGCAGCGAGCATGCTTTGGTGAGGGGTGACCATGCTTAGTTGTGTCATGCAGGGCTTGGTGTTGGGATGAGTGGTTTGTGTTCTTAGTACATTATTGAGGATTTGGGGTGATTGGGGAGGGTGTGAGGGTGGGGGTGTGTGATAGCATGCAGGTAGGGTGGGGGATATGATAGTTAAGATTTGTCTTACCAGTGTCCATTCCTCCACCGACTCCTCCGAGGCCCTCTGGATGCATGATGGTCAAGACTTGCTCCTCCCATGTTGTTAGTTGTGGGGGAGGAGGTGGGGGTCCGCCGCCAGTCCGCTGTACCGCGATGTTGTGCCTGGAGACCGCCGAACGCACCTTCCCCTGTAGGTCGTTCCACCTCTTCCTGATGTCCTCCCGATTTCTTGGGTGCTGTCCCACTGCGTTGACCCTGTCGACTATTCTGCGCCATAGCTCCATCTTCCTGGCTATGGATGTGTGCTGCACCTGTGAGCCAAATAGCTGTGGCTCTACCGGACAATTTCCTCCACCATGACCCTGAGCTCCTCCTCGGAAAAGCGGGGGTGTCTTTGGCGTGCCATGGGGTGGTGTGTGTGATGTGTGAGGTGGTGTATGTGGTGATGAGTGTAGTGATGTGTAGTGGTGTGTGGTGTTTTGTGCATGGATGGTGTGTGGGTGATGGTGTTGTGTGCCTCTGTGTGGTGGGATTGTCTAATCAGTGCTGTCTCTCTGGCCTTCGTCTCTAATTTTTGGTCCTTGGGGTTTGTGGGTGATGTGGGTGTGTGTTTTATATTGAATTGGGTGTGTGGGGCTGATGTGTGTATGTGTATCAGGTGTGTGTATTTGTAATTGTCCAATGTGGCGGTGTTTTGGAGATGTGTGTGTATTTTGAGCGCGGCGGTGTGTACCGCCAATGGAATACCGCGGTTGAAAGACCGCTGCGTGGATTCGTGGGTCTCAATAGCATGGGCGTGTTTCTGTTGGCGTGGAGGTGGAGGTTTTGTTTTCGCCAGTTTAACACTGACCTTTGGTGTGGCGGACTTGTGTGGGTGACTGAATTTCGGCGGATTCCGAGATGTGTGTCATAATAGCTGTGGCGGAATTCCGCAGCCGCGGCGGTGTATTGGCGGTCTTCTGCACGGCGGTAAGCGCCTTTTACCGTCAATGTTGTAATGACCCCCATGGTGTTTTGACTCCATCCAGTTTTGGGGCATCATTTCCACCATCAAGCAAATAAGGTAAACATGCCTTTATGAAAAGCAAGAAAAGTGTGAGGGCTAATACACAACCCTGTCTCATGCCTTTTTGTAAGGGAAATTCCTCTGTGAGTTTGTCGTCTATTCCCCATCTTATTCTAGTGTATCTTCCAGTATATAGTTCTTGAATTAATTTTAAAAGGGGTCCTGGCACTCCAATCTTACCCATAATTTCCCATAGTATATCTTGGGGAACCAGATCAAAAGCTGACTTTAAATCTACAAAGGCAACAAAAAGTCTGCCTGGCTCTAGGTCAACAGTTTTCCATTTTACGGTTGTAAAATGAAAAACCTGATCTATTGTGCTAGTCTTCTGCTTAAATCGTGCCTGCAGGTGTTTTAAAGCACCATTGTCCTTTATCCAATCCCTAAGCCTACCCCAAACTTGGTAGGAAAAGATCTTTTGTAGGTTGTCTAGGAGGCTTATTGGTCTGTAATTTGCTGGTATTGACCTGTCCCCTTTCTTGTGGATTGGGACTATAATCGCACCTCTCCATGTTCGAGGAATTTGAGTCCCCACCAGGATAGAGTTGGAAAAGTTATTGATGTATGGACACCAAAATTTGGGGTCCGCTTTAAACACGTCACAGGAAATTCCATCTAGACCCAGCGCCTTTCCTGATTTTTGTGCTAGAATCTCTATTTCCCTCAAGGTGAAGGGTAGGAGCATACCTTTATCCAATGTATCTTTCACTATAAGAATCACATTACTTACAGGTACAGTTATTTCCTGTTTGTAAAGATCTATGAAATATTGCAGCCAGTTTTCAGCAGAAATATGACACTTGGGTCTTGGATTTTCGGTGCGCTCTCTAGTGGCAATTAAAAAACAAAATCGATTAGAAGTTCTATCCTTTGCTGCTAATTGCAATTCATGCCAGGCCTCCTCCTCGCTTTTGGACTTACAGATCTTTTTTATATGGGCATAATCGCGTCATGCTAAGGTTAAATTCTCTCTATTGTGTGCCCTGACTGCCTCCAAAAGTCTACTATTGGCCTGTCTGCACTTCTTATTGAACCGTCTGCAATTGTTCCCCCTGGGCTTTTTTTTCCCTTGCAAGCTCTAAGGAATAAATCCCTCAGGGAGGAAAAAAACATCAAGTGCCTGTCCATAAGGTGTGTAGATGACCTTGCAGATGATAAACCTACAGAGGGATAGTTGAGAGTTAGTTCATGCAGTTTGGCCATAAGGCCACTGGATTTGGCGAAGGTCTCCCATTTGATTGAACGTTTGTTATGTGCTACTAAAATAGGGAGCATGCCTTTGCGTTCGCGCTGCACATTGGCATCGGTCATGAGCCACCTCTCACAGTGTACTAAAATAGGTGAGTGATCGCTGCTGCATTGATCCCCCACCTTAAGATCTCTAAATTCACTGCAAATCCTAGCATCAATCAAAACAAAATCGATGTGACTGTTATAGCTCCCTCTAAAAAAGGTTGGTTTGGCAGGTGTGTCAGAGGGCAACCGCCCATTTCCAGGAGGAAGGCCATGCGTTAATATAAGATCAATCACTTGAAGAGCCCAGGTGCTAGCTTTATGCTGGGTCCTTGTCGAGGCAAGAGGGGGAATTCCCCATGCGGGATCCTCAAGTTGAATTAAATCCAAAAAGAGAGAATTTGGCTCCAGGGACACATTCAGGTCTCCAGCTATAAGAACGTAGTGGGTAGAAAGGAATTGCGAGACCTGTGCACTCAACGTACTAATGGTGACAGTGGTTTGTTCTGTTCTATACATTGACACATAAGAGCTTAGGGCCCTGGGTTAGTTTTATAGAAATTGCCAATATGTCACATGAATCAACATATATTTCCCTCATTTCCCCTGCAAGGAGAATGTTTATCCATGTGATAAGTCCTCCTGCTTCCCGCCCGGCTCCCGATAGTCTTACACTCTTGCAGTATGAAATAAACCCCTGTCTAAAGATATTCGAGTTTGACCAGTCCCCTGAAAAAGACAAGCATTAAAAGTATCAATGAACTGCCCCCACCCAGGATCTATAATCTTACTACAGATACTAGCTACATTCCATGAAATTAATTCGGAATCGAAAACTCCTGACCTCACAAAGGTACCTATTGTACAATCTGGAGTAGGTGTAAAGTTTGGCTGCACATTTATAGGTACCACATTTTCAGGCTCAAGCTGGTCCATACTTCTAGGCGATGGTTCGTCCAATGATACTTGGATGCCTGGACCTGGTAATATGTGAGTAGACACGGATAGAGATAGTCAATCAATGTCTGAAAGATTACTATGTTTCAGTGGAACCTGGGTCACGGGGAGGTGCTTGCTCTTAGTGCCACTCGCCATTGCATGGGCCAGCGAAGACAAGGAGGTGCTCACAGTCCCTGTTTCATTGGAGCCCTCTTGTGAATCTCTATTGCTTCTTAATGGGTTATGCAATTTAAGGCCCTTTCCTAAGGTTGTAAGTTGCTCCCTTTCGTATTCCATAACCAATTGTTTGCCCGTATTATCCAAGACAATGTCTGAAACAGCAAAATCCGCCAAAACATCTGCTCGGTGCACTGGGCGGGAAGGGCTAAGAACAATGTTCGAACCATTCCTGAGGGCATTTCATAACTCCAGAGACAGCAGGCCTTCCACTAGTTTGGGACACATCAATGTTAATTCTATTGTATCCCAACGCCCTGGAGTTACTGTATGGCACGTGGTAGAAAAAATATTATAGATCCACACTGCTTAACGTGTCTAATCCAATGGATGACTTTGTTCTTCAAGGACGAGCTACTTTCGCGAACTAAAGGCGACACTGGTGGTACATTACACATAAAAATGTGTTGGGCCCTGTCATGTATCTTAGTGGATGGAGCTATGTGAGAGTGGTTGCACAAGCAGCTCACTCAAGAGCCAAACTCTAGCTTGCCTCCCTATTGCACTCTTAATCCAGACTCTGGTGCAATGGTCGGGGGAGTACTTGCTACAGCAGCCCGGCTTATAAGATGATCAGAAGTTGGAGGCATCTGGGTTTCGTGGTTCAGCAAGACAGGGGCCAGGCAATCGCTTTGGTTTCTTGTGCCCCTGTCTGGCTGACGTAAGAGATTCAGCACCTCCTCCATCATTTGTCTGAGTTCTCTAATTTCTTCTCTTAAGTTTAGGATGGTGGAATCCTTGTTTTCATAGGAGGGAATTCGGGCATACGTTTGGCAAGCTTTTTGCACACCTTGATTCAACATGTCAGTGCCCGAAAAATCTTCAGAGGACCGCAAGGGTAAGAAATGATTTGAACAAGGAATCTCGTAGATGGTTGAGCTACACGTGGGAGCGTCCCCCAAACTCCCTTGATGATGATTGTTAAACCCACTATCAGTAATGGTATTATTGCATGCCCCTGGGGTGGTCTCCACAGAGTCATTGTTACTTTAAGACCCAATTCTCCCTTATTCTTTGGCTTGGGTTTGAAGAAGGAGGAAAGAGGGGCACTTTTCCTTCTCTTGTGCGCATACTGTTCTTTCCCATTTAAGGTAGATTCAACTTCTTCTATCAAGGTATCAAACTGGTTGGAAACACAGTTTTGAATATTGGGAGAAGTGGTGTGAATTTTTGGAACTTTTGGCAAAGCTGCGTCTATTACGGGGCTCCCTTTAGCCTTGCGCTTGCCCATGCCCGATTGAGTAACAGATGTCAGGGAAGTTTTAATGTGTTAATACACTCTGGGGGGTAATATCCCAATTTTACCTTGAACAACAAGATGGTAGCCCGGTCCTGCCTCCCTCGGTCACTGATGGGCGCAGACGGGCCTGCTCTTCGCCCGGGTGCACCCGCGCGCGTCTCATGCAGTGGCGCAGACATCAGCTTTGAGGCACCTCTGGGTGCAAAATGAATGGCTGGGGCGGCTTCTTGCCGCAAGGATGCCTGGGGGGTGTGGGCCTGTGTCCCCCCTGGCCTCCGCAGTGATTGGCTCGTACAGCAGGGCAGACGTCAGCTTTTAGGCACCACTGGGCGCAAAAGGAACGGCAGGGGCGGCTTCCTGCGCAAGGATGCCTGATTTTTAATCCATTGTTTACATTTTTCTAAATTTGTTCTGATTGATAGTTGTTGTGACCCAAAACTAGGGATACCGTGGTGATGGACATGGCTAAACTGACTAAACTCAATGTGGCTGAGCTTAGGGTTGTGTGTAAGGCTAAGGTAATACCTGCTACTAACAAGATTAAGAATTCAGTTTTGGTTAGTTCCCTGAAGGCCTGGGCCAGGTCAGCCCAAGAGATGGAAAGGGAGGGAGCGGTGGCCCCCTCCAACCTCATCACAGAGGAGGATGAGGAGGATAGAGCATACATTGCTTCCATTATTAACTATAACATTTCAGATGGCGGAAGGAGGGCAGGGTCCCCTACTCAGAAACCACCACTGTCCTTTGCAGAGAGACAGCTTGAGGTCCAATTAGTTTTGATTACTTTGGAGCAGAGGAAACTGCAGTTAGCTAAGGAGCAGTGGGAGGAGGGAGAAGCAAAGAGACATGGTGGCAGTGACAATGAAAAAGATGTTGAGGTGTCCAAGGATGGGGGGGTTGATTTCAGGCTCCCCAAGGCAATAGTACCCAGATACAAAGAAGGGGACAACATTGACAAATGGCTGGCTGTATTTTGAAGGACCCTTGAGATGTGGGGGGCCCACACATCTCAAGCCGTGAGGTTCACTCTTGTGGGAAAGATTCCAGTAGCTGGGAGGGATAGGCTATTGACCCTGCACGGGGAGGAGACTAGGGGCCAGATGCAGCAAGAAATGCTTTTGCGACTCGGAACACCTTCTGCGAGTTGCTATGGGATCGCAAAGACCCACCTCAGTAATATTAATGAGGTGGGTCGCATTTTGCGACCCCATAGCGAGTCCCTGCACTCACAGGGATGGTGGCCTGCTGAAGACAGCAGACCTCCATGTCTGTGACTGCTTTTTAAATAAAGCAGTTTTTTTTATTTATTTTGCAGCTCGTTTACCTTAAAGGAAAACGAGTTGCAAAATAAAGAAAATAAGGAAACCATTTGGTTTCGGTTTTTCGGAGTAAGCAGTGGTCCATTGGACCACTGCCTGCTCTGAAAAACCCTTTTTGGCAACATTCACAAAGGGGAAGGGGTCCCTTGGGTCCCTTCCCTTTTGCGAATGGGTTACCACCAGTGTGACACTGGTGGTAACTGCGAATTGCTTTGCGACCGCATTCGCGGTCACAAAGCAATTTAGCATAGCGATGCGAGTCGCAAATAGGAAGAGGACTCGCAAATTGTGAATGAGCATCGCATTCGACATTTTGCATGGCACAAACTGCGATTTTCGCAGTTTGCACCATGCAAAATGCATGCTACATCTGGCCCTAAGTCCTATAGCCACATGAGGAGATGCTTAGTTGTGTAATTTGGTTTCACTCTAGAGCAGTACAGGGTGAAGTTCAGAGACACCAAGGAAGTGATTACACAGTCTTGGGTGGAATTTTTGGACTCCTCAGAGAGGTCAGTAGAAGGCTGGAGTCTTGGTAACCAAGTGAGCACTTATGAGGGATTATATGATTTATTTTTGAAAGAACGCATTTTGACTCATTTTGTACAGGAGAGGTAATGCCAATATCTAGTGGACTCTAAGCAGTCTAGTCCTAGGGAACTAGTCAAGGCAGCTGATGAGTGGGCCAGAACCAGGGTTTCAAATCAGCACCAGGGGCATGGGCGGAAGAAAAGAGGACAGGTTCCTTCCCAGGGGAAAGAAGGTAAAAAAACAGAAGGAGTCCTCCACAGACGCACAAAGTCCTTAGAAAGGAGGCGGGTCCAAAACCAATCCAACTTCAAGGGGAGTGGGGCATCAGGGAAAGCATGGTAGGTCCTTTGATCCCTCAAAGGTGGGAAAGTGCTTTGACTGTAGTCAGCTAGGGCACAAAAGAGGAGATGCTGTCCTGTCTGCACAAAAAAACCTCCACTGTTGGGAAGTCCACATGGATTGTTAGTGCAAGTGTGGGGGTAGAAGGTACCACAGAGAGGGGTAGGGAAGTGGCAGAGCGAGCCTTAGTATCCTTGGGTGGGGTGGATCTTGCAACCCTGGCTGTCTTACCTTCAAACATGGAGAATTACAGGCAGAGGTACTGAGGTTGAGGCTCTGAGAGACACATGAGCCAATGTGTCAATGGTGATGGATACACTGGTGTCTCAAAAGCAGAAGCTACCTAGTGAGTTTGACCAAGTTACCTATGCATACAACATGACCAAACTCCATCTAACAGCTAAGGTGGATTTGGTATGTGGAGGTGTGACAGGCCCTACAAAAGTAGCTGTGTCATGTGCCCTCCAAGTATTGTGTTTACTGGGAAATGATCTCAAAGCATTTGACTGGTCAGAAGTGGAGAGAAGTCTCCATATGAGAATATTGGAGCTCCCCGAGTGAGTATGTGCTGTGACCAGGTCACAGACTCCTCTGAAGGGAAAGGCTAAAAACTTGGACCCTGGACCAAGGGGCCAAGTGTCCATGGACAAGGGTGCTGGGTCTAGTGAGCCAGTCCAAAGAACTCCATAGGTACAGCAGGAATCTTACCCTGATGGGAAGGCTCTGACCTATGAGGATGGGACTCCATCCCAACCAGATCTGTCGGACAGAGCAGAACTGACAGGAGCCAGTGCATCCTCCTGAGAGGATTTTTGCCAGGGGCAGAAAGACTGTCCCACCTTTGGGGGCTTGATGCAGATTGCCTTAAAGCAAGAGAAAAGGGACGACAATGGATTTCACACGATCTACTGGGAAGATGGGCTGTACTTTACTGAGGCCAGTAACGTCAGGAAGAGGGCCAGCAGGAGGTTGATATTGCCCAAGAAGTACAAAGAGTTCATCCTGACATTGAGTCATGATATCCCCTTGGCAGGACATTTGGGGCAAAGAAAGACTTGGAACTGGTTGGTGAACACTTTTTATTGGCCTCATATATCTCAGAAGGTAAAGGAGTTTTGTAGCTCCCGTGTCACTTGTCAGGCCAGTGGCAAGACAGGAGGATACATCCAAAGCTCCCTTGATACCACTGCCAGTGGTTGGGACTCCATGTGAGAGGGTGGGGTAGGCATTGTCGATCCCCTAGAACCACCAACAGCCTCAGGGAATACTTATATCTTGGTGGTGGTGGATCACTCCACAAGATTTCCTAAGGCAATACCTCTCAGAACAATAGCTACTCCTGTTGTGGCTATGGTCTTGCATGATATGTTTATCTGAATAGATTTCTCAAAAGAGGTTGTTTCAGATATGGACACAAACTTCCTTTCCAGCTATCTGAAGGAGATGTGGGATGAATGTGGTGTTCCCTATAAGTACACCACCACATATTATCCCCAGACCTATGGTCTGGTTCAGAGGTTTATTAATACCCTGAAAGGCATGATCAATGGGTTGTCTGACAAATACAGGAGGAGATGGGATGTACTCCAGCCATGTCTACTGTTTGCCTACAGGGAGGTCCCACAAAGAGGGCTGGTTTCTGTCCCTTTGAGTTATTGTTTGGGTACCCTGTGAGGGTGGCATTTTGCCTGCTGAGACATTCTTAGAAGAAGCCTCTGAAGGAAGCAAAGTACAATGTGCTTGACTATGTGCTAGGCCTGTGTAGGAGGCTGGACTGGCTTGTAGTGAGTACCAAGGGGTACTTGCACCTTGCACCAGGCCCAGCTATCCCTTATTAGTGTATAGGGTGTCTAGCAGCTTAGGCTGATAGATAATGGTAGCTTAGCAGAGCAGCTTAGGCTGAACTAGGAGACGTGTGAAGCTACTACAGTACCACTTAGTGTCATATGCATAATATCATAAGAAAACACAATACACAGTTATACTAAAAATAAAGGTACTTTATTTTTATGACAATATGCCAAAGTATCTTAGAGTGTACCCTCAGTGAGAGGATAGGAAATATACACAAGATATATATACACAATAGCAAAAATATGCAGTATAGTCTTAGAAAACAGTGCAAACAATGTATAGTTACAATAGGATGCAATGGGGAAACATAGGGATAGGGGCAACACAAACCATATACTCCAAAAGTGGAATGCGAACCACAAATGGACCCCAAACCTATGTGACCTTGTAGAGGGTCGCTGGGACTATTAGAAAATAGTGAGAGTTAGAAAAATAACCCTCCCCAAGACCCTGAAAAGTGAGTGCAAAGTGCACTAAAGTTCCCCTAAGGACAAAGAAGTCGTGTTAGAGGAATACTGCAGGAAAGACACAAACCAGCAATGCAACAACTGTGGATTTCCAATCTAGGGTACCTGTGGAACAAGGGGACCAAGTCCAAAAAGTCACAAGCAAGTCGGAGATGGGCAGATGCCCAGGAAATGCCAGCTGCGGGTGCAAAGAAGCTTCTACTGGACAGAAGAAGCTGAGGTTTCTGCAGGAACGAAAAGGGCTAGAGACTTCCCCTTTGGTGGACGGATCCCCCTTGCCTTGGAAAGTTGTGCAGAAGTGTTTTTCTGCTGAAAGGACGCCAACAAGCCTTGCTAGTCGCAAATCGTGCGTTTGGCGTTTTTGGACGCTGCTGGGGCCCAGGAGGGACCAGGAGGTCGCAAATTGGACCTGAAGAGAGAAGGGACGTCGAGCAAGACAAAGAGCCCTCACTGAAGCAGGTAGCATCTGGAGAAGTGCCAGAAACAGGCACTACAAGGATGCGTGAAACGGTGCTCACCGAAGTTGCACAAAGGAGTCCCACGTCGCCGGAGACCAACTTAGAAAGTCGTGCAATGCAGGTTAGAGTGCCGTGGACCCAAGCTTGGCTGTGCACAAAGGATTTCCGCCGGAAGTGCACAGGGGCCGGAGTAGCTGCAAAAGTTGCGGTTCCCAGCAATGCAGCCCAGCGAGGTGAGGCAAGGACTTACCTCCACCAAACTTGGACTGAAGAGTCACTGGACTGTGGGGGTCACTTGGACAGAGTCGCTGGATTTGAGGGACCTCGCTCGTCGTGCTGAGAGGAGACCCAAGGGACCGGTAATGCAGCTTTTTGGTGCCTGCGGTTGCAGGGGGAAGATTCCGTCGACCCACGGGAGATTTCTTCGGAGCTTCTGGTGCAGAGAGGAGGCAGACTACCCCCACAGCATGCACAAGCAGGAAAACAGTCGAGAATGCGGCAGGATCAGCGTTACAGAGTTGCAGTAGTCGTCTTTGCTACTATGTTGCAGGTTTGCAGGCTTCCAGCGCGGTCAGCAGTCGATTCCTTATCAGAAGGTGAAGAGAGAGATGCAGAGGAACTCGGCTGAGCTCATGCATTCGTTATCTGAAGTTTCCCCAGAGACAGAGACCCTAAATAGCCAGAAAAGAGGGTTTGGCTACCTAGGAGAGAGGATAGGCTAGCAACACCTGAAGGAGCCTATCACAAGGAGTCTCTGACGTCACCTGGTGGCACTGGCCACTCAGAGCAGTCCAGTGTGCCAGCAGCACCTCTGTTTCCAAGATGGCAGAGGTCTGGAGCACACTGGAGGAGCTCTGGACACCTCCCAGGGGAGGTGCAGGTCAGGGGAGTGGTCACTCCCCTTTCCTTTGTCCAGTTTCGCGCCAGAGCAGGGCTAAGGGGTCCCCTGAACCGGTGTAGACTGGCTTATGCAGAATTGGGCACCTCTGTGCCCAACAAAGCATTTCCAGAGGCTGGGGGAGGCTACTCCTCCCCTGCCTTCACACCATTTTCCAAAGGGAGAGGGTGTCACACCCTCTCTCAGAGGAAGTTCTTTGTTCTGCCATCCTGGGCCAGGCCTGGCTGGACCCCAGGAGGGCAGCTGCCTGTCTGAGGGGTTGGCAGCAGCAGCAGCTGCAGTGAAACCCCAGGAAGGGCAGTTTGGCAGTACCAGGGTCTGTGCTACAGACCACTGGGATCATGGGATTGTGCCAACTATGCCAGGATGGCATAGAGGGGGCAATTCCATGATCATAGACATGTTACATGGCCATATTCGGAGTTACCATTGGTAAGCTACATATAGGTAGTGACCTATATGTAGTGCACGCGTGTAATGGTGTCCCCGCACTCACAAAGTTCAGGGAATTGGCTCTGAACAATGTGGGGGCACCTTGGCTAGTGCCAGGGTGCCCTCACACTAAGTAACTTTGCACCTAACCTTTACCAGATAAAGGTTAGACATATAGGTGACTTATAAGTTACTTAAGTGCAGTGTAAAATGGCTGTGAAATAACGTGGACGTTATTTCACTCAGGCTGCAGTGGCAGGCCTGTGTAAGAATTGTCAGAGCTCCCTATGGGTGGCAAAAGAAATGCTGCAGCCCATAGGGATATCCTGGAACCCCAATACCCTGGGTACCTTAGTGCCATATACTAGGGAATTAGAAGGGTGTTCCAGTAAGCCAATGTAAATTGGTAAAAATGGTCACTAGCCTGTCAGTGACAATTTGGAAAGAAATGAGAGAGCATAACCACTGAGGTTCTGGTTAGCAGAGCCTCAGTGAGACAGTTAGTCACTACACAGGTAACACATTCAGGCACACTTATGAGCACTGGGGCCCTGGGTTACCAGGGTCCCAGTGACACATACAACTAAAACAACATATATACAGTGAAAAATGGGGGTAACATGCCAGGCAAGATGGTACTTTCCTACAGCCTGCGTGCATACACAGCAGAGCGCATGTACAAGGCAAGCAGGAAATTGGAGGTCAGCCAGGTGCTTATGAAGCACTGGTATGATCAGAAAGCTGCCCTGCCTGAGTATACTCCAGGACAATTGGTATGGGTGTTGGAGCCCTTAGCTCTAAGGGCCCTCAATGATAATTGGACTGGGCCCTATCCAATCACAGAAAAGAAGGGTGAGGTTACATATCTGGTCAAACTTACCACTCCCACGAACCCTCATAGGGTCCTGTATGTCAATAGGTTGAGACCCTACAATGACAGGGCAGACATGACCATGTTATTGATCACAGATGAGGGAGAAGAGAAGGAAACTGAGCCAGTGTCTAACCTCCTCTCCCATGATGTGCAAGATGGATCGGTGGAGGGAGTTGTGCATTCTCCCAAATTGACAGACCAACAGCACCGAGCCTGCAAGCAGTTGCTGGAGCAGTTTGCTGGTCTGTTCTCTTTGACCCCAGGTGTCATTGAATGGTGTGTACACCTCATTGACACTTGTGACAGCACCCTGTCAAAAATAAACTGCATAGGTTGTCTGACCATTGAGGCTGAGGTATCTAAGATGCTGGAGATGGGGGTAATTAGGCTTTCTGACAGTCCATGGGTCAGTCCAATGCTGCTGGTGCGCAAAACTAATCCCCAGGCGGGGGGGTCAAAGAGGGAATTAAGGTTCTGTGTGGACTACAGTGGACAGAATACAGTCACAAAGACTAAGGCTCACCCTATACCTAGAGCTGATGAGCTCATTGATAAGTTAGGGGCTGCTAAGTAGCTGATTACATTTGATTTGACCTCAGTCTACTGGCAGATTGCCCTCATTGAAGGAGCAAAGGAGAGATCAGCATTCTACACACCAGGGGGGCCTTTCTAGTTCAAAGATATGCCCTTTGGTTTAAAGAAAGCCCCGCCACCTTCCAAAGGTTGGTGAAGAAGGTCATGGCTGTGTTGGAGCAGTTCAGTGCAGCATATCTGGATGATATAACTGTGTATAGTTCAACCTGGGAGAATCACTTGAACCACCTGAGGGAAGTGCTTCCGGACTTGTAGCAAACAGGTCTGATTATTAAGGCCAGCAAGTGCCAGATAGGGCAGCGTTCTATAGTGTACCTGGGCCACCTTGTAGGTGGAAGCCATGTGCA
This sequence comes from Pleurodeles waltl, assembly GCF_031143425.1. Taxonomy (NCBI): domain Eukaryota; kingdom Metazoa; phylum Chordata; class Amphibia; order Caudata; family Salamandridae; genus Pleurodeles; species Pleurodeles waltl. The sequence goes on along the minus strand of NC_090436.1, from coordinate 584,194,178 downwards.
ACCTCTTCAGGCCAAGGTCCAAACCATTTTGAACTAGGCTAATCCTACTACCCAGACACAGGTCAGGGCCTTCCTTGGTCTGATTGGGTACTGCAGAAGATGTGTTCAGAACTATGGGGCCATTGTGGACCCCCTGGCAGAACATACTTCTAAGAAGAGGCCAAAGAAAGTGATTTGGACTCCTGAGTGTCAGAAGGCTTTTGATACTCTGAAGGCTGCTATGTGTTCAGCACCAGTGTTGCTGGCCCCTCACTACACAAAGGAATTTGTGGTGCAGACTGATGCTTCAGAGCAAGGAATTAGGGCAGTGTTGGCACAGGAATATGAGGAGGGCCTTGATCAGCCAGTTGCCTTAATTAGCAGTTGAATTCTTCCCCGAGAACAAACATGGAATGCCATTGAGAGAGAGACCTTCGCTGTGGTCTGGTCCCTAAAAAAGTTGAGACCATATCTGTTTAGTACTCACTTTCATGTTCAGGCTGACTACACACCTCTCAGGTGGCTCATGCAGATGAGGGGGGAGAATCCAAAGCTTTTGAGGTGGTCCATTTCCCTACACAGGAACAAAGACCTGGCGTTGCACATGCCAATACAGATAGACATTCCAGGTTTTTTCCACTTAGCTGAAGAAGACTACCTGGGGGGAGGTTAGTGACCCATGACATTTCGTTTGAGAGGTGGCCATGTAGGAAATTCATCTTTTTCACCTGTTCACCCCAATGTTTGTTGCTGACTGGTGCTGATGGACTCTGACAGTGTCCTGGGCTCTCTTAGCCAGACACAGGGCAGTGCTGTGTTAAAACACACACATGTAGTAGGGTATACTAGGTATTAGGGTACTTTTCAAATGTCCTAAAATCGACACAAAGCCTGCAAAATTCGATGCAACACCTGCCTGATCAATGCAGCGCCTGCCTTGCAATTGAAAAAATCCCTGCATTGCCTACCAGATCGACTCAGCACCTGTTACCTCAACTTAATGCATCCTGGGCTTTCCTGCGCATCATCCCTGGGTGTCAAAATATCCCTGAATCACAGTGAGGAAACGAGGCTTCGCTCCTGGAAACAGACACATCCCCTTGCAGTGTGGAAAGAAATGACGCATCGCCTTAGCTGTGCTGGAAAAATCAACATATCACTTTACTTTTTAACACATCTCCTCCTCTGTGTCATTATTTTTTACGCATCCCAGGTACTGGTTGCTACACAGATATGACCAACGATTCTTAAGGATTGAGACTCATTTAAACCTTTAAAAAGTTATATCTTGATTTGTGAATATTAAATTGTTTGTTGTTTTGGTCTTATTTTATTAAGATAAATATTTTCTATTTTGCTAAACTGGTGTGAAGTACATTCTAGCAGTGTTTTCACTGTGTTACTGTATGAGTTGTTGCACAAATACACATTGCTTCTAAGTTAAGCCTGCCTGCTCTGTGCCAAGCTACCGGAGAGTGAGCACAGGACAGACTAGGTTGTGTTGTGACTTACCCTGACAAGGACTGAGGTCCCTACTTGCACATGGTGCACCATTCTGCCAACTAGACCCAATTTCTAACAACTACTAACAATCAATATGGGTATAACTGTTCAATCCGCCAAAAGTGTTGCCACTGTAGAAGATGCCCCTTCAAATACACCAAATATGACAAAATAAAAAAATAAAAAGATAGATTGGCCTTCAACATTGCCTGTACATGAACTGAATACTGCACAGAACAAAAGTGAATGATTTAGAGGGAATAGTTGAACTTCACACAAGCAATCACTGATGAACGTCATCATACAAGTGAAGACAAGGAAAGTGTTATGAGGAGACATTCATGTTTACCCAAAAACATTCTACCAAGATAAACCATAAGGCATACGAGCGGTTTAGCTCAAATATTCATAAATAGAGAATTTAACAATGAACAGAGATCATCTGAGTTGTATGCACATTTTAGGAGAAAGGCCTACAATTAAATAGGGGAAACACTCTCCTGCAGAAGAAAGAGCAATGTGAACAAATAGGAAAACAGAAAAAGCACTGTACATTCAGAAGAAACATTTCTAGTGGATTTTGTTTTAAATTGAAACTTATGAACCAAGATGACATGATTTTTTACAAAACATCTTTGTTCATGCTCACTACACCGCCCAATAGATATGAAGAAGATTTATATTGTTTGATATGGACAATAAAATTAAAATATGTGTTCTTTATGATAGATCACTACAGCAAATAGAGAAGAACAGAATATAACAAATTAGGTCAAAATACAAAACTAGGTGTTCTGAATTGTAGCAAAATATTGTATTTATATGAAATACTTGAATAGTCTAAATTATGGAATGCATATATTAGAAATAATACAACGAAATTAAATGTGAAAATTAAAAGACTCAGCATCCTGAAGAAATTATGCAACAACTTAGAAACAACAACCAACATGGACAGTCAAGGTAGATGATTGTCCTAATGGCTAAAGTTTCTATTACTTAAAAAACTAATATTTTTATAACACAAATTGTTCATCATACTTAAGGATGAAAAGGGCAATTAAAGAAGTCTTCCAAAGATGTGTATGATACATATTTTTAATCTGATTGTGAACAGTTGCAGCATTAAAAGAAGACATACACAATACATTTATGGGAGCTGCGGTAGGATTAAACTCAAATTGACTATCAATAGATTATCAATTACCTGCCTGTTTGTAATAGAGAACTATCAAAATAAATATGGATAGCAAGTGTAGCAAGCTCTTTAAGAAATGTATCGAATGGAACAATCTACTTTAAAGGAACACCTTTGCCCCCAATCTCTGGTAAAAAATGTATCATTACATCAGAATATAAAAGTGAAAAGATTTACTTGAGAAAAACCAGATTTAAGGATTGAAGGACTAAATATGTGTATAAGGGCACAGCACGGGTGATATCCTACAACTATTTCTATCAGAAATATATTTTAAACTGAATGATAAAAGCTGATCATAACTCAACAATATGTAAAAAATAAGACAGTTTGATGGGGATCTCTAGAATGAATAGCTCAGTAAAGAAATTATGAAATGCTTTAGAGAACAAACAAAAATTTCAATACAGAAGCAGTAACCACATCAAAGAGATATTAAAGGCAAATGAAAAACAAAAGCATTAGGCCCATCAAATGCTGTGGAAACATAAGTAAAAGAGCACTTACCCTATTTTGGGGTGCAGACATTGTTGGAATGTGAGGTGACAGCACACACCAGGAAATCAAGTAAGAAGAAATGGGATCCTTTACTGCTGGACCATCACTGCACTCGATAATCCACACTCCTTCATCCTGTAGCTGTCAAAGCCACTTGATAACCAAAATAGCCTAGATTAACCAAGATTGAACAATGTCCCAAAATTATCATATGGTGGAAGGATTGCTTGAGGCAGGGTCCACACCAATTTGTTTCAGCTGCAGAAGGAACCAAATGAGCAGCTGGGCAAAAATATTATCAAGTGACATTGCCACGCTGACCATTGCTTGTGAAAGAATTATTTTTTTAACACTATTGAACTGTACCATCATGGTACAATTCTGTCACTGGGCCTGTTTCCCCCAGCGGCTTTCTGCATGTGGTTGAACTTCAGTTATAGGTTTAGGGCATGTTAATAGGGCAACAAAAGCAAAAAGAACAGATGATGGACGGAATGCTGAACAATGCAAACATTTTCCCCCAGTCACAGAGATCTGGGTTTAATCCATAGTTCTTTTGCTCACCATGCCACCCCAGTTTGGACCCAGACCTATGCAAATCAGCATTGAGTTTGTTCCCGAAGGGAACAGTCCAGACGAACTGCCAAGCCATGTCCTCCCTGGACCGGAAACAAGCATCCTGGGACCGGTAACAGGGTATCGTCCTTCATCAGCCAGGCTAGCTTGAATCCAGTTGTGCAGTGAGCACGGGAACCACGTTTGGGCATACCAGATGATGGACCAATGCTGAACAATACAAACATTTACCCCCAGTCATCAGTCACAGTTAAAAGGGCAGTCACAAATTAAACATGTGGTGTGATGGTCACATAACATATTGGGGCCTGGAGACAAGGGGAGACATGATGTGCAATGCCTGATTTCTGTGGTTTACTTGCACCAATATCGGTGGTGTTTGTCCAAGAACATTTGCAATCTCTCTCCAAACGAGGCCTGTATGAGGAGTATACACTGTTTTGGAAGCCTGCGTTTCCAGTTGTGAATAGTTTTTGATCTGTCTAGTGCATGAGAAGTGATGGCCGCCGTACATGTGCCAGGATTTTCAGATGCTGCAAGGTATGAACAATACTGAGTGCTGTCCGGACAACATTGGCAATTAAGAGAAGGTCATGTGGCGAACACGAGTTAGACATAGTTTTACACCAGTAACCTAAGTGACAGACCCAAAGACAATGACAAGAGTCAGACATAACATTAGAAGACAGGTAAATCAGAATACTGTCACAGAGGCATTGTGTATTAGCTGTTGATCAGAAATTAGAGAAAAGCATGTTCTGACATTTAATGTAGGGAAGATTTTTGGGTGCAATATTTTATATTTATTTTATTAACAATGTGCTCATCATAATCAAGGGCTCAGATATATGAAACACGGATATTAAAGGCAATAATATGTTTTGAAGTGCACTGACTTCACCATTACAATACAAATAGTTGTGAAACATCTGTTAGGTTATCAGAAAAGTCATATTAGGTTGCATTAATGAAAGAAGGAGGGCGACATTAAAGAAATAAAACATTTAGGCTTTGTGATGGGTTATTTTATAGAAAAAAAATGATAACTTGTGTTTAGATGTTGCAACCTTAACATGGGTTTTTATATCAATGGTGTGTTATCTTAAAGAAGTGTCCGTCTTGGTAGTGTCAGAGATGAGATCAGACATTCACAGTAATTGCTTACGGGCATTTCGCAGCATTTCTAGCAGAAAAAGGACACTGCATTTCCTCTCAGATTGTTTTCACAGCTGGCAGTCTCTTTTCTCACGGTGGATGTTATCCTTTCTCTCGTCAGATTAGAAAGACTTGCTGTATGCGCGGCCTGCTACATGTCTTCATACATATTAGAACATTGCGTTTACTATCCACTCACCTGAGCCGAATGTTTGCAGCGGTGTACCTGAATATTAAAATTGCTATTACAACTTCTATAATGAAAAATCAACAGAGGAAACACATAAAATCACTTGAAATCAACTTAAAACTATATCAAAATGCCAAGATTATGGAGATGTTTGGGTCAATCTTTCCCAAGAATACGTTCCGGCAGAATGAAAGTTGACAGAAATTGTCACCTCCTTATACAAACGCCCACAATGGCTTAAAAATGTCATCGTCTGCCAGGTTCATGTGCCAGTAAACCAGGCTGAAGGAAGTCCATCACTCGGTTATAATCACCGATAAATTATTTATTGTTTGCTAATAGTACCCAAAACAGAAAGAAAATATAAACATGTTAGATATCCCACCGCTCTACAGACCGACCAAATAAATATACATGCGCGTTTGCCAGGGATGTGTTCTTGTATGAAAAAAAGGATGACGGAAAAAAATAAACATTTGATAAAATCTGCAAAAAAACTAAACTGAAAAACATGTCTTATAAGTTGCAATCTCAAAGTCTGCCTGCCAGTCAAGGAAGTGTGCTACTCATTTATTTCTAATGATGTATGATTGTTCAAAGTATATGGATGTGATTTGACTGCCTATGGCACGAAGGCTAAAATCCACAATCCAGTCAGACACACCACACAAACATTGCACTATTAACGGCTTCTGAAATGTTCAACCTTTTCTTCATTCATTTTAGCACATGTGGTTACTCTGTACCTTTAACTCCTATGCATGCCTGGTCCCCTCACTTTCAAGAGACCAAGGTGCCCTCTGTGAGAGAGGATTAAAAAAAGGGTCAACTCCTGTTAAAAACCCAAAATCTGAAAATGTTCTTATTCTGCGTGGTCTCTCGTCCAACCATTCATACAGAAAGCAGCTGATACAGGATGCAACTACCTGAAACCTACCAGAGGTCGAAGCGCAAACTCCTGTTTAATCTCACCAAATATACTACTTGGCCATGATACTGCCGAAGCTTGGGGCATCCGATCTGACAATGTTGCTGTCAGGTTCTGGTTCATATAGCGAGTTCATGATCTGTTGGACATGTGAAAAGAGTAGCATCCTGACAGACCTGCTACACCTTTTTCTAACTATTTAATTTACCATGCAGCACTTATGGGTTTCCCTCGATATTTTACGGCTTTATTCGAGCGTTAAGGACGTTTATTTTTCTCAAGTTTTTTAATTTTCGTTTTTGCCCTGACTTCCAACAGCTTTTTGCTTCTCCAAACAATTTCTGTTGCGTGACGAAAATATTTTTCTCTCTAAATGGTTCCTTTAGGTGCTAAAGAATCTAACATTTAAAATCGGGTTGTTTCTTTCCCTTTTGCTCAAAATAATTCCATAACGACGCCAATCAAAATTTTAACAACATGCAACAGTTATTGCAACCATGCTAAGCTTTCAAAATTAGACAGATGCCTTTAAAGCTATCACCAGGTGCATATAAAAAACGTTGCTTTTGTGAGATGGCCTCAGAACATACATGTATGATTGCTACCCAAGCTGTAAATGGATCTCAGAATCTGACCTATGTTTTGCATAGCAGTTGAGGATTAATTTCACTGCAGCAATTAGATCAGCCCATATCCTACCCAAGGTGTCACTTTCCAAATGAAAGTAGACGAGGGTGAAAATATATATGCATTCTATGTGAAATAAGCTCTCTGCACCTTGGCACAAGTTACTCCATGTTGTCGCACAACCTGGAGAGTTAGCTCTTTTGATTGGACTTTCGTATTCTGCTACTTTCCTTTCATAGAGAAAAGAAAGACCAAGTCAGTGCCCGAACCTGGAGAAGTTTGCCATTGCAGGTATGCACTGTGAAACATATTGGAGGTTTCAAACAAAATCGCAGTGAACTAAATATCACAACTATTGCAGAATAGTGGAAAATGGGATGTAGTTGTGATATCTAATCACCAGTGCAGACTTCCGGTGGGTATTTATGTATGTATGTTGGTATTTATTTATTTACCTAATTATTTATTTTCTTGATATAGCACCTGAGACACAGAGACAACGCATAAGATAGGACATGCAAAGAACAAGTCAAAAAGCATGGAATCTAATTCTTCAAACATTTTGTGTTATGTTTAGTTTCACAGGATTTGAAAAACAGAAATACAATATGTAGATAGAAGTTATGGAATGTTTTTCTGGAAATACTGATTGTAGTCCCTTTTAAAAGTGAACATTGGTTTGGCCTTTTTGATATTTGTTTTGGTAAGAACTTCAAGTTCTTGGAGCGTTTCTAGAATACAAATGTTTCAAGGTGGAGGTCTTTTGAATCTAGGGCTGTCCAGGTTGATTGGGCCTTGGCTTTCCGTATTTCAGCTTTTACCAAGGAACAGAAGTTTTTGAGATAGGTAGTCGGGTTTGTTCAAATAAATTGTCTTGCATATAATCCCTTTAGTCTTAAAGGCAGAGCGACGGTCCATGGGAAGCCAGTCCAGTGATGAAATGACTAGTATGATCCACTGAGACATTTTTAAGTTGGAGATCATGGGGCTGCAGAGTTGAGAAGTGCTTTGAAGGGAGTTAGTTGATATTTAGGCATCCTGCCAGCAGTGCATGTTTTAGCCTAGGTGTGAGATGACAGAGGTTTGGTGTTCCACTCTGAGCTAGGAGAAAATGCTTCTGGCTATCTCTTTGAAAGGTGGGTCAAGGTGGAGTAGTTTGCCAAGCTCGAAGCCAAGTGACTTAGCTGAAGTGATGTTTTTTGTGTGAGGCGCATGCCTGTGAGTTGGGATGACCATTCGTAAGAAAGCTCTTGTTCCTTGTTCAGAGTAAGTAGGAAAATGCAGTCTTTTGAGGTATTAAATTTAGTTACATGTTGAACATTCAGTTCTTTATTTCCAGAAAGGAGCAGGTAAGGGTCTGAATTCGTTGCAGCATTTGTTGTTAATATATAATATCATCAGCACATTGAAGGGAAAGACATACTACGTTTACAATACTTTTGGGAGATCAGGGGCTGTGAATGCAGCTCTGAGGTGCTCCACAAGGTGTATGACAAGTGCTCCACAAGACGTTTTTGGGATTTTTGTGTAGTTTTATTGACGTTAAAAGTTTTGGTACTTATCGATCATTCCTGTAGGGTACTACCTACAGAGATTCTCTTTGAATTGTGTTGTAATGTAATCAATGTCTATTTATTAAATTGCTCAGGACAACCCCTTTCCGATTGAATAACCAATTTTCTTACAGGGTCAATTTACCTTTGGGTGGCCCTTCATGCTTTGCCTCCTGCCTGTCATCCAATATGTGATGAAGTAGCTCTGTATTCCTGGGAACCTGGGCAGAAAAGTAAATACAAAAAGACAGTGATCGCCCTCGGAGGAAGTATAAGCCTAGGTTTCGTTGGCTGATTGGATATGAATAACAAATGCTTTTTAAAAATATAGTTACATTTATTTACTGTATCATTTGTCATTACTTTGAAAATGAAAACGCATTGTCATGAAGGTGCCCCAATAAAACAGCACAGTGAAAGTGAACAGTGATAAGTATGGGAAACAGTCTGCTAGTGTTTATACAAGTATATATACAATAGCAGGGGCTGATACAAATATATATTCCCAACAACACGACCCAGAATAAGAGTACATTATGTATATTAACATAATTAATATCAGTCCACTATGCAGTTGTCGAAGTTTCAACCCTAATAAAAAAATTGAACAGGGTCATCATCAGGACCAAAATGTGGTAGCAACGTAAAAAGAGAAAAGGAGTCAAATTCCTTAACATTTACTTGAGTGCAATATGTTGGAAAGGACTGAAAAAGTAATTTGACAATGCAAGCTATAGTTAAGAAGAAGGACCCCCGATGTCAGGACACTAAAGTAAATACAGAGAAAAGACTTAGTAAAATGACAAACTGGTCACATAAGTGAGTTGCTACACCCCTGTGGTAGGAGCTGGGGTGAACCTTAATTAGATTAAGATATTAGCCTTGAATGAAAAGGCACCAAGTGACGAGGGCCACATAGTACCATTGTAGAAACAGAAAAGCATAACGATTTGTCGTGTAGGTTTGTTAAAAAACATCGAGTGACGAAAGGCTAAAGTTGTCCAAAATATCCTCATGCCAGTAGTGAGTCCCTTAAGCGTTAGCTGGAGACCCTTCCCGCACTCCTCCCCCCATTTATAACTGCACTGCATCAAAATGGGCGCAGGTATTATTGGTAACTAGAAGGTAAAATGACATACTAACAATGAGCTTGGACGAGAAAAAACAAACTCACCAAGTCTATTGGAAAAGTGAAATCGCCAAGAGGCTGATATCAGATGCCATCAGAAAATCCATAAAGGCCGCCCACATTTGACTGAAACATCATTTCATTTCGTTATATGAGAGCAACATTTGCGTGAGTCAAGAACTAAAACAATCAAAATATTTTGCTTTCCAGTGGAGGCAGAGAGCTAATTTCTGGGTAGCCACTGACATGCTAACTATCAGACAACCTGTCTGCCTCCGCATGCGTGAGTCTCCTTAAAATACACTTTGTTGAGAGCTCATTGCGAGCACCTTCTAGGTAAAGTAAACTCACAAAGGGAATGAATTACAATGAAAAAGGTACCCACCAATAGCAAAGGAATTCGGGTGTGTTTCTCCAAATTTTGGGCGATTATGGAAAAAACAGTAGTTCATGTTACTCGAAAATTGACTACAAAGGAAATAGAAACAGAAACAATCTTATTACATCAATGTAGAGAAGCATAGTTATATATACATACTGAAATATATATGTGTGAATCTGATGAATGGCAAGCCTTATTTGAACAGCATTATATCCTGTAAATGTCCTTCAAATTGCCAACATCAAACAATAAAAATGCTTGTGTACGGTATTAGCAACACCCAATTACATATCAAAGTAATGCTGCTTGCTCCATTCTTCCACTGGATTGAGCACATTTGCAAAAGAGTCAAGATTCTACATCCATTGAAATTCCTTGCATGACAACAAATTAGTTTTGTCTCCTCCTCAGGGGCCAAGTTTTATTTGTTCGATGACTTTCCACTGTATGTTTCCTGCTGTGTGTTGAAGAACCTGGAAGTGTTCAACTAATGGTTCTCCTGTGACTGCACATTTAATGCAGCTCCAGTGCTGCGAATTTGACTTTTGTTTTGTTTCCCTATGTAGATCAGGTTTCAAGGGCACCAGATCGCATACACCACATTCTGAGAGTTATAGTTTGTGAAATTATTTAGATTAATTTGACATTCTGGTGAGTAAATACTTTAGTACTGACACAACACTTGCATGTCAAACAGTGACCACATTTAGGGGCTGATTTAAGAAAAGTGGCGCAACACCTAACTTCCCTTTGGCTCTCTGTCTGGGAGCAATTCAGGAGGACCAACTACCAGCTACACCTATTTATGTGACCCAGGATACAGGTAGCAGACACCAAGGGGCAGATTTAAAAGCCCCAAGCGTGTCCTTTTGCAACATCAGCATAATTTTTTTAATGTTAATATGGCCCAACAAGGACAAAATGAGCAGGTGAAATTTACAAAATGGCGCAATGCACGCATTGTGCCACTTTGTAACACTTTGCGCTACATTATGCCTGTGCCAATCATAATGTATGCAAAGGGGTGCAGTGAAATGTGTGTTTTCACCACTGACTTCGTGCTGCACCAATTTGCACTTGGCTTGGCTGTTCACCGTCACACTAGTGAGCACCAGTTACAGACTCCGTTTTGTATTCAGGTTAGCCTTAGCTTCATTCTGCCTATTTATTTTATCGTAGCATTAGACACTGCCATGTTAAAGGCTGCCAGTGATTTTCCATGTTGTCTGCCTTGTTTTCATCCTGTCTTGTTTTCGTATTAATTCCCACCAAGGACTTTGGCTGATAAGAATGTACTCAGACGGCAGGGAACAGCCTTGCTTTGACTTGACATCTTTGGATTGGGGCCAAATCCTAACGTGTTATTTTCAAAGCATACCTAAACTAGCCAGCATGTTTGAATACTTCTTGCGCAACTTGAGGGTTTTTTCCAGAAAGCTCCTTCTCCTTTTTTTTTAATGATATAAAAGAGACCCAGATCAACAGTAGGGGATTCAGAGACCTCAATCAGGATTCAGATGTCGGATGCCTGATATAGATTTAACGTGAGGGTAGAGATCTCTCTTTCTTGCAGTCGAATGGGGTCATTGGTTTCCTGGCAGGAGAAAGATGAAGCACCTGACAGGCCCTACGGTGAAGCATTTGTTATTCATTATTTGCTTTGCATTATAATATAGATACATATATTTTCTGTATATATTGCAGTGGAGAATCATTTGTGTATTTTTTATTTTCATTGTTGTGACTATTTTTAAACGTGTGCTTTCAACATGCGAATCTCCTTTTAGGAACCTTGCGTAGTGAAATAATAAATGCATTTCAGATACTTTTTGTCAGTGCATGAGTGTTTGAGCTCGGTCATTAGTGAAAAGCAAAAGAAGGGGGTGTTCCCAGGTTAAGGTGTCTGAAAAAAAAAAATCTGCACTTTTAATGCCTGCCCAGAGCAGGCGTTGAAAGGAGGCACACCATTGTTCACAATGGGCCTCAATGGGCTTTGCAGAATTAGAGTAAAAAATGTTTACGCTAATCGTGCAAAGCTTCAAAATACCATAAAAAACAATTATGCTAGTTCCCTAACTACTGACATGGTGCACTATATCTCAGAGACAGCGCACATATTGTGGCGTTAGCGGGGTACTAAGGGGGACAAGAAAAGTGGCGCTTCTCATAAATCTGGCCCCAAATGTTTTGGGAAGAAAATGCCAACTTTCTTAAAGTGGCAATTTCACATTGTAACTTAAAATCTGACTGTGCCATGAACAAACAATCCCAGACTATGGGGGTCATTCTGACCCTGGCGGTCATGGACCGCCAGGGCCAACGACCGCGGGAGCACCGCCAACAGGCTGGCGGTGCTCCCATGGGCATTTTGACCGCGGCGGTACCGCCGCGGTCAGAAACGGGAAACCGGCGGTGTCCCGCCGGTTTCCCACTGCCCAAGGGAATCCTCCATGGCGGCGCTGCAGGCAGCGCCGCCATGGGGATTCCGACCCCCTTACCGCCAGCCTGGCTCTGGCGGTTTTGACCGCCAGAACCTGGCTGGCGGGAACGGGTGTCGTGGGGCCCGTGGGGGCCCCTGCAGTGCCCATGCCAATGGCATGGGCACTGCAGGGGCCCCCTAACAGGGCCCCACCAAGATTTTCAGTGTCTGCCAAGCAGACACTGAAAATCGCGACGGGTGCAACTGCACCCGTCGCACCCCTTCCACTCCGCCGGCTCCATTCGGAGCCGGCATCCTCATGGAAGGGGGTTTCCTGCTGGGCTGGCGGGCGGCCTTCTGGCGGTCGCCCGACAGCCCAGCGGGAAACTCAGAATGACCGCCGCGGTCTTTCGACCGCGGTACGGTCTTCTGGCGGTTCCCGCCAGGCGGGCGGCTTCCGCCGCCCGCGGAGGTCGGAATGACCCCCTATATCTTACTTCTAAAATCCAAGGTAAGGGACCCCTTTATGGAGCCTTAGTATCCACACAGAGGTATGACAAGGGAGCTGAGAAGAGCCTGCTCATTTGTCCATTCGCAATTGGTTCTGGAGGCAGATTAATCTCAATGGCTTTTGATTTATCCTCACCAGTGTAGGCCTGGAAAATAAAGGCTTGTCATCCTTCAGGTCTCACTTTAGATCTACTTGTGAAAGGCCAGGTTTGGTCCTTTTAATTTAACGATGTTCCTGAGCACACCCAAACTGTCCTTCCAGCACGAGGAAGAAAAACATTATCACACACCCTGGATATTGTCTCTGCTGTGGAAGCATTTTTAAAACTCTTTGTCAGCTGTCTCAGGCTACTGTTCATTAGGCTATTTGGAGATAAATCAGGACAACTATTCCTTTCTAAAAGTTAATTTTCCAACATATTTAATGCAAAATTGACTTCACTAAGAAACTGGATTTTAATAAATTAATAAACTTGGAAAATATACTTGGAATGACTATTTTAATTGTCTCCTGTCAAAAGTTACAGAATAAAGTTTCTCTTCTGTACTCTGACATTTTCCAGGATCCAGGTACAGCCCTGCCAGTTAAAATAGCTTTTGGGTGCTAGTCCCTGCAGGAACATGCCATCTTTAATTACATACATGTTCAGTTTTAAATATCAGTCTCCCTAACTTATGGGCAACAAGGCATGCTTATGGTTGACTCATTAATATTGAAGAACAGGGTTTTCCACCTGTCAAAATGGGTTATTTTGACAGGTTAAGCAGCCGGTTTTTAGGCAGCTGCATTCAGGCTACACATGGTAGACCTAAAGCCAGGTTTTACAGGGCACATATAAGGGCAGGTGACATTTAACATCTAGGCCCTTAGTGTATTTTGTATACCATATACCAGGGACCTGTGGCCAAGTTAACTATTTTAAACAGGGGAAACACACTTTAATCATGTTTAAAGGAGGACCACAAACACTTTACTCCTAGTTAGCAGAGCTAAAGCACCTAGAGTTCTATGTTAACAAAACAGATAGGGTAAAAATTGGGGGAAATCACGCTGAAGATGGTAATTTTTGCACAGTCTGTCAGAATCATTAATAAACTATAATAGCTCTGGAACCTGATATTATTCTCACTTTCTCCCAGTTAAGGTAAGTCAGGCTATTATGTTACCACTTTTGGGAAAAGGGGTAAAGGAAAAGCAAGAAATGCTCCATGATGTTAGTTTAATTTGCAGAAGCCATGCAGGCAACAGGCTGCGGTCAGCAAGAAGTTTGTACAGGAATGGCGTTCCAGTAAGAGGGGGCCAGATAGGAGAAGGATCTGCCCTCTGATTGGGGCTTTTTGATCCTTGGAATAGTAAGCACCATTTTCTCTCAAGAGCATAGGGCTCTTCCTGAACAATAGCGAATAAGCTAAAAGGCTAGCTAACAAGCCCCTTTTCCTATGAGCGTCTTGTGATACAACAAATTTAAAAAATAATCCTCTTCCGTATCGGCAGCCAGTGCAAAGAACGTAAAAGAGGAGCAGATGATGTTCTCATGGGAAGATTGCAAATTAGGCATGAAGCAGTATTTTGCATGACCTGTAGTCTAGACAGTAAAGACTCATTTATGGAGGCCATTAAGGCATTTCCATAGTCCACGCGACTCATAACTAGTGCTTAGAGTAGTGTTTTACTTACTGAAAGTGGGAGAAGTGGAAAAATCCTTCTCAACAGTCACAGCATGTGAAAATAGTTCCAAGTAGTGTTAAGAATGTGTTCTTTCATGGAAAAGGATTGGTAGAAATGCACACCTAAATTCTTGATGGCCATTTTAGAACTAGGAGCCTTGCTGAGTTCAGATGGCCACCGGTCTGGGGTCCATAACTTTTGGGCCTTCCCAAATAACATAATATTGGTCTGGCCAGCATTAAAATTGAATCAATTATCAGTCATCTAGGTGCCAATGGCTCTCAATCCAGCTACAAAACATTCTTTAACAATTTTTAAGTTATTGTCAAAGGAGATTACAAACATATGCCTTAGCCATCTTGGCATGGAAGGACCACATAGATGTTAAACAACATAAGGCTGAGGCAAGAACCCTGATGCACCACTTTGTCAAGCAGCATGGTGCAAGATCTGAAGGAACCTAAAGTGATGGCCTGTATTCTATTGGTGAGAAAATCCTCAAACCATTGTAGGACTTTACCACAGATACCACACACTCTAAGCCTTAAGAGCAACTGAGAATGCGACGCAGTATTAAATGCTGTAGATAAATCAGGTAGAACTAGCAAAGTTGGACTATTAGCATCTAGGGAGCATCTTATATATTCTGTGACAGCCACTAAGGTTGTCTCAGTACTATGAAATGGCTGCAACCCTGATTGTGAAATGTTCAGGGGTTATTTGCTTCCAAATAATCCATGCGTTTCCTATTTACCTGGCATGACATAAGCTTACCCTATAAAGGAAGCAAAAAGATAGGTTGGTAGATAGTTAAATCATTTGGTGCCAGATTAGTTTTCGTTTGGATTGGTATGACCTGTGCCATTTTCCAAGCTGAGGGAATTTTCCCATATTTAATGGATAGATTAAACAGGGTGCAGACAACAGGAGTGAGTGTGTTAGATAATGAGGGTGACATCTTAGGCAGACAAATGTCCAGGGGAGATGCAGATTTAGCAGAGGCGAGTACCGTCAGGATAAGTTCCAGCAAGTAAGTAGTAGATCTACCCAGACTAGCAATACATTTGACTCATGAGACATCTAAATGAGATTAATTGCTCACACGAGTCTTTGAGTTTAAAAAATTAAAATGGATCTTGTTGATTTTATCTTCAAAGTGAAAGGATAAAGAGTCACATAAAGATTGGGATGTCTATATACTTTGAGTGCATGCCTGCAGTTTGAGTAAAGAGTTTAGAGGAATTTAGAGCAATTGCCAGATTAGTTGATTTGCTTAGAAATGTAGAGTTTTATAGTTTTTTTTGATGTTGCAGTGGTAATTAGTCAAAGCTGTTCTATTAACTTCCTTATAGGATAAATTATTTGTTTGTCACCACCATCTCTCCAGCTTTTTGCACAAGGCCTTTTCTGCTCTCAGTTCAGGAGTGAACCAAGGACGGTGCAGGCCATATTTTGTATTAAGGAACAGGGCTTGAGGGGAGCTAACTTGTCAAAAGCTAAAGTTAACACATTGTGATATTCTAATAGCCCTGAATCTATGTTGGAAGCTGTGGACAGTGTGGGGGATTATAAATCTTAGCAAAAGAGACAGAAGTAATCTTCCTCCAGTGTCTATTTGCCCTAGGCTCATTATGATTAGTAGCTCTGGGCCCGCTTAGGTATGGGATCTAAAAACAGATAATAAAATGATCTGGTCAGAGTAACTGTTGAGGGATGTCACAAGTCAAAGGAGTAGAGGTAGGAAACATAAGGACCAACGTGTGTCTAGAAACATGGGTAAGACCTATAACTTTTTGGACTAGTCCAATCGAAGCTAAATCAGCCACAAGCTGCGTAATCTCTACATCTTGGAGGTTCTCCCCATGATAACTAAAATCTCCCAGCAGTAAAAACTGTCTTGAGGCCAAGACATGGGTCACAAGGAATTCCATGAGCTGTTGTCTGAATTGTCTTTGCCAGGTAACCCATGGGAGCTATGGAGCACAGGAATTGGTGAATCACAGGAATAGAAGGAGCAGTATTTGTGATTAACTTTCAGAGATAAATCTAGCACCAAAAGAAGAGAGTTCATTCTCTTGGTGATTGGATCTGACAATGCCATCCTGAGAGCTAATCAACAGTGCAAGTATTTACCTGCTAAGGTATAATTTGTGCCACTACAATTATACCCCCAGCTACCTAGAATCAGTTGTAGGGTGAAAATGTCCAGAGCAGGGGTGAATCTGAAACTCTGAGTGGGAATGCCAGTGCTTAACTGCCATACTGGATGGGATAAAGGGCTGAAATACTTGTAAACAAAGGAAAGGGACAGATAGCCCTAATGAAGGCTACTCATGGTCTCCTCCATCACTCAGGCAAAACATGAAAATCATGGAGCGTATAACCTTTTAGGAGGAATAGGAAAACTCAACAAAAGCTGTATTCGCATATTAAACCTTGGATGGGAGTTTCTTATTCTCTCTCTGTTTTCCTGCCCCTGAAATATTACTTAATCTGAAAACCTTGCCTACCTTGTCATGGATGTGACTTATGCAACTCTCAGTGGACCAAACCAATGCTACATGAAGAATGCCGATAGAGTATAGAAAACCTGTATCCCTCTGTGAATCCTCCCCTGAATCCAAATGTGTTGTACTTTTTGCAAGGCATATTTATCTATGAATTACTATCACTTAGCCTTTGGAGTCAACATGATAAACGGTTCTATCATTGCCCTCAAGGACCAACAAGTCTAAACCATACCACCCCTTTTGCAGCTACAGAGGAAAGACTCTTCCACAGCCCATCAGACTGATATGAACAAAGATGTGCAGATGTAAGATCAGTTTGCCTTATTCTCACCTGTTTTACTAACATTCATTACTGTCTTGCACAATTATCCTGAATATTTTAGAGAGCATGCAGACCCATCGAACTGAAGGATTTTGTCAAGTTTCTAAAAAAGACCCCTGCCGTAGAGCACACCTGTGCTCAGCATACAAATACCACTCATAAATCTCAAACAGTTAAAGTAAAAGGATGACACACCCTCATCTCGTCATGGTGGCATATTTTCTCACAAGGTTCACTCATCACCATGATATTGTCTGATCTCCCTGAAGAAAATCTGCAAAAACAAGCCAGAATCGGCATAGAAACAGATTCATGCATGCTATCCCTCAAAAACATTGAATGGGGACTATTTTCAGACCCCACAGATTCAGATTCCTACAGTATCAATGTCTCCAAGTGTAGGGAAATTGCCATGCCATTTATCACTAAATCGGCTAACTGAGCATACTTTACAAGTGTTCATCACCAAGCAGGGAAAAATACATTCAAATAACCGCACTTTTTTAATGAATATTAGAAATGGGGTCTCTAGTTGGCAGTGGTTTGCACACTGTCCATGTAGGGAGCCTCACACTAGTTAGGGTAAGGGAGCCAAACAGCTAAGAGAACCCCTGCTTACACCCTTGGTGGCTTGGCACAAGCAGTCAGGCTTATCTTAGAGGCTATGCGTGAAGTATTTGTAATCACACACACAGTAACACAGTAAAAACATCACAAAAGTTCAAATCCATTTAGACAAATAGCCAGAATTTATCTGAATAAAACAAGACTAAAATGACAAAAATCCAACCTACACAAGAAAAGATATGCATTTTGAAAGATTAAACTTCAGTATAGTACTTAGGAATACAATAGGTCTGAGTAGGGCTATCACGACTTTGTTGATGGAATCGTTCCAGACAGTCTGGCTCCACTCGCAAGGGAGTGTGGGCCAGTCACCGCGTCATGCGGACCAACACATACAGGGGCATATTTATACTCCGTTTGCGACGAATTTGCGTCGTTTTTTTCGACGCAAATTCGGCGCAAAACTAACGCCATATTTATACTTTGGCGTTAGACGCGTCTAGCGCCAAAGTATGAGGAATAAGCGTCATTTTTTTGCGTGAACGCCTTCCTTGCGTTAATGAGATGCAAGGTAGGCGTTCCCGTCTAAAAAAATGACTGCGACGCAAATGCGTCGTATTTATACTCCCGGGCAAAAATCACGCCCGGGAGTGGGCGGGGCAAAACCCCCCGCATTTGCGCCTCTTTTTAACGCCTGGGTCAGGGCAGGCGTTAAGGGACCTGTGGGCTCAAAATGAGCCCACAGCTGCCCTCCCATGCTCCCAGGGACCCCCCCTGCCACCCTTGCCCACCCCAGGAGGACACCCAAGGATGGAGGGACCCATCCCAGGGACATTCAGGTAAGTTCAGGTAAGTATAATTTTGTTTTTTTTTTATATTTTTTTTTGGCATAGGGGGGCCTGATTTGTGGCCCCCTACATGCCACAATGCCCAATGACCATGCCCAGGGGACATAAGTCCCCTGGGCATGGCCATTGGGCAAGGGGGCATGACTCCTGTCTTTACTAAGACAGGAGTCATGTAAATGGCGTCTGGGCGTTGTTAAATATGGCGCAAATCGGGTGGAGGCGATTTTTTTGCCTCAACCTGACTTGCCCCATTTTAAGACGCCCTAACGCCATTTTCCCCAACGCCGGCGCTGCCTGGTGTACGTAGTTTTTTTCCACGCACACCAGGCAGCGCCGGTCTGCTAGCGCCGGTCTGCTAGCGCCGGCTAACGCCATTCAATAAATACGGCGCCCGCATGCCGCTTCAGAATGGCGTCAGCCGGCGCTAAACTTTTTGACGCTAAACTGCGTTAGCGCAGTTTAGCGTCAAAAAGTATAAATACGGGCCACAGTACCTTTGAAAATGATGAAACAAAGATGTTGCACAGAGTTGGGGAGGTGAGGCGTCTCTGGAGCCAGTGTAGCGTTAGTTCCTTACTGCTACCAAGAAGGTGAGGCATTGGTTCCTTACTGCAAACCGGGGAGGTGAGGAGTTGCTTCCTTACGGTTGCAGGGGAGGTGATGCAGCATCAGTGGTAAGGAGCTGATTCCTTACAATCCAGCAGGGTCGATGACTCCAGCAGGTTAAGACATGTGGCAGAGACTCTGTGGTGTTGTGATCATACCATGGGGCCATAGGTGCTGCAGTGGAGTTGGGTGTCGCAGACGTCAGGGACACGGCATTCAGGTCTCACACTGTGGTGGGACTTCAGAGATGCTGCAGCAGCATCGGGCCTGTGGCGTCATTTGCGGTCATTACCCTCAGCGGGGTCCACAGCTGCTAGTGCAGGCAGCAGTACAGAGTCAGACAGCAGCAGCAGTTCTGAAATCACTCTGGGGTCGAAGCACTTGTTTTTTTCTTCGTTTCACCAGAACTCACATCCAAGGGCCCATCAACTGGATTTGGCACCACTTGGCAGGTCAGGACTCTCAGCAAGAAAGCCCAGGTGCTGGCAGATGAAGGATTTGATGCCCCTGAGTCTTCTAACAGGAGGCAAACTCAGTTTAAACCTTTGGTTAACCTTGGAAAGCAGATGTAATAGGCAAAGTCCAGTTCTTTCACTCCCAGCACTGATGCAGCAAGTAGTAGGTCAGCACAGCAAAGCAACAGGCAGAGTGGCAGTCCCTTCAACGGCATCTAGCTCTTCTTCCTGGCAGAATGTCCTCTGTCTAGAAGTGCTCTGAAGCTGTGCTCTTGGAGGCCCAATACTTGTATTCATTTCTGCATTTAAAGTAGGCAAACTTCAAAGGAAAGTCTTTGTAGTGTACAAGATGCTACCTTTCCTGTCTTGGCCCCAGGTGCACTCCAGGGGGTTGGAGACTGCATTGTGTTAGGATAGACAGAGCCCCATTCAAGTGTAAATGTCAGATCCTCCCTCCACTCTAGCCCTGTCGTAGTTTGGACTCTTGCTCTGAGCAAGACTGCTGGTCTCAGGATGACAGTACTTTCGTTTGTAGGTGACTAAGGCGGTCGTTCTGACCGCGGCGGGCAGCGGTCGCCGCCCGCCATGCGGTTACCGCGGTGGCCATTCCAACTTTCCCCCTGGGCCGGCGGGCGACCCCCCTGAAAGCCCCTGCAACGAGGAAGCCGGCTCCGAATGCAGCCGGCGGAGTTGCAGGGGTGCGACGGGTGCAGTGGCACCCGGCGCGATTTTCACTGTCTGCCAAGCAGACAGTGAAAATCTGCATGGGGCCCTTTGAGGGGGCCCGTGCACTGCCCATGCCAGTGGCATGGGTAGTGCAGGGGCCCCCAGGAGCCCCACGACACCCGTTCCCGCCATCCTGGTTCTGGCGGTGAAGACTGCCAGAAACAGGCTGGCGGGAAGGGGGTCGGAATCCCCGGAGGATTGGAGGATTCCCTGGGCCAGGGGAAAACCGGCGGGAAACCGCTGGTTCCCCTTTTCTGACCGCGGCTTTACCGCCGCGGTCAGAATAGCCCAGGAAGCACCGCCAGCCTGTTGGCGGTGCTTCCGCTGCCCTCCGCCCTGGCGGTCATGGACCGCCAGGGTCGGAATGACCCCCTAAGTCTTTTCCTACAACTAGTTGCAACTGTTGTCCAAACCTTACCAGCTCACTAGCAGTACCTCACCAGAAACACTATTGTAAAAGGTGATTTATGGCAGTCGTTTACGCATGGACTAAAAAATAAGATCTCAGGGAATGTCGTGGTTAAACGGAGATTACCCTTTTCTCACAGATATATTATGTCTCATACAAACAAAGGCAATAACACAGATGCAGTGAAGTTATAATAGTTTTTATTTAACATAACTGCAATTTGCGATAAGTTGCATGAACTGCAATGATTAGGATAATGAATATACCAAGCAACAGTATTGTGAAGAAGAGAGTCATTGTTATGAAGACCCCCACCATTTTGCAATATATGAAAGAAATATATATGTATATATAAGATGGAATATGCCCTAATACCCTAATGAGAATAGGGCTAACCTCCTACCTAAAGGAGAGCTAGGTTTGCTAAACCTAATCTGCCAAAGCCGCGTCCATGAGCGGAGCCCCCAACCCTTGTTACCTTGGAATGAGGTCTCTATCTCAGACTCCGTAGGGACACGAAGACTGTGTCAGCGTCAAGACGACTGCAGCATCGGTATCAGCGATGGTGGCGATGCCCTCTGGTCGGAATCCCTCTGATTATCTGTCTAAAGTGTGATGTATTTATACAGATCTACAAGGTCCCCTGACGTAGGTGTATTCCAAAACAATAGATAACAGGCATGCTTGGGACGGCAATTAATATCAACAATCCCTCGAAAGTATAGAGAGGGAAAATCCCTAAGTGTGAACACCTACTGTTTGTTTGTCTTTCGTGCTTGATCTTGATACCTTGGCGCAGTGACACTGATAATAAAACTCATAACAAGTGGCCTAACTATAAACAAGGCAGCCACCTTAGAAGAAATAAATAATTAAATGGGCTAAGACAGAGCAAGCTAAGTAGGTTAAAAGTCACTAGGTGACGGGGGCACGAGTTTACAAGCCTACGGCTAAGCTAACTCCTGCTATCCCGTTAAAACAAACTAGGATTCACTACAGCCCAGGAAGATCCATCAGGATATGCAGGGCACTCCTCAATCCCCTTTGTGTGACTGTCTAGAGTGAATTCACAAACAGCCCAACTATCAGTCCAACCCAGACAGGGAATATACAAGCACTCAGAGTCACAGAGTTGTTTAAGCAAGAAAATGCCCACTACAAGTGGCATTCTCAAACTGACAATGTAAAAGCCAACTTCACCAAAAGATGCATTTTTAAATGGTGAGTTCAGAGACTGCAAACTCCACATCTCTATCTGCTCCCAAAGGGAAACTGCGCTTAAAAGATGTGTAAAGGCAGCCTCCCTATAACCTCTGAGAGAGATAAGCCTTGCAACAGTGGAAAACGAATTTGGCAGTCTTTCACTGTTAGGACATGAAAAACACATCGGTACATGTCCCACCTTAAAATACACTGCAACTTGACCATGGGGCTACCTAGGGCCTACCTTAGGGGTGCCTTACATGTATAAAAAGGAAAGACTTGGGCCTGGCAAGTGAGTACAGTTGCCAGGTTGAAATTGCAGATTAAAACTGAACACACATACACAACAGTGGCAGGTCTGAATCATGTTTACAGGGCATCTCTTGAGGGTGGCACAATCAGTGCTGCAGACCCACTAGTAGCATTTGATTTACAGGCCCTGGGCACCACTGGTGCACTTTACTAGGGACTTACTAGTAAATCAAATAAACAAATCATGGATAAACCAATTTAATGAATATAAGAAAAATCAATACTTGCTTTAATCAAAATCAATTCATTATGTTTTCTTTTAAACTAAAATTGTATTCAAAGGTAATGATGCATAAACATGTATAATCACTAATCAATTACAAATGAAAACATTAATTTCAAAGTACACAGAACTGCATGGCCTATTTCATAAAAGTGATGAAAAATGTCACTATGTCCAGCACGCACCTGACAGAGAGTGGACAAATGATGAAAGACAAGAAGCTGGGGATGGAACTTGATTTCCTTTTGGAAGCAGCCTGTAAAAGTGAGTCATCCCCATTAAGAAGGAATCAGAGGATTTTGTGGGACCATATATCCCCTAATCCAAAGGGCACCCTCAGAAAAGCAGGACCTATGTGCTGCGGTACCACCGAAGTGACAGAGTAACAGTGTTTCTTGAAGGATACTTAGCCCATGCACCCACATTTGCAAAATTGCACGGTTGCATCTTATTGGTAGGTGGCTGCACTCCAATGGAAATGAGAGAACGTCCCTGCTACAATGTGCTGGTGTGAAATTTAAGATCATATGAACAATGAGTATTATTGCCTTACAACTGCAAAAGAACAAGCGATGATGACCACCGCTTTTTCTCTGGTCTCTCTTTAAACAGGCATCAGACATCTATTTTTACTCTTGTGTAAACCAATCTAAGGGTCATATTTACAAGGAGATTGCATCACTGTTGCATCATTATTATTTTTAATGTTCCAGTGGCGCAATTAGCGTGCCATATCTACAAGGTGACACATTAGGGACAATGCATTAGTTATCTGATGGATGCCTCAGAAAATACCTGCCCCACAACCTCTTGCACCATTCAGATTTGAATATATGCGAGTTAGGCGTTCCGATGTAGAATCCATTGGAAATCTGACACATTGGTATCGACAAGCCAGGCAATGTGCAACACCTCTTTCTGATATGTTGCGTTAAGCCTGCAATGCATGGGAATTCCTACACCGTTGTAACCCAGGAATAGGAACTGATGCTGCGGCTTTTCCATACGGAAGGGACCAGCTGAAGTCACTTGACACTTCCTAATTAGTGTAATTAACACATTTCACCAATATTAGTGGCCCTATACATGTCACAATGTAAATATTTGACCTCTAGAGCAGCATGGGGCCATGTGACCTTAGATAGCATTTTATATTGCAGCATAATTATGCCACACCTACTTAGTGGTAGGTTATACATTAGCAGACTATGGTCAATGTCATGTAACACATAGGGATAATGTAGACTTGTCTGTTATTCATCCTGGCCCAACAGAAGTGTGTTCAGGGTGAGTATTCCTCATTTTATTGCACTTTTACATTGCCCCCACACAGTTGTCCAGCTGCATCACTCTTAATGACGGATCTCATCTGATGTGTGATGCATTGCTAAATTTGCACTTGTCGTAATCCCATATTCAACATTGCTCACTTTTGGCCCTGTTGTACTGCACATTGCTTCCCGCTGATGCGTTAGTTTTATTGACGAACCATGGGAGCTTGCGATTTGGTGCATGTTGGACTTTTGCTCATGCAGGGTCATCCCCAGTCTTTTTGCCTCCTGCCTCCTATTTTTTTTCTGACCTGTTGCTGTTGGCTTTTCAACTCTGAGCACTTTACCACTGCTAACCAGTGCTAAAGTGCATGTGCTCTCTGTGTAAATTGTATGTAATTGGTTTATCCATGATTGGCATATTTGATTTACTAGTAAGTCCCCAGTAAGGTGCACTAGAGGTGCCAGGGCCTGTAAATCAAATGCTACTAGTGGGCCTGCAGCACTGGTTGTGCCACCCACATAAGTAGCTCTGTAATCATGTCTCATACCTGCCACTGCAGTGTCTGTGTGTGTATTTTTACACTGTAAAGTCGACTTGGCAAGTGTACCCACTTGCCAGGCCTAAACCTTCCCTTTTCTTACATGTAAGGCACCCCTAAGGTAGGCCCTAGGTAGCCCCAAGGGCAGGGTGCAGTGTATGGATAAGGTAGGACATATAGTAATGTGGTTTATATGTCCTGACAGTGAAATACTGCCAACTTCGTTTTTCACTGTTGCAAGGCCTGTCTCTCTCCTAGGATAATATGGGGGCTACCTTTAAATATGATTAAAGCGTAGATTCCCCTAGAGAGTAGATGGACATGTGGAGTTTGGGGTCCCTGAACTCACAATTTAAAAATACATCTTTTAGTAAAGTTGATTTTGAGATTGTGCGTTTGAAAATGCCACTTTTAGAAAGTGAGCATTTTCTTGCTTAAACCCTTCTGTGACTCTGCCTTGTTTGTGGATTCCCTGTGTGGGTCAGTTTGACAGTTGGGTTGTTTTTCACCTCACACTAGACAGTGACACAAAGGAAGCTGGGGTGTAACCTCCATTTCCTGATTAGCCATCTCTGCTAGGAGGGAGGGGTGGAGTGGTCACACTCCTCTGAAAGGACTGTGCCTGCCTCTGACAATGCCGACTCCAACCCCCTGGTGTGTGTCTGAGGCCTTGCCTGGGCAAGGCAGGATTTCACAAGTAGGTGTGAGTCCCCTTTGAAGAAAGGTGACTTCAAAGACTAAAAATGGGTATAAGAAGGGCACCCAAATCTTCAGACTTTAGAAACACTTCTGGAACCAAGAGGAACCTCTTCCTGGAGAAGAGCTGATAGCTGAGGAAGAAGTGCTGCCCTGCCTGTGACTGTGCTTTGTGGAGCTTTCCTGTAGTGCTGCTTCTGCCAGAGTAAGAGGGCAAAGACTGGACTTTGTGTGCCTTCCATCTTGTGAAGAAATCTCCAAGGGCTTGAGTTAGAGCTTGCCTCCTGTTGTTTGAAGTCTCAGGGACAGCAAAGACTTCTCTCTGCCAGCACCTGGAGTCTCTGGAGAGACTCCTGCTCTGACAAGTGGTGCCCTATCCAGTCCCTGGGCCCTTGAAAGGAAAGCTGGTGGAAATCCAAGGAAATCGACTTCGGACGACTCTGGACCAACGCCGCTGCGGAATCCGGTAATGCCACCTGCACCCGACGCCGTGACCCTCGCTGGAACGCGACGCTCTTCGCAGGCCCGACACCACTGCAGCCCCACTGAAGTCCGCGACTCCATGGAAGTCGCCGCACCACGTCGTGACCGACGCCACTCGAAGTGCCCGGATTCAACGTTTCGCACAGATGCCGGAATCCCCGACTTCGCGCATCGGCTTGTTTTCACTCTTCACCAAAGGTACTGTACTTGGGGGTCTACACGACTCCGTGTCCGGCGCCGCTGGTGTCGGCTTGTTGGGAACGACTCCCTCACGACGCCGTGTTAACATCTCATCGAAGCATTTTTGTTTCTAAGCGCTATTTCTGAGTTTAATCTAAAAAATTCATAACTTGACTTGTGTATGTCGCATTTTTGTCGTTTTGGTCTTGTTTTGTTTAGATAAATATTTCCTATTTTTCTAAACTGGTGTTGTGTCATTTTGTAGTGTTTTCATTAAGTTACTGTGTGTGTTGGTACAAATACTTTACACCTAGCACTCTGAGGTTAAGCCTACTGCTCTGCCAAGCTACCAAGGGGGTAAGCAGGGGTTAGCTGAGGGTGATTCTCTTTTACCCTGACTAGAGTGAGGGTCCTTGCTTGAACAGGGGGTAACCTGACCGTCAACCAAAGACCCCATTTCTAACAGTGCACCATCTTCCAAATACTGCACACCAAAGGCATTGCGAATTGTTATAGAGCAGCGCTGCCTTAGCACAGCGATGTGTCATTTTTTGTAAATATGGCCCTAAATGTGTTTCTCAAACTGCCTTTAGCACCATTCGTAAATGAATGGTCATATTTATTATAAATCTCTCAGTTGCATTCTATATTTCAAGGTCACTCGATAGGCTTGATATTAGGAGGACCATAGAGATATTTTACGTTGTAGTAACTGAATTATACGTTACTGAGAAAGGTAAAGGAGAACTGTCTGTGCAAGTGTGTACTGGTTACATAGATGTATGAGTTGCTACTAAGCAAGCTGTATGAATAATGATATGATCATGACCAGCAACCTGAAAAGTGGGTGCATTTATGTTGTACAATGTTACTTTTACATCAGTAGCTTCTAATTACAGCAAAGCAGTCTGCACTGCACTTATGCATTAGAGGGTTTATAGGATTTATAAAAGGTTGTATAATTACACAGTTTGGCAGTTTGTATTAAATATTTCAAAGTAAAACCCTTAATTGTTGAAAAGAAATACTTCCGTAGAAAAACTGAATCTTGGTTTCAGAAAGCCAGATCGAATGTATTTACTGTGAAAGCAAAAATACTTATGAATGGAACACTTGGACAATTATTTAGACATTTTTAGCTAAAGCACAGTAAAAGAATATTTAGATTTGTACCCATGGACGTTTAGGGGTCATCAGGGAGTGCAGCTGGGGTACCTGGCTTGCGCTTTTGCGACGCCTGGCACGGTCTTTGCAACCACTGGCCTCAGAGGTGGCAAGATCAGTGCCAGGAACGCAGTGGCAGCTCATCCTTACTGACCTCGGTTGGGGATCCACATTGTTTTCGCTCAAAAATTTTATTACACTAATAGAGAATTATATTTCATTATTCACTGCTAACCTAATAAAAACATTGAGTACAATTAGGTGGAATATGGCCATCCCTGTCAGCTGAGGTAGGTAAAAAAAAGTGCTTTTAAATGTATATTATGTGAGTGCTTGCAGGTGAACGTGTGTTTATGTGTGAGAGAGTATGTGTGAGTGTAAATGTGTGTATGTGTAAGAATGCATGAGTGCAAAATTGAAGGTCAAAGGGCCAGTGATGTTACTTCCGCTACCCCTAGCATTTTTTTTTAATTGACATTTGTGTGTATTCAATTAAATGTGAAGTATTTTCGGTACCAGATTCAAATGTGCAAATCAGTTTGAGAAACTGATGTTAATAGCCTAATTTAGAGGTGGATCATAATGGGACAGACAGTAAAAATGGGCAGAGACCCATTCCGTCCAGTTCTTCGGTTTTTCATCTCATTTAGAGGGCAACGGGGCACATTGTTACTGACAGCAGTACTTCAAGATCATAATATCCCTGACATAAGAAGGCCCAACTCATTTAAGTGGTGTATTATTTTCCTTCCTGCGCGAACGAAAACACAATATCCATGAAGTAGTTGAATAAAACTCCCAGCATATCAGCAATATTGCTTTTTTAATTTTTTTTATTTCAAGAGCTAAAAAGAGAAAGACTGTTGTGCTGCCATATCTTGGAAGGTTGAACCTCACTGTACATTGTCACCAAAAATGCCCTCACTATGTACAAAGCATGGCTCTTAATGAAAATTCTTTTAAGCGGACTATAGAGAAGGCCATAACAAAGGCCTCAAAATTTTGCCCTACATTTATTTTTTGAAGGAAAAGGCCGAGTTGATAAATGGTGGGCTGACTGGTTTTCTGATGTGTGGATTTCAAAGAAGCTGGAAATCAGAGAGATATTTTCTCTGAATGGTGAATCATCCACTCAATATACTGATGTCACAGCAACCCTTCCCTTTTAGCCCATTAACTACTGCATATTTTTCATCCCAGTGCTAAGCCCTTTTTTTAGCTATTTGGGATAGTTCACACTTTGGCCTCCTTAACTATGTTCCCACACAAGGTATCCACATCAAAGTTGCGTTCTTGTTCTTTCAATATCCTGGGGATTTGAAAGGTACAAGGGCTTGTGGATTTATCTGGAGGGGACTGAGAAAATATCCACAATACTGCAAAATGTTTTTTTATTTATTTTTTTAAATGAAAAGAAATGTGCTGAGTCAACAAACACCGTCTGTCGTCTAGGACAATCCAGACTCAGGTAGGTGAGTGGCCTCAATCCCCTTCGGCTGTCCCAGTGGAAGTAATACTGATTTCATCACCCATTTGGGTGCGTGCACACTCCTATTTTTTGGAAGGGGACAGCAGAGGCTACCCTTTTTAAGAGTTCCCCGAACAAAGCCAGAATAAGAAGTTGCGTACACCTGCCATCTCCATCTCCGATGAAGTAAGGCCACACAATCACCACATAAGTGGGTTTCCTGTAAAAAGCGATCAATATCTAGTAGTGCTCCAGGTAGGTAAACATTTTCTGATATTTTGACATTCCACATAAGGAACGTGTAGTCATGTTCTATACCTCACATGTCTCTCTGTCTAAGTCCATGGGGCCCTCCCACTGGGCCACGTTACCAGCAGGCCTAGTGGACCTGCAGCACATGAGTAGCTGTAAACATGTCTAAGACCTGACACTTAGGGGGTTATTCTAACTTTGGAGGAGGTGTTAATCCGTCCCAAAAGTGACGGAAAAGTGACGGATTTACCACCAGCCGTATTACGAGTCCATTATATCCTATGGAACTTGTAATACGGCTGGTGGTATATCCGTCACTTTACCGTCACTTTTGGGACGGATTAACACTCCTCCAAAGTTAGAATAACCCCCTTAATTGTGTTTGCAGTTGTAGACTGCCATTTCGAGCTGGCAAATGTATTAACTTGCCAGGCCCAAGCCTTCCCTTTTACTGCATGTAAGTCACCCCTAAGGTAGGCTCAAGGCAGCCCCCTGGGCAGGGTGCACTGTATTTAGAAGGTAGGATATGTACTGATGTGTATTACATGTCCTGATAGTAAAATATTGCCAAATTCGTTTTTTGCAATTGTAAGGCCTATCTCTCCTATAGGTTAACATGGGGATTGCCTTTACATATCATTAAGTGCAGTTTACCATTGGGAGCAGATAGAAATGTGGCGTTTGGGATCTCTGAACTCACATTTTAAAAATATATCTTTTGGTAAAGTTGGGTTTTAGATTGTCTGTTTGACAATGTCACTTTTTAGAACGAGGGCATTTTCTTACTTAACCATTCTGTGCCTCTGCTTAGCTGCTGAATAAACGTCTGTGTCAAACTAACAGTTGGGCTGTTTGTGAATTCACTCTAGACAGTGACACAAAGGGAGCTGAGGTGTGTCCTGCATATCCTGAGTTATCTTCCTTGGATAGAGTGGGAGGGGGAAACTGACACCTGCACCTTAAAGGGCTGAACCTGCTCTCACACAATACAGTCTCCAACCCCCTGGTGTGTGTCCGGGGCACAGCAAGGAAGAGGCAGGGTCTTGTGTACTACAAAGGCTTCCCTTTGAAATTAACCTACTTCAAAGGCAGAAATAAGTATAAATATTGGACTGCTGACTGCACAACTTTAGATCTGGATCAAAAGGAACCTCTGCCAAGGAGAAGAGCTTGATGCTTGAGGAGGACCTGCCACTCTGCCTGTTTCCATGCTGTACTGGCCTACTGCTGCTGCTTCTGTCTTAAGAGGGAAAAGACTGAACTTTGCTTTCTGAAATCCTGTTTTTGAAGTTTCCCCAAAGGCCTGGACTGAGCTTTCCCCTGTTCTGAAGTCTCAGAGACATCAAAGACTTCATCTGCCAGTGCCTGGGCTCTTCGGCTGAGAGTTCCCACTTGCTCAGTGGTGTTAAATCCAGTCCATGGGCCCATGGAAGTTGCATCTATTATTTTGCGGGGGAAAATCCACACACCACTGTGTGCACGTCAGATAAATCGACACAGCGGCTGTCCTGCGGCTGTCCTGCGGCTGATAATGTAATGCAGCACCTGCCTCACGGCTGGTTAATCGATGCAGTGCCTGTTCTCAATGGGGACAGTTTGCACAGTGCAGCGAACTTGTTCACGCATGGGAAACACCAGGAACAACGAGTCCCAAACCACGAAGTCATGGAAAACGAAAGCGAAACAACGGTTTCATTTTCCACAACTTCCTGGTTTTAGGGCCTTAACCACGCATGTGTGAACCACGTACAAACGTGGTTAAGGCACAGAAGAAGGGAGTCGATGCGGTAAAGGAGGAGGTAAGTTGGGCTGGGACTGGGGCTGTTTCTTTGGGGGTGGGGTGGGGGGCTCAGGGTGATTAGGGTTTGGGGGCGGGGAGGAGGGTCAGGGTTTAGGTTTTGGGGGTGGGTCGGGGGTTGAGAAGCTTTAGGTTTTAGGGGCGAGAGTGGGGACTCGGGTATTTTTGGCTTTTGGGGGTGGGGGCTCGGGTGAGGGTTTAGGTTTTAGGGGTGGGTTGGGGGTTGGGGTGCTTTAGGTTTTAGGGGATGGGGGTTGGGGTTGTGGTAATTTTGGGGGTAGGAGGTTGGGGTGGTTGTGGGGGTTGGGGGTTGCGGTAATTTTTAGGGGTGGGAGGCTAGAGGGAACGCATGCTGAAACCGTGAATGCTGATCACTAATGCCTTTACCAGGAATGCCTTTACAACAAAAAATCGTTGGGTGGTTGAAGCACTCGTTGTTTCACTCGTTGTTGCACCAACCCTGGGCACCAAAATCTTCAACATCACTGCACAGACTTGAGTGTGCTTTTCCAGCATCCCTTCCCTGTGAGGAAAAAAATTGACGCATTGCTTGCCCGGCGGAGAAAAAAATCAAATCACCGCTTCACTTGCTAGTAAGAAATCAACTCATCACTTGCCTTTCTGACTCACGTTTGCCCATGCAGCTTTATGTTTGATGCATACCAGGTACTTTCTGCTAAAACAACACATTGATTGATTTCTATGGATTAAGACTCTTTTTACTTTAAAAAAATCAGATCTTTGATTGTGTATTTTAGAAGTTTGACGTTTTGTTCGTGTTTGATTTAGATAAATATTGGCTATTTTTCTAAACTGGCGTGGAGTTCTTTTGTGGTGTTTTCACTATGTTACTCTGTGTGCTTGTACAAATACTTTACACATTACCTTTGAGAGAAGCCTGACTGCTTGGCCAAGCTGACAAGGGGGTGAACAAGGGTTATGTGAGCTGGGTATCTCCCTTACCCTGACTAGAGTGAGGATCTCTACTTTGACAGGGTGCAAACTGACTGCCAACTAGAGACCCAATTCCTAACACTTTACCTTTGCCAATTAGGCTATGAGTGTATTACATGCCAAGGAGCCATGTCACCCTCTATTCACGAGCCCCAAACAGGCACTCAGCAGACCACAAGATGACGGGTCCCCAGCTACTTTCTGCCACAGAGCAGTCAAGTGCAGCACCCTACATGCAATTTCTGCATTGTCTGGCAAGTGTGGCTCCTCCATATGCCTCGTCTGACCTCAGGGAGCACTTCTCAGACTATAATAAAGTCACAAATTGTCAGCATAAACAGGTATTGATAGAGGTTGTATACTTATCAACATCTTCCCAGGACGCATTCACGGACTTCTCAACCTGCCAGGCGCAAATATCTTATCAAACAAAATTTGTTCTGGATTTCCTCTATCCTGCTGTTCCCAGCCATTTTGTCATAGCCCTACAGAAAACAACCCAGCTCCCCCACAGCAGCACCATATAAGATGACAGGGAAATTTGTCAGACCTTTCCAGCGTCCGTATTGTTATTTAGTGTATCAGGCACCAGTCTATTCTGTGAAAAAGTGCTCCAGTCCAATGATCCCGGCACCTCTGACCATAAAGTGCAGTCTGGGGAGACTAGAATTCAAGTTGCAGCTGGGGATTCCTGATCTATCGCAGTCTCAGGTATTGTCCTGTTGTGGGCTGGGGGCCACACTATACCCTTTTGAGAATCACGTTTCCCAAGAGTACCAATACTATCACTCTGTCCAGCCAGTCCAACACCTCAAAAGGGGACTCAGAAGTGGACACGTCCATCATATTGTACTAGTTTGGCAGAGAATAGCAGGCTGTATTTGATATGATCTCTCAATTTCCATTTTACATATAAGAAAGTACTGCACCCAATGGGTGTAGTCAGGGTAAATGAATATTTGATTTTCCTCATACCAGGTGGGGGGCTGCATGTATATCAATCAATCAATCATTAAATTTATAAAGCGCACGATGTACCCGTTAGGGTTTCAAGGCGCTGGGGGGGGAGGGGGAGGGGGGGGGGCAGCTGCTATCGGTCAAAGAGTCACGTCTTGAGGAGTCTCCTGAAGGTGGGGAGGTCCTGGGTCTGGCGCAGGGAGGTCGGGAGTGAGTTCCAGGTCTTGGCGACGAGGTAGGAGAAGGATCTGCCGCCGGCGGTCTTGCGTTGAATTCGGGGAACAATGGCGAGGGAGAGGTTGG
The DNA here is from genome assembly GCF_031143425.1 of Pleurodeles waltl. Taxonomy (NCBI): domain Eukaryota; kingdom Metazoa; phylum Chordata; class Amphibia; order Caudata; family Salamandridae; genus Pleurodeles; species Pleurodeles waltl. The sequence goes on along the minus strand of NC_090436.1, from coordinate 584,161,613 downwards.
CAGAGCGGAGTTGGCGGGAGGGGGCGTAGAAGTTGAGTCTGTTGTTCAGGTAGGCGGGTCCGGCATCGTGTAGTGCTTTGTGCGCGTGGGTGAGGAGTTTAAAGGTGATCCTCTTGTCCACGGGTAGCCAGTGGAGGTCCTTCAGGTGGTGGGATATGTGGCATCGGCGGGGTATGTCGAGGATCAGACGGGCGGATGCGTTCTCGATGCGTTGGAGTCGTTGGTTGTCTTTTGCTGGGATGCCTGTGTAGAGTGCGTTGCCGTACTCTAGTCTGCTACTGACGAGGGCCTGGGTCACCGTTTTTCTGGTTTCCGTCGGGATCCACTTGTAGATTCTACGGAGCATGCGGAGGGTGTTGAAGCAGGAGGAGGAGACTGCGTTGACCTGTTTGGACATGGTGAGGACGGAGTCGAGGATGAAGCCGAGGTTGCGTGCGTGGTTGGCTGGAGTAGGTGGGGGTCCCAGTGTGGTGGGCCACCAGGAGTCGTCCCAGGCCGAGGGGGAGCGTCTGAGGATGAGGACTTCTGTATTATCTGAGTTTAGCTTCAGGCGGCTGTTTCTCATCCATTCGGCGAGTTAGTCCCTCGTGGAGGTTGGCTTTGGCGGTGTATGGATCTTTAGTAAGGGAGAGGATGAGCTGGGTGTCGTCGGCGTAGGAGAGGATACTGAGGTTGTGCTGCGGGCCAGTTGAGCGAGGGGTGCCATGTAGACGTTGAATAGCGTTGGGCTTAGCGAGGAGCCTTGGGGGACTCCGCAGATGAGGTTGGTGGCTTCGGAGCGGAAGGATGAGAGTCGGACTCTCTGGGTTCTGCCGGAAGAATACACAGCTGGAAGATGGCATTGTGCATTGTGGTCAAGCAATCATGGCCTGTGGGGGGTGCCCCCAAGTGTGGTGCCGGCATCAGGGCTCTGTGATTCCTCCCAACTGTGAACAATTTGAGAGTTGTGTAGGCCTAAGAGTATTTGTAATTAATTTCTCTGAGAAGAGCTCCTCAGAAGAAATCTGTGCATGCTCTGAAAATACCACCAGAAGTAGATTGATATTCCACGACCATCCCTCTGCATTTTCAAGCAGTCTTCCTTGTGTGTGGCACTGCATTTTGAACCTTCCACCATAGGCTTGAGCAACATGACCTGTTTCTTGAGAGCATCAATATCATCCTCCACTGTTGTGGTCCGATCTGCTCCTTTCAGAAATCCAGGAACAGGTGGTTGATCTTCATGACCATTTATTTAATTTCCCCTTCCAGCACGACCCAGGAGCCTTGTTTCACTGCCATAAGTTCAGCAATGGTAGATCCCTGCAGTGATGTTCCAGTAAACACCTCACAGTCCTGTTGTACGGGCTGAGCCTCAGGCAATGTCAGTGTATTGGTCAATACTGTTGACCTATGCTGGTTTTGCCTCTTTATCGTTACCCATAGCTTGTGTCTAATAAACTTTCAATGAACCAGCCAATGCCAGTCGGCCTCCTCCTCCCAGTCCCCAGCTCGTGGTCCCAGAGCCCTGGGGTGGATCCCCCACAAGGCACTTCTGTAAACTCACAGACAGTACTGTGTCAATTCTGTCTCCACTGATGTAGAATCAATGGGCCAACCCTTTCAGGTCCTGTTGCAGTGTAAAATTTCCCCCTGTTTCTATAAGTATTTGTAAGCTGCATATTCCTCACCCCTCTCTCTGGTCCTATGTACCTTCCCTGCCTCCTTTCTGGGCCCATTCAGGGAGGCCCAGTTGCCAGAAATTGTCGCCCCCAGGAGAGGGCTGTTGGCTCCACTTTCAGGGCCATACCTGGTCCAAACTGTCTCTAGCACCATTTGTGATGTCAAACCATTCAGTGGACTTTCAGTTGCACTCGTAATCACCCAGGGTCCCTGCAGCCACTACCACTTACAACTTCAAATCGGCCTGACTCAGCATTTGTGGCTGCTATGTTCCAGTCCCGTCCCCTCTGTCCACAATGCCCAACTCCTTGGGGCAGCAGCCAATCTTTAAATTCTTGGTCCATAATTAAGTCACGCAAAAAGTGTGGCATCCAGGCCCCTACATTAGTAGGCCTCACCACTAGGACCAAGTTATAGGTTTCACAGTAACATCCAGGACCAAATCTTGCTTCTGGGCCACCGCAGTCACATAAGCCCGCTCTACGTAGTCTGGCTCGAAAATGGCCTGTCCAGAGGATTCTCTGGATGCCCCATTCCTCTGTTCAGCACTCAGGGATCAGGATATAAGGTGGCTCCCGATCACTGCCACTAATATATTGCAGTTGCAGGGCAGACCTCCAGCACAGCTTTCCTCATCCATGCTTCCTCGCTCATCTCTCCCAATCGCCGAAGGCTGTTCACAAGTCTGCAGGTCTCCCTGGACGAGTGCACTTCCTGTACAGTCTTCTGGAAAAGCCAAGCAGTATTGCGCCAGGTCTTGGTCCATTGATTCTTGGTTTCCCAATGACCGGGCTTCTTCTCTGCCGATATGGCCTCTTAACAGAGCTGGTTCAAGCTCCCAGCACAGCAACTAGGATTGCGGCCCACTTACACCTTCTGTCATGTAGCACTCAGTGTCCATAAAGGAGATATTTACGGGACACCCTGGAGTCCCAACAACAGGGAATGCTGCCAGGACAAATTCAGTGCCTCTTTAGCATGCATGGGTGCAGGATTGTAAAGGATATGAAGCTCTGTGGTGGGAGCATACAGAAAAGGTGTCTATTTGGTCATCTTGGCAGGCCCCAAGAGATCCATGCCCCAAGAGATCCTCTTGGTAATAACACATGTTCTACTATTCTGTAATGCCACATGTCTCTCGACAAAAATGGTACCTCACTTGTGTGGATCAGCCTAGCACATGAGATACTATATATAGCCTAAAACATGACCTGAAGGCATCATATTTTACCCAGCAGATTCCATGCTTTTTTTTTTAACAATGCGAGTAGCTGTAGATTTTGGGCTCCAGCTCAGCAGATACCCTGGAAAACCTACCAAACCCAGACATTTCTGAAAACAAGACATCTGGGAAGGTCCAGGGTGGCATGGCCTGCATGCCTCTCACCAGGTAATTTTACCCAGAAGCCCTTGCAAACCTCAAACTTTGGGTAAAAAAACACAATTTCCTCACATTTCTGTGACAGAAAGTTCTGAAATCTATCAGAAGCTACAAATATCCTAACACAAGCCCCTAGCTCCACCTTGCACCACCCTAGCATCATTTGTTTTGACTCAAAGGCAGCATTAGGAGGCCTTTCTCCTGCGCTGTATTTACAAAGTTGCACAATGCTTGCATTGCACCACGTTGTAAAAACGTGTGCCATATTATGCCTGCGCCAGGCATAATGTATGCAAGCTGGAACGTTACGACCCAAGGCGACCTAAAAAAATGATGCAATGAAATTTACAACATTTTACTGCGCCATTCTTTCTATCATTTTTAGCACCTGCTCAGAACAGGCATTAAAATGGTGTACCCATTTTAATCAATGGGCCTCCCTGTGCTTTGCTGCACTAGCCTCAAAATTATTGAAGGTAGTTTAGCAAATCACCAGAATAGAGTAAACAATGTTGACGCTTTGTTCTAATGACTGACATGGTTTGCTGTATTACAAATACAGTGAAACCAAGGTGTTGTTAGGTGAGGCAGGGGCAATGCAAGAAAAGTGGTGCATCGGAACCGATGCACCATTTTCTTGTAAATATGCCAGAGCATCCTTAAAGTATCTTGATAAAAATTATACCTCACTTTTCCGAGTGGGCCTAACCCCAGCAATAGGAAAGGCCCCAAAATACAACATGACACATCACCTTTTTCCACTGAAAAGAGACAATGTTTTTGTGATTTGGGTACCTGTGGCCTTTGGATCCTAGTTCAGCCCACCACTAGGAAAACCCATCAAACCTGCAAAGTTCCAAAACCTACACACCCGGAAGATTCAAGGGTGTCATGAATATGCAAGGCTCTCTACAGTAAATTTTACCCAGAAGCCCTTGCAAATCTCAAAATTTGACTAAAATACACATTTCCCTCATACTTCCATGACAGTAATTTCTGGAATCTGTGTGAATCTGTGGGGATTTACCACCCAGCATTAATCATTATCTCCTGATAAGAATGATACCTCACTTGTGTGAGTGGACACTTGACAGGAAAGGGCTCAAAACGCAACATGGAGACATCAACTTTTTCCATTAAAAAAACAAAATTTTTTGCAATTTGGGTAGCTGCGGACTTTAGGCCCTTGTTTAGCCAGCACCTTGAGAAACCTAGCAAACCCCGCTTATAGAAGACGGGCTATATATCCGTCTGTCCCCAGTGTCATTAGCATAGAGATAGGACCACATGGAGGTGGCCATTTTGAGAACAAAATTCAGTTGCTAGTACGCAAACCGACTATGCCAGCCTTTCCTTCGACAATAACATAAAAAATAAGACTACAAAGCAGCGGACATTTTGAAATGGCTAAATACTAACATGTGAGTATTAAATAAAAGTTTTAACAGATTATCAATCCGATCACACATGATCACTATAAACAAAAGAATACAATAAACCAAAGACAGATATCCCACCACTATTAACCCAATAATAAACCTACTTAAAAGCAGCTATTGTAAACAGGGCAGTACTACTTAGTCCAAAATCTTAGCGCTAAATAGTCAAAGAAATAAGAAGAGTGAAGATAATTCCCACCCAAAAGTTAGTTGAAAAAAATGTGAATTAGTAAACCAGAAAGTAAAAGAAAAATAGGCATAATGATATAGAATTACATAGATATCAGTTACATACATTGACATAAAGATATCCATAGTAGACATAAAAATACCTATGATAACAAAATTATTAAGCTTGACATCATGGTATCCAGTATACTTATAACACAGCATCATTGATAGAATATGAATAATAGGGATCCTGCAAGTCATATGTATTACAAAGTAAATAATACAATATAGTGTATCTATTGCCATATATTACATAGTCATTAGTCACCAAGAAAATATTCTAACTCCCTGTCCGTATTGAGGCCTACTTCCACAGCTCTGAGGCGTAAGATCCAGAATGCCTCTTTCCTTCTAAGGGCCAAATCCCTGTTGCCCCCCCTAAGATCAATACCCACGTGTTCAATGCCAAAAAATTCAAAGGTTTTTCGGGGCCCTTGTGATTCACATGACATTATGTGTGCTACGAGTGGGTATCTATGATCCTCTTATGCAAGTGCTCTTGCATGTTCTCCAATCCTGGTTCTTAGTGGACGGATTGTACTGCCCACATAGTATCTATTACATTTGCATGAGATTATATATACGACAAATGAGGTGCCACAATTAATAGTTGATCTGATCTTAAAGGTCTTACCAGAATGATCAGTAAATTCACCTTTCTGATGACAAGTCCATTTACAAAGACCACAATGTCCACATCTGTGAAAGCCCACTGCACGGGCCGAAAGCCAATCCCCCTGAGTATGCTTCACCGGATAGCTTGGACTCAAGCAACTCCTAAGAGATTTACCCCTCCGGTATGCAATTTCAGGTTTATTACCAATAATGCCTCTCAAGGCATCATCCTGTAGTAGAATATGACAGTGTTTATGTACAAATCTGCGTAACTGTCTTGCGTTCGCTGTATAGTCTGTGATTAATCTAACTTTCGCCTGCTCTCTTCGATTGACATTATCCTTAGGTTTAAGAGTATCTTCTCTATGAATAGTTTTTACTCTACGTTGTGCCTTATCGATAATCTGCCTTCGATATCCTCTTAATTCAAAGCGCTGGCACATGTCCTTAATACAATTGTCAAACTCATCATCTTTACTGCAATTACGCAGTGCCCGAATCTTTTCACCATAAGGTATTGCCGAGATTTGATGTCGAGGGTGGGCACTCTCAGCATGTAGAATTGAGTTACATGCTGTAGATTTTCTGTATAACCTACTCTGAATCCTGTTATTTTCTATAAACAGTTGTACATCCAGAAAATCGATACAATTTTAACTGTATTCAGAAGTGAATTTTGCATTCATATCATTAAAGTTAAGAAAATCGCAAAACTCAGTTAATCGTTCCACACCACCCGTCCAACTCATAAGGCAATCGTCAATATACCGACCCAAGTATAGTATCTCAGTATGCCATTTGGCGGCATCCGGGCCCCAGACCCACCTCTCCTCAAACCAACCCATGAATAGGTTGGCGTATGAAGGGGAGAATCTGGAGCCCATCGCCACCCCTTGCTTCTGTCTATACCAATCTGTTTTGAAAAGAAAGAAGTTATTGTTAAGAATGAGATCTATCATATCTAATATCATCCTAGTGTGTTGCCATAAGGTTACCGATTTTCTATTGAGGAACAGTTCAACAGCCTTCAGGCCTAAATCATGTTTGATACATGTGTATAAAGAGACAACATCCAGAGTGGCTAACATCATATTGGGATCCCAATCAAAATCACTTAGTAAACTTAGAATATGTGTAGTATTTTTGATGAAAGAGGGAAGGTTATTGACCATTGGTTGAAGAAACACATCAACAAATTCTGATATTCTTTCCGTAGGCCCAGAGATACCCGAAATAATGGGTCTAGTAGGATTGTACACTTGGTTTCTGCACTATCCCAGCTTTGAGTGTAAAGAATAGAAATTCCTTCAAGTCTCCAAGTGAAGTAGGAGTTCACCAGTTTACTCTTGGATGAGGCCTAGGGGAGCCTCCATACTCCCTCAGAAACTGTTCAGCACACAAATTTGTTTGGGGGACACTTTCCTCAGGGAAGCCAATATCCAAAAAGAGATGGATGTAGTTAATTGACAAAAACATTTGCTGAAAATACATTATATCCAGTGTCTACAGTGACTTGGGGAATTTGTGGAATTTGGAGCTTTGCTAAATTGGGTGGCATGCAGAGAGAATAGTGGGTCTCTGCGTGCTGCCACAAGAGACATCATGACTGTCCCAACTCTGTTCCTCAAAAACAGTGGAAGACAAATCATCAGATGGAACTGTGCTGACTTAAAAATCACTTTAATCTGATACTGCTTCAAAGCTGTCCTCCAGAACTAAAAACAGTAGTCATCCACCAGGACACCATCTCTGCTGGCTATCTAAAACCTTTTCAAAACCTTCCTGAAAAAATACATTGTCCTTCATTGAAGGGAGAAGTATGGTTCTAAACTGTTAGGTAGATGAGTCTGTGAGATGTGAGATGTGTTTGGTAAAGTGTAAAAGCCTTTAGCTTATTGATGGATGTGTGTGTGTCTGTAAGATGTGTGTGACAAAGTGTAAAAAAAAACACAACTTATCTATGATGCTGCAACTTCCTCAAGGACACTAAAAAAAGGCAAAAAAATCTAAGTATTACTTCATCATTGCACATACGCAATACCCCAACATACTTCATGGGACGTGGTGCAACAGAGCGAGCAAAGTCGCTACACTGCATTACCAAGTGAGAGCAGAACTGCACCACATCTTCAAAAAAAGGTGCAGTTCTGATCTCATCATGCGCTGGTGCACTGTGTGCTCACTTGCACCAATGCAAGCATCCTTGTGCTGTAGTGCAAGGGTATTTTTTTTATGGTCAGGATAGATTTTGAGCGGAAAGTAGCCTCTTCCTCCATAGAACCGATTGAGGCTTTTTCCATTTGCATTGCTTTCCAAAACCCCAAAAGGATTTCGTACTGGGTATGTGCATAAATAAAAATCACACATATTCCCCACAGGAGCATGAGAGACCACTCCCAAGCTGCTCCTCATTGCTCTGGTGGGGAATCTGTGACAGCGATTCCTCTTTTCCCCCAACCATTTACATAAAAAGAGCTCCTCCCCTGACCACCAGTTGTTTCCTTTATGCCCATCCCAGCAACAGCCAGAGTCAAACAGAGAGGAAGTTTGAGCAACGGCAAATGGCTGACATCCTCAACAAAAAGGCTAACTGACACCCAAGAAACCAGCATATTAACCATCCTACCTCTGTATAGCATGCTGAGTAAAATACAAAAAGGAACTCCAATACAATATCAGAGCACATAATTCTGTGAGTTTGCTCGTCTGACTCAGACATTTTAAACATTTCAAATTGGTCTTTTTATAAAGCAGCAGAAACATATGTTCGCCCTCTCTTCCTTGTTAACACTGGGAGCTTCCCTTACCTTAATTAACATTAAGCTGCCAGGCTGCTGGTAAACGCCTATGAAAATTACATCCCTTCCTTCAGAAGGAGAATTTTACTCTCTCTGTAAATGCCCTATCGCTCACTAGGGGATTTGACCTCATGGTTGGTAGAACAGGGCCATTAACTCCCACAACCAAGAATCCTGAAATATGCTCTCAAAAAAGTAATCGAGGGAAAATCTATCCTAAGATATGAATTCCGTGGCCAACTCAGTGGGTATAAGGCGTCACTCTGCCGTCATGTCAATCTAAAAATACAGTTTTAATACATTTTTAGCAAAAAAATTACAAAATGATACATTGCACGTTTTCCATTTTACCCATAAGAAACGGTGCGTTCCTTTCAGTACCCAGTTGAATTATAGCAATGAAGATTGGGCACCATCAAAACTACCTGTGCGCACATGTCAGAAAGTAGGCTTGTTGTTCAGTCTTCACAAGCATAGACGTGTGAACACAGGTCTAGCACAACTGGCTCACAGGTTCAGCTCAGAGGCACCAGCAGTCCACAGCAGCTCATGTTGTATTAAAAGGAGTAGTGCTGTATTAATGCTGTAGTGAGATTCTAATATGGGTTATCACCCAACAGCAGAGGTAAAGAAATCTGAGATTTATAAAACGTGGACCCAGATCCTTTACACATTAATTTTGACCTCATGAGCGACCCAGTTTTACGCTCTGATTATGGGTGCGTGGTAAAATGAAGTTTAAACCAAGATATGTTAAGTGCTATCAAGACAATGGTGCGAACACACAGAAAATTGACTTCAATGTTTGCACAGTGACAGAGCTCCATGGTCTTGAGATTCGAACCGGAAAAGTCAGTCATGGTGAGGCTGAAGTCTGTGACTAGACTTTATTAGCTCCTGATGTGCTTGGTGGGAGCCACTTACGATAAATGCTTATATCAAGACATTGACCTTTTAAATAGCAAATGCAGAAATGTCTAATTTCAGAGAAAAAACAAGATAAAGAACATAAACCTAACACCACTCTTTGTTTTGAGGAATTTCTCAAATAAGGAAATCCCATTTTCATTAAAATGTGTGGAATTCACCCATAAAAAAGAAACAGAAAAGGGTACACTGGAGATAATCAAGTGTAAAAGCAAAACATATAAGGAGACAAATGGGCAGCAGTAATGGAGAGGGGAGGTTTTGAGGTCACAAGGACTAGATAGGGTAGTTCTACTAACATACAGTTACAGTAAATACGTGTATATGGGATTAAGTTACTAGGGTGCAGGTGCAGAAGTATTAGTGTGTAGTTGAGGTAGTGGCACTGGTATAAGAAGGGGTGAGTTACAAGGCCAGCGCAAGAGTGGATACAACAGTAGAGGTTCAGTATAGACGTTCTAGATGACAGACAAAGGCAGAGGTCCTAGGTATAGGTAGGAAGGAAGGTGCTAGGGAATGGGTATAGGAACTAGGGCTGAAGTATGCATAGAGTTATTAGGTACAGGCAGGGTATGTATACGTACTGGGATTGATGTGGATAGACGTTATTTGAAGTACACAAATGTAAAACCCTTAAGGTAACAGACACAAAGCACATTTCAGAGAGAAAGAGGACACACCTGCCTCGGAAAAGGGGGAGGGTTGGGGTGGAAAAGAGGGGGTTTGTATCGAGCCATCCTCCACAAACATAGACAAAGGGGGCTCATTTTAGGTTGGATTAGTGTACCTCTATGCACATAAGGCAGTGAAGGCTCTGACATGCTTCATGATCATGCGTCTGTTATGCTGTTGCTACCCGGTCAGTATTTGGATTTTAAGAAGCAAACACCCACAACAGCTAATTGTTTCTTTAAATCAATATATAGCAGTTGCTAAGGGGAAAAGTATCATATCAGAAGGTTTGGTCTTAATAAGGTGAGCCTTTTGGCATACAGTGAAACTCAGCACTATGACACACAGTCCACTATTCTGGTGACTGCTGAACCAAATAAGGGTCTGCCATTGAAAACATCAGACAGTTGAAAAGCTTTTAGCTTTGATGGATTGTGACTGCCACTAATTTGGAGCAGAATTCCCATTCCAGAAAGCACACAATAATGCTCAAGGAAAGGGCAGAATTATCTCTGCACATATTTAGTTTTTTGACATGCAGTCCTTACCTTTTATGTCTGTAAAGTCTAATTGATGCTATTCTTTCACTCTGCAGTGATGCATCATCTGAATGAGATGTTTAAATGGAGTTCATTGAGACTTGGTAGCAATGAATACAGTTCATCAAATCTGAAGTGTTTTTTTCCTGTGCTATTTGTGAACTCTGACTATGTACGAAAGGAGAATCAAGCGAAGATACTATTATCCTTTTCAACCCACACTGATCAACAGTAAATTTGTTGGACAAACACAAGTTGTATTCCGTTTTCCCATAGAGTTCACTCTAGATTTTGAGAGGCTTGCAAATATGTCCATGGTGATTTCTGAACAAAAGATCTTAAAACAAATACAGAATGGTGCATCTTTATCATAACTATGCAAAGAATAACTAGTGCCACCATTATGCCAACCCTCACAATTTCAGTGGGTTATGTTAAAGCAAAACATGGCTTTATTTAGCTGTCACCTCCTTAAAAACCCTTCACTTCAGTATAACAGGAAATTGAATTCCCTTGATTGTTTTTCAGATCTTGCTTTTATCTGTCCTGAAAAGTTGGCATGCCTGTGCCAAGCCCACCTACATCATGATAATAATGTTCCCAAATATCATTTAATATGTAGAAGTCACATAGCTGCATGTATCATCCAAATATCGAATCGTGTTGCCTTGCTATAGGTTTTTCGTTCAAACAACTCTATTGTATTCATTACATATTACTTTCACCTTCCTTTTGTTTTTATCACAAATAAAAAGCATCCACATGGATGTATTAAAAATGCAGATGTCACTGTCACGGTTAGCTTAAAATCTCAGTTTATTATTTTGAAGTAAGAGGTTAGTCAATTTATTCACCCTTCAATATATTATTGTGGTTGGCAGTTTAATAATGGCTTTTTTATTTGAAGAAATTTTGGTCCATCTTAATGAAGTTTGTACAGGACACAATCCTTTTTATGTTTTATGATATTTGAAATGAAAACACATTTTTCATTTGAACAAATGGCTAAACTCTACATTATCTTGAAGTTCTCCAATTCTTACTGTTGTAACTGGATTATTGGTTAAGGGCAGGTAAGAACCTACACTGAGCAATAGGCAACAAATCCCCACTAGGTCCAGTCAGGGTCTCAATAAATTAATCTCAGCTCAAAATCTTGGTAGCGTGGCAACGAGCAGTAGGCTTAACTTAGGAGAGAGGTGTGTAAAGCATTTAAAAATCACAAAACAGTTATTAAGTAAAACACAAAATACAATAAAAATCTAACTCCAATTTCTAAAAATATCTAATATTTATATCTTTGAAATGACACTAAAACAACAAACACCCAATAAAGGGAACCAGAGATATGAATTTGTAAATACTTAGGGCATGATTACGGCCTTGGCAGATGGAATACTCTGTCAAAAACTTGACGGATATCCCGTCTGACGGTATACAAGTTCCACAGGATATAATGGAACTTGTAATACAGTGGACAGGATATCCGTCATGTTTGTGATGAAGTATTCCATCCGCCAAAGTCGCAATCAGGCCCTAATAGTTTTTTAGGGCATAGAAACTACAAGCGCCAATCTGGACATCTGGACGCACTCGATCGGGGCAAAGTCAAAATGTGAGGCCAAACGAGATGGAGCCCTGCTAGCTAGAGGCCTCGGTCCAAGTTTTACCTTTAGACTTAGGCCCTCATTACAACATTGGCGGTAAAAGCCGCTTACCGCCGTGCAGAAGACCGCCAACACAACGCCGCGGAAAACCGTCACAGCTATTATGACCCACATTTCGGAATACGCCAAAATACAGACACCCACACAAGTCCGCCACACCAAAGGTCAGTGATAAACTGGCGAAAACAAAACCGACACCGTCACGCCAACAAAGATACGCCCACAGTATCACGACACACGACCGCTGTATTCCATTGGCGGTACACACCGCCGCGCTTAAAATACACACACCTTTACAAAACACAACCACATTGGACAATTACAAATATACACACCTGATACACATACACACACCACTCCCACACACCCATTACAATATAAAACACCCACCCACATCACCCACAAACCCCTACGACAAAAAATCTTGAAAGAAGGCCAGAGGGAGACACCACCAGGAAGAACAACAGGCACACAATACCATCACCTACAGAACTTCCACGCACCTCACACAACACACCACTACATATCAGCACACTTATCACCACACAATCCACCCCACACATCACCTGCAACACCCCATGGCATGGCAAAGACACCCCAGGTACTCGGAGGAGGAGCTCAGGGTCATAGTGGAGGAAATCGTCTGGGTAGAGCCACAGCTATTCGGATCACAGGTGCAGCACATCTCCATTGCAAGGAAGATGGAGCTATGGCGCAGAATAGTGGACAGGGTCAACGCAGTGGGACAGCACCCAAGAAATCGGGAGGACATCAGGAAGAGGTGGAACGACCTACGGGGGAAGGTGCGTTCTGTGGTCTCAAGACACCACCAGGCGGTTCAGCGGACTGGCGGCGGAACCCCACCTCCTCACCCACAACTAACAACATGGGAGGAGCAGGTCTTGGCGATTCTGCATCCTGAGGGCCTCGCAGGAGTAGGTGGAGGAATGGACTATGGTAAGTCAAATATTTACTATTACATCCCCCACCCTACCTGCATGCTATCACATACCCCCACTCTCACCCCCAGCACCCCAACTCCTCACATATGTCCCAACATCACAAACCACCCATCGCAACACCAAGCCCTGCATGCAACAACAGAGCATGGACACCCATCACTAAAGCATGCATACTGCACATACCCATACAACCTCCTAAACCACCATCACACAAGCTCCCACACAGGAATGCAAGCACTGGGGTACACGCTCACCCACCCATTGCACACCATGACACATACAGATGCAATAACCATCCTTTTATACCCCTGCAGGACCCCTACCCAACGTCACCAGATAGGAGGGTCCACACATGTCCACACCACCAACAGAAGAGGCCCACAGTGATGACAGCACCTATTTCCAACTGGATCTAGATGACCAGCCCGGCCCGTCGGGGACCTCTGGACAGTCGGTTCCCCTCACACTGGCACAGGCCATCACAGACCTTCCCCCCTCTGGAAACACCAGCACAGCACCCACGCAGCGGGCCCATACATCCGTCCCCAGGACACATCAATCAGCTGTGTGTCCACCACTACAGGGAACCCAGGCTAACCCACCACCCCAAAAACAACAGGGACCTGGGGGTAGTGGTAGTGGGCACACGCTCGAGGGGACGGAGGCCCAGGAACACAGGGGAACTGGGAGGGCTGCTGTGCGACAGGGGGCGGACAGGCCAAGGGAACCCACTCTCAACGAGGCCCTCTCCTCCATCATGGGAGCCTACCACCACTCCCAGGAGACGATGGCAACGATACTGGGCAAGACCCAGCGCCTACAGGAGGAACCGTATATGGGCTTCAGGGAGGAACTCAGAACCATCAGCTCCACCCTGGGCACCATCGTAGGGGTGCTGAAGGAACTCGTGAACGCCAGGAGGGACACTGTGGCACTACAAGGGGCCCCTGACACTAGCATGGACGATGAACTGCCCACCACCTCCGCCGGCGCTAGTGGACAGGACGCCCCACCACAGGACCACCACACCAGCACCCCACCCCCTGCAGAGGGAGAACCACCCAGCAAACGGTCCCTGAGATCCAGGACAAAGACAGAGCACGATGCCAAGACCCCCGCCAAGAAATGAGACCACCCTGATTGTCATCCTACTGTCCCACTTTGTCACCCTGTCCATACTTAAACTGCCCAACCTCCACTTCCTATGCCCATTTGGGCAATGCACCTGTGAGACTAATAGACTGGACTCTGCCATGGACATTCCTCCGCCATCACCCCTCACCATTTCACTACCCCCTCCAATATTGAGCACTTAAATAAATACACTTCAAACCCAAAACAATCTGCAGTCTGTCTGTTATTTCGAAATAGTGCATTAGCAATTACAGTGACGAAATGCTCTTTCAATTGTAATGTCAACATACCTATGTCACACAGCTCAAGTCCATGAGGAATCAAAGCAGATGTCACACAGTGGGACCCACATCTGTGAAATCGTAAGGGAAAGTGACAACTCTGTGACCATACACTGGGTGAAAACAACAGACAGTAGAGAGGTAGTAGTGTTTAAGTACATGTAGTAGGCAGATTTGTACTCTTACCTGTGTCTCACTGGAAATATTGCTGGATCACTGAGTCCCTGTTGTTCATGTCTTCTTCCTCTGCTTCCTCGTCTTCACTATCCACAGGCTACACAGCTGCAACAACACCGCCATCTGGACCATCTTCCTGCAGAAAAGGCACCTGTCGTTGCAATGCCAAGTTATGAAGCATACAGCAGGCCACGATGATCTGGCACACCTTCTTTGGTGAGTAGAATAGGGATCCCCCTGTCATATGGAGGCACCGGAACCTGTCCTTCAGGAGGCCGAAGGTCCGCTCGATCACCCTCCTAGTTCGCCCATGGGCCTCATTGTAGCGTTCCTCTGCCCTTGTCCTGGGATTCCTCACTGGGGTCAGTAGCCATGACAGGTTGGGGTAACCAGAGTCACCGGCAAATGGCTAGGGACAAGTATTAGACACACACTAACCTGTATGGTAACCCCAGACCCACACAAACCATTCCCACTGTCTAGCTTCCAGGTGCTCACCTAATAGCCACACACGGTGCCTCTGGAGTTGACCCATCACATAAGGGATGCTGCTATTCCGCAGGATGTAGGCGTCATGCACTGAGCCAGGGAACTTGGCATTCACATGGGAGATATCCTGGTCTGCCAAATATACCATCTGTACATTCATAGAATGATAACTCATCCGGTTTCTGTACACCTGTTCACTCCAGTGGGGGGAGACCAAAGCCACATGTGTCCCATCAATGGCACCTATAATGTTGGGGATATGTCCCAGGGCATAGAAATCACCTTTCACTGTAGGCAAATCCTCCACCTGAGGGAACACGATGTAGCTCCGCATGTGTTTCAGAAGGGTAGACAACACTCTGGACAATACGTTGGAAAACATAGACTGGGACATCCCTGATGTTATGGCCACTGTTGTTTGAAATGACCCACTTGCTAGGAAATGGAGCACTGACAGCACCTGCACTTGAAGGGGGATTCCTGTGGGATGGCGGATTGCTGACATCAGGTCTGGCTCCAACTGGGTACACAGTTCCTGGATTGTGGCACGTTCAAGCCTGTATGTGATTATGACATGTCGCTCCTCCATTGTCGACAGGTCCACCAAAGGTGGGTAGACCGGAGGATGCCGCCATCTCCTCACATGTCCCAGCGGACGGTGCCTATGAAGGACAACAGCGCGCACAGAGTCAATCAACTCAGAGGTACGTACCCACAGTTTACACAGAACACCAATCATACACAAAAGTTGGCCTGTATGTGTGTTGAGTCTAGGCCTAGGTATGTGTGATGCAGTTGGAAATGAAGCGATGTGGGCCCCTGAAATGGCGGCTGCCTGACCTCTAAAGTGGGACAATGGGATGTGAGGTAACTGCGCTGGCGTTGTACACCGTCACGGTAGGCGGTTGAAGAAGGCGGCTCAATGCTGCATTGGTTAACATTGGACTCTATGGGTCCCAGGAGCCAATGACGATGTGCGCCGGCGGTGACGGTACGCACCGCCGTGGACGTGACCGCCATTTTCTATCTGTTCAATCACTCGATACCTGGTCTTCGACAGGAGAGGACCTACACTGCAAGTGCTGCTGTGACCTCGGTCTGGAAGAGACAATGGCTTGAGTGTCTGGGGAAAGGGCCTCTGCCTTCACATCGGAGGAGATGAAGAAGCTCGTAGATGGGGTCCTCCCCAAGTACACACTACTCTACGGTCCTCCAGACAAACAGGTAAATACACTGTGAGCATGCTGTATGGGCTATGACTGTGTGGAGTGGGGTGGATGAAAGATGGGGGGAGATTGAGGTGTGCATGAAACGACGGTGAGTGCATGTGCATCATGGCAAGGGTAGGGATGGGGGGCAATCACTTTGACGGTGCAGTTGGTAATAACTACTCTTTTTCCCCTGTACATTTCATGTAGGCCAGCGCCCACCAGAAAAAAGATATTTGGCGTGCCATCGCCATGGACGTACGGACACTGGGGGTCTACCACAGATGGAGCACCCACTGCTGTAAAAGATGGGAGGACATTCGCCGCTGGAGCAAGAAGATGGCGGAGGCTCGGCTGGGGATGGCCTCCCAACGTGGGAGGGGTGCTCGTCGCACCATGACCCCCCTGATGTTCAGGATCCTGGCGGTGGCGTACCCGGAGTTGGATGTGCGCTTGAGGGCATCACAGCAGAAAAAAGGGGGTGAGTACACTCTCATTCTGCTGACTTTGCGCGCAGTGGAGTTGTCTGGGTGGGGGAGGTGGGCTGTGGGTTTCCCTAGACCAGGGCGAGTTCCGTAGGCAAGGAACCTCCATAAGGCAGGCCATGTGGCACCCCAGCCCACCTCTGTAGAGTTCCAAGTACACCTAGTCATGCCCCTGTGTCATCTATGTGTACAGATGTCATCCATAGCCTTGTAGGCCATTTCCCAGGAATTGAATAGTGGAGCCCAAGAGCGCGGAGTAGTGCAGGGGGCTTCTGTGTCTGTCGTGTCCGCCAACGGTAGCGTTAATGCATGCACTCAACATGTCTCTCTTCTGTCTTCCCCCCATTTTTGTGGTCTCCCTGTTCTTCTGTGCATTAGCATCATCAGGCGGAGGAGCAGTGGCATCGGAGCAGGAGGGAGCTGCATCCCACATGGCCCTGGAGGGCCACACTACGGAGTCTGAATTCACCAGTGGGGCGAAGGGTGAGGGGAGCTCCACGGTGGGGATAGGAGCTGAGACCAGCGACACAGACTCATCCTCTGATGGGAGCTCCCTTGTGGTAGCGGCAACATCTGTGCCCCCCGCATCTACAGGTACAGCCGCCACCCCCCCTACAAGCACCGCCCTCCCAGCAGCCCCTCAGGCTTTGCCCCGTGCCCGCTCACCCGGGAGGGTGGGCATCACCTTCGCCCCAGGCACCTCAGGCCCTGCCCCAGTCACCCCTGCTGCCCTCAGTGAGGAGGCCATTGACCTCCTCAGGTCCCTCACTGTTGGGCAGTCTACCATTTTGAATGCCATCCAGAGTGTAGAGAGGAAGTTGTAACAAGCTAATGAATTCCTGGTGGGCATTCATTCTGGTCAGGTGGCCCTTCACCGAGCTTTTCAGACTCTGGCCTCAGCACTGATGGCAGCCATTGTCCCCGTCTCTAGCCTCCCCCCTCCAACTACCTCCACCCAGACCCAATCCCATCTACCTCAGCCCATCCCAAGCACACCTACAGACCAACATGTACACACGTCAACACCCGAGGGTGGTTCAGGCAAACATAAGCACCACACATCCCAAAGGCATTCACGCAAGCATCACACACATCCAGACACACCAACATCCACTCCCTCCACAGTGTCCCCTCCTGCTCGTCTCCCTCCTCCCTCCCAGTGATGTCTACACTCACACCTGCATGCACTACCTCTACAGCCACTACGTCCCTCTCCAGCACACCTACCACCACACCCCGCTGACGTGCAGTCACCACCCCCACTACCATTCAAACGTCCCCTGTGTCCTCTCCCAGTGTGTATGTGACGCCCCCTCCCAATATACACAAACGCAGGCACACACCCACCCAACAGCCATCCACCTCACGACAGCCTCCAGCGCATGCACCTTCAACCAAAGTCACCAAACGTACACCTCCTACAACCACCACCTCTTCCTCCACTCCCAAACCCCCTCCAGCTGACCCGTCCCAGTGTGTACAAAAAACTTTTCCTGTCCATCCTTGACCTCTTTCCCACACCTCCCCCACCCCGTCCATCTTATAGGTCCAGAACTAGCACCTCAGCCACAACATCTCCGGGACCAGTGGTGCCTGTGGTCACCGGAATCTGGAGTGCACCGGCCACCATGGCAGCCAGTGTGGCATGGAGCCACAGCACAGACAGTCCCCCACCTGTGAAGCATCAGAAGTTCGCCAGTGCCCGGCGGGAGAGGGGGAAGATTCCAGCCACCAAAGCCGCTCCCAGGGGTCCCGGTGGGAGTGTGGAGTCAGCTGTGACACCTTCCAAGTTGGGGAAAGGCCACAAGAAACCTGGCAAGTATGGGAAGAGCAGCACGGCGGAGAAGACCGCCATCATCCCCGCTGCCCAGGAGGCCACCGCCAGCACCAGCCCTGCTGCCCAGGAGGCCAGCACCAGCCCAGCTGCCCAGGAGGCCACCGCCAGCACCAGCCCTGCTGCCCAGGAGGCCACCGCCAGCACCAGCCCTGCTGCCCAGGAGGCCACCACCAGCACCAGCCCAGCTGCCCAGGAGGCCACCGCCAGCAAAAGCCCCATTGCGCCATGAAGGACCGCCAGCAAAAGCCCTGTTGGGCCATGAAGGACCACAAGCAAAAGCCCCGCTGGGCCATGAAGGACTGTCAGCAAAAGACCTGTTGGGCCATGAAGGACCGCCAGCAGCTGAGACCCTGCAATGGAGACCGCCATCTCAAGCACCGCTGAACAGGGCACTGCCGTCTCAAGCACTGCTGCACAGGGCACCGCCGTCTCAAGCACCGCTGAACAGGGCACCGCCATCTCAAGCACCACTGCACAGGGCACCGACGTCTCAAGCACCACTGCACAGGGCACCGCCATCTCAAGCACCGCTGAACAGGGCACCGCCGTCTCAAGCACCGCTGAACAGGGCACCGACGTCTCAAGCACCGCTGCACAGGGCACCGCCATCTCAAGCACCGCTGAACAGGGCACCGACGTCTCAAGCACCGCTGAACAGGGCACCGACGTCTCAAGCACCGTTGCACAGGGCACCGCCGTTTCAAGCACCGCTGAACAGGGCACCGGTGTCTCAAGCACCACTGCACAGGGCACCGCCATCTCAAGCACCGCTGCACAGGGCACCGCCGTCTCAAGCACCGCTGAACAGGGCACCGCCGTCTCAAGCACCGCTGCACAGGGCACCGCCGTCTCAAGCACCGCTGAACAGGGCACCGCCGTCTCAAGCACCGCTGCACAGGGCACCGCCGTCTCAAGCACAGCTGCACAGGGCACTGCCGTCTCAAGCACTGCTGAACAGGGCACCGCCGTCTCAAGCACCGCTGGCCAATGAGAGGCAAGGGCACTGACGCAACTGAGTCCGTCACGGGGTGAATTATGCACTGTGGGCACCATGCCCCCTCCAGAACCAGTGGAGAAGGCATCCACTTGGGAGACTGTGGCTTTGCACTCCCCAGGATTGAACAGTGGGCAGCCCACCCACTGTAGAGACTTGAGAGACTGAGGCTTTGCACTCTCCAGGATTGAACAGTGGGCAGCCCACCCACTGTAGAGACTTGAGAGACTGTTGCTTTGCACTCCCCAAGGTTGAACAGTGGGCAGCCCACCCACTGTAGAAACTTGAGAGACTGTGGCCTTGCACTCCCCAGGATTGAACAGTGGGCATGTGGCCCCCTCGTGGATTTGTCATCGTGCACTCAAGCGGCTGAGGTGCCCCCCTTTCCCTCTCCCTGATGTGCCTGTTTAGTTGCTGTCTGATGCCCCTGCAGTGTTCTCTCCATCATGGTCGGGGATCTTGTGTGGGCCTCGCCCATACCGTGTGGTCCCGGTGTTCCACAGACTTTCTTAGAACACTACATGGACTACTATGCTTGGTATATATTATGTACATGGTTTATATATCTATTTCTGCCTACTTGCTTTTAATATATTACAATGGTTACACTCATTTTCTAGTGTCTTTGCATTCTTCTGTCGGGTTTGGGGGATGTAACTGTGATGTATTGATACGCATTAGTGTGTGTGTTGTAGTGGGTGAGGGTGTGGGTGGGGGTGTTGCATGTGTGTGTCCCTGTTTTTTCCCTCCCCCCTCCCCTGTGTCGTAGGTGCAGTACTCACCGTGGTCTTCGTCGCCGGCGTTCGTGCTTCTGGTAGAGGAGCAAAAAGATGAAGGCTGGGAAAATGTGAAGCTATGGTTCCATGGCGTCCTCATTCTGAGCGTTTTTCCTTTGGGATTCCTGTTTCCGCCGTGTTTTTATCCGCGGTGAATCCGCCCCGGAAAAGTTGGCGGATTGGCCTGTCATAATAGTGTGTGCGGTACATTGTCTCCCGCCTGTCTGTTGGCGGTGACTGACGCGCTGTTTGTTTGTACCGCCGTGGCGGACGGAGTGTTAAAGTGGCTGTCTGCTGGCGGTTTGTGATTCCAATTTTTTTACCGCCGCTTTAACACCGACCGCCAGGGTTGTAATGACCACCTTAGTCTATTTTTGAAAGATTTTCTGGACCAGAACAAAGTCATAAGTTGGATCTGACCACCCTGAAGCCCTCTTCAGATACACCTCACAGGAGACCTTGGTCAAGTGAAAGATGGGGCAAAAAGTTACGGGGTTTCTGCAATCAGCCCAGCTTTCTCACAGAAGCCCTCCCCAGCCAACACACCCAGGAGACTCAGCCCAACCCTGGAACGTCATCCTGGCTTGTCAGGTGAGAAAGACAGTGAGGAAAACTGGCTGTACTTTTGCAGGGCCTACTCTGCCTTACATCCTCCTGCCAGGGTCACTCCCTCTGGGTAGTGAACCCATCTCAACAATAAAGGGACCCATTTCAAATGGAAATGTCCCTCTACAGGGTTCTTCCTCCTCTCTCTCTGCCAACTTGAGTAGTGAGGTGCCCATCTCCCCTATCCCTAACTTTGCTAGGACAGCACCTAGCTTATCCACAGAGGTCACGCAACACTTGAGCAACTCCACCATGACCATCAGGGTCAGGGGCCTACTTTGCTTTTGGCCCTGGGGTTTGCCACCCAATCCAAGTGCACTGCTGCCATGAAGGCCACAAAGCAGAGGCTACTAACAGCTGCCAGTTTGGCTCACTGGACCTCTCCTAAAGACTCACCTACCCTTCTTTTTTACCCTTTTCTTGGGGTCCCCTGTCTCCTAACTGTAGGGACTGTTCCCCAGAACTTTGGGTTGGGAGGTGCCCTGGGCGCCCGTCCCATCTGGGATCAGACTACCTCTGGGAGGCCATTGCCTAGTATACAATCTAAAGGGGAGGTCAGCACTGACCACCATCCCATACCAATCAAGGGTACCCTTCCTCTCTTGGGACACTATGGCTACAGGTTTGGTGGTGACCTCACCTGTGGCTACTCTGACTCTCCTTGTTTCTCCTGGGACACACATATCTGGGGACACCAACCGGTCACTCACCATGCTGTGATTGGCACATGTGTCTCTCAGCCCAGTGGTAGGGATCCCATTCACCTGAATGGGGTGAGTGTGCCTACTCCCACCCTTAGGGATCATCAGCTGGATTATTGGTAAGGGCAGGTAAGTACCAACCCTCACCAATAGGCAACAAACCCTCATTATGTCCAGTCAGGGTCTCAATAAATGAATCCAAACTCAAACCTTGGTAGTTTGGCAACGAGCAATAGGCTTAACTTAGGAGACAGGTGTGAAAAGCATTGACAAATCACAAAACAGTAAATAAGAAAAACACAAAAAAAACACAAAATGATAAAAATATAACTCCAATTTATAAAACTAGGTAATATTTTTATCTTTAAAATGACACTAAAATGAAAAAATCCAATAAAGGAAACAAGAGATATGAATTTTTGAAGATTAAAGTGGTCATTACAACCCTGGGAGTCGGTGTTAAAAACAAATGGAATAACGACTGTGGCAGAAACCGCCAACATAGACAGCCACTTTAACACTCCGACCGCCACGGTGGTACAAACAAACACTGCGGCGGTAACCGCCAGTAGACAGGCAGAAGACAAGGTTCCACCCGCTGTATTACAACAGTCCAATCATCCACCTTTTCCGGGGCGGATTCACCGCGAACAAAAACACGGCGGAAACAGGACTTGAAAGGGAAAATGCTCACCTCTACACAACCCACGAGGAATCAGGACACCATGGAACCCAAGCTCCAGATACTCCCAGCGTTTGTCTTCCTGCTCCTCTACCAGGAACATCAAAGACGGCGGCGAAGACCACAGTGAGTACTGCACCTACGACACAGGGGAGGGGGGAGGGAAAAAAGAGTGACACACACACAGACAACACGCAACACTCCCACCCCCACCCTCACCCACTACAACAGACATACAAGTACATGTTGATACATCACATTTACAACCCCCAACCCCCCCTTGAAGAATGCAAGGACAAAAGGAAATTAGTTGAACATTTGTAATCTATTAAAATACAGTAATACAAAATATATATCTATATATATATTTACACTATAAACAAATATATACACCAAGAATACAAGTCCAAGGTATTCCACCATTAAAGTCCCTGGTCCACTGGGCCCAAAATGTATGGGCGAGGCCCACACTCAATACCCGATCAAAACGGAGAGAACACTGCAGGGGCATCAGATAGAAATACAACAGGCACCTCAGGGGGAAGGGAAGGAGGGGCACCTCAGCCGGATGAGTGACCAACGCCAGATCCATGAGGGGGCTCTATGCCCATTGATGTATCCTGGGGAGTGCAAAGCCACAGTCTCACAAGTCTGTACAGTAGGTGGATTGCCCACTGCTGCATCCTGGGGAGTACAAAGCCATAGTCTCACAAGTCTTTACAGTGGGTGGATTGCCCACTGCTGCATCCTGTGGAGTGCAAAGCCACAGTCTCACAAGTGGATAACAGCCTCCACTGGTTCTGGAGGGGGCTTGGTGCCCAGAGTGCTTAATCCTGCCAAGGACTGAGGTAGTGGATGCCTTTCTCCACTGGTTCTGGAGGGGGCTTGGTGCCCAGAGTGCTTCATCCTGCTCGTGGCGGCCTCAGTAGCGTCAGAGCTATTGGCGCTCATTGGCCTGCGGTGCTGGTGGCGGCGGTGTCCTGTTCAGCGGTGCTGGTGGCGGCGGTGTCCTTGGCAGCGGTGCTTGTGGCGGCGGTGTCCTGTTCAGCGGTGTTGGTGGCGGCGGTGTCCTTGGCAGAGGTGCTGGTGGAGGTCTTGTCCGCCGTGCAGGTTTTCGGCGACTTGCCTGTTTTTCTGTGCCCCTTCCCCACCTTGGATGGTGGCGCAGCTGTCTTCCCACTCCCAACTGTACTCCTGGGAGAGGCTTTGGTGGTAGATGTTTTGCCCCTCTCCCGCCGGGCAGTGGCCAACTTTTTGTGCTTTTGAGGTGGGGGACTGTCTGTGGTCTGGCTCCTTGGCACACTGGCTGCCCTGCTGCCTCGTGCACTCCAGAAGCCGGTTACCACTGGCACCACTGTTCCAGCAGATGTTGAGGCTGAGATGCTGGGTTGGGACCTAGAAAGGCAGGCCCTAGGGGACTGAAGGGGTGGGGGAGGTGAGAGGAAGAGGTCAAGGTTGTACAGGAAACGTTTTTTGGACACACTGGGACGGGTAGATGGAGGGGGTTTGGGAGTGGAGGAAGAGGTAGTGGTTGTAGGAGGTGTACGTTTGCTGACTTTGGGTGAAGGTGTGTGGGCTGGAGGCTGTTGTGAGGTGGATGGCTGTTGGGTGGGTGTGTGGCTGCTTTTGTGTACCTTGGGAGGTGGGCTCACAGACGCACTGGTAGAGGACACAGGGGATTTGTGAATGGTAGTGGGGGTGGTGAGTTCAAGTGAGTGGGTGTGCTGGTGGGTGTGCTGGTGATGGAGGTAGTGGCTGAATATGTAGTGCATGCAGGTGTGAGTGGAGACGAGACTGGGAGGGAGGAGGGAGACGAGGAGGAGGGGGACACAGTGGAGGCAGTGGATGTTGCTATGTCTGCATGGGTATTATGCTCGCGTGAGTGCCTGTGGGATGTGTGGTGCTTATGTTTGCCTGAGCTTCCCTTGTGTGTTGAGGTGTTTGCATGCTGGTCTGATGGTGTGCTTGGGATATGCTAAGGTACAGGTGTTTGGGTTTGGGTGGAGGAAGTTGGAGGGGGAGGCTGGACACAGGGACAATGGCTGCCATCAGTGCTGAGGCCAGAGTCTGAAAAGCTTGCTGTTGGGCTGCCTGACCAGAATGAATGCCCTCCAGGTATGCATTGGTCTGTTGCAACTGCCTCTCTACACCGTGGATGGCATTCAAAATGGTAGACTGGCCAACAGTGAGGGACCTGAGGAGGTCAATGGCCTCACTGGGGGCAGCAGGGCTGACAGGGGCAGGGGCTGAGGTGCCTGGGGCAAAAGGGATGCCCACCCTGCTGGGTGAGCGGCCACGGGGCACACGCTGAGGGGCTGCTGGGAGGGCGGTGCTGGTAGGGGGGTGGCGGCTGTACCTGTATATGTAGGAGGCACAGAGGGGCCCACCACAGCAAGGGAGCTGCCATCAGAGGAGGAGTCTGTGTCACTGGTTTCAGCTCGTGTCCCAGCCTTTGAGCTCCCCTCACCCTCCGTCCCACTGGTGGCTTCTGACTCTGTTGTGCCGCCCTCCAGGGCCATGTGGGATGCAGCTCCCTCCTGCTCCAGTGCCACTGCTCCTCCGCCTGATGATGCTAATGCACACAAGAACAGGGAGACCACAAAAAGGGAGGGGAAGACAGAAGAAAGACATGTTGAGTCCATGAAATACTGCTACCGTTGGCGGACACTACAGACACAGAAGCCCCCTGCACTACACTGTGCACTTTGAGTTCCCTAATTCATCACAGGGACCTGGGGTACAAGGCCTATGCCCAATTGCTGCACACATGGAAGTCACAGGAGCCTGACTAGGTGTAGTTGCCTCTAAACACAGGTGGGGTGGGGTACCACATGGCCTGCCTTAAGAAGGCACCTTGCCTACTAAACTCGCCCTGGCCTAGGGGAACCCACAGCCCACCTCCCCACCCAGACACCTACAATGAGAGCTGAATCAGCAGAATGAGAGTGTACTCACCCCCTTGTGGCTGCTGTGATGCCCTCAAGCGCCCATCCAAATCCAGATACGACACTGCCAGGATCCGGAACATCAGGGGGGTCATGGTGCGAGGGGCACCCCTCCCACGTTGGGAGACCATCCCCAGCTGGGCCTCCGCCGTCTTCTTGCTCCAGCGGCGAATGTCCTCCC
This sequence comes from Pleurodeles waltl, assembly GCF_031143425.1. Classification (NCBI taxonomy): domain Eukaryota; kingdom Metazoa; phylum Chordata; class Amphibia; order Caudata; family Salamandridae; genus Pleurodeles; species Pleurodeles waltl. The sequence continues at coordinate 584,136,224 of NC_090436.1, read as the reverse complement.
ATCTTTTACAGCAGTGGGTGCTCCGTCTGTGGTGGACCCCCACGGTCCGGACTTCCTTGGCGATGGCATGCCAAATATCCTTCTTCTGGTGGGCGCTGACCTAGAGGAATAGTACCGGGAAAAAGAAGAAGATATAACCGTCTGAACAGTCACAGTCATTGGCCCGCATCCCTACCCTTGCCATGACGCACATGCACTCACCGTCATTTCATGCACGCCTCATTCTCCCCCCCTATCTTTCATCCACACCACTCCACACAGGCATTGCCCATTCGGCATGCTCACAGTGTACTTACCTGTTTGTCTGGAGGACCGTAGAGTAGCGTGTACTGGGGTAGGACCCCATCCACTAGTTTGTCCAACTCCTCCGTGCTGAAGGCAGGGGCCCTTTACCCAGACACATGAGCCATTGTCTCTTCCAGACTAAGGTCACAGCAGCACTTGCAGTGTAGGTCCTCTCCTGTTGAAGATCAGGCATCAAGTGAGTGAACAGACAGAAAATGGAGGTGACGTCCGCAGCGGTGCGTACTGTCACCGCTGGCGTACATCGTTATTGGCTCCTGGAACCCATAGGGTCCAATGTTAACCAATGCAGGATTGCGCCGCGGTCTTTGACCGCCTACCGCGATGGTATACAATGCCAGCGCAGTTACATCATATCCCCTTGACCCACCTTACAGGTCAGGCAACCGCCATTTCAGGGGGACACATGGCATTAATTTTGACTGCGTCACACATATCTAGGCCTTGCATTAACACTAATAAAGGCATATATAGATTTACAAAAATTATGGAATAAAGTTGTGTTTACGTACCTCAATGTTGGTTGACTCTCTGCTCGCTGTTCTCCTCCATAGAGCATGTCCGCTGGGGCAGGTGAGGAGATGGCGGCATTTACAAGTGTACAGACTTTAGGGGTGACTTATATGTAGAAATAAGGTAGCTTAGGACTTTGGAAGTACTTTTAATTCCAAAGTTGAATTTGGGAATTAACTTTATATAAAAAGCAGCCAGCAAGGCAGGCCTACCTTTAAAATGACACAGGGCATAACAGCAGTGCAGCTATGGGTGAGCTAACTATGGTTGGGCCCCTAAACTGACATGCCCTACCATATACGAGGGACTTATAGGTAGGTTGGTACAGCCAATTATAATTAGCTTAATTTTCATATCTATTTCGATCAGAGAAATCAGAGCACAGGCCCTGGGACTGTTTAGCAGTGCCCAGGGCACCATCAGAGTCAGAAAAACACCAGGATAAGCGCAAAATGGGGGCAAAAAGTTAGGGGGATTCTGCAATCAGCCCCGTTTTACCACACTTGTAAAAAGCTCATTGGATTCAGTAACTATACAGCTGACCACTGACATTTGATTTTCACACATTTTGGTGTGAAAATCTAATGGTGTTTCTCTGATATGGTCATATCATTCACTTAATGTTCATCTTCTTTTCGATAATTTATGGTAAACTGTTCCACACAATAGATTAAAGTCAAACCCTGTTGGTTCAGAAATGCACTTTTATAAATGAGGAAGAACATAAACTAGACAAAAACATAATCAGAATTGACCTAAAATTCCCAATAACAAATTAACAAATTTAGCAACAAAATGCACTGGGTTTCAATCACAAAAGTGATGCAAACTCAGTGCAAATTGTTGTGCTGGGATTTACATTTCAGTGTAAATCGTAATTTACGTCAAGGGGGTGTACTATAGGTGGGACTTGGATATTCCCATGCATTCAATTCCCCACCTACCAATATTGTTAGAAAGGGTTTTACACCAGAAATGTATGCCCCCTTGAATCATAAGGTTTAGGAAAAGTGTTCTTTTCTCAAAACATTTCAAACTTGGGCCCGTATTTATACTCCGTTTGCGCCGAATTAGCGTCGTTTTTTTCGACGCAAATTCGGCGCAAAACTAACGCCATATTTATACTTTTGGCGTTAGACGCGTCTAGCGCCAAAGTATGGGCAAATAGCGTCATTTTTTTTCCGTGAACGCCTTGAGATGCAAGGAAGGCGTTCCCGTCTAAAAAAATGACGGCGACGCAAATGCGTCGTATTTATACTCCCGGGCAAAAGTCACGCCCGGGAGGTGGCGGGTCAAAAAACCCCGCATTTGCGCCACTATTTAACGCCTGGGTCAGGGTAGGCGTTAAGGGGCCTGTGGGCTCAAAATGAGCCCACAGGTGCCCTCCCCTGCCCCCAGGGACCCCCCCTGCCACCCCTGCCCACCCCAGGAGGACACCCAAGGATGGAGGGACCCACCCCAGGGACATTCAGGTAAGTTCAGGTAAGTATAATTTTTTAAGACGCCCTAATGCCATTTTCCCCCTACGCCGGCGCTGCCTGGTCTACGTGGTTTTTTTCCACGCACACCAGGCAGCGCCGGTCTGCTAGCGCCGGCTAACGCCATTCCATAAATACGGCGCCCGCATGGCGCTTCAGAATGGCGTTAGACGGCGCTAAATTTTTTGACGCTAAACTGCGTTAGCGCAGTTTAGCGTCAAAAAGTATAAATATGGGCCTTGGTGTCTGTGCTACACTGTACAGCACACTAGAAGGTGGGAATATATTGAAGAATAGTTTTAGTTCTGGAAGGATCCCATTACAGTACAAATCCTATATTGACCCAATGCTTACACACTAGCACCATGGTGCAAGTGTATTTGTGTTGTTGCATGGCCTCCAAATGTGGCCAAGGCTTGGAGTAAGAAAAACAGCACAACACTGTTATAGATGTGTTTCCCATTGAAACAAAGCAGCACAGCAACTTTAATTGCTGTGCTGCACTGTGCCAAACATGAGTAAATATGCCCACAAGTAGCAATACAATCCCACCTCATTGGTGTTATAGTTTACAAATCTTGACCTCCCCTTTTAAATTGAGAGAACAAAAAAGTTTAGCAAAATACTCTGAAAGGGTTTTCAAGGTACCACTAGACGTATTGAACCAAGGGTTTTTAGATCTACACCGTGAATGATGCAATGCACTTTGAAAAATCATACCTCAAAAGTCACAGAAGGGACTACACAGATGCATTTGCCAAAACCATTGATAAAACACCAAATTAAAAAAGGGAATTTTTAAGCCATTTTTCGGTAAACAAAACAACCAAGATTTATTAAAGGCTTCTTTATTATTCCAGGTGTCAAGTTCTTATTGAATGACTTCTCTCAATAGTTAAGGTGCCACTTTTCATATAATAGTACACCTAAAAGTGTCAATTGACTCCTAAGATGGTCCAATTTATGAAGAAGAAAACAAAGAAAAGGCAAAAAGCCCTTGGAAATCTTGTACCTTCAGATTAAAGATGAAGACTTATGGAACAGAAGATAAGGAAGACACCAAACTCTCGCTGACATCAAAGAAGACAAAAGACCCAAGCAAGGTCTTCCAGAATAAAATCCAAAGGGAAAGATGGCTGAATTTAGCAAAAGATCAGAAGAAAATAGTGGCAAATGGGCAATGAAGACAAATAAGAATAAGGGAACCAGTGTACTGCAATGGATGGATCTCTTGTTACTGTTTTTTATATGTGTGGTTCTATCACGAACCAACATCATGAGAAAAGACTCAACTTCATCTTGAATTTGGAACCTTAGGGTTAATCTCTGTGGGAAATAATCATAATGTGATTCAAATTGAAGTTTATCCATTAATAATAATGAAGTACAAGTAGATTTGTTGGGGGTCTAAGTTTTTTTGGAACAATGTACCAAGGGCCTTATTTATACTTTTTGGTGCAAAACTGCACTAACGCAGTTTTGCTCCAAAATGTTTTGCACCGGCTTGCACCATTTTTTAGCACCAGCTGGGCACCATATTTATGGAATGGTGCAAGCCAGTACAAAGGGTAGGCTAGCTTAAAAAAAATCACCTTAGGCAGGTTTGAGTCAAAATAAATGATTCTGACCAGATTAGCATAATTTGTTTACGCTAAGGGGCATATTTACACTCTGTTTGCACTGAATTAGCGTCATTTCTTTTAAAACTCTAATTCAGTGCAAAACTAACTCCATATTTATACTTTGGTGCTAGACCTGTCTAGCGCCAAATTTATGGAGTTAAAGTCATTTTTTGGAAGTGGAAACCTAACTTGCCTTAATGAAATGCAAGGTAGGCGTTCCCGTGCAAAAAATGACTCTATAAATATGGAGTTAGTTTTGCACCGAATTAGAGTAAAAAAAAAATGACACTAATTCGGTGCAAACAGAGTATAAATATTCCCCCACGTGCTTGAGCTATATGTAATTGAAAAGATGAATCTGAATGTGAGAGTGGAGATGTGCCAACACGTATTTATGAGACAATTTATTTCATTTGCAGGAATTCCTATTGCTATTAATTTGTAAATCATACATTATTTAGTGTACAACACTCATTAGATCACCAAGTGACCTTACATGGAAGAAGTATTTCACAATAACAATTTGAGATTAATGTAGAGTTTCCTGATATGTTATAATTTTATTACGTAGTCATGTGTCCTGTATTGCCTTTGGATAGGTTTATAAATACTGAAACCATTTTAAAAATATAGATTTTTTAATTCTTGTTTTATAGTCATGAGAAATAGAATGTAAATGTAAAATTCCTTCTGAAAATATAACACACTAACTATTTGACGATGCTAATTACTATCAACAATATTTTTGCTTGGAACTACTAATCATTGGAAGGAGACACAATTTCTTTAAGTAATTAAATGCATCAAGACCTACCTTTGGTTGTTTATGAATCTCTGAATGGACCACCAACTTTGAAAAGGCAATTTGTAAAGGAAGTTGACACTTGTTTCTTTTAATATATATGCTATAGAGTAACCCTGCAATGATGAATCCAGGTGTGACATCTTTTGACATCCAGAAACACACTGCCTGACTGTGCCAAAAGTGCACAGTCTTCTTCTCAACACAAGCCAACTCAGGTAAGCTCCAGGCTTGGATTTAACTGTTTGCTCTCTCCCTTCCCAAACTGGATTTATCAATGTGCTGCTGGAAAAGTTTCTGAACAAAGGGAGAAAGACTAGATGAAGCATTTCTGGACAGTGCTCAGTAGATGGATAATGATTCCAGTAAATCAAAAATTTGAGAAAACCATAAAACATCTGAGAATGACAGACTTCTGGAAGCTCAAAATTCTGGCAGAGATTGTGGCATCTTTGGTAAAGTTTCAGAAGGATGTTAATGATAAGGCTCAGAAATGTATGGTTTCAATTGGAAAGATTGAAAAAAACAATGACATTTCTGACTTTATAAGTGTGAGGCAACTTCAAATGAAAGGCCACAGAATTATTCTGATGAGTAACAATAAACATATGACCAAATTGTGGTCGAAGTTTTACTGGCAATTTGTGAACAGGAAAAAACAACTAAACTATAAGTCCTGAAAAGCAGGATTGTGAACCTTTATTTATCATCATGTCCCATCATCTTGACTTTAGAACATCATAACATTTCAGAAACCAACTCTCTGTGTTTCTGGAACTGAGACAAATGAACAGTAGTCTCTTGAATCACAAGGTGAATATGAAAAGAGGGGGAAATATTGGTTGAAAAACTTGTACACAGAAATAAGGTGAAACAGCAGTAGTGTGAGTTGCATTGTAATAAGAAAATGTCACAATTGAAAAAAGGAAACTAAGGCCCAGATTTAAGAGGGCATAGCACCTACTTGCGCCACATTTGCATCATTTTTTTATTACGCTAATGTAGGCCAACGAGGCCAAAATCACCATGCCATATTTACTAAGTGGCACAATGCATCCATTGTGCCACTTTGTAACCCCTTGTGCCACATTATGCCAGTGCTGGGCATAAAGTATGCAAGTGGGCGTTCCCCCTTTAGGGAGGCCAACAGAATGGCACAGAGAATTCTAAAAAATGTGTTCATGACATTTTTTGCTGCAATTCTAATGCCTGATCAGAGCAGGTGTTAAAAGAGAGCACACCATTGGTTACAAAGGGCCCCCATTTCCTGTTCAGGGTTAGCACCAACATTTTGGCACTAACCCTGAACAGTACATCAATAGCATCAAAAATGTTGATGTTATTGGCCAACCCTGCACCATGGTGTGCCGTATTTTAAATATGATGCACACATGGTGGTGGTAGGGGGAGCTAAGGGGCACGGTACATGGTGTAGCAACACTTTTCTTAAAATTGCCCCTAATTCTCTTGAGGTACATTACAGACGCAATGCGGATACTGTTGCAAAATTTCATTATTTTGCTTTGTTTATCCTTTAGGCTGGGGATGATAAACAGCAGAACAAGTTTCTCCCCTTCCTTTAGAATTACACAGAGCATCTTAAAGTCTCTAATATCAGAAATAATGATGTGACTCAATCCATAAAGAGGAAGAATGTCTGCTAAAAAAAAGAGACATTATATCTTCTGTAGGTAACGAATACAGGAGAAACGTTGTCTACAAAACACATCATTACTCAATATACTTCTGGAGACGGTCTATTTATTATCATATCTGTATACACTGAAATAAATAAGCCACTAGTAAGGGCTGTAAATATCCAAAAAAGTCTTAGAATGTGATGGTTTCTTTTGGGCATCAGTAGGACAAGTACGAACATATATCTGAACATCTGAATGAACACTTTGTAAAACTAGATCCAATGTAATCCTAATTCCTTTATGATTAGAAATAGCAAAATCAAGACACATTCTTGTCACTTCTATCTGTATTTCTTTATTTGTAACAAAAATAGCTTGATGACTGAAATACAACTTAATTTACTGAACTATAAATTTCAAAAGATGAAGGTCTTTTAATTTATTCAGATTAATTGATTCTTGAGGAACAAAAAAGGATGATGGACAGTGTGTTGCCACCTTTCAAAAACTCACCCCAGTCACAGATCTCAGTTTAATCCATCAATCTTTTGCTCACTATGCAACCCCAGTTTGGACCCAGTCATATGCAAATCAGTCTTGACACTGTTCTTCATGGGAACAGTCCAGCCCGACCTGCCAGGGCAGGTGCTCCCTGGATTGGAAACAAGCATCTTGGGACTGGTTTCAGGATATCATCTTTCATCAGCCAAATTAGCTTGAATCCAGTGGCATAGTGGGCACGGGACCCACGTCTGGTTATACCCTTCCCACTTATGGCAACTTTAGCAACTTTAGCAACACAAAGGAATGGCGGACAGAGTGCTGAAACCTTTCAAACACTCACCCCATCACAGATCTGGTTTTGATCCATTGTTCTTTTGTTCACCATGCCACAACAGTTTGGACTCAGCCATATACAAACCAGTCTTGGCCCTGTTTCCCATGGGAGCAGTCCAGCCCAAACTGCCAGGCCAGGTTCTCCCTGGACTGGAAACAAGGTTCCTGGGACCAGATTCTGGGTATCACCCTTCATTAGCCAGGCTAGCTTGAATTCAGTGGCACAGTGAGCACAGGACCAATATCTGGGTATAGCCTTGCCACTTAGGGCAGCTTTAGCAACACAAAATGAGGAAAGATGGAGTGCTAAAACGTTTCAAATACTCATCCCCAGTCACAGATCTGGGCTTAATCCATCATTCTTTTGCTCACCTTGCCACCCCAGTTTGGACCCAGCCCTAGGCAAATGAGTCTTGATCCTGTTCCCAATGGGAACAGTCCAGCTCGAACTGCCAGACCAGGTCCTCCATGGACTGGAAACAATCATCCTGAGACCGGTTTCAGGGTTTCACCCTTCATCAGCCATCATAACTAAGAATGAACATTAAGAACCACACAATGAGAAGCATTCATATGCTGATCATAATTGATGACTGAGTATAATGACAAGATGAGCTAGAAACATAAATCACAATAAAATCATACTGCACAAAGGAAAATGCCTATCTAGCTTGATGACTATTCATGCACTGAAGCTTAAAGAGATACCACAAATTCTGATCATTTCAAATTTCAAACTGTTCTCTAGTGCTCATCAAATAAGGTCACTATTCAGTGCAAACCATATTCATTGCTCAAACAGTGGTCAATTCTAGTCACATTCCATAATCTATGTCCTTGTGCCCACTGAAAGGCCGGAATCATTCAATCGAATCAAGATATTCACTTCTTTTGTTCTATGTAGAACTGGATGCTGAAAAGCTTTATTGGTTACCCTTCTTGATTACCAGAGGAAAGTACAACTTCTCCCTATAGCCATGGTGCCACTTAGTATAAAAATTGAACCATGAAAGTTTTCAACCATCATCTTAAGACAATTTCAGTTAGGAGGAAAACCTTTAAAAGTGAAATTTCCTACTTGGAAATCTTATTTAATTAAAGATGAACATTGGAATTGAGGAAATTAGAAAGAATCAAACTCCTGGCATCAGGAGTAAGGGTGAGCGGCAAACTCTGCTCTATGGGTGTAGTTCATAGTTCAACTAGCATTCCACCATCCACCAGGTGACGAAGTTTACTGATGCCCATCATCCTAATGTAACTGATTGTATTGCTGTCCTGTTTCTTTGTGTGGGTTTGGTTTTGTTTATGGAGGAAAGGAGCTTGTTTTATGCTTCTGACTTCGAGTCGTTACTCGCACCACTGCTCTAGTCAGCAGCCACGCCAGTGAACGCTGTGCTGCCTGCTTTCTAGCTGTTAGTGGACAAGGTCCTGTCCAGAGTGTCCCTTGGTCACCTTTCCCAGTGCACCAATCCAACCACCATCAGTGGGAAACGCCTCCCAGTCAGAGAGGAAGGCTAAAGTCACCTTGCCATGAGTGACATCCCTGCGGGCATCCAGGGCACCTTTCCAGCCTCGAGGTGTGCGGCATTGATGGAGGTTTTGTCCCCCCTGCAGTCGCAGCTCTCCCACCTTCCTTTTCCAGCAGCAGCATCAATGATGGCCCAGACCATATGTGTGCTTGCTGTGCTTGGATTGCTACCTGGATTGCAGTGATGTTTGTGACTCCACCATGAAGTCCCACCCAAAGTAAATGTGCTTACTCTCCTAGCTGCTCAAATACCCTACCATTCCACTTGGTTGCCTCTCCCAGGGTCTTTATGAAGACCTTGTGTCACTACTAGCCACAAGAATCAGGGATAGGCAGAAATCAGCAGAATATAGCAACGTTTTTACGTAATTCCATGGAATTCTGCAGAGTAAAATTCTGACTTCAGCCCACCCCTAACCAGGAAGGAGAAAAGTGACAAGCAAGAAATTGAGGTAAATTAATCCTGAACAAAATCAAACTGGTGCATGCAAAATCTGGGACAAAAGTAGTAGCAAACAGCTGATGAAAGTGGTAATGGTACTATGATTACTTTTCCTCTATTTCTTTTGTATATGATTAAACAGGAACAGACATCACATTAAAGACTTATACTCAGTCTTAGATTAGGAACCTCAAATAGGGTTCTATAGTAAACCCACCATCTACGGAAGGGCAGGCATTAAGGTATGTTCATACCCCCTTTTAGAAAGTCATGGTGGTTCTTTGGTGATCAAAGAAGACACCCAAGTTTGATATTATCAGTGCTACACTAAATTCTTGGACCCCTCAGCTGCATTTCATGCCTTTCCTACCTCTCTAGGTTACCACAAATGTAGAGATGGAAGAGTAGTCTGGGCAGTGCAGACGTGCAACTTATGCTGCGTGAGATGTTCCAGCAATGCACATGCATGCAGTACAAGGACCACTTCTAGATAGTTAAACATTATCCAGCCTCAAAGTTAAGCTGCATAACCTAGAGTCAGCTGTAACTGCACACTAACAACTGAAAGATAAAGAAACAATACAACCATATCCTGGTAAATGAAGGAGATACAACCACCAATGTCCTCAGTATACATATTTGACCATAGACATCCCTCAGGGAAGAGGACAAATTCAAGACCATCCACTCACTTTTCATATAGCTTTCAAAATCTACAGAAGTTAAAAGGAAAACACACATGCAATCCAAAGTATTCATAGCATATAAATACTCACAGACCTCATAAGCAAAAATGCTCCATTCAAACTGCAACAGACATACAATTCATCACACCTGTCAAAGCCCCATACTATACCAACACCATCAATGAAGCTTTCAAGTGATGCAGAACCAACTTAAAGAAAATCAAGCAAAACATCAGTCCCAGCATGTTACTCCTATCCCACAGTCCATAGACAAATGCAATACCATCAATCTTTTCCAGTGACAAATACAGAAGTTCTGACAGTACATCAACCCCACTAAGCCTCCTTTCCCTCTAGCTCCACCTCTTTTCAGAGCATCTTACAATGTCATCCTTCCAAGCCCTTTAGCTTGCTGATCTCAGTGACATACTCAACTCTCTCAAAGCCACCTTATATGAAGATGATATCTTACCCTAATCCTTCATAAAATCCCTGCCAAGAGACGTTCTGTCACCAAGAAAACAAAGATGGCCTTCTACTACTTCTCTCTACTTAAAAATGTGAAACTGTTTTTTTCCAGTAAGCTACTTTAGGACTGTACTTCTGCTCTTCATGATCATGCATCTGAATGGTGGCAGCACCCTTCTCCAAAGCCTCACAGACTCCCCAGCCCCTCCAGAGCACCCCACACACTTTTGCACACCTTTGCACATCTAATCCTGGGCCTAAAGAAAGATTAAACACACATAAGGTGATGGAAGGAATGCTGGCAAATGGTCTAAACCATTATCATTCACTCTAATTAGTATTCAAAGTTATCATTGTTCACTCATTGTACCTTTCTACAGAGAAGTGCAAATTATGAAAATCAAGCCAATCCAGGCCTGTTCTATCTTGTTAGGCCTCTTCAATTAGGTTCATTTTGCATTATGTGTCACAGCAAGCAAGCAAAATGTGTTTGTGCATAACCTTAGCCAAAGAACTATTAACACATCATCCCTCTTCAGATGGAACTACAGTGGCACCCCTTGCTGGCTTGTACCTCTACAAAACGAACTACACATTACATAAAACCAACACAACCAGCATTCCTGACTATCTGGCTGAAAAGCTCACCATCTCCAGTGGTTGTTGGTACACCCACAGATGGCATACCACTGAAATAGAGGCATAGAAGTAAAAAAAGAAAAATACAAAACATAGGTATTGTCCATCAATGGACCCACGATTTGGAACAACATGCAGAAATCCATCAGAAACAACCTAACCTTGCTCCAAATAGGAAATAAATAAACCCCACCTCTTTATGCAACACTGCATCATGATCCAGTAAACGTTCACTCCGGTCCTTGGAACCCAGCTACCATTCCAACCACGTGTTTTCTGTATCTTCTTGTTTGACCCTGTATATTATTCTGCTGCCTTTTGGCTAGGATTGTGTTATTTAACTACCACACTTATACATACATACATAGAACCTCATTTAAGAGGCCTTAGCAGCACACAGCACCACTGGAGCATCATTTTTTACAAGGTCACGCAAAGCCACCTTGTGTAGCTTTTCATGGCCTTGTAAGTGAGGACCCTTTTCACGCATAACGCTGCATAAAAGGGGCATTCCATGGGTGTTGCTTTAGGTGTTACAAAGCAACATCTATGGAACCTGAAGGAATATGATGCATTCCCAGATTTACAAGACTTCCTATGCCACCTCAGTGGTGGTGTAAGAATGATGCAACAGGGAGAAACAGCTTTATGTCTTCCTGTTTTTTTGTCCTCTTTTTCTTTGTGCTGCAGAATGCAACACACATAGAGGAAACCACCTATTGTGATTGTTTTTGTACCGGAAGGTGTCCTTTCCTTCACAAAAACAATCATCCCCACAACACAGGCACCCTTGCACCATGATACAGGGGTGCTGGTATTGGCACTAGGCAGCAATTCATGTGCCAGCACAGGGGGAGAGGTCAGAGGTGTGCTATATCTTGTAGATACAGTGCATTTCAGCCTTTTTCTGGTGTTCCAAGGTGCTCCAGCAAGGTACTTGCTTCTCCTCCCTTTGCCACAGTCCTGGCTAATGAGGCCTTCAGTCCCAAAACTAGAAGTGAGTAACAGCTGTTGTGAGGAAGGTACGAGATGGGGTATGTTTATAGGATACATTGGAGTTTGGGCATAAGCAGGCTGTAATTTATATATCCATGCATGCACACTACCATCAAAAACATTTTAAGTGACATCTCACCCCTTTTGTAAAAAGTCCTTGCCTGTATACATTTCTTCCTAGGGGATAATAGAACAGCACCATACTTGTCACTGATTTGACAGAAAATGTTCTCCTTTTATTGGTACATTATTTGTGATGATAAAGTTGTATAGGCAATAGTAGAAGACCAAAATGCACAATGCATTTTCTGAAGGACACAGCAATGAACCACCACAACATTTCAAACACTAGAGTACTGAATTGAAAACTTTTGAGGCAAGTGTTGTTTCTGGAATGACTCATGAACATTACTGTATGTTTCCTCATGTGGTTTTAATGACCTTCAAATGGAAGCCAACTGCCAGGGATAAACAGGATACTCATTGTAAACTGTGATTGCCATGAATATGTATCATTGTAACATGTATGTAGACAACAAGTTGTGATGTGAAAGGCAATGATAGGTTTAGGTGTTCATGCTGGAACTTGATTGGCACATGTGGTTGCGCTGATAGATATTTATGGTTGGCATGTACACTTGTCACATCTTGGCTGATGTGTCTGAACGGTTGCAATGCATAGACAAAGGCATTACATTTAGCTTATTTGGTATGGTACCAGAATACCATAGCCAAAGTATTGTATGACAGCATCACTGAGTTCTAAATATGGCTCACAAAATCATCATACAACTGAAGTTAATAAGAGAAAATCTACAACCAATATGCCTATAATCAAACTGGTCCTAAACCCAACAATCCAATGGTGACCACAGCACGCAGCCTTTGACCTGTTCAGTGGGGCTTGGCCATGAGTTCTAGCCTATGCCCAATACTCTTCAGTTGGACAATGGCGGCTGCACATATTCTTTGCCCTGCCTTCATTTCATACATCTTTATACATACATTTAGAGTCATTTCTGTCAAAGAGATAAGGGTAAATCATATGTAATATGCAAGATAATTAACTAAATTTGCGATTGTATTTGTTATTCAGGGTGAAGTTGTTAGACATGCCATCCTTGGCATGGTATTACTCCAAGCGTTTGGCCTTCACTCCTGTTTTGCTAACTTTCTTTTTGTTGGCTTTAGGACTCTGCTCACCTTACCACTGCTAAAGTGATTGTGGTCTCTTCCTAAAACATGGCTTTTATCTAACTTGCACATTTAATTTACTTGTAGTCCCTAGTAAATAGTTCTCCGTGTACCCGGTGTCTGCAAACTAAATGCTACTAATGGGCATGAAGCACTGTCACTAAAGTTGCCATTGAAAACAATGTCTCAGGCCTTCTGCTGCAGTGTGTAGTGCAGTTTTAAATTGTGACTTTTACCTGGAAAGATAAACCTTCAGCCAGGCCTACAACATCCTTTTAAATTCATATTAGTAACCCCTATGGTAGACCCTAAAGGCTCACAGGGCATGATGCCTTGTATTTAAAAAGTAGGACATGTGGGGTTAAGTTTTAAGTGTTCTGGTAATGAAAAACTCCTAAAGAAATTTTTCACTACCGTAAAACCTATCTCTCCCATGGGCTTACCTGGGGTTACCTTATTACATTTAAACAGTAATAATGTTTGATTGAGAGTGGATAAAGATGTGCTGTTTAAACTAAGATGAATTGCAATTTAAAATCCTCTTTAATGGTAAAGTCTGATTGCAAGTCACAATTCTGAGATGTCACTTTTATAAGGTTGCATTTTTTATGTCAGAACCTGAATCCTGGGTGGAGGTGGGCAGAGCTCCTGGAGGTTCACTCCGTGGAATTCCGTGAAGTCACATAAAAACTCAGCAAGACTCTGTGGATTTTCATAAGCAGGCGGAAATCTGTATGTTGTGCTGCCCACACTGATTCTTAGTGCCAAGATTTTGTTCCACGCTGAGAAATCAGGGTGAATGGCATCATGTGGCAGGCCAGAGGGCGCTGCTGCTCAAGTTGGTGTTGCTGATGATCAAGTAGATTTTGTACTGGAGCTGTAGCTTTTCCAATGCAAACATCCTCAACTGCTCACGTTGGTAAAATCTTGCCTGGTGACCTTCAATTGCCTGAAAATCGCACTAGGGGCTGCTAATTCTTGCTTGTGCTTGCCAACTTACAACTTACTGTTGGCAAGCTGCACATGAGAAAAAACTGTGCCATGTGGCAGAGTGAGAAATTTGCCCCAAACTAGATGTTATGTATGTAACACAGGATGGCCAAAACTCTAACAAAGCCACATTTTTCACCCGCTCCTAGTCCTGGGTCACATATCTGTGAATGGATCTGGTGATTTCTGTGTTCCTGTCAGAGAGTAAAACATTGGGACAATGGTGTAGGCAGGATGGGCATAGGACATAGGCACCTGGGCATAGCCAGGATGGGCCATTAAACTTGGATGGTTGGGGTGGACATGTATCCAGCCCCACATACATTTCAAAGGGCTGTGCCTCCAGCACACAAAAAAGCACCACAGACTTCTTGGAGCCTTGACAGGGGAAAGGAAGATCTTTCCAGAACCATGTGTGGGGGTACTATAGGGAATCTCCCCACATTAAACGATAGCAACAGCTATAAGTATTGGACTGTCATCAAACCACTTCAGTACACTGTGCCGCGTAGACTTTCACTATTCTCAAGTGACTACTGAATTTGGGCAGCAGAATGACTTGTGCTGTGGGGGACTGAGTCTAACCCACTACAGGTGACACCTGTCGGCCTAATCCGGGTTTTGCTCAGGCTAACTAGCAACACCTCATCTCTACCCAGGAGCAGGGATGATTGGGCAGCCGAGCGCATGACACAACTGATTCCTCAGGGAAATCATGGTCACTCAGATCGCATCCCTTTCTCTCACTTACATTAGTCTCACATATACAAGGACAATCAGAGGCAGTATATGTTTCAATAAGATTTTAATGAAACAACTGCATCTTTGATAATAAAGCATGTACTGCAATAACCATGATGATAAAGCATGACAGGATTAAACTTGTGACAAGGAGAGTGAAGCATAAAAATAACGCTACCATATTGTCACTAAAATCGTTAAAATAATTCCTACCTAGGCTATGTTAGAGCACAGCATGTTAAGCTCTATTTCTGCCCTTCAGGTTCCCCTGGGAAGACATCATCCCTCATACCTGAGCAAGAGGCCTGTAGTCTACATAAGCAGCTGTAGCAAAGGATTTAGCAATCAGCATGCAGTCCTGGTCATCTGGCTGGAATCTCCCTCTAATGTGTATAGGACAAAGAAGTGTTTTTATGTAAAAACAGCTGATGTTCTGAGAAAATGTCCCTACGTAATCATGTGTATGTTTCTGTGAACACTAGAGACAAAACATTACCACATTTACTGGCAACCTATCTTACTGCAGCCTTGAGAAAAGCACAAAGTGGAATAAATGTCTTGTTTAAGAACGCAGTTCTGGCCTAGGCAAAGAACATCTAGATAGAGAAAGTGCAACAAGACAACAGATGTGGCTATTGTTGAAATAATAAATTAAGCTGAATAAAATATATCTAGGTTAAAGTGCACAGCGGCAGGCCTATTTTGCTAAAATAACGTGTATGAAGCTATAACTAAAATAGCTACACAACATCTGGACCTGTGGACATTACAGAAGAATGACTGCCTGGTTCCCCATAGGACTTTCCTACTGCTTGAGGCTTGCCTTGTTCCACAGATGACTGCCCTGTTGTTACAAGAGGGATGTCCTTCTGCTTGATGATTGCCCTGTGTTGTGAGAAGGAAGAGTGAACCTGCTCCCGTCAACCCAGACTACATCAGTGACTCCAAAAGGTAGTTGGCTGACTTGCTGTCTGAGCTGCAGGGACAAAAAAAGCTTCAGAGGCCTCCCCTCAACTGCCCAGATAGCTTGCAGCACTGGACCTGCCTAGACCTGCAGATGGACCTGCCTGAGTCCTGATGGCTTCTGATGGACTGAGTTCCTGATCTTTAAGGGGTGCCTCCCCAGTCCCGGACCCTTGGCTGGCTCCATTCTCCTTTATTACCACATTGGTGGGAAGGGGATGGAAGAAGGAGTGTGTATGTTTTATTTGTGTGCTTTTGATTTTCTCCAGCTAGGTCACATGTGTCTGGGGAGAGGCTAGCCATCTCAATAGTAGCAGTAGTATGAGAAAAAAGGTTAAGGAGGTAATTAAACTTTCAAAATGGTTAGCTTAACTGTATTCAATGTAATATTTGCAATGGGCCACAAGCTATGTCTACCCTATTTTTGATTGCCACCTGTGTATAAGAAAGATGTTCCTCTCACCAGAATATAAATTTGAATCTGACTGACCAAATGCCTTTTGAAGTTATATAATTAAGCTGTAGCAAAACCTATTGTATATAACTAATAGTGTGCTGCCATGTATCAACTCAGCAGCCTTTTCACTAGTTCCTTAGGTACACATGTAGCACAGTTTGTAATTCTACTCTATATTTATATTCTCTTGTCTGAATCTATGTCAGCAAAGCCTCAGTGGACTGAAATGTGCCACCTCTATGGTAATTTGTGATATGTTACGAGAAATACATTAATTTTGTACATAACTTCTTGAGTGCTAGCATCTTTTTATGAGAGGCGACATGTGTGTGTGTGTGTGTGTGTGTGTGTGTGTGTGTGAGCATGCACGGTAAGCTTGTATGAAGTGGGAAAAAGTACCATCATCCATTCATCCACTATACTTTCCAGCCACTTTCTTGCATTTTGTATATGCAGAAATGGGGAAATACGTTCATACATTAAACATGAGCCTCTGTCGTTCTCAAAGTGCAGAGCATAAAAAGTGTTCCTTTCCAAACCACTTGTTTGGTATCATAATGCCCCTAGATGTAATTACAATCTCTTAGACTAGCTGTAGGAAATATCTTATCTTGCAGTCTTTGATACATAAGAGAGCAATGCTTGGAGTGTAAGCAATTAGACTTCACTGTGTAAAGGCCTCCAGGGCCAGTACACACTGTACTATTAACATTTTCTTCAGATTCAGCACCCCCAAGGCAGCCAAATAAAAACCTTGCATGAATGTCTTCCCGGTGTGTTTTGCATTTTCTCATTAACAAATGGCTAACAGATGAACTACTGGAAATCAAACTAACAAAGATATATGTATATACTAAAACCAGTAAAAGGCTCACTTGGGGAAGACAGGATGAGGTTGTATAGTAAATATTCAAGTTTTATTAATAAATATATTTGGCAAGTACGTACTTAATGATTGATCTTATTTTTGCAGAAGTAGTGAAGCAAATATATTTGGCACTGACATGGTTTAAGACTCATTATAAAAATTGGATACATCAAAATTTTTTGATAAACGTGGCCATTTGGTCTTTTCTGTTTCATGGTTCTTTAAAATTATATTTAAGCAGAAATAAAGTCCCACAATGGAAATGTTATCTTTGTAAATTCTGTTCAACACCTTTTTAATTGGCATATAATACAATAAATCTATCTGCTGTTTCTTCGGGTACCATAGATATTAATATGTAATTTGTGAACGGTCCTAGGGATATTAGGGTGAGAAAACTGGTTTCATCAGCATTTTTGTGGCATGGCACTAGCAGGGTGATTACCAACAGTGTTTAGAAAATGTGGAAGCATAAGCTACATCTTGCTTGTAGAGGTGAGGTTCTGAAGGTAACTGGTGCATCAAATTCTAAAATTGCAAAAAAAACATAGCAGAAATAATAAGTGTGAACAAGGATCTTAGCAACTATACTGTGATTGGAGCAGCATACAAGAGCACACCATAGGTCACCAATTGAAACATTATATAAGGATTCTAACATTCATAAAGGAAGTAACGCATGAAATAACATGTGGCAGAACAGCTTGTGATAAGGACCTTTTGAGGATGCAGAGGGCATAAATCATCTTGTCTCTGTTGGCCATTGGTGTTCTTGATGAGTTTCTCATCTTTGTATCCATCCTCTGAAGTGAAAGTAAAAAGCATGATATTACTAACACTCGTCTCCAGATGCCTTATGAAGATGATGGGCACATATAGCTTCTACGAAATTATTTTTCAAGTGCATAATTTTGCATATTGAAGTACTCTGGATTATTTGTGATAATGAGGATCTTTAGTGTTTGGATACTAAAATCCATTAACATTTTAAATCCAACACAAAACTAAAAACCAATGCCAATTAGTAATATAATACACAGTAAAAAAGTATCCTCATTAATGGCAATAAAATGCATGCCCGTGAAATCTTTAACAATACATCCCAGTAGTCACCAATGAACATGTGGGACATCGTCAGAACATCAATGAAATAATAGGTCAATGGAACAAGGGTTTTTTTTTTATAGGGTTGGCGCTCACAGAGAATCCACCATATATCACTCGCAAAAATATTTTTTTCAATGTCATGGTGCTCTCGTAAGGAGGATCCTCCCAAACCTCCAAATTGCTCAAGGAGAGAAAGAAACAACAATCACAACATCCAAGGCACACATGTAAGTAAAGAATTAGTGTCCATGTTTAGTATTGTATTCAATCTTCTTTTTATTTCAGGGTTGTTCCAAACGTCAATAGTCAACAGCCAACAGCCAACACGTGTTTCGTTGTGCGACAATTATTCGCCATGACTTCATCAGGGCTATGAATGATACAATTGTCTACATTTACATATATGAATTCAAAAAAGATATTATCTGCCATTTGGCAGATTTCTTACAATTTAATCCTTCACCATTCTTAAAGTTCGTATATCAATATTACAAATGGGTGAACCCAAATCCTAGAGTAATATGTATCACATGACTAAAGAGTAGACCATCTTGAAAGACAAAAACAGTGATTTTATAGCCCATGAACCATCGATAGTTCAAAGTTAATGTTCCGATGTACTGAAATTCAGTACGCACAGTGCTGAGTTAAGAGATAGGGACACCCCCTAAGGACATGCCATCACCACAAACCCTTGACTCAAACAGGTAAGCCAATCTGAATGGTCATTTAAAAGCAAAATACCATGAATCCAAATTGATCACCAAATTGTCTTGTCCCACTGCTCAACAAGAGATCGTTGGTCAGCCTCAATTGGGCCCAAAAAAGTGGCACACTCACCATTTATGATTGCACCTAAAGAGGAGCTCCATCGAATGTGCTTCAGGGCCTCATGAGGCACACCGCCTCCCATGGACCATACCTTAACATGACAGTCAAAGCTTGATCTTATAGTTACTATCAGGGGGGCGGTGATCGCTCTCACAAGGAAAACAGATCCTAAAACTTTCTCTGGAGGAAAGAAATTTCATATTACAGACAGTGTAATCTAGATATGAGTAAGAACACCCATCTGATCACATCCAGCCCGGTGGTCCATCTTGCTGAAAGCGGCCATTCAGGGCTTTGAACCCCATGTTGTTCAAGAGTGTAATAACATTTTCTCCCAGGGCACTGTATGGGCAGTCCCTAGCTCTTATCTGATCCAAGAGATGATAATTACCCCCAAAATGTGGCACTTCCGGGGCTTCCGACAAGTCCTGAAATAAGTGCCTGTTAAAGTCCCTGTGACCAAAAAATCAGCATGTGGATAACCATCTACTAAATCACCCAGCAACTGGATTAGCCGGGTCAGCATCCCTCTTTTCTCCCTTGTCCCAGGTGCTATTTAAACATTAATCATGATGAGTGAATGCTGTGTGTTCCCCTTATTAATCTTAATCCCCTGATTCCAATTTTCCTCCCTTCCCAGTGGCATGATGTTCCCTATAAGTTTGACAGCAACATAAATAATAAGACCCCCCTTGGCTCGGCCACTTTTCTTTTCTCGTTGAGTGGATTTCCATAACTCCTGGAACTCCAACAGTGGGTTCTCGTTCTCCACCCAAGTTTCTTACAAGGCAATAATGTCATGATCATTGAGAAAGGATATTAGGTCAATGGATTCAAGTTCATGTGCCAACCCATTGATGTTCCAGGAGCACAGGGACAGCCCCTCAATCCCTCCCTCTGTAGGACCCCCTCGTGGTGTTCATGCGACTGGCCTTTGCGAGAGAATAGATGGCAACCAGTCCCAGTTGGCACACAATTGGTTACTCATACCAGTAGAGTATTTGTATAACTAGATAAAACAGGTAAGAGAGACCAATTGTAAGACCTAAAATCTGATTTAGTTACATTATTTATTTAGGCATTAAGGCATCATCCTTGCCTCGGTTTACACAGGTGTGCAACTATAACTCATGAATGATAATGATTGACAACCCCAAGCAGAACAACTAATTTTGAGTGAGTGAATCTGGAATAACATGTTTTGTGTGCTGGTTACTGCAAGTAAAAGTCTGGACTAAAAGTTGTGCAAGGTTGTGGGTGATCGTGAATCTTAACTAGCCAAATGTTATTTAAATGATAACTGAGAACAGTCACTTTACGAGGAGATCTCTGCAGCATACTCTTGAGGTAAAGAATTTTAGACAAGATAAGCTGATGTATTCATACTCTTTCAACAACTAGGCTCATGATTTACTATAAAATAGAGCACACACTTATACATTGTAGGATGAAATAAAAAATTGTGTATGGTGGTTCCTCAACACCCTTATATTCTAAAGCACATTACAACATTTATTGGGCAAGATTTATGTGGTGTACTGGCACATGACCCAATATTCTAAGGAAATAGTAACTGCAATGTTCTTTGCTTACATTTCACACCAACACATTCATACACAACACATATTACCTGCATGAGGAAATTTGTCTGACAGGGATTCCATACAGTTCTTAGTTGTCACAGGGTAGAATCTCCTTATAAGATGGTAAAGTGAGCATGATGGGTGCGCCACCACAAAACAGTGGCATCTGTGATGGATACCATTTTCCCAAAAATTCCATCCCTGGGTTGGATAGAAACTCTTCAATTAGCAGTTTATCTGAGTTGCAAGAAAGCCCAAATGGTGACACCCATTCAGGTGGAACACCTGTGAAGGGAGTATAATGAAAAGGAGAGCGCCTCTAGCATATATGGTGGGATTTGGTGGGACGAAATGTGGTCACCTGTCAGCATTACTGGATATCCTTTGGCTACTGCCATGCACTACTACTACTTATCTCCATTTAGCACTAACATCCCAAATATTGGGGTGATAGTACTTCCTTGATTAATGCCTCAGTTAATTGCATCCAATCAAAGATTCAGAATAAGTCAAAAATCCCATCATGACAAAAAGATACAATACCACCGCTAGTCTACATATAAGAGATTGTTCTTAACACTTAAAGGTAGAATGACATCTTAATATCCCTAATGTTTCACAGAGTCAGTAAATGGATTCATTAGAAAGGCAAGCAAACACTTATACAATGTGCTCTTTGGCCAACAATAGTTTCTAGTAAGGAGCAATGATGCAATATCCAAATGCACCCAAACACTGCATAATGACAGTTGTTAAGAAGAAAACCAATCCCAGTACATCACAGTACAGGATGATTGTGCAGTCATGATTATAATTAATGATCATCAAATTATACTGTAAATTAACCAGTCTTAAGTGAACTTCTTGGGGTATAGGGAGATGTTCATCTCAACACAATCTATCATCAAAACACAACAGTGCAGGTGCATATACCTCCCTGGGTGCACACATTTATGAACATCTTCTTTAACCCCTTAGCTGCCAGGCCTTTTCCCCCTTCAGTGCTGAGCCTTTTTTTGGCTATTTGGAGTTGTTTGTGCTTAGGCCCTCATAACTTTGAGTGGAAACAGGGAAGGGCCTTTAGATTGTTTAGGACTCATGATAAACAGAGCTGGCATTTATTAAAACAATGGCAGCTGTGTGCATCCACAAACCTCATATAGACTTGGTAAAGCCAAGCTTTTCTCATTTAATTCTGCACAACATAGCACACTGATACCATGTGTGCTCAATTGATGTTGACCATACCAAGCAGAGATTTTGGGGTTACAATCCAGTTACCTAGAGTGCAGACAGAAATAATTTCTATTCCAAAACTGGCAGACTCCTTGCTCTATTGTCAAAAAGTAGGCTATTAATTTAGGACGGGCCCCTGAAAAACCTAGTAAATACATATTAAAGTTGCACTGGTAGTGTAAAGGCTGATCTTTGCTTTTGCAGCTGTTCCTGCCCTCCTCCCAGATAGTTAATTCCTGTTAAGTGCTCTATTGTTGATAACAACATTGCATTTCTTGGCCTAGCAGCCAAGCCATTAACCTGTTGCAGCAGAATTATTACCACTTAGCCAGGAACATCTACTGAGCCTCTGAACTGGGGCAGTAGGGCTGGGTGACAAACTGGATGCAAGCCAATTTCAGCTCAGGCAGCAAACTTTGCACTTTTACAAAGTTACTTTGCCACTAAAGTTATCACCAATGTATTTTCACTACTAATTTTGAGTTCTTAAACTGTGTGGAAAATAACTTTTTCATTTTGCTAGTATGTTCCCAAGGAAAAAAATGAAATAAGAATTTTAACTGTTGAAATTTTAATTATGGTGGAGTAGTCAGAGAAATTTCTGAAAATTTGTGTCACTCTTGTGACACAATATTGCCAAAAATTCCACAATTACTCCAGCTTGCGTCGTTCAGCGTATGTTGGAGCAAAAATGCATATCCTAAGAGCAAAGGAACTGAGGGCCATATTTATACTTTTTGACGCAAAACTGCGCTAACGCAGTTTTGCGCCAAAAAAATTAGCGCCGGCTAACGCCATTCTGAAGCACCATGCAGGCGCCGTATTTATTGAATGGCGTTAGCCGGCGTTAGCCGACCGGCGCTGCCTGGTGTGCGTGAAAAAAAACGACGTACACCAGGCAGCGCCGGCGTAGGGAAAAATGGCGTTTGGGCGTCCAAAAATGGGGCAAGTCAGGCTGAGGCAAAAAAAATCGTCTTAACCCGATTTGCGCCATTTGTTTTGGGCGCCCAGACGCCATTAACATTCAAATAGTAAACAGTAATATTTTGGTGCTCTTGATTACTGCAACCACGGGTGAGGTGAATGTTACTCTATTTTTTCATGTTATGAGTTTGATTTGAAACGTAAACTTACACTGTTGTGTAAGTTTACTATTTTGTTGCTAGTCATGAACTACGAGTTAATAGCAGGTTTATGACTGCAGAGACTCCTCAGGTGGGACTGAGAATACCACACATAAAAAGAAAGGCCTGTCCAGTAAGACACAGTGTAGCTGCTGGCATGCAAAAGTGGGTAGAGTTACCCCTGGGAACTTTTCCCCCTTTGGTTAGGGCGGGGCATGGAGTCAGCCGCACCTGCCTGCAAGTGCCTGCCTTAAATGTGACACCCAATGTGACACCCAATGCACCATGTTCAGAACACCCTGAATCTGTGGAAGGACAGAAGAATAGTATGACTGCTGTTTGAGACCTGTGAAGAGGTCAGCTGAACCTGCTCCCAGTCGTACCCAGGACAAAGGAGTGGACACCAAGGGTCAGTTGACTGACCTCCTGTGTAAGCCATAGGGTCACAACAAGCTCTTTCCTGAAGTGACATGCTGACCAGTACCAACTGAACCTGACTGTGGGCCTTATTAGGAGTATGGCGGATGGGATGACCCATTTGCTGAACTTCCATCAGGGAGGTTACCGCCATACTGGCTACATCCCCGCTGGACCCATTATTACCTTCCCCTTGGTTTCTGCCCATCAGCCCAGAAGAGAAGTGGTGGCAGAATTGTCATCAGCTAGTGATCAAATCAGTGTCAATGCTGCAGCCACAGTGGGCAACAGCACCCTTGCAATGCTTACTGTCTGCTGTGTAGACAGTGAGCATTGCAAGTGTGCCGGGCAGGGGGACCCCTGCACTTCCCATGGCAAGTGCATGGCTAGTGCAGCCCCCCCCGTGGCTCCCTGCACCTACCGCCATGAAAAGGCTGGCGGAGAACAAGGTAATAATCAGCAGCGTGGCACTGAATGCAGCGCCCCTGGCTGATTCTGACCTCCACTGCCGTCAGCCCATTGGGATCATCGGAAGAGATGATTGTACCCTATCTGACTGCCAGGGTGCAATGTGGTGGTCAGACCGCCACAGCAGCAATGGTCCTGACCACCACAGCAGCGATGGTCCTGACTGGCACTGCGAGGCTCGCAGTCTAAAGACCACCAGCCTCATAATGACCCTGTTGGTGGCATCTTCTGGAGTGCATCTTAGCCCCCCCGTGCTGATCCAGAGGTCCTGGGACCCTTGACAGTGGGTTCACCTCTGAAAAATGTTTTGGACTTCAAGCTCTCTGGAGACTGGGACAAACCTTCCAGACTTTTCTGCTAATGGTGTAAACTTGCTGAACTGAAGAAACAGGCTTCCTCCTTGTGGAACTTTTACGTAACAAAAAATCTGTTTTAACAGGACCTTTGGCGAAAATTTGTCCTGGCTCGTGGACCCCTCATTGGACAGGGAATAAGCCCAAAGATAAAAAGTTAAAGACGCTAAAATGTATCTGCCATTTTTCAGCAATAAACCTTTTTCCACCAAAACCAACCACTTCACTGGGACATTGTTCTACACCTATCCAACATTTTGGTGCCTTCTTCAGATACATCCTGCTGTCATGCCCCACTGAAGAACTTTGACTTCTATTTTTTAGATTAAGGGACATATTTAAGAGCCCCTAGCACCACCGAAGCGTCACTTTTACTGATGCTCCGGTGGAGCTATACCCTGCGCCGTATTTACAAAGTAGCGTTAACTAACTTTTTGTAGCTCAACACCACCATGTAAATACAGCTCCTTCACACGCAGCCCTTTGTGTGGAAGGGGCGTGCAATGGGTGTTGCTGTGGGTGTGTCACAGCAACACACATCATATTTTAAGTCTGCCTCAAAATTACAAGATTTCGTAAACCTGAGGCAGCACCAAAATCTAACGCCAGCCAAGGGGTGGCTGTTGCAAGGTACAACAATGAGAAATTATTTTATTCCTCCTCGTTTTGTGCTTTTTCTATGTGTGCTGCATTCTGCAGCACGCTTAGAAAGATCAAAATGCCAGACATGATTGTTTATGTGTAGGAAGGTGTCCCTTCCTGCACATAAACAATCATTTCAAAATGATGCTTTGGCATTTTTATGTGGTGCATTCTGCAGCACATACAGAAGTGCCGAATTGCCATTAGTGATTGTTTATGAGCAGGAAGGGACATCTTCCCACACTTAAACAATCAACTCCTCAATGCATACATCTCTGTACAATGGTGCAAGGATGCCTGCAGTGGCGCAGGCAGCTTAATTTAGCGCCAGAGCAGGGGACAAAACAGGGGTGCACTGTATTCAATTAAATACAGTGCATTCCTGCATTGTGAAAATTACACAAAGCGGCGCTGCCAATTTTTGTGCAGCATTGTGCTCTGTCATTTTCTTTTAAATATAGGCCTAAGTCCAAAGGTAAAACCTTTGACCAGGGTGAGTCTGGTTGGTGTGTCCAACCTACACTATATCATGGTTGATGTGAAATCAAGCCTAAATCCCATAATCCAGAGAGATTTTGGTGACATTTTTACTTGAATCGTCTAAAATTCATAACTCCTGTTCCCTCATTTGGATTTTTGTTGTTTTGGTGTTATTTTGTTCATTATAATATTCTCTATGTTTTTTTTGTTGGATTTTTATTATATTTTGCCTACTTAACTGTTAAGCTTGTCTGCACTGTGTCATATTAACTGGATTTTGAGCCCAATTTTAAATTACTGAAATCTTTAACTGGACCTAATTAGAAAGAGACCTTACTAATTGTGGTGGATTGCCAGCCTCCCCAATTAATAATTAATTTTCATCAGGGAACATTTCTAATCCAATCAGAGCAAAACACAGTTTTAGCCTCTTTAACCCCTTCACTTCCAGACCTTTTCTCCTTCCTGTGCCAAGCCTTTTTTTTTTTTTTTTGCTATTTGGGACAGTTTACATTTAGGGCCTCATAACGTTTTGTCCACATAAGCTACCCATGCCAAATTTGCTTCCTTTTTTTCCAACATCCTAGGGATTCTAAAGGTACCCAGAGTTTGTGGGTTTCCCTGGAGGAGACCAAGAAATTAGCCGAAAAACAGCTAAAATTTGGGGGTTTTGGGGAAAAATTAGAAAAAGTGCTGCATAAGAAAGCACATTTGTTTCCCTGCAAATGGCAACAACAAAGGATTTGTGGTGCTGAAATCACCATCTTCCCAGCTTTCAGGAACAGGCAGATTTGAATCAGAAAACCACATTTTTCAACACAATTTTTGCATTTTACTGGGACATACCCCATTTTTACTATTCTTTTGTGCTTTCAGCCTCCTTCCAGTTCCAGAAAGCAATGGGTGTGAAACCAGTGCTGGATCCTGGAAAGCTAAACATTTCTGAAAAGTATGCAACATTCTGAATTCAGCAAGGTGTCATTTGTGTAGATCCTTCAAGGTTTTCTAACAGAAAGTAACAGCTAAAATAAAAAGAATATTGAAACTGAGGTAAATAAGAGCCATTTCTGTCCACATTTTCTTTTATAATTTTTTACAGCTATGGCAGATTGTTGAAAGCAGTATACTGTTATATGGGCTGGACCCTTCTGGTTGCAGGGACATATAGGGCTTGTAGGTTTATCAAGAGACCTAGGTACCCAGAGCCTATAAGTGAGCTGCACCTTTCAATGGGTTTTGATTGTATGTTGGGTATACAGCAATTTATTTAGTAAAATGTAAAGAGTGAAAAATAGGTATCAAGGAAACTTTGTATTTCCAAAATGGGCACAATATAAGGTGTTGAGAAGCAGTGGTTATTTGCAAATCTCAGAATTTGGGGGTTCCCATACTATCTTGTGAATTACAGGGCATTTCTCAAATAGATTTCTTTCTTCCACACTGCCTTACATTTTGAAGGAAAAAGACTTTTGGCAATAACACTTCTATTCTGAGTGCGACAGGAAATGCCCCAAAATGCAACATGGACATAATACATTGTTATATTGAAAGCTGACGTGTTTTTTGGAAAGTGCCTACGAGTGGATTTTGGGCTGCAGCTCAGCCGGCACTTAGGGAAACCTACCAACTAGACATCAAGGAGAACCCAAAGTGCAGTGACTCGTGGGCTCTCACCAGATTCTTTTACCCAGAACCCTTTGCAAACCTCAAAATTTGTATATAAAAACACTTTTTCATCACATTTCGGTGATGGAAAGTTCTGAAATTTGAGGGGAGCCACAACCATCCTTCCACCCAGCATTTCCCCAAGTCTCCCAATAAAAGTGTTACCTCACTTGTGTGGGTAGGCCTAGTGCCACAACAGAAAATGCCCCAAAGCACAACATGGACACATTACATTTTTCTAATGAAAACTGATGTGTTTTTTTTCAAAGTGCCTAGCTGTGGATTTTGGCCCCTAGCTCAGACAACACCTAGGAAAACCTCTCAAACCTGTGCATTTTTTAAAATTAGACACCTATGGGAATCCAGGATGGGGTGACTTGTGAGACTTTCAAGGCACTGAACCAGCATCCCTCAAACACCACCTCACCTTCTACGTACTGAATAGACATCTCCGTTCCTCCCAGCTCACCCTTGTCGCTGTCCCCAAGATCCAGAAAAGTACAGCAGGAGAGAGATCCTTCTCCTACCTAGCAGCCCGGACATGAAACACACTTCCCCTCAAGTTCAGGCCGACCACATCACTGTGCAGTTTAGGAAGGACCCCAAGACGTGGCTCTTTGACTGAGCAGCATGCTTTCATTCAGCGCCATGAGACCCTATGGGTGATTAAACATGCTTTAGAAGTCCTGATTGATTGATTGATTGATTGATTTAGGCTCTCATTTGGTTCTGTTACGCAAAATCTTTTGCAATCCTCAAAATCTGGCTAAAAAACACTTTTTCCTCAAATTTCAATGCTGCAAGGTTCTTGAATCTGAGAGGGCTGCAAACTTCCTTCCACAAAGCATTCCCCCAAGACGCACTATAGAAATGGTACCTCACTTGTATGGGTAAGTGGGGTGCCTGCGACAGAAAAATGCCCAAAAATACAATGTGGACACATCACAGTTTTCTAGTGAAAACTGATGCGTTTTTTGCAAAGTGCCTAGCTGTGGATTTTAGCCTCTAGCTCATCCGGCACCAATTGAAACCTACCAAACCTGTGCATTTTTTAAAACTAGTCACCTTGGGGAATCCAGAATAAGGTGACTTGTGGGGCTCTCACTGGATTCTGTTACCCAGAATCCTTTGCAAACCTCAACATTTGGCTAACAAACACTTTTTCTTCACATTTCGGTGCTGCATAGCTATTGAATCTGAGGGGATCCATAAACTTCCTTCCACCAAGCATTCCCCCACATCTCCCGATAAAAATGGTACCTCACTTGTGTGGGTAGGACTAGTGCCCGTGACAGGGAAGGGTCCAAAACACAACATGGACATCAAAATGATGTATTACGAAACTACCTGTTTTTGCAAGAGGGGCACCTGTGTTTTTGGTCCTGAGCTCAGCAGCCATTAAGGGAAATCTACCAAACCCAGACATTTCTAAAAGCTAGATCCCTGAGGCACTCCAGAATCCCCTACAAACCACAAATTTAGCTAAGAAATCACATTTTCCTCATATTTCTGTGTGGGATCACTGCACTAGCACAAATTTTCTACCACCCAATGTTCCCCTCACTTTCCTGATAAAAATGATGCCTCACTTGTGTAGGTGGGCCAAATCCCTGTGACAGGGAAGGGCCAAACACATGTTGAAATTAAGGTGGAACTAAAGTGGGACCTAAAGGGCAGTTTGAAAAAAAACATTTTTAGGCTGACAAGTGGGGCAGAATTTTTATCGGTATAAATGTGACAATGCTCGGTGGTAGGAATTTTGTGGATTCCAGAAGGTCCCAACACAAAAATGTAGGGAAAATGCATGATTTCAAGCAAAGTTAAAGGTTTGCTGGGCCTGGTGGATAGGAAAATGGTGTGGGGTGCATGTGAAGCATACCACCCTGGACTCACCCAGATGTTTAGTTTTCAGATGTGGCTAGGTCTGGTAGATTCTTCTAGGTGGCGGTGACCAAAGTCCAAAAATTGCAGTCGGTCACTCCTCCAAGTGGGGCAATATTGGGAATTAGCCAGGCTCTTTTAGCCTAAATGTAAAATTCAAACCCAAAAGAATCAAATGTCCTTGTGCTTGCACTGGGGTGAGATGCTTTAGTTTGCAGGGGGGGCTGAAAGACTGTTACTCCCTTCATTTGGGGTGGGGGCATATACATGCCCATAGTGGTTGGCAGCCCCTACCCCTCTATTTTTTTTTTATTCCTTGTCATCCAGTGGGCATTCTGCCCTACCGGGGTGTGGATTGGGGATAATTACCCCATCTTTCCCCCAGGGCATAGAACAACTTTGTCCTCATTTATTTGGGGTGGTGGTAGGGCGATACCCCACCCTCTTTTAAAAAAAAAATCTTCCCTGCTGGCCTGTGGGCTTTCTGCCCCTTTCAAAAAATGGCCATCAGTAATGTGCCCCCATGGGGAGCGACCCTTGCCCAAGGGGCCGACCCCCAAACAAAACACACACACCGATCCCTGGTGTCTAATGGTTTCTGCCCCCCTTGGGGGCAATTGGCCTAATAAAAATAGGCCGATTGAGGGAGGCAGAAATGGCCTAAAATATTATGCCCCCCATGGAGAGACCCTTGACTGAGGGGCCACTCCCCTTATGTAAAAAAATAAAACAACTTCTGCCCCTTTGGGATCTAATTAAAATAAGCCAATCTGCCCCTAAGGGGGGCATAAATGGCATAAATTGTAATGCCCCATGGGGAGTGACCCTTGTCTTATTTAAAAAAAAAATTAAAAAATCCCTGCTGTCTAGTGGGCATTCCTGCTGCACGAATGCTCAAGGAGACATAAAAGGAAAGGACAAGTACGCTGACTTCATCAGGTGTCCCGGGGGGGGGGGGGGTTGGGATGGCAGTCGGGGTGGGTTTGCGACCGACAGGGGGAGCCAGAGCTTTCCCTGTGAGTCAGTGCCGGGACATAATGGTTACATCCCAGGCACAGTGCAACCGTGTCTGAGGACATAACCATTACATCCTCTACACAGAAGGGGTCAAATTTAGTTTCTTTGTAATGAGAGGAAATGGAGTTACAAGTAATCTTATATGAATTGGCATAATCTCTTGTCCAACTTTACTTTGGTCAGTTCAGAACTTTATGTACCCGTACCAGAAGAGTGTTATCTAGGATCTGAGGGCCTGATTCACAACAGTAAACTTTCGCTTTTGTGTACATTTATGATTGTTTGTTATTCACAAAGGGATTTACCAGTAGTATCATGCAGAGTATCAGCATGGAAAAATATAGGACTGTTCTTTTGCAAAAAAAGGGTAAAGTATGCTCAGATGGAGGTATAAATCTCCACCCCTACTTTTCAATTTCCTTTGGCAAATAGGGCCCAATGTACGGGTGAAGCATTTGTTAATGAATCATCACAGCACAGCAGACAGTGAGCATTGCGAGGGTGCTGGGCATGGTGACCCCTGCCCTGCCCATGCCAAGTGCATGGGCAGTGCAGGGGGGGCCCTGTGGCTCCCTGCACCTGTTGTCTGTCCTCCTTTTTATGGCAGAGGAACTGCCATGAAAAGGCTGGCAGAGATCCAGGTCGTAATCAGCAGGGCGGCGCGGACTTCGGCACCTCCCTGGCTGATGCTGGCTTCCATCACTGTCAGCTCATCGAATCGAAGATCGCAGCGGAGACGGTAGACAGTTGGCGGGGCTGCCCGCCAACCTCATAATGTGGTGGTCAGACTGCCACAAATGTGGCGGTTTGACAGCCACCGAAAGTGTGGCGGTCCGAGGACCGCCACACCCGTGATCAGGCCCTAATTTATAGGGCCTGATTACGGCCTTGGAGGATGGGTTACACCATCACAAGTGCCATAGGATATAATAGAACTTGCAATAAGGCGGATGGGATATCTGTCACTTTTGTGATGGAGTATTCCATCTGCCAAGGTAGTAATCAGGCCCATAATGTTATACCTTGTGCCATGGGTGTCCTAAAGAAACAATCAATTAGTTGCCTTCGCATCCTGTGGAGGAAGAGTATACTTCTTTGCAATACAAAATTTATGTTGTATATTTTACATTTTTATATATTTGTCACAAGAGCTCCTTACTGTCATTTTGGCTATGAGCCTCTGGAGCCCATTAGTCCTGTTGCCATGTGTCAGGCTTGTGAGGTCAATTCTTCATGAGATGACAATGTGACTGGTTCTGGTGAAGGGAAGACAAGACAGGTGGTTTTCTGGTTGACTAAGATATTGTTTGTTTGACTGTTCATCATACTAGGACTGCAGATGTGAATATAGTGCATTGCTAGAGAGCAGTTCCAACAGGCTCCCAATGAGGGTAACCAGTGACAGCCTTTTCAACAAGACAGTGGGCATTGTGCATGAAGAATCACTTCACAATCACAGTACTAGTAATTGGATATGCCATGAAAAATATGCACCATCTCTTGCTCTGAAGAAGTTCTCTAATGAGAAATAAACTAAAAGTGTTGGCTGTTATGTGGTTTTCTAATCAAGAATAAAGAAAGACAATTTAATTGCCACTTTGGACTTCTTTTTGCTTGATTATATCCTGGAGTTTGCTGTTTCCCAATTGCACTTAGATTGCTCCTGCAAAGGTTTCCATTGGTGCTAGTAGCAATAGCGTACCAAACAAATTAGCACATGAATTTGACACAGATATAAGGACTAATCCAGTGTGGCTTCCCTCCCCTTTTTTGTTTTGCCACAGCTGTCTATATTGTGCACCTATAAATGCAGGTGCATGCCTTTACCTGCCATCAGACACCTGTTTATAGTAATAGGTAGTTTTCCATACACATGTGACCACGGTACAAAACTAAGCATTGTTCAGTTGCACAGGCGAAGTATTGCTTATTCATGTCCACCTCATGATAAATGTGGGCATGACAGCAAGGTTAAATGGTGATTCGCTACCAAAGATTTTGTGATAATATCAGTGCATGCAACGTAGAAATTGTGCAAGTGTGCATGCCTCCCATTTGAGTTATTGTGAGAACAGCAGCGCATTCATCTCTGGGATTGCATCAACTTTTTTTCTAGAGCAGGTCTGTGGTTGCCAGTCACTGACATACTTACTCATGAATTTGGTGTTTGTTTATGAACCAGCATGTCATCTTTGTTTTTGTTGACCTATCTGACTTGATTGACTAAGAAAAGCGGAACAGTCTATTTTCTGAGCAAGCAAGGGTTGCAAAGCAGTATGTGTGCAATTCTTCATGAATGTATTTGCCTGCAAGAAATTGACTTATACGTTGAGAGTGTTGGACGCCCCAGTCAGGCAACAAACACAATCCTTGTCAGGGAGAACCACAAAAGTCACTAAATTAACTTGTGCTTAACCTTCTAGTAGCTTGGCACGACACAGTCAGGCTTAACTTACAGGCAATAGGTAGAGTATTTATGCAGCACACAAACAGTCATAAAGTAAAGAAACAACACCAGATAAATCCCAAACTAGTTTAGGGAACAATAATATATTTTTTTTAAAAAGGATGCCAGAACCAAATAAATACAATCGTTAAAACCAGAGGTATCCATTTTAAAATTTTAAGTGAAATATGCACAAATAGCGGTTGCGTCATCCCACCAGACCAGGGGAAAGTTGCAAGTCCAGGCAGACCACAAAGGAACAGGTTGGTCCTGCAGTAGAATTAACTCCTCAAATTCGACACAGAGAGTTTCCTTCACATTGGAAAGGTTTACGGGGAGCAGGCTGAGTGTCGCAGAACGTAATCGCTGCACTCAAAAGGCCAGGTGGGCCTTAGCGGACAGTTGTCACTGTAGCTCAGAGTCAGTAAGGCATCATGGACAGTCATTGCTGTAGCTTTACATTGGCAGTTGTCGCCTGCTCTTGCTGCTGTGGTATAAAGTGCAGCTCTTGCATTGCTCGTCATCACTGCTGGTCACTGTTAGGTTGAAGACCAGGTCTTACCAAACGTTTGCATTGGTGCTCATCGCTGGTGGCAGTGTCTTGGCACAAACAGACCCTTTCACAGTCCTGAGGAGCCCAAACTTTAGGATTTTCATCTTCTTATTGTGAAGGAGCTCTCACTCATGCTGACCAAGGGCCCAGGACCGGGGGGGTACCTCTTGGGTACCAGGACTCACTCCAGCAGAAGCCTGAAGCAGGGCTCAGGCAGGTCCAGTTACAGGACCAGAAAGGTCAGCTGGGCATTTCCAGGGAAAACTCTGGAAGCCTGTAGTGTCCTGTAGCTCACAAAGGAGATCAGTCAACTGACCATTTGAGTCACTCTCTGTAGCATAGGATCAAGGTAAGCAGGTCCAATCTTCCTTCTTCAGGTAACAAGGCAGTCTCTCAAACAACAGGGAAGTCATTGTTCGGAATCATTGTCAGGTACAAGAGTGTTCTTAGGAGTGGTTCTGGAGGTCCTAATTTATACCTGCGGCCAGCTTTTGTATGGGGGACTCACTGATCTACCTCCAAAAGTGGTTCTGGTCAGTTCTTCCCTTTCTTCTTGAACAGGCTCCAAACATTGTTGGTTGACGAAAAGGTAGGTTCCTTTGTGTGTGCTGTAGGTAAAGCTTATTTGAAGTATCATTAGGAATGGGTACAACCCCTCTCCAGCCATTCTTCCAGGGTGGCACATTCTGTCTACACATAAGCCCCATTTGTCTTACTGTCTGAAAGCAATACACAAACCCCAAAAGCAGAGCTATTCACACTCCTAGGATCCAGGACATTGTCAGAAAGGCACATGCAATTTGGACTGGACAATACCAGCTTTCTGGAATTGGTATTTTTAGAATAGCAACCTAAAACCCAACTTTACCATTAAAAAGAATTTTAACTCAGAATTAATTTGAGTCTAAATGATATCTGCTCCAAATCTGATGTTAGCACTTATTATATGTAATAAGGTAACCCGGTGTTAGTCAATGGAAGAGATAGGCCTTTTAACAGTGATATCAACTTTATGAGTTTTTCACTACCAAGACATGTAAAATGTACACCCACATGTCAATTTTTTTTTAATACTGTGCACCCTGCCCTATGAGCCTATATGGACTACTCTAGGGGGTGACTTCTAGGTAATCAAAAGAAAGGTTAGAGGATCTAGAGCATCCTCTGGCCATTCGGGACATAGGAACTTAGTACAAAAACTGATTTATGTTCGTTTCAGCCATGAGAAAGTCACCTTGTGATGAAACACGTGTTTTTGAATTCTATTGAAGGATTTTTTCTCTGTGTACAAACTCTTTGAGTGCAGTGGTCTCTGTAATTATCAAAAGAAAGGTATGAGTCTTAGCAAACTGTTTATTTTTCTGGGTCGATATGGCAGTTTGAAACTGAACTACACGTTGCATTGGCTGGCCTGAGACTGGCATGTTTTGTAAGGCTTCATTTAATATGTGTCACAAGGAGTGCTGCAGGCCTACTAGTAGAATTTAATGTATTCGCCCTGGATACATGTAGTAATCTCTACTAGGTGCTTACAAATAAATTAAATGTGCCAATTATGTGTAGTCTGATTTTACCATGTTTGAAGGAGAGAGAACAAACACTTTTGTACTGTTTAGCAGGTGTAAAGGGCAAAGGGTTCTAATGTCAACAAAAGGAATTCAGTGAAAATGGAGTGAAGGCAAGAAGTCTAGGGGAATACCATGCTAAGGAAGTCAGGACTAACAGTGTCCTTTCCCTATTTATTGTTTATCACAAAATACAGTGTGGTAATCAGCCACCACAGAATCCTGGTAAACCATCAATAGAGAGGCGCAAATGGCTGAGGTTGTTCAAAAATTACTTGTTGTCAGTTGATGAGTGATTTGGACCTGCATGAAAAAAACATTTATAAGTTATGAAGGGTAAATAAAATCCTAAGCACTTTTCACGTTTAGCTCTATAGACTGGCAAATCTGTTTGAAATTATGATGTGTTTACCTGGGATTTAGGGAGAATATAACTACATTTCATTTAGGAGTCACATATTATTATTAAAAAACAACTTTTTTAGTAGACATCATTCCTTGATGAACAAATGAAAGTATATGATTGATGCATATTTAAGAGGTTTAAAAATTTTATTTTATTACAGTGAGACAATCTAAGAGCACCTTTTCAGGCACAAAAATCTGTCATTTATTGAAGTTTGTGATATTACAGAGAGTGTAGTGATACACATGAACACAGAGTAGTTACATATAAAGTTCTAGAGTAAAATGTTTTAAATGAGTTTACAAAAGTCACAAGTCAAGTACAGACTGACCTACTGTAACCAAGAGATGTTTTAGAAGTAAATAGTTGGCCAGTTAGATTAATTTCAAAATCAGAAGGGGATAACCATTAATGTATTACATGATATGGGAACAAGTATTGTTGGGAAGGTTTTAGGGTCTCAATTGCAGTTTTTTTTTTAATGTAAGGTATCAATTGAGTGTTGGGGTGGTGTGGTTTTCTAAGGTAATTGTTTGATGCTTCTTTGTAGGTTGATAAATGTTAATGCAGAAATTGCTCAGAAGGGCCAATTAGTAAAAACTACTGCAGAAATTTCAGTTTTTGTTAGGGTATGTAATAAGTTTCAGAATTATGACAAAAACTGTAAGGGCCTTATTACGAGCGTGCCGGTTAGAGGTCCGCCACACTCATGTTGACAGTCAGACAGCTGCAAATTTGGTGGTCCGACCACCCAATTACAAGCCTGGTGGTTGGGCCTCCCAGAGGACTACCATCCCTGCTGGAAACATGGTCCCCGATGGCATGACTCTTGTAACCAGCTAGGGCAGCAATTAACTCAGCACCTCCTGGCTGAGTACAACTCCTCTTTCTGCCAGCCTTTTTTACGGTGGAAACCCTGCCATGAATTGGCTACTGAAAGCCAGTGGTGTGGGCCACAGGTGGACCCCTGCACTGCCTATGGCATGGGCAGTGCAGCCCCTCCCCGCCTTAAAGGAGCCAAGGCCAATATCCTAATACTGTTCCTGCCGGGCAACCTGGCAGGAATGCATATTACAATGTTCCCACATGTCAGCCTGGCGGGAGCATTGTAATATGCCTGGGGAGAACATCCCCGCCATGGCGTCCTCCCCATGGGTTTGAAGGTTCCCTGGTGGGATTGCCAAACTTACAATGAGGCCCTTAATGTTCTATCTCTGCATGAAACAATTCTGAATTGGCTGCGTCTAAACATTTCAGTGGATTATATTAATCCAAATGGAACAATTTGTATGCGTTGGAAAGAAACATTAGTGTGGTGATTAATTACTTATCCTACTAGGTGGAGATGGAGTGAGAAATGCAAACTACTATAATCAGTGCATTTGGGATTCTTCCAGATGTATAAAGTATGGAATTTCAAAGTCTATGACAACTTATAATGGTGTTCAACTTGATTCAGGAAAGATGAGGATTTTTGTATAGGTTAGTAATTTTCCATAAGACAGTTTTATATGGGCCCCGCATGATTGGTATAGTTGAGCATTTTTAAAAGATTTAGGCGGTCATTCTGTCCGCCGCCCGCCAAAGTACCGCCGTCAGAATACCGCTGCGCGGTCAGAAGACCGCCGCGATAATTCTGAGTTTCCCACTGGGCTGGCGGGCGACCGCCAGAAGGCCGCCCGCCAGCCCAGCGGGAAACCCCCTTCCATGAGGATGCCGGCTCCGAATGGAGCCGGCGGAGTGGAAGGGGTGCGACGGGTGCAGTTGCACCCGTCGCGATTTTCAGTGTCTGCTTGGCAGACACTGAAAATCTTGGTGGGGCCCTGTTAGGGGGCCCCACGACACCCGTTCCCGCCAGCCAGGTTCTGGCGGTCAAAACCGCCAGAGCCAGGCTGGCGGTAAGGGGGTCGGAATCCCCATGGCGGCGCTGCCTGCAGCACCGCCATGGAGGATTCCCTTGGGCAGCGGGAAACCGGCGGGACACCGCCGGTTTCCCGTTTCTGACCCGCGGCGGTAATGCCCATGGGAGCACCGCCAGCCTGTTGGCGGTGCTCCCGCGGTCATTGGCCCTGGCGGTCCATGACCGCCAGGGTCAGAAGACCTCCTTATTGTTGAAAGGGGTAGAAGTGGCAAGAGCATGTAAGAGCAATTACATTGAATGTTGAAGATTATTGAAGGAGCTTTTATGGTGATATAATAGTACATCACATAGTGTTCCAGATTGTATTCTGTTTGAGTAGGTTGAGAATTAGAAATCAATTTTTTTTAATCCACAATATAGCCAAGAAGTGCACAGGAATTCTTCTTAAGACTTAGTCAAGTTAAAAGAAAACTTGGGTTCAAGCAGACTAAGGATTGTGGTCAATGAAGTTCTAGTGGGGGGTGATATATAAAGGAGGATTTTAGGTGTGGTACTAGAGGTAGAGAGGAGATTGCAAGTTATTTCTAGGAAAGGTGATTACAAATTTCCAGGACCCTCTAGAGTGGTTCAAGAGGGAAGAACCTTGTTTACCATGAAAATATGGTAGTCAAATATGTTGGTTCAAGGCTGGGTAAATAGGTGCTGTTTGATGGTTTAATCAGGATATTTTTTCATGTAAAAGAAAGGGTAAGTATGATAGTTGTGATGAATGTTGTGGTGTCAGTCACATCATGTCTAAAGAGACAAGTTAATATTAATAAAATAAAATAAAATAAATAAAATAAAAAGAATAAATAATAATAAATTAAATTAGTACATGAAATACACATATTAAAATGGAGTTAATGGCGTTTAAATAACTTTGTTAGGATTGTTCAGTATATATCAACAAGCATTTATTTTATTCCAGATATGCATACAAAGGATCACAAAAACAATAGTGTTCCAAGAAGCAAAACCAGTGAGGCTACAAACAGCTATATGTTATTTTCAAAGGTATCCCCATGTATCATGAGCAGTGTAGTTCACTCTGAAGGGACTGAGCGTTCACGAAAATACATGGTATGCACAGGAGAATACAAACATTTTTGAGTTGAGGTTGATAAGCAATGTTCAATTCAAGGATTGAAAGTGGGTGACCTTCAATGCATGACTAATCAAGGTGACTATAAAATATGACGCAGCATCAAGAGAGGTAAAAGCCCCAGGGAGTTAATAGTAAATGTGCAGGGAAAGATCATGTGGTTGATTAGTGTACTGAAACAGAAGATTACATTGCTGCTTTAACTACAGAAATTGGGGATGAGAAATTGTGGATGCACAGCAGAAAAATATTTTTCTTCAGACTTAGACACTATTTTTTTCTTGAAATGTACCAGCTCCTAGTGGGGCAACACTCAAAGTTTTAGCCAGGTATGGGTCCATCAGACATATATCTTCACTGTGGGGTCCCACTGATGTCTTCTTCATGGTAAAAAGTTCAGAATTGGGTAAACCTTGATTTATCTCCCACAAAGAGGATGGGGAAAAGCTAAGTCCCAAGTGTCTTCAACTGCTGGGAAAGGAGTTTCTAGTCACTCTTGCTGTTCTCAAATTTTTAGAGCAGGCTCCTAGGTATGAAGTCTCTTTCAGTCCGGGCTCCTGCACAGTTCAGTATAAAAGGGTCAGTTGGGCCTCCTTGGTGTGAGAAGTCCTTCTCCCTTTTGTGTCCCAGTGTGTTACAAAGAGGACAATCCATTGATGCTTGGAGAGCATGTTCATTCTCTTGCTGGAATAATGAGTAAGAAATCCTTAGGCCTGCTTTTCAGCTTTTAGACAGAGGACCGCATTATGTGTTCAGTGGTATTTTGATAAGACTGCCACGCTTGAGGTCTCCTAACCACCACATTGTGAGTCACACACAAAAGACTGCCCAAATACGGTCAGATTTCAAAGACCACCAGGGTGGGAGAGAGGCGGTCCCACCACCAGCACCGCTGGGATGTCATGACTCCCCCTACCATATTACAAGGCAAAGTAGTGCACAGCAGTCACTGCACGGCGGTGAACCATTGGCAGTTCGCAGCGACGTTCACCAACCAATGGGGTGCTGTAACTGCCAATGGGGTACTGGGGCCCATGACAACATTTGCTGGCGGTGACAGTCAGGTTTGCGGCAGCTATCTACACCATCATCTGCCCCTTACCAGATGACCTCCTCGACGTAGGACACTGTGTGGTCCAGACAGGTAGGTGGGATGACTGTAATAGGAGGGATTGTTTGCAAAAAGCGTATGCTTGTGGTGTGTGCGTGTGTGTGTGGGTAAGTGTGTGTGTCTGCATGGGTGTGTATAGGTGGTAGGTGTGGGGCGCATGTAGGTGCAACAGGAATGCTTTTTCTTGTCGTTGGGTGTGTTACGGCTAGGGTTTTTGTGGTGGGGTGACCGCTGTGAAAACCCTGGTGGTTTGCGACCCTCGTAATATGGCCAGCGGTGTGAGGCATGCCACTGGCCCAGAGAAGGCCACCACCAGCTGTGGCAGTGTGGCTGTTTCCAGCCGGCCACACCATCATGGTCATTATGCAGAAGTCTTTACTGCTGGGACTGCGGCGGTGAGACCGCCACCTCCACTGCAGCGGTCCTCAGAACGACATACAGGTAATGAGGGCCTTAGTTTCTCATTATAAATTTGGTGGATGGCGGAGGCTGCCGCACAAAGTCCTGCGTCAGGATGACCGCTTATACAGCCGTCCCTCCACGGTACCTATTGGGAGTTTTCTGTTTGGCTGGCAGATGGAAACAGCGTTTCCGTCCACTGACCTAGCAAAAAAAACACCAAAACATTGACACCGGCTCGTAATAGAGGTGGTGGCAATGTTGCAGTGCGTCAGGTGCAAGAGCACCTTTTGCATGATGGGGCTGTCCATGGGGGCACCTGCACTAGATATGCCAAGGTCAAGGACAGTGTAGGGGCTCCCATGGGCCACCAGAACCCCCTTTCCGCTAGCCTTTGCATTGCGGTGGGACTGCCATTCAAAGGCTGGCAGAAATGAGGGTCGTAATCTGAAGGGCAGGCCAGCTTGCAGTGCTGCCCTGGTGGATTGAGACCGCTGGCACCGCTAGACCTTCCGCTTGTGGCAACCTGGTGGTCCCGGCGATTGGACCATGGCAGCTCTGCCACGGTCATAATATTGCGGTTGGACCGCCCCTGTCGGCGGTGGTCAGAGCGCAAACCTCTTAATGATGCCTAGAATCTCAGTTTTTGAAGATCTTTCTTTTAAGGTCAAGGACTGCAGTGAAGAAATCAAGGTGAGGGACCAGTCTTCTCCTGTGCACTAGCGAGTGATTGGTGAATTTTCCACACCCAATCCTCACTATTTCCTCACTGAATTCTATTCACCTTTTTCAACACTTTTTCTGTCGGCTTACTGACAGGGAAAGGAATGAGCACACACACAGCGCCACTGAATGTAGTGTCACAGTATGCAGTCACAAAACTAGTGAGTGCACAGCCTATAAAGGTAGAAAAGATACAGGGTCACCCCACAGAAAAAGCAGTTTTCCTCCAAATCATATTTAAATAAACTCTAGTGAGAGAACACATTTTTGAGCAACAAGCAATGTTACCAATTTGCTATCATTCTAGCCGGCAGACCATGCTGTCTCATTAAATACAATTTATTTTCACTAACACTTTGCTTCATCGACTGATTATGATGAGAGAAGATGCTCATTTCAAAATAAAACACTTTTATCTCCCTTCATATCTATACCAATATAAATCATTCCCTCTAGGCTATAATAATGCTGAGCAATGATAAAGTCATACGCATCCATAATGAATACAGATGAAAGGTAATAGTTAGCTAAATAATATGAACGACTACATAGATGTATAAGATGTTAATTTAGAAGCATGGAGCTACCAAACAGAATTTCAATGAGAAACATTAGCCAGCCAGAAAAAGTCAGGTTGTTGAATTTCAATACCGTACAGTGTAAAACCTCATATTTTTGCACAGTAATAAACATGATAAAACCTTAATGAAAAAGTATCATTTGGATGCATAATCTTCAATGCAAACTGCAAAGGAATCGTGTTATTCGTGGCATATATTTTAATATATCGCCTATTAAGTTTAGGATGAGAATTAGACAATTTACAAATTTAATATGGGTCAAAATCTAATGCTTTTTGCCATTCGGCATCTCATTTTACCAAAATGGAAAACAAATTCAGTTGATTTTACTCTGAAATGTGATACAAAATCTTTGTTAGTGTTATTCATTGTGATTTTATGTAATAAGTAGGTCTTAGTACCTGAGAGTGATTTTCAAAAGATGTTTTCAGATCAATTCTAAAGATGTATGTAACAATCATAAGGTACTCGTGATTCACTAAGGTGTTGGTGAAGAATGAAGGGCCTGATATATGAAATAGCATTTTTATGTTTCTAAAATAGCGTTTTTAAGCAATTTATTTTTCCGAAATACAACATAGTATGTGTAGAGTCCAGCTGGACTCATTCTAGTCTTTCTGCCAGCCACTCTGCTGAGGGCTGGTCTTACAGATGTAACCCACACCCACCCAACACAGGCGTCACCAGTCAGGTGACCCTGCCAATAAAAGAGGCCGGGCGCACGTGCCTGAGGCCAGTTCAATACCACCCTACCACTGTGTCTGCGTCCCCTTACTTACCAGCATGAGGGCCTAGGGCCCCACATTATAATGGCGACGAGTGGGATCTGCAACCCCACGTGGTTGCAGACATGAACCTAATCGGTGGATGAAAGAGGAGAAGTGAGGCCGTCGCAGCCCCAGTCCCACTGGAGTAAAAGAAGGGGGTGAGTGCTACTGATAAGCGCGTCCCGCAGCACTGCAAAAAAAAAAAACGGCTGCGGGCGCCGAAAATAAAGCGCTACAAAGTGCGCAGATTTGATTTCCCCAGCCCAAGAAACAAAATGCTGTGAGGCCACCCCCACCCCCCAAAAGTCGGATGCAGCGCAGCCCGCAGCGTGAGAGAAAGCTGCTGGGTCCGCGTGGTATGTGGGGAGGAAAAGGCGCTGTTGTGCTACGGGAAAATAGGAAAGAATGCAGCCTGCAACGTGCCGCTTACGGTAAAAAGCGGGCGCGCGCGCAGAAAAGAAAAAAATATGGTGCGATCGAGCACCAAGAATTAAGACAATGACCGGGGGCCGTTTCCCCCTTGTCATTTTGAAGTGGCGATGTCGCGCGCCATGCGCCGCAAGAAGAAGTGCCCAATTGTGCTGGGCGGTCGCCCCTTTTCATTTATTTATAAAGAATGGTGCACTCGCGCACCAAAGAAAATGCTTAGGGCCGCCCCCCACCCCAGAAATGCTGGCAAAACGGCCGCAGCACGGAGGACTGCTGCGGCCGCAACGAGAGATCTGTGACGGTGCTGGTATGCACCTCCAAAGACAGAAAATGCCCAGAGCCTCCCCCACCAACTCTTGTGGGGACCGAGTAAAGAGGTGCAGACACGCACCGAAAGAAATTTGAAATAACATGGTGCAGACACGCACCAAAGCACCAGGTGCCCAGGGCCTCGCCCCCACCTCCCAGAAGTAAATAAAGAAGAGAGGTGCTCACACGCACCTACAAGAAAGAAAAAACAGTGCCCGGAGCCTCCCACCCCCTCTCACTGAAATGTGTGCCCTCTGCATGCCTCTTTAACGAGGCTGTGCAGCTTGAAAACAAAGTTTGGACAGAAGGAAAAAAAAAAACAAAGAGAAAAGGGAAGACAGTGAGAAGAGAGAAAATAAATAAAATTGCACTTACCTGCAGCCCCCACCAGCATGAGAAGTCCTCCCAGCAGCACGCCCTCCTCACCAGCCGGCATCTGTTCAAACAAACGAGCCGGTAACAGGAAAGACTGTCTTTCAAGCTAGAAAAAAAAGTGCACTACTGGCATCCAGTGGCCAGAGTTGGTATTGCACCCTATTTCTGTTTTAAAGGGAAGAGAAGCTTGGATGAAGGAAAGTTCACAGCAGCACCTTCAGAAAGTGACTGCTCCAAACCAAGAGTGCGCCCGTGGACAGAAACGGCGCAGAAGACTGAAACGGCGAGAAAGAAGGAAGCGACGCGGGCGACGCTGCAAAAGGGAAGGAGAAGACTGCAGCTGTCCCAGCCAAGCTGCAACGGTGAGAAACGGACGCAAGTGCCACGTGAGGTACGAAGAGAGCGCGCATGGTCTGCGCAGCCCCTGGTGGCCGTCCGCCGCCACCGACGAAAGAACGCCACATGCCCCAGCAGTGATGGTCATCACCGCAGGACAAGAAAGGGACATGCCAGGCGTTGTCACAGGACGCCCAGAAAAAAAAAAGAGACTGACACGTGCGCAGCGTGCACAGAGAGCTGCGCCCGAGAATGTGACGACATGGGTAAAGTCCGTGAAGATGAGGGCTGGTCTTACAGATGTAACCCACACCCACCCAACACAGGCGTCACCAGTCAGGTGACCCTGCCAATAAAAGAGGCTGGGCGCACGTGCCTGAGGCCAGTTCAATACCACCCTACCACCGTGTCTGCGTCCCCTTACTTACCAGCATGAGGGCCTAGGGCCCCACATTACAGTATGTACAAAGTGTGACTGTTTCAAAATGGTGATTTCACATTATTCATTATTCCTAAAAATGAATCCTCAATAGCAATTCAGTGTTACTCGCAAATAGCAAGTTGTCATTCTCAAAAAGGAAACGTTTCAGTGGCAGCAAATGATGACCACATATCTAGGAAGAGTGCAAAAAGCATTGTTAGAGAGCCCTGCCGAATATCAGACATTAATATTTGGTCTAATAATTCTAGAACACGGAAGATAGCTACACGAGCAACAGGATCAGGTTTACATCAAAAGGAAGAGAACGTTTAATAATAATGAGATAGAAATCTTGGTAAAAGCGTGCATGGCAGAAAATGAGAGACTTTTTGGAAAGGCGTAACCAACAGTACCAGAAGCCACCAAGAAATAAACTTGGAGAAGAATTCAAAGTAGGATAAACTCTGTTGGGATGACAAACAGACGTGTGAAGTAAATCAGAAAAACGAAGTACAACCTTAGTTCGAGGACAAAGAAAGAAACTAACCACCAGGAACGAGTCTGCTGCCACAGGTGGATGACCCAATTATGAGGAAGCTACTTCAACTTCAAAGAAACTGATCACATTTACTCTAAGGGAGTGCCATCTATAAACTCTTCTTCTACAAAGAAAACAACAGGTATTGAAGTTTATATGTTACTGATTTTCTGTAGCAATACTAGTAAAATATGTATGTATATATTTAGCGTAACAAAAATATTCATTACAAAAATCCATCATCCTTTAAAATGAATTAGAGATAATGTAGTTCTATTATTTTGCTAAAATAAATTACTGCATTTTATTCCCGAATAAATCTAGAAAAGTAGAAGATGAAATTAGAATTAATGTTTGGAACACGAGTATAATGTTATATAATTTATTAAATTAATTACATAAATTCATGCATAATCACTATGAAACAGCACACTTTTGCAAATTATGGGGCATATTTATACTTTGGCGCTAGACCCTTCTAGCGCCAAATTTATGGAGTTAAAGTCATTTTTTGGACATGGAAACCTACCTTTCCTTAATGAGATGCAAGGTAGGCGTTCCCGTGCAAAAATTACTCTATGGCCTTAACCCCATATTTATACTCTTGTGCAAAAATCCTGCATGGGAGGCAAGGAGGGGTCAAAAAATGGTGCAAAGCTTGCTTTGCGCCATTTATTAATGCCTGAGTCAGGGCAGGCATTAAGGGGGTCCTGTGGGTCTATTTCCATGGTGGAACACCATGGAATAAGCCCACAGGTGCCCTCCCCTGGTCCCAGGGACACCCCCACCCACACCAGAAGGACAGCGGAAGATGGGGGACTCCATCCCAGCTGAGTACAGGTAAGTATTTAAATTTATTTTGTAATGTGCCGTA
This sequence comes from Pleurodeles waltl, assembly GCF_031143425.1. Lineage (NCBI taxonomy): Eukaryota > Metazoa > Chordata > Amphibia > Caudata > Salamandridae > Pleurodeles > Pleurodeles waltl. Next base: position 584,091,412 of record NC_090436.1, on the reverse strand, counting down.
GGGGGCCCTGAAATGGGCCCCCATACATGGCACAGGGTGCAATGGCATGCCCAGGGGACTCTGGTCCCCTGTGATGGCCATTGAGGTAGTGGGTATGACTCCTGTCTTTTCTAAGACAGGAGTCATGTGGTGTGGATGTTTTTGCATTAGAAAATGACTCTAGGCAGGCTTTTTTACTCTAACCTGCCAAACATAATTTTTTGGTGCAAACCCCACTTCTTCCATACTGCCAGCCCCACCCGACTAACGTCATTTTTTTTTACACTAACCTACCCTTTCCACCGATTTGCACCATTCCATAAATATGGTTCCCGGCTGGTGCACAGAAATGGTGCAAGCCGGTGCTAAACCTTTTGGTGCAAAACTTTGCTCCTGCAGTTTTTCCCCAAAAGTATAAATCAGGGCCTATATGTCCTCAAAAAGATCCAGCAGTAAAGAAAAAACTGACCCAAACAACCAATGAACCATCAGACATAAAGAAAATGGAATGTGATGTTGCTGAACCTGTGACCCTAGGTCCTTCTCCTAGCACCAGAGAAGATGAGAATCACAAAGACATCGATAACATCTTGGCATTTATTAATCTGCTTATTACAGCTTCTAATATAACAGAATCCACACCACTAAGGGGGTCATTCCGACCCTGGCGTTCCATGACTGCCAGGGCCGGGGACCGCGGAAACACCGCCAACAGGCTGGTGGTGCTTCCTGGGCTATTCTGACCGCGGCGGTAAAGCCACGGTCAGAAAAGGGGAACCGGCGGTTTCCTGCCGGTTTTCCCCTGGCCCAGGGAATCCTCAGCGCCGCCATGGGGATTCCGACCCCCTTCCTGCCACCCTGTTTCTGGCGGTTCTTACCGCCAGGAACAGGATGGCGGGAACGGGTGTTGTGGGGCCCCTGGGGGCCCCTGCACTGCCCATGCCACTGGCATGGGCAGTGCAGGGGCCCCCTAACAGGGCCCCACAAAGATTTTCACTGTCTGCTTAGCAGACAGTGAATATCGCGACGGGTGCCACTGCACCCGTCGCACCCCTGCAACTCCGCCGGCTCCATTCAGAGCCGACATCCTTGTTGCAGGGGCTTTCCCGCTGGGCCGGCGGGCGGGCTTTTGGCGGTCGCCCGCCGGCCCAGCGGGAAAGCCAGAATGGCTGCCGCGGTCTCCTGACCGCGGAGCGGTCATTCGGCGGTAACCGCATGGCGGGCGGCGACCGCCGCCCGCCGCGGTCAGAATGATCGCCTAAGTGCTTGTGGTAGATCTAGAGAACCATCTTAGTTTGAGGCAGTAGTTATTTTAGGTAAGCAGGTATCACATCTTAAGAACACATACCAGTTGGAATTCTCTAAACGTCTGATTTTCACTTCTTAGGAAGAATGGTATGGTATAGTGTAACTTTATTTGTACTGATAAATTATAATCGTGCAAACATCAATAATTTAAATTCATCGCAAACCAGTAATTACAAATTGAATTCGTCTGGAGGCCTATCTAGAACCTAGTGTAAAGTGCAAATATGCGAGATGAAAAAGTCTTCATAAGCTGTTTCATGATGTTAGAAAACACGCAGCTGTCCTTGGTTCATGCAAGCAACTTTGTTGGAGCATTACAGAGTGCCAGTCTAGCCCACAATTATGAGATTAATGCTTGTTTCCTGGCAGGCAGCCTGGCCCAATAGCCACAACCTTTTTGGGAGGTCCAAGAGGACCAAAAGAGTTTTTTTAAGTGCATAAGTGCAGATTAGCTGTTTTAAAGTGCGTAAATGCTGTAGGTAGGTTGTCAAACACGTGACTTGTCTATGAGCCTCCCGAAGACCTGATTTAAGGTGCAGGTGTCCAAGGTAAAAGTTTAAACAGACTGTTTCCTAGATTAAAAACATCACTCAGATGATTAATTACTTTCTATGTGCAACCTGGCCTAGGTGCCATAACAATGTTGAGAGGACCGGATGGGTCTTAAGGGGCCAGAGATGTTTTTAAAATACACGCATGCAATTTGGAACCTTATCATACTGACTTGTGGATCGTAGAGTGCAGGCATATGAATCAGAGACTTGGCGAGCAGCCTAACATGATAGTGCAAGGCCAGTAAATTCCATATGCCCATCTATTTCCGGAGATTCCAATGGACTGGGATAGCACACGGTTTTGATGTGAGTGACTGTTCCTTGAATAGCAGTCTGGCCCAGTTTGTTTTGATTACATTTTATGACAGAAACCGACAAGGAGACTGAGTTTTGGTGTAAGTGTTAATAACCTGACTCCCAAATAACAATCGTTTTCCCTGCACCTCCATACACTCATTAACTTGTTTACTTAATTTTTGCTTGAAATTATTTAAAAGTATCATAAATTGACAGTTCAGTGTAGGGTCTTCGGGCTCAGGATATCATGCCCTGTCTCCAAATACGGATCCCTTTACTTTTTAGTGAAGGCTTAAGAAGGTGCCTCCTCCACACGGCCATCTCAGGGCAAATGCAGGTTAGGTGCCGGAGCAGTGCTTCGTTTGTGCTTGCTGTTTCCGGTGCGGGGCACCGGCACTTATTCTTGAGGGCCGGCGCTTATTTCTCTGCCTCAAGCATTTACTGCGGACAGAGGAAGAGAAAAACGAAACGCGTCACAATGGGAGAAACCAAAAAGCTGCAAAAGTGTCCTGAAGGGGCAGGAAGTGGCTGAAAATTGATTGAAGAGGCCCGAGATGGCTTCAAGATTACGCTGCCTCAGTATTCCCAGCACATTTAATTGCAGCAGCCACGTGTTTAAGAAGAGAGCACTGGCACGTTTTCGTTCACAAATTAAGCACTGTGCAGGAGATTCTCATTGAAATGTCTAAACTACAACCCCTGTCACCAGAGTACAGTCATGCAGGGTTTTTTTCCACTAGTGCTGGTGAGCAGCTCTGGTGACTGCAACAGTTTTTATTTCAAGTGAAGTGGGTAAGTGAATGCTAAGTATGATGCACGCTCTAGTCTCGAATAGCTATTATTATCTGTCTAGGCATTGTCCTTTTTTTCTGAGCTCCGCTTTGCACTTTAGGAAAAAGATGTTGACCATTGCAGTGTTTAATCGTTTTTAAAAGCATTATAAAAAGTGGGCGAGCCCAAAGGTCCCCAAGGTGCAGATTTACCAAGGACTGATCGAAGTACTAGTTAAGGCTGCTGCTGTGATTGCAACTACCCACGTTGTTGATTGCTGACCACAGAAAGTGTTTTTAAGTATTTGGTTCTGCACGTTTTAATTTGAAACAGCACTTGACTATTGCATCCCTCCACCTGATTGATTGACTCGGAAGGCCAAACTCCAGCTGAACTTGACTTGGAGAAAAGATCTGTGTTACATAATGAGAGACTTTTTTTATTGAAGTTTATCCAGTAGGGCCACATCACGGCCGAAAAAGGCTTCACTGCCATAGGTTAATGTTGGATGATGGTTTTTACCGCCATCACCTTCAAAAGTGGAACAGGTGTTCGACCTTTTAGCCTCTTGCACAGGGTGTTGAAAGCAGTGAGAGAGCGTAGTTTATATAATCTATATTAACATTAAATGTTTATGAACTAATGTGTAATAATACCGCATAGAAACTGTATTAATGTAATTTGCTAAAATGCACGCTTGAAATGTGCCCATGGGGAGTGGCCAACAATATATACGGGGACTAATAAAATTGACTAATAATGTTGAAATGCTATACTATGATATGATTTTACACTAATAATAATAAATATATGTAAAGGTTATGCTAATAAATCATTAGGCCTTAGTTAGCATGAGTCCTGGCCTAGCTGCCTGACTCTCTTATTAAATGTATTTTTCTAACGTTTTTTTCCAAATTAGAAGCTGAATGTAACTGTAGTAGATCCGTTCTCATGAAATTCGACTTGCCTATGGAATTTTTTTTAGCTGAATACAACACTGTAGACCAGTCGTAGGTACAAGGTCGCCTGAACCGGTACAGACGATGGAGCCACTGACCGAAGATGTGCAAAGGACCACAAGACTATGAAATCATACCGGACATTCCACCCGCTAAAGACGCCAATCATAAGGACCAATAAAATATGTGAGAACTGATATGGGGTAACATATTCGATGACCTAATTTGAAGTTAATTGGATGGAGATAGTGGGGTGCAACCCCTTGTCCAACAAGATTTTATGGGATAAAAATCCTTGACACCAGGATGTAAATTAGAACTAGGGAGTAGGAGACTAGGAGAGGGGGAGATGCTGATGCAATTTGCTGTGATCCAGAGACTTTGGGGGTCATTACGACCCGCCGGGGACCGCGGATGCACCGCCAACAGGCTGGTGATTCATCCAGGCCTATTCTGACCGCGGCGGTAAAGCCGCGGTCAGAAAAGGGAAACCGGCGGTTTCCCGACGGTTTTCCCCTGGCCTGAGGAATCCTCCATGGCGGCGCTGCAGGCAGCGCTGCCATGGGAATTCCGACCCCCTTACCGCCTGTGTGGCATGGGCACTGCAGGGGCCCCCTAACAGGGCCCCACCAAGATTTTCAGTGACTGCATAGCAGACACTGAAAATCGTGACGGGTGCAACTGCACCTGTCGCACCCTTTCCACTCCGCCGGCTCCATTCGGAGCCGGCATCCTCGTGGAAGGGGGTTTCCCGCTGGGCTGGCGGGCGGCCTTCTGGCGGTCGCCCGCCAGCCCAGCGAGAAACTCAGAATTACCGCGGCAGTCTTTTGACCGCGCAGCGGTATTCTGACGGCGGTACTTTGGCCAAAAGTCAGAATGAGGCCCTTTGTCACTTTTCTTAGTGACTTGCTAATTTTTAGAACCATCCTTGCCCTTAGATTGCCCGTTTACACTTTACCTCCTTATGAGGGAAGTGCCCCTTTTTACCGGAGCTGAATCCTTGATGGCAAATCAACTGATGTCCTGAGGACGAAGACCGAACCTGAGTGCTGACCCAATAAATGGAGGGTAACTACATGACAATGAAATTGTGATTGTCTGCTTGCTTTTCCTTTCTAGGTACCAACTGCTTCTTTTGACAGAGACCATAGTTAGATGTTTTTCCAAATTGGTGTTTCTAAATTGTTTTGCATGAAGCCCAACATGCCAATGCTAATTAGAGGTGAGGAGAGGGGTTCCCTAAACTGACGCAAATAGACAAATGACTGAATCTATGCTTTGTTGAATACCCTTATGACGATTTTCTGTTAAAGACATCTTATGCTGACTCCGTGCTATATTCTAATGTTTGTGATTCTTGCTTTGGTGAAGTCTTACCAGAGTTGCCATATTGTGACTATGCTATTGTGCTTCCTGGTTTTGAGACTAATAAACTTACTAGTAGAATTGTAATCAATAAGGAATAAACTTCATAAAATCGTACTAAACTGGTGTGGTTACTCATGACTGAAAAGTCATGGTGGTTTCTGAGTCTCATTAAATATCATTGACTAAGGTGAATTGCATTGTTTTAATAAATATTGATGACATTATTGACGTATTGATTGACATGTTGATTAGCTATCTCGTCAATCAGGGTCAAAAGATTCATTGGCCTAAAACGAGTCCCAATGTGAGTAAATTAGTCAAAAAGGGACACGTTAGCAGCAGCAATTTGGGCGCTGCTCTTGTTTATGATGGCACAGTGCTGTTGTTTGACCATTCCCTTATCATCTAAGAGAACCCCAGCTACTTGTATTCTTTTACTGTCTCTAGAACATGTGTACCACTTTGCCAGGTTGCATTTTTCTTGACTGCCTTGCTAACCATCATCACCTTGGTTTTATTTCAATTGATAACCAGATTATTTAGTGTAGCGTGCAACTGCTGTGTGTTTATCAATCTCTGTAGGCCTACTTTGGTTAAACTATACATGACCATGTTGTCCGCTTATAGTAAGTGGTTTGGTGCTAGTGTGCTTAGACTTCTGTTGGTTTCTCGTCAAGAGAATAATGCCTCTAGAACATGTGTACCAATTTGCCAGGTTACATTTTTCTTGGTTGCCTTGCTAACCATAATCACCTTTGTTTTATTTAGATTGATGACCAGATTGTTTAGTGTATCATGCAACTACAGTGCAGTTATCAATCTCTGCAGACCTCCTTTAGTTGAACTACAGAAGACAATGTCGCCCTCGTATAGTAAGTGGTTCAATGCTAGTCTGCCAAGACAGCTGTTGGTTTTGTCAAGAGCAGGGGAGAGGACAGCCAGGCAGAGATCGAAAAGGCATGGAGCCAAAACACATCCTGTTTTAACCTTTGATGTGTGTAGATCTTTCTTGACAATAGGGAACCGTCACCGGTTTTGATCCGCAACCATGTTTGGCTATGGAGTAATTCAATAATTCTGAGCAGGTGTTAGGGGATGTTCCATGCCCTGAGCTTCTTCCAGAGCTTTGCTCAATATACGTAGTCAAAGGCCAACTTGTAGTCAAGAAAGCAAAGATGAGTTGTGTGATTCTGCTTTCCCATTTGACATAGTAGAGTGGACAGGGCCATGATATTTGTGATTGTGCCAGAACCCCTCCTAAAGCCAGATTGAGTCATTGGAATTTTTCAATTTGCTTCCACCCTGGCAGTCAGATCCTGTAAGACAAGAGATGTGAAGTATTTTGCTTTGTTGTCTAGAAGCATGATGCGGCAGTATATTTTTGGTGAGGATTTATTTCCTCCTTTGTGTAGTGGGTTGATGATTGTGCCTCACCATGAGTCAGGTATGATGCCAGTATAGACTGCATTAGAGTAGAGGAGCCAGCTTGTCTTCCCAATATTGCAGATCTTGTTTATGGATGGCCTGGGATATTCCATTTGGAACAGTAGCTCCATCCCTCCTGCCTTTAATGATTACTCTTGTTCAGCCACTTGAGCTCCTTCTAACTTGAAGGAAAAATATGAGTCTGTGAATGAAGTTGGTTGAACTTGTGGGCTGTGGGCTGTGGTCTCCATGCTGAAAATGTCTGTGGTGTGTGCCAAGGTTAACAATTCGGTCTGCCGCTAAGATATCCACATGGAGGGAAATTAATGTTAGTGAGAGCTCTTTACAGGGAGGGGCTGGATTGACTGGCAACAGTGATGTGGGATATGCTTCTGTAAGTGTCATGGGCAGTGGATCGTTTGCTACAGTGAAGTGTTTGATAAGAAAAGCAATCCAGCACTTTTCCCTGATAGGAATATTCCCAAAGGCCTGCTGCTGTCTTTGGATTGTTCACAGTTAACCAAAAATGTCTTTAGTTTGATTGCTTGCTGTCGTGGAGCAGCTTAGCCCAAAAATTATCTGTGTCTTTTCTCTGATCAGCCCAGACAGACTTTATATATTCTCGTTATGCTGCCTGTAGAGTGTCTATGTTGCCTCTAGTTTTAGTGCAGCCCCTTTGAATCATCCTCAAGGCCTTTGTTCCTCTTCTACATAGCCCTTAGAGATGCTCTTTAGTTCCGGAGGCCCTAGGTACCAGGGGTACCATTTACTAGGGACTTACAGAGGGTGCTAAAGGAGTTGCCAACTGGAGAAACAATTGTACAGTTTAGGGAAAGAGATCTACCACTGGGGACCTAATTATCAGAATCCCAGTGCACTTTTAGTCCACATCACATCAGACACCAGGCAAAAAGTTGGGGTAACCATGTCAAAAAGAGGCACTTTCCTACATGTCCCCCTCCCAAATGAAAGAGGATGAAACCAACCTTTCCCACAAGAATCGCATCTTCTAAGTGGAAAAACCTGGAAAGGCCATCTGCATTGGCATTGTCAATCATAGGTCTGCGTTTCACTGTAAAGTCCACTCCCTTCTGAGAGATGGACCACCTTAACAGTTTAGGGTTTTCGCCTTTCATTTACATAAGCCATCTGAGAGGCCTGTGGTCAGTTTGAACAAGGAAGTGAGGCCAAAGTATGGTCTCAGCTTTTTCAGGGACCAAACCACAGCAAAGACTTCCTCTTAATGGCACTCCAACACTGCTCTCTGGTTAGTAGCTTGCTGCTAATGAATGCAACAGGTTGGTCATGGCCATCATCATTGACTTGGGAGTAGAACAGATCCTATCCCATGTTCAGAGGCATCTGTCTGTACTTTGAACTGCGTGCAGTTTTCAGAACAGGTGCTGAGCACATTGCTTCCTTCAGCATGCCAAAGGCCTTTTGACAGTTCACTGTCCAGTTCACTTCCTCTGGCATCTTTCCTTGCTTACTATGAGATTGCTGACAACACAGAAGGGTCCTGGGCCTGTCTCAGCTCTTTCTTTTTCTATAGCTAAGAGCGTAGCCTCTAAGAATGTCCACTTGGCTAGCTTCTAAAGATTTGCATCTTCAGTATCTAAGACCTCTATTTAAGGAAACTTAGCATCGCCTTTGTGCCATTTAGTTTGATGCAAAGGTGGTGCTAACCTAGCACCATATTTATATTTTGTCACTAGACCCATCTAGCTACAAAATATTAGAGTTTGCATACATTTTTGGGAGCACCACCCGACCTTGAGTCATTTAGCAACAATGATATGCAAGGTAGGCGTTCCTTTCCAAATAGTGACGCTAGCCCTCCAGTGCCATATATATAGCCTAATGCAAGAACAATACTATTAAGGAACCGGTCACACAAAATGATCCAAGGTTTCACAGTTAGTGTCAAAATATAACGCCTGGTCAGACCAGGCGTTAAAATGAGGCCCACACACTACAACATAATGGAAATGCACAGAAGGAGAATTGGCTACCCCCTGGAAATGACATAGAACTGTTAATGCTCCAGCTTGGCACACGCCGCAGATGACAGTGATGAAAACAGGTCCTACCAGCACGCCTGAAGCAACCCCAACCACCACCACAGCTGCCACAACGGCAGCGCAAAAGGCAGGAGAGAATATTTCAACAACGCACAACCATCCTTGCACTCAGGAACAAGCTGTTATCAGGACCAACCATCTGAAGTGGGAGAACATTGTATGCCTTCTGCACCACATAGAGCCAGACATCACAGCAAAGGTAGAAACTCCAACAACTATTCCACCCATGACCAAATTCCCGGCTGTCCTCCAAATGCTGGCATCAGGATTGTTCCAGACAACTGCCGCACAAGTGGGTGATATCTCACAGCCACCCTTCTCAGCCTTCCTTCCAAAGGTTCTGGATGCAATCATGTACCTCACACCCCACCACATATACTTCCCCAACACCCAGTAACTGCAATAGGAGATCAAGCAAGGTTTCTACCAAATTGCTGGGTTCCCACATGTGCTGGGTAAAATGGACCGCACCCATGTCCAACTTGTGCCACCTGCTACAACGGAACACCTCTACAGGAACCACAAACACACCAATTCTATAAATGTGCAGGCTATTGTGGACTGCCGTGGGCTCTTCGCAAACATCCTAGTCAAATATCCCGGCAGCATCCATGATGCCTACATATTCCAGCACTCCACCATCAACGAGTGGTTCCACGATGGACAAAATGGCAATGGCTTACTCTTAGGTAAGACACAATACCAATCATTACACAGACAACACATCTTGTACGCCAAACAATATATATACCACACTAAACACACATGAAAAGGGGAACACAGATGTTCAGACAACAATACATATGCCACATGCCACAGTACACTGCATTCAAGGCTCATCACACACATACATTCACCCGTATGCACAACCACAACCTGGCTAGCACACCACATGAAGGACAAGTGGAGCTATGTTCCCTTTACATACAGAAGCTGGGCCCAAACTGCTACAAGTCTCCATAAGATCCAACACACATTACACCTAACATGGAATAGCTCAGAGGTGTGAATGGTGTTGGCCATGTCAACATAAAAAAAGTCACAGATAGGCACAGCCCCACATTTGTCATGGTATAGAAGCCTCCGGTGGCACCAAATATCAAATGCCAACCAAGTGCTTCCATCACCAACTACATCACCTAAACATATCAGACGTACCCATTGTGTCTACCTTCACCTGTCTGTTGCATTGAGCTGCACACATAGGAATACAACTGTAGTGAATCCTAGTTTGTTTTAATGGGATTACAGGAGTCAGCTTAGCCTTTGGCTTGCAGACTCGTGCCCCCGTCACCTAGTGACTTTTAACCAACTTAGCTTGCTCTGTCTTAGCCCATTTAATTATTTAATTCATCTAAGATGGCCGCCTTGTTTATAGTTAGGCCACTTGTTATGCTTTGCATTATCAGTACCACCATGCTAAGGCGTCAAGATCAAGCAACAAAGACAAACAAACAGTAGGTGTTCACACTTAGGGATTTTCCCTCTCTATACTTTCAAGGGATTTGTTTATAATAATTGCCGTCCCAAGCATGTCTGTTATCTATTGTTTTGGAACACACCTACGTCAGGGGTCCTGGTAGATCTGTATAAATACATCACACTTTAGAGAGATAATCAGAGGGATTCCGTCGAGAGGGCATCACCACTATCGCTGATACCGATGCTGCACGTTGTCTTGACGCTGACCCAGTATTCGTGTCCCTGCGGAGTCTGAGATAGAGACCTCATTCCAAGGTAACGAGGGTTGGGGGCTCCTCTCATGGACATGGCATTGGCAGATTAGGTTTAACAAACCCAGCTCTCCTTTAGGTAGGAGGATAGGCCTATCATATTAGGGTATTAGGGCATATTACATCTCGTATGTCTTTTACATGCATTGCATGATGGTGGGGGTCTTTGTAATAATGACTCTCGTCTTCACAATTCTGTTTCTTGCATTATTCATTATCCTAATCATTGCAGCCCATGCAACATATCGCAAATTGCAGTTGTGTTAAATGAAAACTATTGAAACTTTACTGCATCTTTGTCATTGCCTTTGTTTGTATGAGACATGATATATCTGTGAGAAAGGGGTAATCTCCGTTTAACCATGACATTCCCTGAGATGTCTTATTCTCGAGTCACAAATCACCTTTTACTAATGTGTTTCTGGTGAGGTGCTGATAGTGAGTCAGTAAGGTTGGGACAACAGTTGGGACTTGTTGTTGGATCGGCATAGTCGCCTACAGACAAAAGTACTGTCATCCTTAAACCAGCAGTCTTGCCTAGAGCAAGAGTCCAAACTACGACACAACATCACCAGTCATGAAAGACCATGTGTAGGGGTAGACATCTCACAGCACTCCTACAATCATATCAGGTAACTCCTCAACTCCCTAACATGATACCAGAGTACCAACAGGGCACTGTGGGAGCTGGACTACTAACAATGTACTGGGAGAGGGCTGAGATGCATGTGAATGAGGAGACATGGGACTTAGCAGGACTGGTCATGCGATGCAGGGCATTGCAGAAAAAGACATCATTACCTCTTCTGTCACACAGGTGTCTGAAAATGCATCCATAGATCACTAAACAAACCATACAATGGTGCCACACTGTGCCTATGATCCACATATATACAGCAGCCAGCAATTGCCAACATCAAAACTTTGTGCAAGGGAGTTTTTCTAAGAGGTGGGAATCATATGCTACACACAGGGCACAACACCTGTGTCATTGCACTCAAACACACACAACAGGTTCAAAGTCCTAGAACATCACTCATCTGCAGGTCTAATGTGAAGGGGCTGAGGGCCACATGTCAGGAAAGTGGCACATCATCAACAGCATCTCCACTGTAATTGTGCCCCTCTGCCACACCCTACTGCTACCATGTGGGCCTTGTATACAATAAATGGTGCACAATGGTGCAGTGTAGGTGCAATAGTGTCAAGATAATGGATGACATAGTTGGACTCTGTAGAAGTATTGAGAACCTATTGTCAGGTTTCTAAGCCACAACCCATGATAGTAATGTCCACCACCACACACCAATGCAACCATTCAAAAAAACAGGAACACACACAGTACCAGATGCAACTCTGAGTCACCACTCTACCTAAAACTAACATCTCCCATGGCACACATGACACCACAAATATGCACGACAGGCATATGTTCTTGCATTCCTTTGCAGCTGATCAAGGTTACGGCATCCAGCCATGGGTGATGACTCCTTTTGGCAACCCGACAATGGAGGAAGAGCGGGCATACAATGAAGGGCACAGAAGGACATGAAATGTGGTGGATAGGACACTTGGGCTCTTGAAGTCAAGGTACAGGTGCCTGGCCCTGACAGGAGGAAGCCTGTTGTATGCACCACGCCTTGTATAAAAGATGATCCTTGTATGTGCAATCTTGCATAACATATATATTCAGACTAATGTCCTCTGGGATGAACTGAGAGATATCCCCAATGAGGAGGAGGATGACAATTGTGCAGCACAGATGGAGGAGGAACAACAAAACACTACTGCAAGAGTTTGCAGTAGACAACAAATTGTACTGAGCTTCAACATCTAGACACTGTGCAACAAAAATCACCTTGTAAATATCACCATTAAATCACTTTGCACCAGATTGTCCATGGTGTACTCATTCTCTGCTATATATACCATTGGAAAGTTGCTCTTACAGAGAGTAGGAAAAAAACACAACAGTTAAAAAGAATGTTGAAACAAAGGTTGTGACGTAAGAGGGTCTAGCGCCTCCGTGTCGTACATCAGCGTTACGTAACTCATGCTCATGTGGCTCTCAAAGGCCTAGATCCACGCGCCAAAAATATAAAGTGGCATAATGTAGGCATAGTGCCAATTCCGACAACATGGACCACATCGTGGCTATGCAAGTCAAGATGTATGCAAGGGGGTCGTACATACTGTAGGTCTTTGAAGTGTAATGGTGTACTTGAAAATAAGGAAATAAACTGTGTCACATCTCAGGCAAATAGCTATAATGCCTGCACTGATCGGGCGTGACAAAGGGGAGCACTTTGGTTTAAATGGACCATCATGGACTTGTCAGGGTAAGGGACAAAGGTTTTACCCTAACCCTGCACTGTATATCAATGGTGTTACATATTGTGAGCGTTATTGGCCCCGTACCTGCCACACAGTGTGCTGTTTCACAAATATAGCAGACAGTTGAGTGCACTAAGGGTCGCAAGACAAGTGGGGTAGCAATGGACGCTGATCCACTCTACACACATATGCCCCATAGCCAGGAATGATCAATAAAATGGGAGAATGCCCCACCACATGAATGTGTGGCTGGAAGGTAGGCATAGTCTGTAGCACTTCCAATGTAAATTCTTACACACGACTTACAATTGTGTTGTCTTGGCATATGCCTGCAGCTAATCTGGAAATACATGTGAAGACTGATGTATCTGTATATGGCCTATGTAGGAAAGGGTTAGGAATTACCTACAATGGTTGATATGTGTCTGCAATTTAACCCAGTATAGCCTGTATTACACCATCACATATGAGAGCCCACCCCTCATTGAGACTAATATGCCTGATCAAGAGAAAGTGACCTACTGGGACCAATACCCTAAAATGTCTAGGTCTCCCACATGCCACTCCGGTTTGGGATGTGCATATAAGCCTAGCAATGTCCAAACATGTCACAGACCCATCCTAAATTGTATGGTTGAAAAAGAAGACAGAAATGTTTCATTTGACAAATCAAATAATCATAGCTGAATGACTTCACACACTAACAAGATACACTCATGGTGAAAGTGACATAGGTTGTGGAATGCAGATGTGAGTGCATGCCCATGTACACCAAAGGATATGGAAGAACAACTGAGAGACTCCATCATACACTTTGGAGATACAACATGGGTAGGTCACTTATACACTACACAAGTGCTGTGGCTGGTGTACTGTCATGTGGGTGTGGAAGTAATGTAATCTATCAAAGCCTTGAAATGGGTAGGATAGTATCATGTAGCCAGTAGCAGAAGATGTATACATCTTCAAATTACACAAGTCACATGTGGCAACCTGTCCATGTACGACTGGACAATGTTGCAGAAGAAGATGTGTACAAAGTGTAAACAGCCTAACAAATGACTTCAATGTAAGACCAAATCAATTCCAAACAAGATATGCTGGTAATGTTGGAGAGGGTACACACATAGACCAATACTGACTGTGTAACACAACAATATTAACATGTGATCACCTGACGAATAATCACAGAGGTTGACTAGGTCAGTACATAACAAATTAATGCTTGTAACAACAAAAATGATATAGTTGCCCTCACATACCATTCTGACAGAAGACAGTGACAGATGGCATCATCTGTCCCATGGATCAGAAAACATAAACAAGTTTACACTAGAGATAAATGTCCTAACCAAGCTGCATATGGAACATACAAACAATGTATAACCATTTGTGTCAGAGCATGCAAAATGATGAGACATATCCTATATGAACAAGCAGCCAGTCTCTGTACATGATAGGGCAAGCCTGACATCAGGTACCCCAAAGGAAAAAACAAAAAGCCAGGCCATGGAATCACATTTGTGCAGGTGCCTGTCTGCAGGGGACTGCCATTGCACTGCTGAAGAGCTATCATGATGAGGTAGAAACCCACGCCCAACACCTCCTAACTCTCCTGCTGAGGCTATATTGGCTCTTGACGCAGTGAGGGCCCTGAGGCATGTGCAAAGTGGACTGAGATGAGTGGAGCGCCGTCATCCTGCATCAAAACATGCAACTATGGGTCCGTGTGGTCACACAAAGTATCACAAGAGCAATGATGACTAGGGTGCCATCAGTGCCTGACTGCAACCCTGTTCTACAGTTGTATGCCATTGTATGCAACAGTCAAAACAAACATGTTGTGGTCGATTGTATGTACTAAGATTGTGCCTTGCACACATATATCTTAACACACATGTACCACTTCAATGGTACAGGCCTGGTATTGTGTATTGAAGTATACACAAAAGTCTACTTTCCACTACTGAAAATGTATATGCATCACATGATCATACATAGACTTAAATGACCTTCAGATATGTTCCCATATAGGGAAAATTAGGTGGCACTGACTACACAGCCATGAAACTATGGCCAACATATGTCCATGCTGGCAGACAGATTTGTGAGATTTCATATCCCAATAACACACCGCTTTGGCATACATTATACATATTACACTACACATGTCTTTCCACACACCTGTCACCTACCAACCTTCATTAACATGTGCCTACAAGATCTCCTGATTGTTACACATGTAGCGTGGCATCATGAACCCTGAACACCACAGTGTGGACACACATACACTCACATTGCCATGGGTTATGTGAAATCAACCCAGCCCTAGTGTACGGCATCCTCTGTGTACGATTTGTCAAGAGTGTCACATGCATGAACATCTATTGGACATAGTCCATTATGTTCAAAGTGGTGTTGTCAAACATACTTTTGGAAATCAGACATGACAATGTGGTAGACCCATAATTGTGTGTTACATCACATATGTACACTCCTGGTACACATGTGGTAACATGTATGTGGAAATAGTCTACCATCACATGCACATATGAAAATGGCAGCAGTCATTGCATGTATCAAAACACACACAAATATATGGTGACACATTCCAATGTTACTGTTGCATTTTGAATGCACATGCACACAAAGATAGCCATACTATACTGACTACATACATACATAGCCCCTGTAACAACGTATGTGAATCTCAATGCACAGTCAGCCTTTCCAACAAAATCCACGCATTCCTGTTTTGCCTCATCATTTTTTTCACAAATGAAAATACTCCATACTTCTCTAATCAAAAAATGACACCTGGCCCCTGTGTGTCAATCACCTGCCAACAGACACTGTCAGCCTTCATGGGAAGGAATACCACGCATGACCATCATGGGTCAAATTTTTCACGCAAACACCAATATCCCATTCCTCACTAATGAACAAAATGACGCCTGGAGCCTGCGTGTCAATCTCAAGTCGACTGGCATTGTCAACCTTAAAGGGGAAAAAATTACACATGACCATCATGTGTCAAAAAAATGGCACATATCAGAAAATGTGATGCACTTGCCAGGAGGTGATGAAACAGGACTTCCTTGCTGCAGACATAGTACAGTAATTTCACTTTCACTTTTGCTTTACTGTCTTTTTGTCTGTGATTATGAGAGGGTGTGTGGAGCTGGTGCTGGTCGAGTAGTGCTGGTTTTTGAGAGTTTTGTTCTGTGTCCTGTTGCTATCCTGTCCATGTTTAATTTGGTTCCGTCTTGTGTAGTGTCTTTGTCCTGCCGTAGTCATTGTACCTCTTTTGCATTGCAACATCCTCATTTGCATGTGCATGACAGGGGGACAAAAGGTTGACTGCAGCATGTTTTGTCAACGGTCAGGACAGGAAGTTTTGTGTCTTCGGCAAACACCATTTAAGAGAGCTTAGCTATGCACCGGGTGCAGACTACCTGCTCATTCCTCTTTGTGTACATTGTGTATCCCATGTATCCGATAATGTGTCAAATATCAGACACACCTGTGCAATGGTGCAAGGTTGCATGTTCCATAAGCTCAAAAGTACATATTCATCATGGTTATTACAACTGTGTAAATGGAGTAAGTACAGTTGAAGTGATGGGAAACATGACGCAGGGTATTGTCAGTCATGGGTGTGTGTGCCAAGAGCCATGTATGTGTAGAGTGACATGACATTTACACATATGCAGGCATGAGTGATTGCCTCAGGATGCTACATCTGTGTCTAAGTTATTTTGATAGGTAATGTTGCTAATGGAGGCAGCTACTGCCTATCCATATGTAAAATACTTGACAAGTACAAGCACTGTGGCAGTGTGAAAGGCTGGTGCCACATGGTGGCTAGGAGCAAATCCTTCCTACTCCAAAGGGAACAACATTGGGTTTTTAAATTATGCACCCATCAACGTTGTCTGAACTAAAACATCCACTGGGGACAGCTAATGCAACACTAACAATTGCTTCCCTTTCACTAGCAAGACATCAAAACATCCAGCAGGGCACCAATAATATGCTAATAAACTTCACATGTATCCCTTTAAGTCGTTTGTCATAATTTAGGGATTCAACAAATGATTTCCTTTCTTTTGCCCTGACATATGTTGGCTAGATTTATTTTACTTCTTCCTTTTTTTTATTATTAATTTGGTGACCTATTGGTTACTTTTCTTTCTTCATCTTTCTTCCCTCTACCCCTTCTTTTCCAAACTCCCCTCCTTTTGCCTCCCCCTTTTTCTTTTTCTTTCATCCCTTCCCCCTTCCTCCTTCTCCCTTCAATCCTCCTTTCTTGAGTATGCTGGTGCCTGAGTTAAGTGCACTTTAAGGAACACCCATAACCTAGGGCCCTCACAGCCCTCCGTGTGGACACCGATTACCGCCATTTTGGGAGGTTGTCGGTCTAGTGCTAGACGCGCCTATGAGTTGGGACATGTGAGCAGCTTTCTCTCATAAATACTGGATCCCAACTGGGATTGAGGTGTTTTTCAGGCCCCGGTGAGGTAAGAATTAGGCAGCAAGCGGGAGTGTCGCTTTGACGAAGTAAGTGTGCACAATGCCTCTGACCACCTGCAGTGGCGGCAACGCGCTCGGTGAGTCTGACTTTGCCACATATATATATTTTTTTCAGTGTGTGACTACAAGCACACCCCTATCCCGGAGGATCTAAGAGGTGATTAGCATAGAAACTGAAAGTAGGTCACGCATGCACCATGTGTGTTTTTCTTAGAGGTGCCTCACGTGTTGAAGTGTGTCATAGTGTTTCTTATATGTAGTATGTCTTGTATTTGTTTTTCCATGTGGGTATTAGTACCATTAGGCAAGGGTGATGGTGTATATAGCACCATACCCTTGAGAGATGCATTTAGCAACCTTTACTCTTTTATTCTTTCTTTCTTCCACAGGTTTGCCCAGCAGAACAACAATGCTTATGGGTATTATTTAATTTAATTTAGTTGTATATATTAACCATACCATAGAGCATGTAGTAAATAGTGCTTTCATTAATGGTAAGTGCACAAGGAGTGACACTAGAGGGTTCACCTTGGTCCTGATGAGGAGTCTGGGGTAGACTCTGAAACATGTATTCATATTGTTGAAACCAACAGTGCTCCCACGTATTCCCGTCGGCCACAGCACACCTTGTTCTGTAGCAGGACGGAAGGAAAATCAATGATGAAGCATGCCACCAAGGGGTAACCCTGATGGATGAGGGTTTTCATACAAAAAAAACTTTTTGTCTCCCTTTGGAAGTTCTTTCGGGCTGGGCCTTTTTGTATGATTACTGGTGCCACATGAAAGCAGCACCAGGCCTGTGGACTGGAAGCTGTGTATTCCTACTGTAGGTGCACCCAAAAAATACAGCCTCAACTTGGTTACACTGAACCTTCAGTGGGGCCAACTTATAAATCTGCCTAAGGCTGGTTGATTACATGGCTGTCGCTCTGTCATCAAGAAACCAATTTCCACTTTGCACGTGTAGCATATTCATGTATGGTGCCAGACATGCCACTTGCAACCATACTGACAGGGTTCCCAACATCAGTGTACTGACACACACCATGGTGTGCCATATGTTGCATATGGCACGCACATGATGGAGTTATGTGTTGGTGCTGTGTGTATGAAAACAGGCAAGCATCTGAGTTGTTGGCTGCTTCTTCACATAGATCAACTACAAGAGTCAATGTTTTAGCCAATGGCCAGTATCCTGTCCCCCTATATTGTTATATATGTATGTATCTGAAACCTGTACATACATCTGCCACCCAAATCTGTGCATGTTCTTGTGTGATTATTATGAGCCACATATGTGTGAAATGGGGGCAACACAGTGCTGTGCCAACATCATCAGCACTGTGCTAAGCTGGATTTGTAATACAGGACTGCCCATACTACTGAGAGTACGGGGCAGGCCTACGTCTGCACCAGCACATAACTCAGCAGCCTGCGCCAACGAAGGCATATGTGGACGCAAGTGTTTCTGTGTTGAGGGGATTGTTCATGTGCAGGTAGGTATCCTTCCTGGACACAGACAGTCTACAATGGTGATAGACCACTTCTATGTGGGCTGCTTAATGCAGCCCACATAATAGTGCCAAAACATCCATTATGTTATTTTGTTAATGTGCAGGAAGGGACACCTATGTGCACACAAGCAAACATCCATGGGATTTTGCCTCTACTGTGTGTGCCTTCAAATGGAGCACATGTGCAAAAACAAGAAACAAGGAGGTATCAATGCATTCCTCAACACTTTGATATGCTTCCCAACACCTGGGCTATTGTTATTAGTTTGGCACTGGCAAGAAGTAAAATGTTTTCAACATCTGGGGCAGCGTCAAAAGCAATGGGTGTTACAATGGGACGAGCACTGCAACAACCATTGCATGCCCCTGTGATGCAGAATATTGTGTCATGCTGACCCATATGTACATGAGGCGTTATGCTACAAAAAGCTGCATAACAGATCCTTGTACATATGGTGCAGTGAAAAGCACCACAGGAGCGTCAGGGAAAGTGAAGCTCTGATGGTGCCAGGGCCTCTATAATCTGGCCCTTTTGTCTTACTGACAGAATTGTAGGGTTTGGCAGTTGTTCAGTCCTGACACAAAGTTGACTTGCTTACTCACTTTAACTTGTTGAATGTGTAGTAGTTGTCCATGCACATAAATGTTCACGAATCACTAAGCTACATGTTTCTGTCATGTCTTGCAGGTGGGCCTCAACCCTACACAATTGGAGAGGTGTCCCATTTTGATGACCCTGATGCAGCCAGTAATTGTCACCTTGTGCATCACATGTGTCATTTCAGGGTTTTGTGTGAGAGGTTATAATGTGTGCAATGCAATGTTGAAATGTCATGTGTGACCAATGAGATCACATCATCTGAGTTAGGCTATTGACATCATGTCTAATGACATTTTGAAGAAGTAGATTAAGTTGATTGTTGCAAAAGTGCCAACCTGTGCTGCTATGGAATTGTGAGTTTTAGGAAAAGGAAATCATGCCCACATGCACAGAAGCTTTAAACATGTTAATGCACAGTCTCCCAGTTACTTCTCTTCTCCTATTGTATACTGTTATCATTTTTAGTGGGCTTTAGGTGGGTAGTGATAGGTTAGTTAAATAGATTAGGTTGGTTGCAGGACAGAGTAAGTATAGTTAGGGGTGGGTTTTAGTATTGTTTTTTGTTATGGGGGTTTGGGTGGGTAGTTATGTACGAAGTTCTATGTTTATGAAAAATAAAAAAACAAAACAAGCAAAATAAATCCATAAAAAAACACAAAATATATATTTGTTTAGGATATAGGTTAAGTTAGTATATGTGTAGCCTTAGTTTATGTTGCCCTACTCCTATCTTGTCTCATAAGGGGGTTGAGGGGGCAATGTTTAGTGTGTGGTGTTAAATGTTTAAGATAATTTTGCATTAGGATAGATAGCTGTAGGGGTAAGTTTAGTTAAGTTAGTACAGGTTACTTTAGCATAGGATAGTGTCTAGGTTAGGTTCTAATAAAGTGTTGTTTTCAACGTTTCAATATATCCTGTTACTTTTAGACAATTAGGTGTCCATGTTGATTGAGTGTCTGGGTGTTCTCATTTGTGCACTGGCCAAATTAGAGGAATGCCTTAGGGTATGCTTTTTGTATTAATTTACATGTATGACTATGTGTATCCCCTATGACCAAGGAGCTGTCAGATTGGCTACAATATGGCATCAGCTACTCAAAACATTTGTCAACCCCTGTTCCTGACATTCACATTGTTTATCTATACGGACACTTTGACAGGTCAGTATGGAACTTCAACTGTCATTGCTGAGGTCTGTCAGAAATAATCTTGTAAAGTGTGGCACATATTACTTAAACTTATTTGGGGCATGTATCCTGGTACACTGACAGCTGCCCATCAATGATCAAATTTGCCTCTGCTTTTCCACACATATTAGTTGTACTGATGCTCTCATCAAGGAAAATTCCAGGCACTTGATTCCAACCCATTAATGCCATATGTCAACTTCCATGGATAGCTGTTCAAAACATGCTTTTAAGGCTCTGTAGGTTGGTTGTAGTCCACAATACCACCAGTCACCTTTTTCATTTCAGAGTCCTAGTTTATGGCTTTGTGTCTGATATTAAGCTACAAATGTAATTAGGTTCTGTTCTCATTAACATTCACACACTGCATACATTTAGATGAGTTGATGGATCACAGTAAAAGTTGACATGATACATATGAATATGAAGATGTATTTACATGTGCAAGTGCATTTTCCAGTGCAGTACAATGTCCAGTTCACAGACCCCATGAAAGATCCTGAGCCATTTATTGTACATTCAGAGTTCAAGGGTGAGGTACATGTCATGGGACATGGGTAGGAGAAGTGTGCATTAGTGAGGCGATGTCCAAATTGTCAATAGGTAGGAATTGACAGAACAGTAGTCTATAACAGATAAGTCAACAGTGATTGAGTGAAGAGGGCACATTGCCAGCTGTCACAACACTGGTATAATCTTAAGTATGGAACTAAGGAAATACTGTCCATGTGACACAGACTGGTGCTACTGGTTGTGAATGTTGTTCCTTCTACATCTTCATCTTCTGATGTGTGTGGTGCCTCATGTGCCATGGGTGGTGCTATTGTTGAAGTTTAGGGGGCCACACACAAGGGAATAGAGATGTGAAATCAAAGGTTCCCACAGCTGCCATTTGTGTTTACATATAAGGCATCACTGCAGTAAGGAAGAACTGCTGATTTCTCAACACCGCAGTAACATTACGGTGGTAGGCAACCATATTTTTCCCTTAAGGAGGCCACTTCCCGCTGTATGGACTCCGGGGTATTTTGTATAGGCCCCAGCCTGTTATCTATCATGCTGCTGCCACTTTGGGAGGGCAATTGTTGAAGCCTCATGACAGCAGCTATGTCGGCCAGGGACTGGTGGAGTCCACGTAGCAAGGGCAGGTGCCTCTGATGGCAGCAGAGTTCTGCTTATTTGGACTGAGGCACCTTTGGACTCCCTCTAGGCTGCTTGCCATGGTCGCCATCCCCACCCGCACCTGCTTGGCCAACTCCTGCTGGACTCCCACCACTGTCCTCTGAAAGGTGATGTCTGAGTCCTTGGACTTAAGGGCTGTGACAGGACTGGTTGGTGCTGTGTGTTGGTAGTTAGGTGGTTTATGTGGAGACCCGGCAATGCTGTGTGTCCTCCCTGCAACTGGAGGTGGTGTCTGGAGGGAACCTAGAACATCCTGGAGAGTCTTTTCATTGGTGGTCTGCAGCTGGTCATCCATGTCATCTGTAAAATCCAGGACAGGCAGGTTGTCACGAGGTAAGGCATCATCCTCTGCAATGAGATAGTGAAATGTCAATCTTTGACTGTAGTGGCTGTTGACATGGCTCATCATTTACTTGCTATCGGAGGCTCAGTGACATGTTACAGACCCCAGGTTGTAGTTGTTAATTATGTGTTGCTTTTGCGTCACACATGGAGCAACCTTTCAAGGTATTTTGTACATTGATCCCACACCACCATATTCCTTGCAGGCCCCCTGCCCCTGCCACTGACACCATGGTAGCACATCATTTACTTTCCTATTCACCATGGTGGACATTCCCACAGTAGTGTAATGAGTGCTGTCACTCTTTTGGGGCTTTACTGCATGGGCACCATGAATGTTGACACACGTGCAGCAAAGCACAGGGAGGTTCATTGCTTTCAGTACCTGTGTTACTTTGTCATCTGCCTTTAGCAGGCCCCACACTTTGCTAATGCGATGGTACTGTGCAACCATTATGGATTGTCAGCCCATTGGTTTGTCCCTCCCTACATTAGGGGCATTTCCTTGCATGCAGCATATCTGCCACAGGCATATGTTGATATAAGGATGTTCAATGTGGATCAATGCATGCGTTTTGAGACTTTGTTAATGTGGCACGAGAGGAATGGGCAGCTTGGATCCACATGGGCAACTATTTGTATGATGGTACAGTTGCATTACGGGCTAGTGACATTGTGCCCATAGTGCAAAATTGATGCCACTTGTATCAGTTCTTACGCATGAAGATGTCCCTTTATGCAAAACCCCAACCATTCACACAACACAGACAACCTTGTTACATGGTGAAATTGAAGCTACATGTACAGCAGCACAAATGATTATCGCAGACATGCCCCATATGTTGTATGAGTTCATTTTTGTGCCCATTCTCAAATGGTGCATGGAGGTGTGTGAGAGTTGTTGTTGGGCAACCCTGTGTGGATTGCATTCCACATGTTGCACACTGATGCCCTTCTTTTTCTGAAGTGGCACATCCCGGAGCAGCAGCAATAATAATTGCTCCGTGCTGTGCCACTTTTCAAATCCAGAGATGTGCTGGGTTTTCTGGAATACTGCACACCCCTGATGATCCCCCAGCACCTGTGCAGATTTGTTCTTCCTGCGCCAACGCAGGCATCCTTGCACCATAGTGTAAGAGTACTTGCGTTAAGGGGATAGATAGTTCATATGCAGGAAGGTGTCCCTTCCTGCACATAAACAATCAATTATGGTAAGGTGGCATTTCTATGTGTGCAGTAGGATGCAGCACACATGAGAAGGGCAATGACTCGAGGAGGATGGAAAGCATTTTGCCTTGTTGCGCCATCCTGACACCACCCTTGGGGTGGTTTTGACTTTAGTCACAGTCTTCGTTGAACATGTTGTCTTGCATCTGGGGCAACAACAATATACAGTGGGTGTTGTTGTGGCACAATCATGACCACACTGATTGTACGCCCCTTGAATGCAAAGTGCTGTGTGTTTAGGGGCCATATTTACAAGGTGATGTTAAGCCACAGTAAGTGGCTTAAGATCACGTTGTGTATATGTCGGAGTGCATACCGCCACCAAAGTGTCTTTAAAGTGAGGCTTCCTTGGCAATGGGGCTTTTTGACTCTGGTCCTCTGTGTCCCAATGCAACCCTTTTGCCTGCATTGAGTGTGTCCCATATGCCTCCCCCTTTCTGAATTTTGTGAGATTCCAGATAGCCCCCCTGCAACTTACCCTGTATCTGTGGTAGTTATTGGTAGTGTGCGCTGTCCTGTTCTGTGATTCCAGTGACCAGTTACTTCTGGATGACTGCTGCCACCGTCTCCTCAGCTCATCCAGGTCCTCTTGGGGTGCTGGACTTCCACCTCCAGTCTGCTGTGCTGCCTTTCAGTTCCTGGCAAGTTTCTCCTTAGTTCTGCGCTTGCAATCGTGCCAGTGTTTCTTGCAACCAGTGACAGTCCTCTTCATCTCTGCCACGCTGTTTACTTTATCTACTGTTGCTTGCCATATAGCCTCTCTCCTACCTATTGGCAATTTGGAGGTGATGGAGAACTGGTGCTGATGCTCTGCCACCTCTCTGACCAAGATGATTTCTCCTCCGCACTACAGTGACACTTCAGCTTCCTCTTCTCCTTGTCCTGGGACTTTGCTGGACCCTCCTGGTTGGTACTTGGCTGACTAGGGCCTCCCTAGGGTTTCTTCTGGCCTGCATTCTCCATCTTGTCTTTCAATTATTTTTCTTGCGTTTTTTTTATTTTTTATATGTTAATGCTGTTAAAAATGGCACTAAACCATTTTACACCAGAAAACGTGCTGCAAAACATTATAATGCCACTTGTGCAGCATTAGCGTAATTTTACTTACTGCATGTCGCAGTGGTAGCATAGTTTTTTTTATGCTAACCATTCCTTAGTGCCATCGTGCAGCATTTTATAAATATGGTGCACAGATGGCTTTAGCGAATGGTGTTAGCTCACAGTATTTCTTTTGACTCACAACTGCGCTACCACAGTTGTGCATAATTTTTCTTAAATATGGGCCTAAATCTTCTGAGACACTTCTAGACGTGTTCTCAGTGCAGGTATTGTATGAGGGGGTAGAGATAGAGTCATCTTTGACTTCCTTTACGTCTGCATTTCCTCCTCTTCCCCAGTGGGGGGATTTTTACTTGCCAAGACTTACCATTCTCTGCCAGCAACTGTTGCAGATGGACACGTTTCCATGCTTTACAGAGCTCCTTAAGTTGGGGTACCTTAAGGTGCTGATAAGGTGCCAGGTTGAGTTCCTGGAAAGGCCCTTGCTTAGACATGGTGTTTAAAGTAGCTAGGAGCTTCTTAAAGGACTTAACATGCTAATTACTTTTCAAAAGGACCTAACCAACTTTACTATTTTAAGTTCTAAAGAGTTTTACAAAAGAGGCTTATACAAGGCCCTACAGCATTTTAAAACAATTTAGAAACATTCAAAAATTGGAAAAAAATATTTACTTTGAGAAAATTTTGGGATACATCTGTGGAATCACTTATCATCCAGGTGGTACAGTAGATGTCAAGTCTTAAATCCCTGCATACCAATGTAGGAAGCTGGCCCTTTATCTGTATTGTGAATACTTTCTAAAAGGTCCAGGGGTTCCTCATTGGGTGGACAGGGTTTGCTGTGCAATCTCAAGATGCTCTATTTAGGGATAGTGTGGTTGAGCAGCCTTAGTCTTAACACAGAGGAGTGACAGAAATCTACAAATACATACAATAGTTAATAAATAAGACACATGACTCAAGCAGGAGATCCACACCAATTTATAAAAATAGCAAGTACATTTATATATGTTTAGGCATCAGAGAATTATCATTCAGGTATGTACATTTGTAAATAGGAATGCTTTTCACTTTAGAAAGTGGACACAGTACAATTCTGAGGAAAAACAAGTTCCACAAACAGGTAGAGTACATCGACTTACAAGACCAATATCCTGGGATTAAGGTGAGTAGTGGGGAATGTCCAAGGCAGTCATAGCTTCAGGGCAAGTCGAATTTAGTGTAGATTTGGGTGAGGGATGCAGACAGGCCGGCGGAGTTGGTACCAGGTCACCCGCTGCTTTTCTCTTCTTCTACTTTCACAGCTCTTCTATGTCTTTGACCTTCATAGGTCATCAGGATCTGCTTCTCTGATGCCAGGAACTCCCCTAAATACTGATTTTAGGGGTGTTAGTGGTGTGCAGGGTAGCAGCCAATAGGCTACTGACACTTGGGGTCACTATGCCCCCTATAGGACCACTTCCTGTGGGACCTGGGCATAACGCCATCCTAGAATTCTTAGGTGTGCCATCTCAAAGATAGCTACCTCTGAAAAATCGTGCCCACCTCACTGTAGCCCACCCTAGCCTCGATGTAGCACACCTACCTGACTAGTTTGTCCGAGTGCCAATTGAGCTCTGGACGGGGTGGCTTTCTCTCCTGTGAGGGGAGCCAGATTTGCATTTCAAAGGCAGCAGCCCTTTGAGGCTTGCCTCCTTGAAAAGACTAATCAGCAGGTCACCCTGTGGAGGGGATGTTATTCTCTCTTCACAGATAGGCTTTTGCTCTGGGCCTCCTGAGAGCCAAAGGGGGCCAGAACCATGTCTTGGGTGGCAGGCAGGTAGAAACCAGTCAGTGAGCACACCGGAGGCTGATAGCTGCCCTCTGGGTGCATGTATTGGCAAATTCAACACTGGCATCAAGCATCCCTATAATCAGTGAAGCCATCATGTATGTGGGGAACTCGTGTTGACCAGTGTCCAGCACATGCATTTAGAATGGCTTTCCTGGTCACATACCATGGTCCTCATAATGAACATGGCGGCAATCACTGCCGACCACCGTGGCGACGGTGAACAGAAAACCGCAGTTGGCGGTGAACAGCACACCACCGTATGTATAATGATGCCAAAAAGTCAAACCTCCAAAAATCCTGCAACGTCCACCCACCGCCAGGGTCTATGATGGCAGAAAGGCTGTACACACACATACGCACCCCACAATCCTTTGCATTGCTAATAGCCCAAATGAGACTGACAACACAACACGCATACGCTGAACACAACATAACAAATGTCACATAGACAAATACACCACCAAAACGCATACAGTCTTAAAACACCATCACAAGCCACACACACAACCACACATCACCCTCACCAATACACCCATAACACCACACCTACAACACACACCATGACACCCCGTAAGCACCCCTGCTTCACAGATAGGGAGCTAAGGACCATGGTGGATGAAATACTCACGGTCAAACCTCAAATATTTGGGGCACAGGTGCAGCAGACAGCCATCGCCAGGAAGATGGAGTTATGGCAGATGATTGTTAACAAGGTCAACGCAGTGGGAAACCATCCATGCACAAGGGACGACATCCACAAGAGATGGAACGACCTGCGCGGGAAGGTGAGGTCAATGGCATCCATGCACAACATCGCGGTACAGAAGACTGGTGGAGGACCTCCACCTACACCCCGACTACACCAACTGAGAGGAGAAGGTACTGGCTATCTTGCACTGGAGGGCCTCAATGGACTCACTGAAGGACTGGACTCGGGTAAGTCAACTACAATCTCTTCATATCCACCACACCTGTAATGAATGTACCACCCCACCCCTCCCACTACCACCAGGACCACATCCTCACCCAGGCCACAACACCCACATCCAGTTACCCTGCATGCCCACAATCCCACTAACAGGATCCCATCCTGCCCCCTGTGCATAGTCACCTACCCTTGCAAGGATTCACATTGGCACTACAGCAGCCACAATGCACCTCCACCCCCCACGCAAAATGAAAGGATAATTCCAAGAAAGGTACCTGCATGACTTGACAGGGGAATAAAAACATGAAATAGGGCAGAACTGTGCATCCATTTCCTATTTAGTACATAAAACATACATGTCCATTGCCCCCCACACACACCACCACCCATGCCACCCGCACGGAAAGGCCAAGGAGTGCTAGAGCCTCACACAAAGACAGAGGCCCCACTCAGGAGACTGGAGAGGGATGTATAGAAAGTGAGGAATACCCTGGCCCGTCACACAGTCCTAGACTGTCACCCTCCAGCAGCCCCACCCAGGATACCACTGACAGCCCTACCACCCAGCCACCAGCATCAGCTCTGGCCAAACGACCCCACACCAGTGTCTCCCGGTCACAGATTGGTGGCCCACATGTACAGAGGCCAGATTCAGCACCCACCAACAGGCAGGATGATGAAGGGTCAACTGCAAGTGGGACTGCCAGACCTGTGCAGGGGACACAGGCACAGGGGGCAAGGGCCAGTGGGAGGGCATCAGTGGCCCAGGGAGGAAGCCAAAGGATGAATGCTGCAGCCCAGGAGGTGATATATGAGGTCCTAGGAGCATACCACCATACCCAGGACAGGATGGGCCAGATCCTGGCCACCCTGGAGCAGAATCAAAGGCTGCCGATAGCACATCACCAAGAGGCCATGGAGCAATGGAAGCTCAATGCCACCATGGCCACCATTGCAGGGGTGCTGCAGCACCACTACCCTAGCCAGCCTGAGACCTCCACCCACCTGCAAGCCCCTACCACTAGCCAGGACACTGCCCTGCCATCTACATCTGCAGCATCTACTGAACTGGCGGCACTGCCAGAGGACACACAGGAGACCAGCACCCCTAGCCCTACAGCCCAGCTCCAGTCACGCAAACATGCCCTCAGACCCAGACATGACACTGGAACAAGACCAATGCCCCTGCTAAGAAGTACTCTGCCCTGAACTGTCTCCCATGTGTGCCAGGGTGCTACCTTGTTGACCTGCCACTACCAACACACCATCTACCAAGGGACAAATGGACCAATACCCACTGCTACCAACCGCTGAGCCCATGCACCATAGTATGGATATGCACCATGAGCCCATTCCATATCACTGTTCAGCGACATTCCAATTTTGTGACACTTAATAAAAACACATATGCACCAAATCATATGTCCCTCGTCATTATGAGTTTAAAATTGTGAGTGTGTATGTATTAGTCAGTCAAAATTATATTCATACCTTTATTACAGAAGGGGATCCTACGCACTGTAGTGCTTGAAGTAAGTCACAATGTATGTGATATTGGCGCATGCCACTGCCACATGCCACTTCAGTACTCAGTTAACAGTGTCAATGACTACAGACACCACATCACCAATCACATGAGTCAGACTGAGACTATGCAGTGAAGACATCATTGAACAGTACCTCATATTCACTGGAAGTATAGGCAGATCAGCTGGTTCCTGGAGTTGATATCTTCCCCCTCTTCTTCTTCACCATTACTCTCATCCCCTCTGGTCTGGTTGGACAGAACCCTCCTCCTCTAGAAGGGAGATAACGTTCCTCACAGCCAAGTTAAACATCATGCAGCAGACCACCACTATCCTACACGCCTTCTCAGGGCCATGGGACAGGGTTCCCCAGAGAGATGGAGGCAATTAAATCTTGCCTTCAGGAGACCTATAGTGCACTCAATCACTCTCCTAGTACGTCCATGGGCCTCATTATAATTCCTCTCTGCATATGTACAGGGATTCCTCACTGGTGTCAGGAGCCATTGCAAGTTGGAGTAGCCAGAATCACCTGCAAAAGTGGATGTAAACAGGACCATAATGAACTGTCTGCACATACATATTGGCTGGCTGTCACCTATGTACAGAACCATTGTCACACACACTCACCTATGAGCCATCATATGTCCCCTTGTAGTTGTCCCATCAAGTGTGGTACACTGCTGTTTTTCAGGACGAAGGAATCATGGACTGATCCTGAGAACCGGGCATTGACATGTGATATGTACTGGTCAGCAGTACACACCAATTGGATATTCATGGAGTGGAAGTTATTTCGATTCCTGTACACCTGTTCATTCACTCTTGGGGATATGAGAGCAATGTGGATTCCATCAATGGTACCTATCACATGGGGAATGTTAGCACAGACATAAAATCCAGACTTGATGGCAGAAAGTTCAGCCCTTTGCCGGAACTGGACAGATGTCTGCAGGTGTTGGATGGATGCATCCAGGAATTTGGACAGGATGAGGCTAAACATTGGCTGTGAGAACCCTGCACCCATGCCCTATGTCACCTGAAATGAACCCGTAGCCAAAAAATGGAGTACAGATAGCACTTGTACTTCTGTAGGGATGGCATGCTGATTCCGATTAGCCGGTCTCAGTACAGGATCCAGTAAAGCACATAGGTCATGGATTGTTGCATAATTGAGTCTGTAGATGACAATGATGTGACGTACATCCATGGTTTCCAAATCAATCAGAGGTCTGTACACAGATGGGGCCCTCCCTCGCCACATGGGTCTGTACCTATGGGGGAGGAAAGAACACATATGAGTGGCACACATACACCTGTAACACATGATGTTACTGTATCAATGGATGTGCGACATGTAGGTTACACACACAGATGCTATATATTAAGTACACCGTCAGGCACATGTGTGCAGAGGCATCCCAGTGTGGACACATTTCCTAAGATGGGTGCATGTGAGGATCAGACACTCATGTCAGCAAGAGACTAAGGTCAGAGACTTGGAGGCCCTGAATGGGGCCCCTGGCCAGGATATGTTTATGTGATGGTAGCAAGATGGCAGCCTCCTGCCATCCAGGTCTGAGGGAGTGGAATTTACATCATTCCGCTGGCGGTAGTCATCATGGCGGAAAGCGGTGTTCACCGCCGTGCTCCCAAACATTGGATTACTTGGTTGACAATGGGGAACCTGGGCCTATCATGATCACCTCCGCTGGTGACTGTGCACATCACTGCGGAACGTTATGCCATGTCATCAGACCATTGCCACTTGACTCCTGATTCCAGTGCACTCCACTGCGTGTGCTGCTGTGTCCTGACTCTGGTCCCTGAGATGGCGCGAGTCACAGGGAAACGGGCCCCGGCCTTCACCACGGAGGAGCTCGAGAAGCTGGTGGATGGGGTCCTACCCCTGTATGCCAAGTTGTATGGGCGACCAGAGGAGCTGGTGAGTTGGCAGCTGTCTTCCATGGATGTGTGTGATGCTGGCGGATGCCTGTATGCATGTGTGTTCATTTTGTAACTGCACAGCCATGGACTGTGTGGCATGTACTGTTTTTGAGTTGGTAACATGGATCTTTAAAATTCCCATTCCATAGGGGACAACATGTCATCTGTAATAGGAGCACACACACTGACGTCTGTTTTTCTGTTCTGTGTGTCCCCTGCAGGTCAGCGCCCATCAGGCGAGAGGACTTAGGTAATCCATCGCCAAGGAAGTGCGGACCCTGGGGGACTACAACCGGCAGAGCACCCACTACAGGAAGTGGTGGGAGGACCTGAGGCGCTGAGCCAGGAAGCCCGGCGAGGCCCAGATGGGGAAGGCATCACAACGAGGAAGGGGTGCCCGTCTGACCCTGACACACCTAAGGGTCCACATTTTGGCAGTGGCTTATCTGATTTTGGATGGGACCTTTGAAGGCAGCACAACAGCCACAAGGGGGTGAGTACCAACACTGTTGTAATACCACTTTGATGGATGTGTTTGGGTGCTGTGGTATGTATGCTGTTTAGTGCCAGGCACTCAGATAGGTGTGTTCCTGCAGTCCTGCCCCCTCATAGACCCGGTGATCGCGTGAGGGCCTATGTGTGGCTGGTCCCGATAGGCCCATGGGGTTCACCTTCCTGTAATCTTGGATGCTTTGTGGGATCCTTGACTAGTGGGTACATTGGTTGGGCATGGTCCCCCATGTGTGTACTCCACACAGTTAATCAGGTCCGTGTTTCCTGTGGGTAATGTGGTGTATTCTGGGTCAGTGGCCACTAGTCAGGGGCACAGTCATGACTATTGTTGTAGGTGCTGCATGTAGGTGTTTGACCTGGATGAGAGTATGTGTGAGCCAGGGATGTACATTCATTGAGGTAGTTCCAGATTTTTCCCATGTTTTGTCTCTCCAGCCCTGTGCTATTGTGTCCTTTGTGTACATCAGCATCATCTAGTGAGGGAGCAGTGGCACCGGCGAGTGAGAATGCAGTGGCCCACAGTTCCAAGGAGGCAGAGTCGGCGGACGCCAAGGGGACCAGTGGGTTGTAGGGCGAGGGGAGTTCCATGGGGGAGGCAACTACCACTGGCGGTAGTGACTCTCATACATCCTCCAATGGGAGCTCCCGGGTGGTGGTGGACCCTACTGGACACACCCATTCTATATCGTCTTCCACCACCCCCATGCCATCTCCGTCCTCCCAGTTGCCCCCCACCCAGTTGCCCGTGCCCCCTCACCCAGGAGGGTGGGCATCTCCTTCACCCCAGACACCTCATTCCCTGCCCCAGTCAGCCCTGCTGCCCTCACAGAGGAGGCTATTGACCTCCTGCGGACCATCTCTGCAGGGCATACAACCATCACAAATGCCATCCAGGGGCTAGCATCCCAGATGCAGCAATGCAATGCATACCTGGAAGGCGTTCACAGTGCCATGTCTGGCCTACAGAGACCTTTTCAGGTTCTGGCCTCCTCTTTGACGGCCGCAAGAGTCCCCGGTCTTTCCATCCCCCCTCCAACTACCTCTACCCCTTCTAGCACCCCACTCCCTTCACCCATCCCAAGCACATGTTCAGACAGCCATGCACAACATACACACACAAGAAGCACACAGACCAACACAAGCACCACACTTCCTACCACAGGCACACACATACCCAACATACAAAGGCACACACAACAACATCCACTTCCCCCACTGTATCCACCTCTCCCACCTCCCTGTCTGTCACATCACCATGCATACCCACAAGCACTGCACGCTCAGTCACTGCTGCTGCCCCCATTCTTGCAGTCACCACATCAGACATCCAGTCATCCACCATAGACGCCACACCTGCACTCACCACAAGTACATTGACAGACACTTGTAGCACACTCATGAGACCTGCAGCCACCTGGACAACATCCATGTACACTGGCAGCCTGTCTTGTCCCACTGTGTACACCCCCCCTCCCAAAACACTCAAACATTCACAGACACCCACACAACCCACATCCACCACACATCAGCATAGTTTACAGGCACCTGCATCTACGTCCGGCACACTTACACTTGGTAGAAGCACTCTCTCAACCTCCACTCCCAGACCTTCCTCCGAATTCGCCCCAACTGCCCCTAAGAAGCTTTTCCTTTCCCATGTTGACCTGTTAGAACCCACTGGCCCACCCCGTCTTGTCCCTAAACGTGCACATCTCCTTGCCCAGTCCACTCCTTCCACGTCCAAGTCCACCCCAGTCTGCCCTTCCCATTCCCGTGCTCCGCCATGATTGTGAAAACCTTGCACATTGTGTGGGAAATGCATAAATCCCTTTGGCTGAATGAAGATTGTACATATAAATGGAAACCAAAGGATCAAGTTAAAACACAACATTTTTTTTTTTCTCTTCATCTGAAATGGAGTTTACGAGAAAATTGACTATTAGATGGAGGGGATGTTAGACCTCACCAAGTAATAATACCACAATTCTGTACTAGGTTCAGTTAGGTCTCAATAATTTAAGTCTGAGCTCAACTCTAGGTAGGTGTAGCACAAAACAAAAAGGCTCAACTTACAAAAAATGTGAAAAGCATTCCAGTACCAAAACAGTTACAAAGTAGAAAACACAATAAAAATCCCATTACGCTTTATGAAAATTGCGTAAATTGTAATTAACATATATTTACCAAAACAACAAAATTGTGATGTAGAGAAGGAGGTATGATTTCTGAAACTTGTAAATAATTCTATTGCCAAAAACCGCAAAGCACAACAGAAGGTACTTGGGGCCAGATGTAGCAAAGTTGGGAATTGCGACTTGCAATTTGCGAGTCGGAGAGACTCGCAAATTGCAAGTCGCAATTTCCAATGCAGAACGGTGTCTCAGACACCGTCTGCGACTCGCTATGGGGTCGCAATGACCCACCTCATTAATATTCATGAGGTGGGTCGCAAATTGCGGCCCCATAGCGAGTCTAGGCACTCGCAAACATGGAGGCCTGCTGTAGTCAGCAGACCTCCATGTTCGTGACTGCTTTTAAATAAAGCAGTTTTTTTTTTTTTTAAGTGTAGCCCGTTTTCCTTAAAGGAAAACGAGCTGCACTTAAAAAAAAATCTGAAACCTTTAGTTTCGGGTTTTTTTCAGGGCAGGTAGTGGTCCCTTGGACCACTACCTACCCTGAAAAAATATTTGTGGGTCCATTCACAAAGTGGAAGGGGTCCCATGAGGACCCCTTCCAATTTGCGAGTGGGTTACCATCCACTTGAAGTGGATGGTAACTGCGACACCATTTGCGACCGCATATGCGGTCGCAAATGGTATTGCATACCACTCCGAATCGCAAATAGGAAGGGAACACCCCTTCCTATTTACGATTCTGAAATGCAATATGCATTTCTGCATAGGGAAACGCGATTAGCGAGTCGCAAACGGCAATTTTTGCCGTTTGCGAGTCGCTATCCGTTTCCTGCATCTGGCCCTTAGTCACATTAGAACAAGTAAAAGTCAAAAGTCAAGGCTGGCTGAGATGGAGCACGGGTTGGATACAGGCATGAGGTTCATCCCAGTAGAAAGTGGACGTTAGGACCTCATTGTATTTCTGAAGAAAATTCCTTGTCGACGAGGATGTTGACCTTAGGCTGTATTTGAAGAGAGGTTTGTTGACAGCAGCCAGCTAAAGTGCAGGTGCTCAGTGGGAGCCACAGCTCAGATGGGAAGCGGTAAATCTCCAAGCAGGTGACGTTTGAGTTTTGAGCCCAGGGAGGTATCGACAAAGGTGGGATGTTGCTCGGCGTGGTGTATTTCTCTACGTTCAGACTTCAAAAACTTTTCTGATAGTCAGAGTCCTTTTCACACAGCAAACCTGACCTCAATGGCAGTCAGGTGGTAGCTTCCGGATCTTTTTGAGAAAAGCTCAGAAAAAGTTTCGAAGTGTCAAGTCTTGTAATTTTGAAGGGGTAAATAGTACACTCTAACACAAACCAAAGTTCCTGGACCTTGTGCGCACCACTTGGGGGATACAACTCACTCTTTCAGAATCTACCAGCAGTTCCAGGGAAAACCCAGTTGGGACTGGTCAGCTGGGCTCAGCAGATATTTGGGCTTCTTGTAGTGTCTGTGTTCCTTGAGCTTAAAAGGTGGCTAGCTAATTAGCCTTTCAGGTCTATACTGGGTAAAACTGGAGAGCAGCAACTAGAACATTGCCTCATGAGAGACACCAGGGCATTACTAATACTAAGGAAAGGCTCAGGTGCATGTATTGTTTGCTAGGGATGGATATCATGATAGAACGCATGCTGCAAGACTGTGGAGAATGTTGTTTAAGTGACAAAACTTAGAAGGTAAGATCCTCCCCAATGGTGTGTATAGATTTGCCCTGGTGCGATATGGAGGAAATAGCTTTAGATTTGCTTGGACCTATTAGTTCTTGTGGGTCTAATAGATATACTTTGGTAGCAAATGGCCCGAGGTGGGATTGGTGCATGGGATTAATATCAAGTCAGTGACGAGTTTTCCATCGGAAATATTTGGTTGCAAAAGGAAACCTCTCTAGCACGGATAATGGGTGCAATTTACCCCCAAGGAAATGAAGAGTTCTCTGAGAGATAGAGACATGGGCCCTCATTACAACCCTGGCGGTCGGTGATAAAGCGGCAGTGATACTGCCAACAGGCCGGCGAAAAAAAAAATGGAATTACGACCATGGCAGAAACCGCCAACACAGACAGCCAATTTGACACTCCGACTGCCACGGCGGTAGAAACAAGCACCACAGCGGTAACAGCCAACAGACAGGCGGAAGACAATGTACCGTCCACACTATTACAAGGCACCAATCCACCAGCTTTTCCGAGGCAGTACCAGCGCATTCAAAAGCATGGCAGAAACAGAACACAGAAGGGAAACCACCCACCTTTCGACACTTTACGAACAACCAGGACGCCCTGGAGCCCAGGTTACAGGTCCTGCTGATGCTGGTCTACCTCCTCATCTACCAGGAACATAAAAAGACGGCGGCAACGACCACAGTGAGTACTGCACCAGCAGACCGGGGAGGGGAGGAGGGAAAAGAGAGTGACACACACATGCAACACCCGTACCCCCCACCCACAACAACACACACACATATCCAATCACATCACAGATACACCCCATCACCCCCCCGGAAGAACACAAGGACCAAATGAAATGAGTTCAATGAGTGTAATAATCAAACAATCCGATAGGCCAAGATAACTTCTAATCACCAGTAAATACAAATATTAGCAGCAAGTACACAAGTCCGTACACTGTCCCATTAAATGTGCGTGGACCATTGGTCCCAAAAAGCATGGGTGAAGCCCACACATAACACCTGCCTCAAAACGGAGAGAACACTGCAGGGGCATCAGGTAGAAAGCACACAGGCACCTCAGGGGTAAGGGGAGGGGGGACCTCTGCCGGATGATGGGACAAAGCCACTTCTCCTCAAGGGGGCTCCATGCCCACTGCTTGCTCCTGGGGAGTGCAAAGCCACAGTCTCTCAAGTGGATGCTTTTTTCCACTGGTTCTGGAGGGGGCTTGGTGCCCAGAGTGTTTCATCCTGATAAGGACTGGGTTAGTGGATGCTTTTCTCCACTGGTTCTGGTGGGGGCATGGTGCCCAGAGTGCTTCATCCTGCGAAGGACTGGGTTTGTGGATGTTTTTCTCCACTGGTCCTGGAGGGGGCATGGTGCCCAGAGTGCTTCATCCTGCTAAGGACTGGGTTAGTGGATGCTTTTCTCCACTGGTTCTGGAGAGAGCTTATTGGCAAGTGATGCTGCACCTGGGGTGTGGTAGTTCCCATTCCCTCACCAGGGTGTCTGATCCACAAGAGTTTCTGATAACAGGTAGCATTATACTCCATGGAGGCAGAGACACATTCCACCTTGCGACGACTTAGGCTGCAAACTGCTGGTGGTGCCTCATGTAGTGTGTGCAGGGTCCAGGACATCGCCTGCAGCCTCAGACGGCTGCCCACTGGGGATGGTGCTGATGTCTGCTGTAGTGACACTGCATGGGCACGTCGTGGGGCAGATGGCGGTGTCTGCGGCGGAGATGCTGCCAGTGCTGCCTGTGGTGCACGTGTCTGTAGTAGTTGAGGGAGACCCAAGGCCGTCTCCTGCAGCCTCGGAAGGCTGCCCACTGGGGATGATGCTGGTGACTGTAGTAGCGGCAGCTGCCATGCAGGTGGCAGTGCAGATGGCGGTGCAGGTGGCAGTGTAGATGGCGGTCGTTGCGGCGGTGCTCACTGCGGTACAGGTTGATGGGCTGTCTTGAGAAATGGGGGTCACCAGTCCCTCACCCGGAGGCTCCGTGCCCTGAGGTGACTTTGCTTTGCTCTTGTGTCCCTTCCCCACCTTGGAAGTCACTGTTGGGACATTGGCACTGCCCTCTTTGGTTCTGGATGAGGCCTTGCTGGGTGGGTGGTGCGGCTCTTCTCTTCTGCCTGTTGGCCCCTTCTTTACCTTGGCAGGTGGCGGAATTGGGTGGTCCTTGGCTTCAGTAGGTGGCACATTGGAAGCCCTGATGGGTGCCCCCTTTGATCCTCCTGGACTTGCAGGGACCACAGTGGACGACGATTTGGTGGCTGAGGTGCTAGTCTGGGCTCTACACAACCTGGCCCTAGGGGGAAGACGGGGGAGGTTTAGGGAAGAGGTCGATGGAAGCCAGGAAAAGCTTTTTAGACACACTGGCACAGGAAGATGGAGGGGGTTTGGGAGTGGAGGAAGAGGTAGTGGTTGTAGGAGGTGTACGTCTGCTGAGTTTGAGTGAAGGTGCATGGGTTGGAGGCTGTTGTGAGGTGGATGGCTGTTGAGTGGGTGTGTGCCAGCGTTTGTGTACTTTGACAGGAGGGCTCACAGACACACTGGGAGAGGACACAGGGGACGTGTGATTGGTTGTGGGGGGTAGTGATTGCACGTGAGTGGTGTGTAGTGATGGGCGTGCTGGTGATGGAGCTAGTGGCTGAGGATGTAGTGCATGCAGGTGTGAGTGGAGACGAGACTGGGAGGGAGGTGGAGGACGTGGAGGAGGGGGACACAGTTGAGGCAATAGATGTTGGTGTGTCTGCTGGGGATGGTGCTTGTGTGAGTGCCTGTGAGATGTGTGGTGCTTATGTTTGCCTGAGCCACTTTTGTGTGTTGACTTGGGTGAATGCTGGTCTGAAGGTGTGCTTGGGATAGGCTGGGGTGGAGGGGATTGGGACTGGGTAGAGGAAGTTGGAGGGGGGAGGCTAGACACAGGGACAATGGTTGCCATCAGTGCTGAGGCCAAAGCCTGAAATGCTCTCTGTTGGGCTGCCACGCCAGAATGAATGACCTCCAGGTTTGCATTTGTGTGCTGCTAATGCCTCTTGACACCCTGGATGGCATTCAAAATGGTTGACTGCCCAACAGTGAGGGATCTCAAGAGGTCAAAAGCCTCCTCACTGAGGGCAGCAGGGCTGACTGGGGCGAAGGAAAAGCCCACCCTCCAGGAAACACGCTGAGGGGCTGCTGGGAGGGCGGTGCTGGTAGGTGAGATTGCGGCTGTACCTGTTGTTGTGGTGGGCACAGAGGTGTCCCCGCCGTGGAGCTCCCCTTGCCCTCCGTCCCACTGGTGCCTTCAGACTCCGTACATTCACCCTCCTGGGAATGTGGGTTGCAGCTCCCTCCTGCTCCGGTGCCACTGCGGGGGTGCCAAATGATGCTAATGCACACAAGGACAGGGTGACAAAACGAAAAGGGGGGAAAGACAGAGGAGACACATGGTCAGTGCCAGCAACACCACTACCGTTGGCGGACACAACACACAGGGAGCAGCCCTATGCACTAGGCCATGCACTAACTGTTCATGGGAAAATCACCTGCTCATGGGGGATTATGCCTAAACCCATTTGCTTCACACCTGGAACCCACAGGAGCTTGACTGGTTATATATGGCCACTACCACTATTGGGGTTGGAGTGCCACAGAGTCTGCCTAACAATGGACCTACCCTACCAAGTTTGCCCTGGCCTAGGTGAACCCACAGCCCACATCCCCCACCCAGACACCTCATAAAGTGCGCAGAGTAAGCTGGATGAGACTGTACTCACCCCCTTGTGGCTGCTGTGATGCCCTGAAGCACCCATCCAACTCCAGATAGGCCACTGCCAGGATCCGGAACATCAGGGGGGTCATGGTGCGATGGGTACCCCTTCCACGTTGGGAGGCCATCCCCAGCTGGGCCTCTGCCGTCTTCTTGCTCCAGCGGTACAGGTCCTCCCATTTCTTGCAGCAGTTGGTGCTCCGTCTATGATAGACCCCTAGGGTCCGTACTTCCTTGGCGATGGCACGCCAAATACCCTTCTTTTGGTGGGTGCTGACCTAGAGAAAAGGTAAAGTAAGAAAGGAACTTACACCCCGTCCAGTTCGTTATACTCATTGAACACCAGTTCCCACCTATGCCCTGAAACACATTCCCTCACTGCAGGCCTCAGCCCCCCCCCCCACAACATGTACCTACCAGCCACACCACTCCAAACATTCATGTCCCACACATCATGCTCACAGTTTACTCACCTGTTTGTCTGGAGGACCGTAGAGTAGCATGTACTGGGGAGGACCCCATCCACTAGTCTCTCCTACTCCTCCACACTGAATGCAGGGGCCCTTTGCCCAGACACTTGAGCCATTGTCACTTCCAGACTGAGGTCATAGCAGCACTTGCAGTGTAGGTCCTCTCCTGTTGAAGGTCAGTTATCAAGTGAGTGAATAGCTAGAAAATGGCCTTCACATCCACGTTGGTGTGTACCGTCACCGCCGGCTTACATCGTCATTGGCTTCTGGAACCCATATGGCCCAATGATAACCAATTCTGAATTGCGCGGCGGTCTTTGACCACCTACAGCGATGCTGCACAACGCTAGTACAGTTACCTCATTTCCCCTTGTCTCTCCTTACAAGTCAGGCAGCCGCCATTTCAGGGTGGAACATGGCAGGGCACCTAACTGTGTCACAGCACATTTGGGCACAAATACGGACAGACAACGCCACACACCGATTTAATCACATCAGTGCAAAACCCTTGTGCAAACTATGTGGTACATGACCCTCCGCTCACCATTCTCCTCCATAGGCCACATCCGCTGGGGCAGATGATGAGATGGCGTCATCCTCCTCTGTACAGACCCCTGGTGGACCTGTCGACAATGGAAGACAGACACATCATTATCACCTACAGACTTGATCGTGCCACAATCCAAGAACTGTGTGCCCAATTGGAGCCAGACTTGATATCAGCTATCCGCCATCCCACAGGTATCCCCCCTCTAGTGCAAGTCCTGTTAGTGCTCCATTTCCTGGCCAGTGGTTCCTTTTAAACAACAGTGGCCATGGCATCAGGGATGTCTCAGCCAATGTTCTCTAACGTGTTGTCCAGAGTGTTATCTGCCCTACTGAAACATATGCGCAGCTACATCGTATTCCCCCAGGTGGAGGATTTGCCCACAGTGAAAGGTGACTTCTGTCCCCTAGACATATCCCCAACATCATTGGTGCAATTGATGATACACATGTGGCATTTGTCATCCCCCGCAGGAATGAACAGGAGTACAGAAATCGTAAAAGCTACCATTCAATGAATGTGCAGATGGTGTGTTTGGCAGACCAGTACATCTCCCATGTGAATGCTAAGTATCCTGGCTCTGTGCATGACGCTTACATTTTGAGGAATAGCAGCATCTCTTATGGGATGGGCCAACTCCAGAGGCATCGTGTGTGGCTAATAGGTGAGCCCAAGGCCCCCACACCTTATGAATAGGTGCCTGGATGTGGTTTAGTCCCTAAGGGTTGGTGTATGTCTAACAGATATCCATCGACATTTACAGGTGACTCTGGTTAACCCAACCTCTCATGGCTACTGACCCCAGTGAGGAATGCCAGGACAAGGGCAGAGGAACACTACAATGAGGCACGTGGGCGAACTAGGCGGATTATTGAGCTGACTTTCGGCCTCCTGAAGGCCAGATTCCAGTGCCTCCATCTAACAGGTGGCTCCCTATACTACTCACCCAAGAAGATCTGCCAGATCATCGTGGCATGCTGTATGTTGCACAACCTAGCTTTGAGACGCCAGGTGCCTTTTCTGAAGGAGGAAGGGCCTGATGTTGGTCTTGTGGCAGCTGTTGAGCCTGTGGACAGTGAGGAAGAGGAGGCAGAGGAAGAAGATTTTGACAACCGAAACAACATCATCATGCAGTACTTCCAGTGAGACACAGGTAAGAGACTGGCACTGTTCATATTTTATCTGACTAATGTAGGACAA
Source organism: Pleurodeles waltl (assembly GCF_031143425.1). Classification (NCBI taxonomy): domain Eukaryota; kingdom Metazoa; phylum Chordata; class Amphibia; order Caudata; family Salamandridae; genus Pleurodeles; species Pleurodeles waltl. The sequence goes on along the minus strand of NC_090436.1, from coordinate 584,050,407 downwards.
TGTATAAGTCTGCCTTTTTACATCTGTGTATGGACCCTGACAGTTCACTTTGGCTTCCCTTTTCACAGATATGGGTACCACATTCTGCCTTCTGCTATGTTTACTGCTGCCCAACAACTGTCATACTTTGGTATGTGCAAATGAACATTTACATTGATATTTGTCTAAGAGGTTGTAATAATACATTTGTGAAAGTACAGACTGACTCTAGATTGTTTTGTGATTCAAGGGTGTTTATTTAAGTGCTAATAAGTAGAGGGTGATGTGCAATGGGCTGCGGTGATGGTGGAGGAATATCCATGGTAGAGTCCAGTCTGTTTGTATCACAGGTGCATTGTCCAATGGGGCATAGGAAGTGGAGCAATGTCAGTTCAAGGTGGACAGGGTGCATAGTGGGACACAAGGGTGCCAATCGGGAGAGTCCTATTTCCTGGCAGGGGTCTTGGCAATGTTCTCTGTCTTGTGCCTAGATCACAGGGACGATTTGCGGGGTGGTTCTCCTTCTGCAGGGGGTGGGGTGCTGGTGGCCTGTTGTTCCTGTGGCGGGACCTCCTGTCAACTAGCGCAGGTGGATGTGGAAGGCTGTTCATCGTTCGGGCTGGTGTCAAAGGCCCAGGGGTATGCTACTTTCTCCCTCATGGTTATGGCCATGTCTGCCAGCTTCCCTGTTGTCCTGTGCCTCTGTCCCCTGACCCGTGTGCCCACTGCCACTGACCCCAGGTCCCTGATCGTCCCGGGTTAGTGGGTTTGCCTGGGGTCCCTGTAGTGGTGGACACACTGCAGATTGATGTGTCCTGGGGACAGTGGCATGGGCCCGCTGGGTGGGTGCTGTGCTGGTGTTTCCTGAGGGGGGAGGTTCAGTGGTGGTTTGGGACTGTGGAGGGGAACCGACTGTCCAGAGGTCCCTGATGGGCCGGGCTGGTCCTCTTGATCCAGGCGTGCAGAGCTGCTGTCATCACTGTGGGCTTCTTCTGTGGGTGGACTGGATTTGGCTGGCACCTCCGGTCCAGTAACGTTGTGTAGGGGTCCTGTTGGGGTGTAAATGCATTGTTATTGTATCTGTGTGTACCATCTTGTGCAATGGGTGTGTTTCCCTCTATTACTGTGCTTGCATTATCGCCTTGGCCCTTGTGTGAGTGGTGATTGTGTGGGGTGGGTGAGTCTCTCTACTGGGCATGCTGTGGTGATGGATGTCCATGCAAGTCTGTGATGGGTGTCCATGCATTGTTGTCACATGCAGGGCTTGGTATTGGGATGTGTGGATTGTGATAGTGGGGTATCTGTGCGGTGTTGGGGTGATGGGTGAGAGGGTAGAGGTTGGGGTTTGTGTTGGCATGCAGGTAGGGTGTGGGATATAGTAGTAAAGCTTTAATTTACCAGAGTCCAGTCCTCCTGCTACTCCTGCGATGCCCTCAGGATGCATGATCGCCAATGCTTGCTCCTCCCATGTTGTTATCTGTGGGGGAAGAGGTGGGGGTCCACCGCCAGTCCTCTGTACGGCTACCTGGTGCCTGAATACCACAGAACGTACCTTCCCCCATAGGTCATTCCACCTCTTCCTGATGTCATCCAGTGTTCTTGGATGCTGTCCCACTGCGTTCACCCTGTCAACAGTTCTCCACCATAGCTCCATCTTCCTTGCAATGGACGTCTGCTGTACCTGTGATCCAAATAGCTTTGGCTCTACCTGGATGATTTCCTCCACCATGACCCTGAGCTCCTCCTCAGAGAACCGGGGGTGTCTTTGAGGTGCCATGATGTGGTGTGGGTGATGTATGAGGTGATGGTTGATGTGATGTGTGGAGTGATATGTTGGGGTGTGTTCTTTGAGGTGCGTGGATGGTGTATGAGTGTTGGTGTATGAGTGATTGTGTGTCTCTGGATGCTGGTGCTGTCTTTGCTTTTCTGTCTCTCTGCTTCTTCCAAAATTGTCGTTGTGAGGGGTTGTGGGTAATGTGGGTGTGTGTTTTATAGTGTTGTGAGTGTGTGAGTGTGTTGTGTGTATGTGTGTCAGGTATGTGTATTTTGAATTGTCCAATGTGGTGGTGTTGTGTAAATGTGTGTGTATTTTCAGCACAGCGGTGTGTACCGCCAATGAATTACTGAGGTTGAATGACTGCCACGTTGATTCGTGGGTCGTGATAGTGTGGGCGTAGTTCTGTTGGCTTGACAGTGTGGGTTTTGCTATCGACAGTTTATCACTGACCTTTGGTGTGGCGGACTTGTGTGGGTGTCTGTATTGTGGAGGATTTCTGAGTGTGGGTCATAATACCCGTAGCGGATTTCCACAGCGGACATGGTATGTTGGCGGCTGTCTGCACGGCGGTCAACAGAATTTACCGCCAGGGTTGGAATGATGGCCATAGTGCATTAAAAATGTGCTCTTCATCATCCTGACAGCAATTGAATGATTGATAGAATCAATTGTGTTCTTAAAGAGACAAGTCAGATTGTAAAAGGCATTGGGAACAATTAGGCCCAATCTGTCAAGGGGAGGGTTGAAGAATACATGTTTACACCACACACCTCTACATGGGTTCAGCCTTTTTCATCCTTCAAAAAACACAATCCTAACACCACTCTGTTTCCTCCTTGGGTGGGAGGTCATGGAGGTAGTGAAAGTAAGAGTGATGATCAGGAGGTAAAAATATGACAAAGAGAGAAAGAGTTGCAATTCAAAAGAAACTGAACTATGATGGTTGTAACGATGATAAACAATTTGGTGCAAGTTGGTAACAAGGTGAAGATCAAGTTGCCTGGCAAAAGTCAAGGATCTCATTTTATTTACTACAGTGTCAAAAACGTATTCTGTAATGCAGCTAAAATGAATTATGGTCACATATGGAACAGAATTTTTAATTTAAGGTGAATGGAACTTATGTATTTACTGTATGTTTTCTCTTTCTATCTTTTTGAGAGGGAAGCTGTGTGGTATTTCACTGTAGAAATGTCTGTCTATGTTATTATATTATATGATATGTTCCTTTTCTCTCATTCTTTCTCTCCCCCGACCCCATATCCATAACCCAGTTGCATTGTCCTGGACTCTGTTCCATTAGAATATTAGTATTCAAATTTTAGGAAGTGAGTTAGTTGAAGGGATTTGATTGGAGTGACATTGATGCAGCTGGAGATCATCTTAAATTGAAGATTAAACTTCATCTTTAACCTCAAGAACTGTGTTTTGAATTACTGTGAACTTCATACATGTCTAGCTCTTTGGGTCTATCTTCATAGGTTCTACCGCAGGGGCAGTCCTTCTTCTGTCTGCAACAGGCCCTGAGGTATTCTGAAGAGAGTACTGGACACTTTTATGCCCAGTGCTGACCTGTGGGTGGAGGAAACTTCTGGCAACTCCATACCGAATGGGATGAAAATTGACAGGCCTACATTCACTTTTACAACACTTCCTGTCTGTATATTTTCTAACCATGAAAATGCAATAAAAAAAGCTAGCATCACATTTTAATTACATAACATGAAACCATAGACTTAGCCCCTAGAGGGTGCTTCAATGTACATATACCCTTTGTACACCTCCAATTATTGCAACCATACAATCAGCCTCTAGAGGTTGCTGCACACCCAGATGTAGAGCAGAAGTGCTTGGAAACATTGAGAAAATCCTGTAGGGGCCCTAAATTCTATGAACCCGCAAACATAAGGTCAGTTATCATTAAAAAAATTCTTAAGGGGAAGCTGCTGCTGTCCTGTAGCCAACCGATGCTTCAATTCTGTTGTTGGTGATGCTCCTGCCATCCTGGGACCACCAAGCACAGGATGAATCAGATAAATGGAAAGGTCCCATGGGGCCGTATGGAGTACTCCTCTGGGAGAAGTGAATTCTTTTTGAGGGGCTCTCCTGCTGCTTTATTTTTTGCAGCTGAGTCCTCCTTTTGCATTTCTGTTTTTTTGGAGGATGCTCAGTACCACCCAGGAGCCCACATGCCTTAGAACATTGGGGGCAGTTGAGGGATCCTAACCCTCACTAATCCGCTGGCTCCTATGTTGCCAGCACCTTTGTCTGCGGGCGTGGGAGCCGACAGTTTTGTTGTCCCTGCCAGTGCCTGCACCTGGGATGCTCTTGGGTTGTGGTAGTCACCAGCTCCCACTGACACGGGCAGAGGGAGCGGGGCAGGCACACCACAACAGTGCTCCTCCTTCCTCCTGCTTTTTCAGAAGTAGGGGACGGGGCCCCCGACCCCTCCATTGTACTTGTGGCCTGTGGGATGGGGCTCCCAGGCCAAGGAGAATCTGGAGAGGGAGTCCCATGCATGCCCCCTCCCCGAAAAAATTAAAAGTGTCACACCCATAGAGGAATGAGGGCTCCTGGTGCAAGAATGAGCCTTGAGAGGCGGACCCACGTGCTCCCCCTCTCAGGATGTAAATTTATAAATGATGCTTGTGCAGAACCCGGGCCCTGGCTCACCCTGGGGATATTTTTAGAAAAAGTGAGGCAAAGGCCCATGAACTTCATCAAAAATGTCAAATGTCACCAACATTTTAAGTGCTATAACTCGGGCCCTGTTGGGACAGTTTTGACAATTCTAGGCTCCTAATATTGCTGGTAGTATTCTCTAGCCACCAGGGATAGCTGCATGTGACTTCCCTACCTCCCATGATGTTTAGTCCTCAGAGACCTGGTTCTCCTCGTTCCCTGCACTAGCCTTCTTCCTGGGTTCTGTCTCCAGAAGTCCAGGGCTTTCTCCCAACTGGTCCTCAGGGCCTCACTAGCCCTTGGTGATGTTCCTGGTATTGGGGTCACCTGGGTAAAGTGCTTAGTCCTTTGTGAGCATCAGGGACATCTTCCTTCCAGTTGTCTATGGCAGCCCCAGGGTCCAACAGTGAAGCACAGAGAAATCACCAGGCAAGAGATAGTCTCCCCCTTGTGCAAGAGTTTTAAAAGAAGGTGAAAGAGTCAAGAAGCCTAGTCCCCCTGGCCAATCCTAGGGTGCCTCACCACCTCTCCACCCCTGTACCAACCCTCCTTCACAGCATGCTGGGACAGTTCAAAATGGCATCATCCAGGAACCATCAGCCACATCTCCTCTAGGAGTTTCAGCTCTGCCCCTCACTGACATCAATACCAGGCCCTTTACCACTAGGTTTTCAAGGGGGAGTGCCCTCCTCTGTTGGCTGCAGAGGTCTGGACTAATTTCTTTGTTCAGTGGGCTTGGGCAGGCCAGTCCCAGGTACAATGTAACAGTTGATTGATGCAGATTTTTACGCCCCACCCCCTTTGTCTTCATGGGCTGAGGGAAGCACTGTTAATTGCTCCCTTTGTGTGGGGAGGCCTGTTGCTGTGCTGGAGAGAAATGTGATTAACCTGGCACAGCAGGGTGACAAAAGGCTTAGCTCTGATTGTGAGCCAGAGAAATATGACAGTTCTGGATGACCTAAAAATTGTGCAGATAACTTTTTAGAACTTGCAGTAATTGATTTTCTCACACGGATACATCCCAATTAGATACAACAATGATCCTTGCAGGTCAAAACGAAGAAAAACTGGACCGTAAGGCAATATACTAACATTAAAAGGCCTACCCCAGGTCAATATCTAATCCTTCAGAGCCCCTCACCCATGCCAGGTTACCTGTGTGCAGTTACCATGCTGCATAAGATAAGTGTTTACGTGTAACCAGACGATTGTTCCTTACCCTTGAAGCATTGCAGCAGCCTTATATTAAATGCAGAGGCTGATGATACACATGTGTAGTCCGTTCGCCATGTGATTGTCATGAGTAAGACATGTTGTGAGGCTCACCCTCAGTAAGGAGTATAAAACCGAGTGATCCTAAAATAAAAAAACACAAGCTTAATAAATGGGTGGAACTTGATTGCAACAAGCATCATGTCAGGGAACAACATCTCCCCACACCCAAGCTTATTGTCCACTTATTGTCCACTTTCTAGGAGGGATATAAGACATTATCACGCAAAACATTTCCATGCATGCCTCTACAAACCTGCCTTTACCACTTAAGTAAATTTATCATCAGTAAAACAAAATGTACATGTTATAGAGTCATGGTAGTCATAATGACTAAGGCATGACTAGCCCTGATCACAGCTGGGACAATGACACCCTTAATAACTTTTCAGCTGTTTTAACGAATCTCTGAAAAACTTTCAGATGTATTGTCCGGTTACAGTGGCAGATGATGGGAAATTCTGTGGTGTATGGTCAAGTGGGTGCAAAGGAAAAAGAGGGGTCACAAAACAAGTGTTGACCCTAATACATTCTACATAGACTGCTTTACATTGGACATAGCGGAAAAAAGGCTGAAAGGATTTTAATGAAATTTCACACCAATGTACATTAGACTATGTAGGTGAAAAAACTAGACTGCAATATCAAGTTCAGATTTTCTACATGAACAAGTGAAAGACCCATTTATGGTCACATGCTAATGTAAACCAATAAAAGATACATAACAAATAACATACAAAGTAGTCTACATAAGCTTTCTTTGCATGCTCGCTGCCTCACAAAATAAAACTGTGTCCAACAAGCCAAACAAAAGCCATATTCCTTATGCACTTCTGTGCAACAAAGTGGAAAATGACATAGCATTGAGCTACACTAATTATTATATGGAGGAAATGATAATCGGCCAATAGGAAAATACTTTATAATCTCAGTTTTTATAACAGCAACAATGATTGGCGTTCATTCACTTTGAGCTTCATATGTAGCACAATACTTCTAAAAGTAGCAAGGAAGCCCAAAAAAATATATATAAGTATATGTGAAGTTTCAGAATTACTACATGAACATCTACAAGACACATTAGTGGTCACATGATTATGTAAACCAATAAACAAATACATAAGAAATACAATAGCTAAAAAGAAAGAAGTCACATTTACTTGGATTGCCATTATGTATTCATGTTAGGATTCCCAAACATAGGAATTTCCCTGACATTTTCAACTTAATAACTTTCCATCCATTTGAGGAATAACCACAAAACTTTCTAGACCTGTAGCATTTCCTACATTTTTGTGACGATTTAAATTATCGTGGTCCATCATTAAGGGGGTGCAAAGATAAAAGGGGTCCCAAAATGTGTTTTTTCACCAATGCCTTTTCCGTAGGCTATTGTATTCATCATAGTGTGAAAACAGATGAACAGATTTAACTGAAAAACACAAAGATTAAGCATTATGGTGGACAGATGATCATTTTTGGGTACTTTAGGGAGCTAGGGTAAGCATTTTACAAGTTATCAGTCACTCCAGTACTTTCAAGTAATTTCATGAAATTTCATGAACTTACTGCATACAGTACATGGCGATGATAAGTCATTATCTTATTGGATAACGACTGCCATTACAAAAGTCTAAGACAGTCATACTGTTTTAAGACCACATTGCCAGTTTTCAGGTTTACAGCCTTAGATATAGGTCAATATAATGTTTTATATTTTCCCTACCTCTTAACACTTTAGTAAACTGGTAATAGATAAGGAAAAATAATTATGTTTCTATATCTTTTTTTTTTTTTTAAACTGAAGCACCACGTTACTTTAAAAAAAATAAACATATTAAAAAAGTGAAAAATTCTGTAATACACTATATTTAACAAGAAATTGTAGTACAGGGTATTTACATTTTTTAACATATTTAATTCTGTAAAAAAGTGTATTGAGTACCAAAGAAATACATAAAACAGTTCACAAATACCACACAAGCTAAAGAAAAAAATACAAAATAAATAATTTCCTAAAAATATGGTATTACTAGGTACTAGTGCAGTACACTGTAAAAATGTTTCAAAATATGTCAAAACAAATAAATATATTTTCCTAGCTATTAAAAAAGTGGCATTAGTTTGGGAACTATAATAAAACCTACTGCTTACCGATATCTAAGGCTGTAACACAGAACACAACCAAAGTGTAGTAGTAACAAAATGGCTCTTTCCGTTTTCTAAAAAGAAAAAAAAGCTATTACCTAATTATTTACTGGCTTGTTATCCCCATGTCCCATGGTGTACTGCATAGTTACAGTGGTATACCGTGAACCAAAATATATCTAAATCCTAGCTGCAATATTGTATTGCAGTACTCTTGTGTCACTCATGGTGTTGCATCGACAACACAATATAGTCAGATTTACAAAGCAATGCAAGGCAACAATTTATGGCCCTTTTTGGACTGGTAAATATTGATAACTGCAGGGAAGCATAATTCACTGTTTTGTGTTACTCTGCACACCATAAACTACATTGCTGCCACATTTCACATAAATCATTATGCCACTTCACTACACACCACTACACTATGCACCACTCTACCGTATTCCAGTATAAGCCACTTCAGTATATACCAATCAACTCTATGCCACACCACTCCACTCAACATCACTCCACTGTACACCACTCCACTATACACTATTCCACTCCATGCCAATACACTATGGGGGTCATTCTGACCTCGGCGGTAAAAGGCGCCTACCGCCGGTCAGAAATCCTCCATAATCCCGCCGCGGTCGCGGAAACCCGCCACGGTCATTCTGACCCGCAGAAGGCAAACCTCCGAAAATCCGACCGCCACAACAGACCGCCAGACCAGCGGTCGGCGGAAAGGTGGAGGTGACCAAACCTCCACCGCCACGCCAACAGAAATACGCCCATGCCATTACGACCCACGAATCCACGCGGCGGTCATTCAAACGCGGTATTCCATTGGCGGGACACACCGGCGCGGTCAGAATACACACAAACGAACAAAACTCAGCCACATTGGACGATTTGAATCCCACACACCTGATACACATACACACACCACTCCCACACACACAATACAATATAAAACACCCACCCACATCACCCACAAACCCCTACGCTTAAAAATTCGTAAAGAAGACAAGAGCGAGACACCAGCATCCAAAACATAACAGCCACAGCCACTCAACACCATCACCCACACACTATCCACACACAAAACAACACACACCACCACACTCAACTCACTTAAATACACATACTCCACCCCACACATCATACACACCACCCCATGGCACCCCAAAGACAACCCCGCTTCACAGACGAAGAACTCAGGGTCATGGTGGAGGAAATCGTTCGGGTAGAGCCCCAGCTGTTCGGCACACAGATACAATACACCAGCATTGCCCGGAGGACGGAGCTATGGCAGAGGATTGTCGACAGGGTGAACGCAGTGGGACAGCACCCCAGAAATCGGGAAGACATCAGGAAGCGATGGAACGACCTACGGGGGAAGGTGCGTTCCATGGTATCCAGGCACAACATCGCCGTGCAGAAGACTGGCGGAGGACCCCCACCTCAACCCCCACAATTCACATCATGGGAGGAGGAAGTCTTGAACATCCTGCATCCTGACGGCCTCGCAGGAGTCGGCGGAGGAATGGATACTGGTAAGTTGAAGCTTCAATACTGCTTCCCCCCCACCTGCATGCCAAATCAGACCCCAAACCTCACCCCCATCCTCGAACCCCACCCTCACCCCCACCCCCATCCTCACCCCCACCCTCACCCCCACCACCATCCTCACCCCCACCACCATCCTCACCCCCACCCCCAGCACACCTATTCCTCGCCAATGTCTCACCATCACAACCCACACATCCCAAAACCTAGGCCTGCATGCGTCCACTAAGCATGGACACCCATCACCAAAGCATGCCCAATGCATATACACATCCCCCCCACAAGCCACCCTCACCAAAGCCCCCACACACGAATGCCAGCACTTGGGGACACGAGAACCCACAGATACACCCATATGCCACACATTTAAACTATAACCATACCTCTATACCCCTGCAGGACCCGACCGTCAACACACCGCGGCGGAGGGGCCAGAATTATCCACACCCCCCACCCAAGAGGCCGTCAGCGATGACAGCAGCTCTGTCGACCTGGACACCGATGACCAGCCCGGACCATCGGGGACCTCTGGACAGTCGGTTCCCCTCACACAGGCCCAGGCCACTACAGACCCAAACCCCTCTGGGAACACCAGCACAGCTCCCACCCAGCGGGCCCATGCCTCTGTCTCCAGGGAGCGTCAATCTGCGGTGTGTCTACCACTACAGGGCACCCAGGATAACCCACCACCCCAACAACAACAGGGACCTGGGGGCAGTGGTAGTGGGCACACCGGCCAGGGGGCAGAGGCCCAGGGAAACAGGGCAACTCGGCGGGCAGCTGTGCGACAGGGGGGGAGGAGAGGCCCAGGGAACCCACTCTCCACGAGGTCCTCACCACCATCATGGGAGCATACAACCGCTCCCAGGAGACGATGGCGACGGTACTGGCCCGGTTCCAGGAGATCCAGGTGCTGCAGGAGGAACACTATCGGGGGTACAGGGAGGACATCAGAGCCATCAACACCACCCTGGTTACCATGGTAGGGCTGCTGCAGGACCTCGTAAACAGCAGGGTGGACACTGAACAACACCCAAGGGCCCCTGCCACTAGCCTGGACCAAGAACAGCCATCCACCTCCGCCAGCGCTAGTGGACAGGAGGCCCCCGCACAGCAGCAGCCCACCAGACCCCCACCTCCTGCAGGAGAAGAACCACCCCGCAAGAGGGCCCTGAGATCTCGCAAGAAGACAGAGTAGGATGTCAAGACCCCCGCCAGCAAAGGATACCACCTGATGTCATCCCACTGTCCCACATTGTCACCCTGTCCATCCTTGAACTGCCCATGCTCCATCTCTCCACAGGCCTCTGGACAATGCACCTGTGTGACTGTTACTCTGGACTCTGCCATGGACATTCCTTCACCATAGCCCCCACCCACTTGAAACCACCCATCCCATTTTGAGCACTTCAATAAACACCTATTTTGCACCAAAATATCAGGAGTCTGGCTGTGATTTCAATAGATTGTAATTGACATGACAGTGCAAATATGTCCTTGTACATGGTGAAGTCAACAAACAGCTGCCACAAAGCTGTAGTCCATGGGGAAACGAAGCACAGGACTCGTAGTGGGGACCCCAGATCTGAAATAGGGAGGGAAAAGCCAAAACTCAGTCATCATACACTGGGGCAAATAGACAGGCAGCAGAGATGCTGCAGAGTAGTTAACATTTACTAAATTATCTTTGAAATGTTACCTGTGTCCTATTGGAAGTACTGTTCAATGATTCTGTCCCTGTTGTCTGTTTCAGCCCCGTCGTCTTCCTCCTCGTCACTCTCCTCAGGTTCCACCGCTGCCACAACACCACCGTCTCGACCATCCTCCTGCAGGAAAGGCACCTGGCGGCGCAAAGCCAGGTTGTGAAGCATGCAGCAGGCCACGATGATGTGACACACCTTCTTAGGTGAGTACATTAGGGATCCACCGGTCATATGCAGGCACCTAAACCTGGCCTTTAGGAGGCCAAAGGTGCGTTCGATCACCCTCCTAGTACGCCCATGGGCCTCATTGTACCGTTCCTCTGCCCTGGTCCGGGGATTCCTTACTGGGGTCAGTAGCCACGACAGGTTGGGGTACCCAGAGTCCCCCACTAGCCATACACTGTGTCTCTGTAGCTGTTCCATCACGTAAGGGATGCTGCTATTCCTGAGGATGTAGGCGTCATGCACTGACCCTGGGAATTTGGCATTTACATGCGAGATGTACTGGTCAGCCAAACACACCACCTGGATGTTCATTGAATGGTAATTTTTTCTGTTCCTGTACACCTGCTCCCTGTCTCTTGGGGGAACCAAAGCCACATGGGTCCCATCAATGGCACCAATTACGTTGGGAATATGTCCAAGGGCGTAGAAATCACCCTTCACTGTAGCCAATTCGCCCACCTCAGGGAAAATGATGTAGTTCCTCACGGATTTCATCAGGGCAGACAACACTCTGGATAACACCTTCGAAAACATGGGCTGAGACATTCCGGAAGCAATTCCCACGGTTGTCTGAAATGACCCACTTGCCAAGAAATGTAGTACTGACATGACCTGCACCAGAGGGGGAATCCCTGTGGGTTGGCGGATGGGGGACATCAGGTCGGGCTCCAGCTGGGCACACAGTTCATGGATAGTGGCACGGTTAAGACGGTAGGTCAGGATAATGTGGCGTTCTTCCATTGTCGACAGGTCCACCAGCGGTCGGTACACGGGAGGATTCATCCGTCTCCTCGCCCAACCCAGCGGACGGTGCCTAGGAAGGACAACATGGAGCACACAGTCAAGCAACCCACAGGTACGTACTCACAGCTAGCACAGTATACGATTCTCTATGCAGTGAATGGCGTGTCTGAATGGCTATGCAAGGCCTAGGCCTGTGTGACGCAGTTGAAATTGAGCCATGTGGGCCCTGGAAATGGCGGCTGCCTGACCTGTGAAGTGTGACAATGGGATGTGAGGTCAATGCGCTGGCGTGGCACACCGCGGCGGGCGGCGGGCGAAGACCGCGGCGCGAAGCCGCATTGGTTAACATTGAAGCCTATGGGTTTCAGGAGCCAATGGCGAAGGGCACCGGCGGTGGCGGGACGCACCGCCGCGGTACGCACCGCCGCGGACGTGACCGCCATTTTATATCTACTTATCCACTTGCGACTTGAACTTTCACAGGAGAGGACCTATACTGCAAGTGTTGCTGTGACCTCGGTCTGGAAGGGACAATGGCTGCTGCGACTGGGGAAAGGGCCCCTGCCTTCACTGGAAAGGAGTTGGAGAAACTTGTGGATGGGGTCCTCCCCCAGTATGCGCTACTCTACGGTCCTCCAGACCAACAAGTGAGTTTAATTCAATATGGATTTGGGGCCACTGGCTGGCTTGGGGGCCTGGCGGGGATGGGGGGCATGTTGGGGCTGGCGGGGGGCCTGGCGGGGGGCCTGGCGGGGATGGGGGGCATGTTGGGGCTGGCGGGGGGCCTGGCGGGGGGCCTGGCGGGGATGGGGGGCATGTTGGGCATGGCGGGGGGCATGGCGGGGGGCCTGGCGGGGATGGGGGGCATGTTGGGCATGGCGGGGGGCATGGCGGGGGGCCTGGCGGGGATGGGGGGCATGTTGGGCATGGCGGGGGGCATGGCGGGGGGCCTGGCGGGGATGGGGGGCATGTTGGGCCTGGCGGGGGGCCTGGCGGGGATGGGGGGCATGTTGGGCATGGCGGGGGGCATGGCGGGGGGCCTGGCGGGGATGGGGGGCATGTTGGGCATGGCGGGGGGCATGGCGGGGGGCCTGGCGGGGATGGGGGGCATGTTGGGCATGGCGGGGGCATGGCGGGGGGCCTGGCGGGGATGGGGGGCATGTTGGGCCTGGCGGGGGCCTGGCGGGGATGGGGGGCATGTTGGGCATGGCGGGGGGCATGGCGGGGGGCCTGGCGGGGATGGGGGGCATGTTGGGCATGGCGGGGGGCCTGGCGGGGATGGGGGGCATGTTGGGCATGGCGGGGGGCATGGCGGGGGGCCTGGCGGGGATGGGGGGCATGTTGGGCATGGCGGGGGGCATGGCGGGGGGCCTGGCGGGGATGGGGGGCATGTTGGGCATGGCGGGGGGCCTGGCGGGGATGGGGGGCATGTTGGGCATGGCGGGGGGCATGGCGGGGGGCCTGGTGGGGATGGGGGACATGTTGGGCATGGCGGGGGGCATGGCAGGGATGGGGGGCATGTTGGGCATGGCGGGGGGCCTGGCGGGGATGGGGGGCGTTGGGCCACTGGAAAGGAAAATGCTGAGAAACTTGAACGTGGTATTTCTCCCTCCCTTTACGTGTCACATAGGTCCGCGCCCATGAGAAGATCGGGATTTGGCGTGCCATCGCCAAGGAAGTCCGGGCCCTGGGGGTCCACCATCGACGGGGCACCCACTGCCGCAAGAGGTGGGAGGACATCCGCCGCGGGACCAAGAAGACTGCCGAGTCTCTGCTGGGGATGGCCTCCCAACGTAGGCGGGGTGCCTGCCATCAACTGAGCCCCCTGATGTTCCGGATCCTGGCGGTGGCCTACCCTGAATTGGATGGGCGCGTGAGGGCAGCACAGCAGACACAAGGGGGTGAGTACAAGCATTATCTACTCTGTTGTCGCGCAGTGGAGGTGTCTGGGTGGGGGAGGAGGGCTGGGGGTCCCCCTAGGCCAGGGCGATATCTGTAGGCTGGGCACCCCCGTAAGCCCCTGTGTCCCCAGCCACCAACCTCAGTAGTTTGTCAGTACAGCCATCCCTGGGCCGTGTCATCCATGGGTGCAGTTGTCAACTCTAGGCGTGTAGGCCATGTTCCACGGAATGCGTAGCGTACCCCAAGTGCGCAACTTAGTGCAGGGGGCATCTGTGTCTGTCATGTCCGCTAACTGTACCGGAGATCCATGTACTCAATATGCCTTTATTTCTCTCTCCCCCCCCCCTTTTTGTTTGTCTTTCTGTGCTTGTGTGCATCAGCATTATCAGGCGGAGGAGAAGTGGCATCGGGGCAGGAGGGAGCTGCATCTCACATGGCCCAGGAGGGCCATGCCACAGAGTCAGACTGGACCAGTGAGACGGAGGGCGAGGGGAGCTCCACGACGGGGACGACTGGACCCTGCAGCGACACGGACACGTCCTCGGAAGGGGGCTCCCTTGCGGGGGTGGCACCATCCGTGCCCCCCGCCATTACAGGTACAGCCGCCACCCAGTGCACCATCTCCGCCCTCCCAGCAGCCCCTCCGCGTTCGCCCCGTGCCCGCTCTGCCAGGAAGCCGGGCATCTCCTTCGCCCCAGGCACCTCAGGCCCTGCCCCTGTTACCCCCGCTGCCCTCAGTGAGGAGGTCATTGACCTCCTCCGAACGCTCATTGTTGGGCAGACTACCCTTTTGAATGCCATCCAGGGGGTGGAGAGGGAGGTTCATCGCAGCAATGCGTACCTGGAGGGCATTCATTCGGGTCAGGCTGCCCATCAGCGATCGTTCCAGGCTCTGGCCTCAGCACTGACGGCAGCCATTGTCCCTGTCTCCTACCTGCCTCTACTAACTCCCTCCTCCCAGTCTCCTGTTCCTCTGCCTGTCCCACCCACACCATCAGACCAGCCTGCACACACCTCAACACCCAAGAGAAGCTCATCCAAACATAAGCACCACAGATCACGCAGACATTCACACACGCAACATTCCGATGCAGACATGCCAACAGTCACTACCACCTCTGTGACCCCCACCTCCTCGTCTCCCTCCTCCCTCCCTGTGACGTCTACACTCACACCTCCATTCACCTCACCATCAGCCAGTGTTTCCATCACCAGCACACCCTCCACTCCAGTCCGCACACGTGCAGTCACCACCCCCACTGCCATTTACACGTCCCCTGTGTCCTCTCCCACTGTGTCTGTCACCCCCTCTTCCACACCACACAAACGCAGCCACCCACCCACCCAACAGCCATCCACCTCACGACAGCCTATCCCTCCTGCACCTGCACCCAAAGACAGCAAACGTGACTCACCTACAACCACATCCTCTCCCTCCACTCCCATTCCCACTGTACCTACCACTCTCCATTGTCCCAAGAAGCTCTTCCTCGCCACTACTAACTTCTTTCCTGACCCTGAGCCCCCCCTCCTTCTCGTCGGGGTAAGAAGAGCACCTCAGCCACCACCAGCCCTGCAGCCCCCTTGACAAGGGTGCAGGGGTATTGGAGCCCGCCAGCCCGCATGTCTGGATCTTCGCCCAGCAGCAAGGGGACAGCCAGCCCACCCCCTGGGAAGAGGAGCAGAAGGCGGAAGGGGCGCCGCAGGAGCCCGCCTTCTACATCCCCCCCGGACACCACCCAGAGACAGTCACCAGCCACAGCTCCAAAGGGAGGAAAGGGCCACAGGCCCACGACTAAGGAGGGCAAGGGCAGCAAGTTGGAGAGGTCAGGCAGCAGGCCTGCTGCCCAGGAGGAGCCCACAACCCCCATAGCCGCTGCCCCGGGAGGAACCGGCACAGCTGCCCCGGGAGAGCCCACCACCCCCATAGCCGCTGCCCAGGGAGGACCCAGCCCAGCTGGCCAGTAGGGCCCCACCACCCACAGCCCAGGTGGGCAGTGAAGGAGCACCATCCCCGCTGCCCAGGAGGGCACCACCAGGCAATTAGCAGTTGGCCATAGACCGTCCGCCGTCTCAAGAACCGCTGAACTGGGCCCTTCAAGGCAAGGACCGCTGAACTGGGCCCCGCCGTCTGAAGAACCGCTGAACTGGGCCCCGCCGTCTCAAGAAGCGCTGAACTGGGCCCCGCCATCTCAAGAACCGCTGAACTGGGCCCCGCCGTCTCAAGAACCGCTGAACTGGGCCCCGCCGTCTCAAGAACCGCTGAACTGGGCCCCGCCGTCTCAAGAACCGCTGAACTGGGCCCCGCCGTCTCAAGAACCGCTGAACTGGGCCCTTCAAGGCAAGAAGCGCTGAACTGGGCCCCGCCGTCTCAAGAACCGCTGAACTGGGCCCCGCCGTCTCAAGAACCGCTGAACTGGGCCCCGCCGTCTCAAGAACCGCTGAACTGGGCCCTTCAAGGCAAGAAGCGCTGAACTGGGCCCCGCCGTCTCAAGAACCGCTGAACTGGGCCCCGCCGTCTCAAGAACCGCTGAACTGGGCCCCGCCGTCTCAAGAACCGCTGAACTGGGCCCTTCAAGGCAAGAAGCGCTGAACTGGGCCCCGCCGTCTCAAGAACCGCTGAACTGGGCCCCGCCGTCTCAAGAACCGCTGAACTGGGCCCCGCCGTCTCAAGAACCGCTGAACTGGGCCCTTCAAGGCAAGAAGCGCTGAACTGGGCCCCGCCGTCTCAAGAACCGCTGAACTGGGCCCCGCCGTCTCAAGAACCGCTGAACTGGGCCCCGCCGTCTCAACAACCGCTGAACTGGGCCCTTCAAGGCAAGAAGCGCTGAACTGGGCCCCGCCGTCTCAAGAACCGCTGAACTGGGCCCCGCCGTCTCAAGAACCGCTGAACTGGGCCCCGCCGTCTCAAGAACCGCTGAACTGGGCCCTTCAAGGCAAGAAGCGCTGAACTGGGCCCCGCCGTCTCAAGAACCGCTGAACTGGGCCCCGCCGTCTCAAGAACCGCTGAACTGGGCCCCGCCGTCTCAAGAAGCGCTGAACTGGGCCCTTCAAGGCAAGAAGCGCTGAACTGGGCCCCGCCGTCTCAAGAACCGCTGAACTGGGCCCCGCCGTCTCAAGAACCGCTGAACTGGGCCCCGCCGTCTCAAGAACCGCTGAACTGGGCCCTTCAAGGCAAGAAGCGCTGAACTGGGCCCCGCCGTCTCAAGAACCGCTGAACTGGGCCCCGCCGTCTCAAGAACCGCTGAACTGGGCCCCGCCGTCTCAAGAACCGCTGAACTGGGCCCTTCAAGGCAAGAACCGCTGAACTGGGCCCTTCAGGGCAAGAACCGCTGGCCCTTTGGCAGACGTGGCAGGGCAGGATCTATCTCGGGCAGGGCTGCAGGATGTCCTCTGGCCAACTTGCCTCCTCCAGTGGCAGTGGGGTCTGTTATGGACTGTATGGACTATGGCTTTGCTCTCCCCAGGATGGCCCAGTGGGCAGGCCACCCACTGTATGGACTGTATGGACTGTGGCTTTGCTCTCCCCAGGATGGCCCAGTGGGCAGGCCACCCACTGTATGGACTGTATGGACTGTGGCTTTGCTCTCCCCAGGATGGCCCAGTGGGCAGGCCACCCATTGTATGGACTGTATGGACTGTGGCTTTGCTCTCCCCAGGATGGCCCAGTGGGCAGGCCACCCACTGTATGGACTGTATGGACTGTGGCTTTGCTCTCCCCAGGATGGCCCAGTGGGCAGGCCACCCACTGTATGGACTGTATGGACTGTGGCTTTGCTCTCCCCAGGATGGCCCAGTGGGCAGGCCACCCACTGTATGGACTGTATGGACTGTGGCTTTGCTCTCCCCAGGATGGCCCAGTGGGCAGGCCACCCACTGTATGGACTGTATGGACTGTGGCTTTGCTCTCCCCAGGATGGCCCAGTGGGCAGGCCACCCACTGTATGGACTGTATGGACTGTGGCTTTGCTCTCCCCAGGATGGCCCAGTGGGCAGGCCACCCACTGTATGGACTGTTTGGACTGTGGCTTTGCTCTCCCCAGGATGGGCCAGTGGTCATGGAGTCCCCTCGTGGATCTGGCGTCGTGTACTCAAGTGGCTGAGGTGCCCCCCCTTCCCTTCCCCCTGAGGTGCCTGTCCTATTTTCTTTCTGATGCCCCTGCAGTGTTCTCTCCGTGGAGTTCTTGTCGTGGGACTGGGCCTTGCCCCTTTGCACAGGACCCCTGTGATCCACGGACAGTGGTTGGACTACATTTAGTAGCTGTATATATTTTGTACATAGTTTATTTATTAATTGGGATTACTGGTGTACATATTTCAATATATCTGCCCGTTTATGATCTCTTCTTTTGGTCTTTGCATTATTTCGGAGGGGGGTGGTTTGTGGGTTATGACAGTGATCTGTGGGAATGCATTGATGTGTGTGTTGTAGTGGGTGTGGGTGGGTGGGTGTGTGCCGGTAATCTTTTCCCTCCCCTGTGTCGTAGGTGCCGTACTCACCGATGTCTTCCGCGCCGCTGGGCGTGCTCCTGGTATATGAGCAGGAATAGGAGTGCGGGGATGACCTGCAACTCTGGCTCCATACTGCCGGAATCTCGCGTGGAGTGCGTAGAGGTGAGCGTTTTCCCGTTTGTAGTCTGTTTCCGCCGTGTTCTTATCGGCGGTGCTCCCGCCCCGGAAAAGGTGGCAGATTGGTGGGTCGTAATAGGGTGGGCGGTACTTTGTCTGCCGCCGGGCTGTTGGCGGGAACCGCCGCGCTGTTTGTTTGTACCGCTGTGGCGGTCGGAGTGTTAAGTTGGCGGGCTGTGTTGGCGGTTCCCGCCAGGGTCAGAATTGCATATTTTAGACCGCCGGCCTGTTGGCGGCTTGGCCGCCGCTTTATCACCGACCGCCAGGGTCAGAATGAGGGCCTATATGACTTTCCATTGTAGGAGACTCCACCGTATGGCTCTACACTCTCTGCTATTACTCTAAACTGTACACCACTCCACTAGATGCTGCTTCACTCTATGCTATTTCACTCAACAGCATTCTATGCAATTTCACTATCTGCCACTCCACGCTACAGCACTTCATTTCATGTAATTCCACTGTATGTCATTCCACTGTAATCTACTCTGCTCTATGCCACTCCAGTGTATAACACTCCAATTTATGCTACTTCATTCTACGCTATTCCATTGGATGTCACTCCAAGGTAAGCCACTCTACTGTATGCTATTACACTATACTTGACTCTATGCAACTCCATTTTACAAAATTCTACTCTATGCCACTCCACTCTATGTATTACACAGTACACAACTGCACTCAAGGCCAGTCCACTCTGCACAACGACACTATGGGCAACTTCACTCAACCCCACTTTAGTGTAAAGTCTGGGCATACCTTTATCACTTAGGGTGACACATGCAAAAAAACAGACGATGGAGGGAATGCTGAACAATGTCAAACATTCACCCCTAGACAGAGATCTGGTCCTAAATCATTTTTTTTGCCCACCACGCCAACCCAGTTTGGACCCAGACATATGCAAATCAGTCTTGACCCTGCTGCCAATGGGAACAATCCAGCCAGAACAGCCTGACCAGGTCTTCATTGGGCAGGAAACAAGCATCCTGGGACAGGTTTCAGGATGGCACCCCTCATATGTCAGGCTAGCTTGAATCCATTGGCACAGGACCCACATCAGGGCATACCTGTAACAGTTATTGGATTTTTGTCCTTTTGGTCTTGTTTTGCTCATCAAATTAGGAGCTATTTTTCTAACGTGGTGTGGGTTATTTTTGTGTGGTGTTTTCACTGTTTTACTGTTGTGAGAGTTGCATGAATAATGTATACATTGCCATCCTAAGTTAAGCCTTCTTGCTGTGTGCCATTCTACCAGAGGGTGGACACAGGTTAATATATGGTAAATTTATGGTGTGTTACTGACTTACCATAACTAGAATTGTGGTTCCTGCTTGGACAGGGTGCATATCTCTGCCAATCAGAATCCCAGTTTCTAACATTGGTGGCAGCAGTGGGATAGGACTTGTGTTTGTGCAGTGCTGCACAGTAATTTGGTGTACATCACCGTCCACATATAGGACCAATTTGAATCAATTGTCCCTGATCCTCATTGACATTTTTCCCTACTCTCTCTGATTGCCATTTTTACTTTTTATATTCTCCCTGATTGATAATTTTTCTTTTTTTTCCCAAACTTTTGTCTCTGATTAGAGGTCCTACATTGGCACCAGCACCTACAAAAATGGATCGTGAGCTGGCTTAGTCAGAGAGTTACACCATGACTTAGCTCAAGGATTTCTGCAAGGGGGTTGGGCTGTCTACAAAAGGCTTCCCTATGAAAGTGGAGCTGCAAAAGATGCAGAGGGCCTAGTTAACAGTCTAGGATGCACATGTAACACAAAAAGAAAAGAATGACATAATAGAGGATGATGTGGAGCTGGATCAGGATTCCCTTGAGCTGCCTGTTGGGCCGGGAGCAAATGAAGTCGAGGTCCCTCCCCCACCAGGACATCTCAAGGCCTGTACCCAGAGGAGCTGAAGGAGAGGAGGGAAGAGTGGACATTTAAATTGGAGCTGGCTGAGCTCAAATCAGAGAAGGAGAGAGCCTTGGAGGAGAAAATGCTGGCCATGGAGGAGAGGATTGCTCTGGAGCTGTTGCCTCATGAGAGGAGCCTAAAAGAACTGGACCTAAAATAGGGGTGGGCAGCGAGCTCTGCTCCGCTGGCAGAGCTAATGGCGTTTTGGCCACTACGCCCTCCACGTGGAGTTTTTCTAAAAACTCCACTAGCTCTGCCAGTTGAGCAGAGCTCACCTTGTGCACACTGCAGCCTAGTTATGGGCTGCACAGTGCAAGTGCAGACTGTCTGCGCTTGCTCTGTGCAGCCCATAGCAGGGCTGCAGGGAACACTCTTGGCCCGACAGTGCAGCAGCATGGAGCTGCTTACTGGCACCGGCTCTGGACTGGATCCTCCAGGCCTCCCTTCGCCAACAACCCAAGCAGGTCCCAAGAGCAGGGGGCAGTGGAAGGCAGAGTACCTAGTGTGGGGAGAGACTCTCTACTGGCCCTCAAGGGGGGTGACAGGATAATCCCCCATGAAGGATGCCCTAACCAGGAAGTTTGGTATGACCTGGAGAAGTACAAACAGGGAAAGGGGTTCGCGAATCCTTCATGTCAATGTATATACAAATTTGGATTTTCTTTAATTTCTCTAAAACTACTGAATGTGTTTACACCATATAACACAAAGGCCTCTTTCTGGACCAACAGTCACCTTTCTGCCAAATTAGGTGTAATTCAGTTTAGGGGTTTGGATGCTATCGCTGCTTGAATTCCCTATGGAAAAATGAATGGGGAAATCATGTTTTAGGGCCCCCCTTTTTCTTGGCCTGAGCTTGAAGGATCACCCTGAAACTTTTCAGGCAGACACTGAAGTGAGCGTCATATTGTTTTGGGATCATTTTATGAAGATTCAATAAACAGTGCCAGAGTCTTTAGCAAAAAACGATTTTCTATAGAAACTAGGTCCTAACTATAACCTACCATGCCTCTCCCATGCATGTCTTTGCAATGCAGTGCATATATGCATATAGATTTACCACACATGTCATTACCACGAACATGCATGTGGATACATTATTATAAATACGATTACCATGCTTACCCTTACCATGCTTACTACTACCACACTAACCTTGCTATGAAATTAGCCATGCAATGGTGTTAAATATAGATTGAATAAATGATAATAAATGTAATTGCATATAGATAGCAAAATGCTACACACATACACACACACACACACACATATACAACATTTCAGTAAGCAAAACTATTTTGCTTGATGCATCTTCATGTACCTTAACAGAATATTATAGAATATACCAGACATCTATCCAATACATCGCAGTGCTACACAAATATTCCCAACACAATAGTACCACACAACCCAGGCAAAAACATAGAAATAATAAGCAGGTCTCTAAGAGATTAATAAAGAATTACACAAACCAAGGCAATATATAAAAACACTTAAAAAAAATGTTACATTTTCAATAAATAACAATTGAAAAAACTCAATTTAGCATGGTAAAGAATGTTATAAAACAATTTAACAGTTCAAATTGCATTTGTCTTTATTTCATTTCCTCATATGCAATGACCATTTTCCCAACCAAGATGACTGTCACATACAGAGAAGAAGGTCAAAAACATGTTATTTTTCACAAACAAAACAATTGTACACTTAGTCATAGTTTAAATCATTTGAAAACCCTCGAAAACATTTTTGTGTTTAGTAGTACACTGCCTTCTGACGTGAACACACATACCATGGAGCCCAGGTGTTTACAGCACGTCCATTTTCAGACGTTGCCATCTATCTACACAAGTAAGTATAACATCACCATTAATCGCCCTATTACAAAATATTTTAAAACCAGATCAATTCAATTTTTAATTTTCAGACATTGTGAAGGTTACCTTGAATCCCCGCCTTTGGTCAGTTTACTACTGCTCCAACAATGTAAGTGTGGTAACAAAATTAGAATTAGGGAGAACCTATGACTTACTCAGGGAAGGTTTTGGAGAGTGAATAGAGAATAACATTTCCAGTTCTAACTCTGCTGAGTAATTACCTCAGGAATGATGCTGGACAGTAACTAAGGGCAAAAGTACTATTCTAACTCTGAATTAGGAGGTTTCTGCCAGTCAGCCCAGTGGAAACAGTGTGGCTGTATTTGCCTCTGCTCCTCAGGGAGACCAGGCCAATGCCGTCGCACAGAGGGTGCCCCCAGCACTCTCGGAATGTGCATAGTATGCCATAGTAGACAGTGCCCATTCTGAGGGGGCTGGGAAAGGGGGCCCCTGTGGCCCCCAGCACTGCAATTTCACCAGCCTTTTCGTCGCAGGGATCCCACCATGAAAAGGCAAGCTTAAACTGCCACCGTGCGTTTGGTAGTCGCAAGACCGATAAACTTGTAACAAGGCCCTTTAACTTCACTTTAACCTTTGTTTTTTTCAGTGAATTTCTAGAGTGTTTCTATCATGTAAAGTAATTTGTACCATCATACATGAAGCCATGTCATGGCCTGGG
This sequence comes from Pleurodeles waltl, assembly GCF_031143425.1. Taxonomy (NCBI): domain Eukaryota; kingdom Metazoa; phylum Chordata; class Amphibia; order Caudata; family Salamandridae; genus Pleurodeles; species Pleurodeles waltl. The sequence goes on along the minus strand of NC_090436.1, from coordinate 584,027,317 downwards.
TCCAACCTCTAGCAGTCAATCACCCGAAGGCTGTGCATGGCTGACGGCCTTAAGCAGTGTTGGGTTGTCAGTGGGGACTGGCCACAGGATAGGCAATGCTCCCACAAACCCCTGCAAGCAGCCAATACCCCCACAGTAAACTCTTGCCCCCTTGCTTCCACCATTATCTCCCTTCCCAAGTAGCTAAACCCCCACAGGAAAGCAAACAGCTTTGGGTGATTTTTTTCCTACTTGGCATTAAAATACTCACAAGCATATTCTTGAGCACTATGGCCCTGATTTATACTTTTTGGGGCAAAACTTCACTAATGCAGTTTTGCACCAAAAGGTTTAGCACCGGCTTGCATCATTTCTGTGCACCAGCCAGGCACCATATTATGGAATGGTGCAAAGGGTAGGCTACTGTAAAAAAAAATGACGTTAGTCGGGAGGGGCTGGTGCTATGGGAGAAGGGGGTTTTGTACCAAAAAATGACGTTAAGCAGGTTAGTGTAAAAAAAAAATGACTCTAACCTGCCTAGAGTCATTTTCTGATGCAAAACCATCCATACCACATGACTCCTGTCTTAGAGAAGACAGGATTCATGCCCATCACCCCAATGGCCAGCACAGGGGTCCAGGGTCCCCTGGGCATGGCCATTGCACCCTGTGCCATGTGTGGGGCCCATTTCAGGCCCCCCATGACACTTTAAAAATTAAATTAAATACTTTCCTGTACTTACCTCGGAGGGGGTCCCCCATCCACTGCTGTCCCTCTGGTGTAGGTGGGGGTGTCCCTGGGGCACATGTGGGCTCATTCCATGGTGTTCCACCATGGTAATAGGCCCACAGGTCCCCTAAAGCCTGCCCTGACCCAGGGGTTAAAAAATGGGGCGAAGCAAGCTTTGCACCATTTTTTGACCCCTCCTCCCTCCCATGCACCATTTTTGCACGGGAGTATAAATATGGCATTAAGGCCATAGAGTCATTTTTTGCACGGAAACGCCTATCTTGCATCTCATCAAGGCAAGGTAGGTTTCCACGTCCAACAAAATGACTTTAATTCCATAAATTTGGTGCTAGATGGGTCTAGCGGCAAAGTATAAATATGGAGTTAGTTTTGCACCGAATTAGAGTCCAAAAAAAAGACGCTAATTTGGTGCAAACAGTGTATAAATATGCCCCTATGTTGGTTGAATCAAAGACATGGCTGCAAACAACAAAATAATCTATAACTATTTTATTGTATTTTTACCTTCACAGCAACCACATTTAAAATAATGCACACACTTTAAGTGAAAAAATAAATGCAAATTAAACCTTTTGGTGGGAACTGCACTCTTTTACATTATTAAAAATCAATTGGTTATTTGCAATCACAACAGATGTCTTTTTGTGAGAGCAGAGCAGGGCCAGCTCTAGGGAGGTCTGAACGGTGCAGCTGTGGCTGGTGCTGACTTCGGGTTGGTACTGTGCTTAGAAATAACACTGGTTTAAAATGCACCTGCTGTAGAGTTGCTTTTGTGTGCAGCAGTTTCCAGAAAACAATGTAAATTTGAAGACAATTCTGGTGAATAATGTTCCTGCTGCAGAGTGGTCAAGTTTTATCTTGTTGAAGTTTTGATTCATCATAATGTAATACACAGGTGGTTAGTGTTCATGCTGCAAAGAAAGTGTACTATTCAAATCACCAAACTGTACTTTTCGTGGATTGTACAGTAGGTTACTTCATTTGTCACAGAGATCCTTTTATTACTTGCAGGTCATAAATTACAACCCTAATGTAGCAATGTGAACTATGAACTGTCATCAAACAGCTGCATGCAAACTGCATGGTGCAGGTTAGAACTTTATGTTTTTCCCACAGTCGTTTATTAATCTTATGTTACTAAAAAGGATTAATTTGGGTAGGAATCCATTCTTATTAGTAAAACCAACTATAGTGGTAAGTTTTAAATCCTGAGTTTGTACTTCTCCAGCTTTAAGAATCTTAAAATATACTGCTTATTAGTACCGGTGACATGTCACTCCTACACCTTGTAATCCTCATTGTCTTAAATAACATTTTCAATAGATTGATTAACTCATGTATGGTTCATTGGCTTTGTATAAAGTGTGTGTGATGTAAAGTGCTCTGATACCCTACAGTAGTATGGGTAGCACTATAAAACAAATGAAATGCATGTGAAAGTGGTGCTATGGAGAGATGATGGGCACTGGTGGATTGTGGTATGGAGGGAATTTGGGAAGAAGGAGGCTTTTGGGGAGGAGAGACGACATTAAAGATTGTCGCACTGGGCAACACCAGCTCTAAAACCAGCCCTGGACCTGAGAGTCACAGAATTTAATCCTCCTTGGTGCAGAGCAGCAAGTAACAGTAAGCACTGTGAATACTTAAATCATTATTTTAAAATTGCATTACACACAGAAAAGGATAGGCTGTCGCACAATCATTTACTGCATATGATAAAACAAGTGCTTTCCAAGAACACATAATGGTAATAACTGACTAGTACTTAATGCAGATATTCTTTGAAGTCCACTAAAAGGACACTTTCAAAACATTAGCACCCTTACGTTATCTCTCAAAATAATAAATGTTTGTCACCATGATATTTCAAGTTACTCCTTAAATTAAAGCACATTAGAGACTCCCCACCAGCACCCTCCAAGTACTGTAGGTCCCCATTAACAGTTCAAGGATGATTGCTGCTGTTTTTACCAAAATGTATGCAAACTGCTTTTGTAAAATGAAAACCTTCATGGTCACCAGACATCTGGCTAACTTCGACCAGATGCCCTCTCAGATGAGCCAAGGGGTGGCAGGGAAGAGGCGAAAAGGGTCCTTTTGGCTCTAATCAGCCTGATCCCTGGGGCCTCAGAGTGCTGTCTGGGATAGTGTGGAATGGAACATAGTTAATAGATCACATCAAAGAGATGGCCTAGAGCAGGAGCGCTATGTCAGGCTTAATTTTTTTCATTTACAAATGGACAGAGACAGCTTCCCAACTTCCTCAAACAGATGCCCTGAAGAAGGTGTTGCAAAATGTGGACTTTTTTTTAAGTCCCATCCCTACCATTAGTGCATCAAGTGCAAATGGCACTTGGGCAATGGTTTGAAGGACCACTGCACTTCAATTAAGGAAATGTTACTAGGAAAAAGGGGGGTGAGGAGCCATTTTCCTTGCTAGGATTGCAGCCCAGGTCCCCCTTGCTACACAGGAAACAGGGGGTCATGATGTGGGGCTTTTTCCTGTTCCGTGACACAAAGAGGCAGACAGTCTGCCTTCGGCCTCAGTCCTAGGAGTGAAGGCTCAGCTGTATGGGCAAAGGAGTAGGTATTATTGGTGTTGCAGGTGTGGTGGCATTGGGACTCACTGGTTTGAGAGCCTAAATAAACGTCCCTTATGGCTGCTTTATAATCATTTCCTGCTTGTATTAGGGTACAGTGCACCCTTACTGTTTCAGTGCTGCTTTGGGCATTGAACCAATGGTCCAAGAGCAAATGAACATTGAGAAAAGGAGGCACCTTAGCTTTAGCCTCAGAGAGATGGCAGAAAGAAGGGGCAGTTTCACATATTTCACCTAATATAGCACAATGACCCCTACCTTCAGGCATATCTCTGCACTTAACCAAAACAGGAAAACCGCAGCAGCTAAAAACAACAGGTCTTCAGGAGTTTTTCAAATTTAAAATCTGGACAACTGCAGAAATGGTACGGAAGTTGGTTCTGAACTGAGGGGGCAGTGAAGGAGAAGGATCTACCGCCCAATTTGGAAAAGAGGATGTGGGGAATGGTCAGTAGCAATTCATTGCTAGATTTAAGAGTTCTGCGGGGACAATACTGACTCAATTTATCCTTTAAGTAAGCAGGGGCTTTGCCCTTCAAAGACATGTTGGTAAGGCAGCAGATCTTAAAAACAGTGTGTTTCCTGACAGGAAGCCAATGTAGGGTTCTCAGAATAGGAGCCGATTGAGAATCTTCCAGAAGTGGTTCGGCTATGCAATATTTCTAGAACAAACTGTTAATCTGTTCATTTAAAATCTGAAATACAAGAAATGGTATGTTGCGTGATATCACATATTTTTGTCTAATATTTTTAGTATTTTGTACACTTTCAAGAGAGGAATTTATCCAAATTTTACCCAGGCCTATTTTAGTACTAAAAGGTACAAGACCAACCCATGTGCCAATGTGAATCTACGAAGATTTAGGTGTGGGAGACATGCAAGAAATTTTAAAAAACATCAATGTTTTTAAGAGCAAAAAGGAATTAATGAAACATATAAAGAGCAACTAACTTCCATAAACCCAGTATGTCATTTAAGCATGAGAAAAATGTAAAAAAAAGTTATCAAGCTAACAGTAAGAATGTCTATATGATTAGTGTTCCAAGTTGTCACATATAAAGTGAGCAACATCAGTAAAATAGAGTTTGTATATATACTTAAAACAACAAATACCATTGGCCCAGTGAAAAAGGCAGGATTAGAAATTCATACGTTTTGCTTAGTCCATAGTGAAATATGGAGGTATCTAGTATGTTAATTGTGATGTCGACAACATTTCAACCTCAGTAATGTATTTCTGGCTTCATCACCTTGACAAACAAATTAAAGGACACCTACATAGATACATAGTAGAGATAGTAGAAATCAAAATATTAGTAGTATCCCTCTGTCATAAAGAAGGCCAGTGACTCAAAATGATTGTTCATTTACATGACCTGATAATAGTGAGGAGCCCTTATAAATGAAAAACATAATCCTACTGCTGTTAATAACTTTGATGTACTTTTCATTTTTTGTGTGTAGTAATTGAATTGCTACTTATACAATGAATCTGAAACCAAATGAACCCTTGATGAACTGTTGCCTCCCACTCTTAGAATTGGACAGGTTCCCTTTGGCACATGGATTGCTCTTCTACTTTTGTACTAAAATAAGCCTGGGCAAAATCTATGTAAATTCTGTTGTGGAAATTACACAAAATTCCCCAAAAAGACAATTAGTTATTTTTTTACCTAAATCGATAAGGAGAAGAAAGGTTTCTTTACAATGTGTCAGTGGGAAGTGGGGGCTTCTCACCCATAGGGACTAGTTGGCCAATTCAAGAGTGCACATCATGTCATCTCTGGTACAATGGTTGAAGAAAAAATATTTCAACAGTGAGTATTGAGGGGTCACTTAGGTGGTCATTACAACCCTGGCGGTCGGTGTTAAAGCAGCGGTAAGACTGCCAACAGGCCGGCAGAAAAAAAATTGCTATTACGACCGTGGTGGAAACTGCCAACAAAGACAGCCACTTTAACACTCCGACTGCCACGGCAGTACAAACAGCTCGGCGGTCACGACAACAGACAGGCGGAGGACAATGTACCGCCCACAGCATCACAACAGGCCAATCCGCCACCTTTTCCGGGGCGGATTCACCGTGGATAAAAACATGGCGGAAACAGGAATAGCGAAGGAAAAACGCTCACCTCTCCACACCCCATGAGGAATGAGGACGCCATGGATCCGGACCTCCAAATTCTACCTGCAATAGTCTTCCTGCTCCTCTACCAGGAGCAAGAAACGTCGGCGGTGAAGACCACGGTGAGTACTGCACTACGACACAGGCGAGGGGGGAGGGAAAAAACAGGGACATACACATGCAACACCCCCACCCTCACCCACTACAACACACACACTAATGCATTTCAATACATCACAGTTACACCCCCCAACCCCCCCGGAAGAATGCAAAGACAATAGAAAATGAGTGTAACCATTGTAATATATTAAAAGCAAGTAGGCAGAAATATATATATACACCATATACAAAATATATACCAAGCATAGTAGTCCAGGTAGTGCTCTAATAAAGTCTGTGGAACACTGGGACCACAGAAGATCCCCGACCATGACGGAGAGAACACTGCAGAGGCATCAGAGAGCAACTAAACAGGCACCTCAGGGGGAGGGAAAGGGGGGGCACCTCAGCCGCTTGAGTGCACAACGCCAAATCCATGAGAGGGCCACATGCCCACTGTTCAATCCTGGGGAGTGCAAAGCCACAGTCTCACAAGTCTCTACAGTGGGTGGGTTGCCCACTGTTCAATCCTGGGGAGTGCAAAGCCACAGTCTCTCAAGTCTCTACAGTGGGTGGGTTCGCCCTGTTCAATCCTGGGGAGTGCAAAGCCACAGTCTCTCAAGTCTCTACAGTGGGTGGGTTCGCCCTGTTCAATCCTGGGGAGTGCAAAGCCACAGTCTCACAAGTCTCTACAGTGGGTGGGTTGCCCACTGCCATATCCTGGGGAGTGCAAAGCCACAGTCTCTCAAGCCTCTACAGTGGGTGGCTTGCCCACTGTTCGATCCTGGGGAGTGCAAAGCCACAGTCTCTCAGGTGGATGACAGTCTCCACTGGTTCTGGAGTGGGCTTTGTGCCCAGAGTGCTTCATCCTGCCAAAGACAGAGGTAGTGGATGCCTTTTTCCACTGGTTCTGGAGGGGGCATGGTGCCCAGAGTGCTTCATCCTGCCAAGGACAGAGGTAGTGGATGCTTTCTCCACTGGTTCAGGAGGGGGCATGGTGCCCAGAGTGCTTCATCCTGCCAAGGATAGAGGTAGTGGATGCCTTTCTCCACTGGTTCTAGAGGGGGCATGGTGCCCAGAGTGCTTCATCCTGCTAAGGACAGAGGTAGTGGATGACAGTCTCCACTGGTTCTGGAGGGGGCATGGTGCCCAGAGTGCTTCATCCTGCCAAGGACAGAGGTAGTGTATGCCTTTCTCCACTGGTTCTGGAGGGGGCATGGCGCCCAGAGTGCTTCATCCTGCCAAGGACAGAGGTAGTGGATGACAGTCTCCACTGGTTCTGGAGGGGGCATGGTGCCCAGAGTGCTTCATCCTGCCAAGGACAGAGGTAGTGGATGCCTTTCTCCACTGGTTCTGGAGGGGGCATGGTGCCCAGAGTGTATCATTCACCCCATGACAGACTCAGTTGCGTCAGTGCCCTTGCCGCTCATGGGCCAGCGGTGCTTGAGACAGCAATGCCCTGTACAGCGGTGCTTGAGACGGCAGTGCCTTGTTCAGCGGTGCTTGAGACGGTGGTGCCCTGTTCAGCGGTGCTTGAGGCGGTGGTCTCCATTGCAGGGACTCAGCTGCTGGCAGTCCTTCATGGCCCAGCGGGGCTTTTGCTGGAGGTCCTTCATGGCCCAGCGGGGCTTTTGCTGGAGGTCCTTCATGGCCCAGTGGGGCTTTTGCTGGCGGTCCTTCATGGCCCAGCGCGGCTTGTGCTGGCTGTGGCCTCCTGGGCAGCTGGGCCTGTGCTGGTGGTGGGCTCCTGGGCAGGCGGGCTTGTGCTGGTGGTCATATCCTGGGCAGGTGGGCTGGTGCTGGCGGGCCTGTTCTGGGCAGGTGGGCTGGTGCTGGCGGTCCTGTCCTGGGCAGGTGGGCTGGTGCTGGCGGTCCTGTCCTGGGCAGGTGGGCTGGTGTTGCCGGGCCTGTCCTGGGCAGCCGGGCTGGTGCTGGAGGTGGCCTCCTGAGCAGCGGGGATGATGGTGGTCTTCTCCGCCGTGCTGCTCTTCCCAGACTTGCCGGGTTTCTTGTGGCCCTTTCCCACCTTGGAAAGTGTCACAGCTGACTCCACACTCCCACCGGGACCCCTGGGAGCGGCTTTGGTGGCAGGAGACTTCGCCCTCTCCCGCCGGGCACTGGCCAACTTCTGATGCTTCACAGGTGGGTGAATGTCTGTGCTGTGGCTCTGTGCCACACTGGCTGCCCTGGTGGCCGGTACACTCCAGATTCCGGTGACTACAGGTACCACTTGTCCCGGAGATGTTGTGGCTGAGGTTCTAGCTCGGGACCTATGAGACAGACGGGGTGGGAGAGGTGTGGGAAAGAGGTCAAGGGTGGACATGAAAAGTTTTTTTGACACACTGAGATGGGTAGTTGGAGGGGGTTTGGGAGTGGAGGAAGAGGTGGTGGTTGTAGGAGGTGTTCGTTTGCTTACTTTGGGTGAAGGTGCATGCGCTGGTGGCTGTCAAGAGGTGGATGGCTGTTGGGTGGGTGTGTGCCTGCGTTTGTGTATCTTGGGAGGTGGCGTCACAGACACACTGGGAGAGGACACAGGGGACGTGTGAATGGTAGTGGGGTGGTGACTGCACATGAGCGGGGTGTGGTGGTGGGTGTGCTGGAGAGGGACGTAGTGGCTGTAGAGGTAGTGCATGCAGGTGTGAGTATAGACGAGACTGGGAGGGAGGAGGGAGACGAGGAGGAGGGGGACACAGTGGAGGCAGTGGATGCTGGTGTGTCTGCATGTGTGTGATGCTTGCGTGAGTGCCTGTGGGATGTGTGGTGCTTATGTTTGCCTGAGTTTCCCTTGTGTGTTGACGTGTGTGCATGCTGGTCTGTAGGTGTGCTTGGGATAGGCTGAGGTACAGGGGATTGGGTCGGGGTGGAGGAAGTTGGAGGGGAGAGGCTAGACACAGGGACAATAGCTGCCATCAGTGCTGAGGCCAGAGTCTGAAAAGCTTGCTGAAGGGCCGCCTGACCAGAATGAATGCCCTCCAGGAATGCATTTGTTTGTTGCAACAGCCTTTCTACACCCTGGATGGCATTCAAAATGGTAGACTGCCCAACAGTGAGGGACCTGAGGAGGTCAATGGCCTCCTCACTGAGGGCAGCAGGGGTGACTGGGGCAGGGCCTGAGGTGCCTGGGGCGAAGGTGATGCCCACCCTCCCGGGTGAGCGGGCACGGGGCGAAGGCTATGGGGCAGCTGGGAGGGCGGTGCTGGAAGGGGGGGTGGCGGCTGTACCTGTAGATGGGGGGGGCACAGATGTTGCTGCCACCACAAGGGAGCTCCCACCAGAGGATGAGTCTGTGTCACTGGTCTCAGCTCCTGTCCCTGCCATGGAGCTCCCCTCGCCCTCCGTCCCACTGGTGAAGTCAGAGTCCGTAGTGTGGCCCTCCATGGCCATGTGGGATGCAGCCCCACTGCTCCTCCACCTGATGATGCTAATGCACACAAGAACTGGGAGACCACAAAAAAGGGGGGGACGACAGAAGAAAGACATGTTGAGTGCATTCATTACCGCTACCATTGGCGGACATGACAGACACAGAAGCCCCCTGCACTACGCCGCGCTCTTGGGCTCCACTGTTCAATTCCTGGGAAATGGCCTACAAGGCTATGGATGACATCCACACACATAGATGACACAGGGGCATGACTAGGTGTACTTGGCACTCTACAGAGGTGGGGTGGGGTGCCACATGGCCTTCCTTACGGAGGGACCTTGCCTACGGAACACGCCCTGGCCTACGGAAACCCACAGCCCACCTCCCCCACCCAGACCCCACCACTGCACGCAAAGTCAGCAGAATGCGAGTGTACTCACCCCTTGTTGCTGCTGTGATGCCCTCAAGCGCCTATCCAACTCCGGGTAGGCCACCGCCAGGATCCTGAACATCAGGGGGGTCATGGTGCGACAGGCACCCCTCCCACATTGGGATGCCATCCCCAGCTGAGCCTCTGCCGTCTTCTTGCTCCAGAGGCGAATGTCCTCCCATCTTTTGTGGCAGTGGGTGCTCCGTCTGTGGTAGACCCCCAGGGTCCGGACGTCCTTGGCGATGGCACGCCAAATATGTTTTTTTCTGGTGGGCGCTAACCAACATGAAATGTAAAGGGGGAAGAGTAAGTTATTACCAACTGCACCGTCAAAGTGATTGGCCCCCATCCCTACCCTTGCCATGTGGCACATGCATTCACCGTCGTTTCATGCACGCCGCACTCTCCCCCTTTCCTTCTTACATCCACCCCTCTCCATACAGGCATAGCCCATACATCATGCTCCCTGTGTACTTACCTGTTTGTCTGGAGGACCGTAGAGTAGCGTGTACTGGGGGAGGACCCCATCCACGAGTTTCTCCAACTCCTCTGATGTGAAGGCAGTGGCCCTTTCCCCAGACACTCGAGCCATTGTCTCTTCCAGACCGAGGTCACAGCAGCACTTGCAGTGTAGGTCCTCTCCTGTCGAAGATCAGGTATCGAGTGATTCAACAGATAGAAAATGGCAGTAACGTCCGCGGCGCTGCGTACCGTCACCCCCGGCGTACATCGTCATTGGCCCCTGGGACCCATAGGGTCCAATGTTAACCAATGCAGCATTGCGCCGCGGTCTTCGACCGCCTACCGCGACGGTGTACAACGCCAGCACAGTTACCTCACATCCCATTGTCCCACTTTACAGGTCAGGCAGCCGCCATTTCAGTGGCTCACATGGCTTCATTTTCAACTGCGTCACACATACCTAGGCCTAGACTCAACACACATACAGGCCACCTTTTGTGGATGAATGGTGTTCTGTGTAAACTGTGGCTACGTACCTCTGAGTTGGTTGACTCTGTGCTTGCTGTTGCCCTTCATAGGCACCGTCCGCTGGGACATGTGAGGAGATGGCGGCATCCTCCGGTGTACCGACCGTTGCTGGACCTGTCAACAATGGAGGAAAGACATGTGATTATCACATACAGGCTTGACCGTGCCACAATCCAGGAACTGTGCACCCAGTTGGAGCCAGACCTGATGTCAGCAATCCGCCATCCCACAGGAATCTCCCCTCAAGTGCAGGTGCTCTCAGTGCTCCATTTCCTTGCAAGTGGGTCATTTCAAACAACAGTGGCCATAGCATCAGGGATGTCCCAGCCTATGTTTTCCAACGTGTTGTCCAGAGTGTTGTCTGCCCTTCTGAAACACATGCGGAGCTACATCGTTTTCCCTCAGGTGGAGGATTTGCCACAGTTAAAGGTGATTTCTATGCCCTGGGACATATCCCCAACATCATAGGTGCCATTGATGGGACCCATATGGCTTTGGTTCCCCCCCCCCCCAACAGGTGTGAACAGGTGTGCAGAAACCGGAAGAGTTATCATTCAATGAATGTACAGATGGTATGTTTGGCAGATCAGTACATCTCCCATATGAATGCCATGTTCCCTGGCTCAGTGCATGACGCCTACATCCCGCTGAATAGCAGCATCCCTTATGTGATGGGTCAACTCCAGAGGCAACGTGTGTGGCTATTAGGTGAGCACCTGGAAGCAAGACAGTGGGAATGGCTGTCTGGGTCTGGGGATATCCCTACAGGTTAGTGCTTGTCTAACAGTTGTCCCTCGCCATTTGTAGGTGACTCTGGTTACCCCAACCTGTCATGGCTACTGACCCCAGTGAGGAATCCCAGGACAAGGGCAGATGAACTCTACTATGAGGCCCATCGGCGAACTAGGAGGGGGATCGAGCGGACCTTCGGCCTCCTGAAGGCCAGGTTCCAGTGCTTCCATATGACAGGTGGATCCCTATTCTACTCACCAAAGAAGGTGTGCCAGATCATCGTGGCCTGCTGTATGCTTCATAACTTGGCATTGCAACGACAGGTGCCTTTTCTGCAGGAGGATGGTCCAGATGGCGGTGTTGTTGCAGCTGTGTAGCCTGTGGATAGTGAAGACGAGGAAGCAGAGGAAGAAGACATGAACAACAGGGACTCAGTGATCCAGCAATATTTCCAGTGAGACACAGGTAAGAGTACAGACCTGCCTACTACATGTACTTATACACTACTGCCTCTCTACTGTCTGTCATTTTCACCCAGTGTATGGTCACTGAGTTGTCACTTTCCCTTATGATTTCACAGATGTGGGTCCCATTGTGTGATATCTGCTTAGATTCCTCATGGACTAGAGCTGTGTGACATAGGTATGTTGACATTGCAATTGAAAGAGCATTTTGTCACTGTAATTGCTAATACACTATTTCAAAATCACAGACAGACTCCAGATTGTTTTGTGCTTTAAGTGTGTTTATTTAAGTGCTCAATAATGGAGGGGGTAGTAAAATGGTGACGGGTGATGGCGGAGGAATGTCCATGGCAGAGTCCAGTCTATTAGTCTCACAGGTGCATTGCCCATATGGGCATAGGGTGGAGCTGGGGCAGTTTAAGTATGGACAGGGTGACAAAGTGGGACAGTAGGATGACAATCAGGGTGATCGCAATTCTTGGCGGGGGTCCTGGCATCGTGCTCTGTCTTGTTCCTGGATCTCAGGGACCGTTTACGGGGTGGTTCTCCCTCTGCAGGGGGTGGGGTGCTGGTGTGGTGGTCCTGTGGCGGGGCGTCCTATCCACTAGCGCCGGCGGAGGTGGTGGGCAGTTCATCGTCCATGCAAGTGTCAGGGGCCCCTTGTAGTGCCACAGTGTCCCTCCTGGTGTTGAGTACTTCCTTCAGCACCCCTACGATGGTGCCCAGGGTGGAGCTGATGGTTCTGAGTTCCTCCCTGAAGCCCATATACTGTTCCTCCTGCAGGCGCTGGGTCTCCTGAAACTTGGCCAGTACCGTTGCCATTGTCTCCTGGGAGTGGTAGTAGGCACCCATGATGGAGGTGAGGGCCTCGTGGAGATTGGGTTCCCTTGGCCTGTCCGCCCCCTGTCGCACAGCAGCCCTCCCAGTTCCCCAGTGTTCCTGGGCCTCCGTCCCCTGGACCGTGTGCCCACTGCCACTGCCCCCAGGTCCCTGTTGTTGTTGGGGTGGTGGGTTAACCTGGGTTCCCTGTAGCGGTGGACACACTGCTGATTGACGTGTCCTGGGGACGGAGGTATGGGCCCGCTGGGTGAGTGCTGTGCTGGTGTTTACAGAGGGGGGAAGCTCTGTAGTAGCCTGTGACTGTGTGACCGACTGTCCGACTGTCCGAGGTCCCCGATGGGCCGGGCTGGTCATCTAGAACCAGTTGGACAGAGCTGCTGTCATCACTATGGGCCTCTTCTGTTGGTGGTGTGGACATGTGTGGACCCTCCTGTCCGGTGACGTTGGGTAGGGGTCCTGCAGGGGTATAAAAGGATGGTTATTACATCTGTGTGTGTCATGGTGTGCAATGGGTGGGTGACTGTGTACCCCAGTGCTTGAATTCCTGTGTGGGATCTTGTGTGATGATAGTTTAGGGGGTTGTATGGATATGTGCAGTGGGCATGCTTTAGTGATGGGTGTCCATCCTTTGTTGTTGCATGCAGGGCTTGGTGTTGGGATGGGTGGTTTGTGATGTTGGGACATATGTGAGGAGTTGGAGTGCTGGGGGTGAGGGTGGGGGTATGTGCTGGCATGCAGGTAGGGTGGGGGATGTAATAGTTAAGATTTGTCTTACCAGAGTCCATTCCTCCACCGACTCCTGCAAGGCCCTCAGGATGCAGAATCGCCAAGACCTGCTACTCCCATGTTGTTAGTTGTGGGGGAGGAGGTGGGGGTCCGCTGCCAGTCCGCTGAACCGCCAGGTGGTGTCTTGAGACCACGGAACGCACCTTCCCCTGTATGTCATTCCACCTCTTCCTGATATCCTCCCGATTTTTTGGGTGCTGTGCCACTGCGTTGACCCTGTCCACTATTCTTCACCATAGCTCCATCTTCCTTGCAATGGAGGTGTGCTGCACCTGTGATCCAAATAGCTGTGGCTCTACCCGGACGATTTCCTCCACCATGGAGCTGAGCTCCTCCTCTGAGAACCTGGGGTGTCTTTGCCGTGCCATGGGGTGGTGTAGGTGATGTGTGGGGTGGAGGGTGGAGTGTGGGGTGATAAGTGTGCTGATATGTAGTGGGGTGTTGTGTGAGGTGCGTGGAAGTTCTGTGGGTGATGGTGTTGTGTGCCTGTGGATGCTGTTGTTCTTGCTGGTGCTGACTCTCTCTGGCTTTCGTTCGTGATTTGTTGTCGTAAGGGTTTGTGGGTGATGTGGGTGTGTGTTTTATATTGTATTGGGTGTGTGGGAGTAGTGTGGGCGTATATCTGTTGGCGTGACGGTGGAGGTTTTGTTGTCACCAGTTTATCACTGACTTTTGGTGTGGCGGACTTGTGTGGGTGTCTAGATTTTGGCGGATTCCGAACTGTGGGTCATAATAGCTGTGGCGGAATTCCGCGGCGGTGTGTTGGCGGTCTTCTGCACGGCAGTAATCGGCTTTTACCGCCAATGTTGTAATGAGGGCCTGAGGTTAGCAACAGACATTTTGAAGTCAAGATGCTTAGGCCAAGATTTATGTGGGCCTAGCGCCATTCTAACGCCACATTAGTGTAATTGTTTTCCGCTAATGTGGCATTAGAAGGCCAAAAATGCTGCACCATATTTACGAAGTGGTGCAATGCCTGCATTGCACCACTTTGTTATCCCTTGCCCAAAAAAGTTCCTTGCATAATGTAGGCAAGGATGGCGTTCTGTCGCTAGGAGGGCCGAAAAAATGGCGCAAAGAAATCTACGAGATTTCTTTGCATCATTTTCATTGCCATTTTGTACCACCTGCTGAGAACAGGTGTTAAAAAGAGGCTCCCATTGGGTTCAATGGGCCTCTGGGTGGTTTACAGAATTAGCGTCATCATTTTTTATGCTAATCCTGCAAAGCACCAGACTAATGTAAAAAAATGATGATGCTAATCCCCTGGACTACTACCATGCTGTGCTGTATTTTAAATATGGTGCACACATGGTGGCGTTAGGGGGGAGCTAAGGGGCGCAAGAAAAGTGGTGCTGCACTAGGTGCAGCGCCACTTTTCATAAATCTGCCCCTTCGTTTGTTGGGCAAGACAGGAAGAGGGCATAGTTACAAAGTCAAGGGTGGTGCAGCCTTTTCATGACTTATCTATGGCTGGTCAGTCTGTGAGGTTCAAGCTTCACAACTTTGCAGATAGCTTTAGCCTTAATAGGACAGGTGACACCTCCTGTCCTTAATAGGACAGGAGACACTTATTAGGATGGTGGTTAAAGGAATAGATCAGGCTTGATTATTGAAGCAGTAGATTTATTTTCTTGTTAATATTTATATATTTGAATTATGGTAGACAGCACTACTCTGTCTTTTTTCCTCCTTTCCTCCTTTTTCCTTTCCTCCTTTTTTCCTCCTTTCGGGAGAACAAAAGAAAGGGCAGGGCCAGAAACTCCACAGTTGCCATTTATCTTCCACTGTGGATGAAGGTGTTTATTTACTTTTCTTTTAATAATTTAACATCATTCTTATATAGCACACCCTGCTATGTTTGACTGTTTTGTATTTTCTGAACTTTCTTCTAATTTTCTCTAACATTCCTTTTTACCTATTTCAGTGCCCATTAACCCCACACCACTTTGTTTTCCCTTTGCATTCTCTTCTGTTTCGTCTGTCTATTTCATCCTGTCTACTTTGCGTTTTATACTTCCCCTTTTGTTACTCTTCTGGCAAAACATCTCCCTTAATCCTCTTTTTGTTTTCTCTTCTCCCTTGCCAAATTCACCATTTCCTTGTCCTTTCCTAGCCCTTCTTACTTGTTTACATATTGTGATTGGCATTGATATTACTGAATGTGTGTGTTTTTAATTGAACCTACCTAGGAGAACTTAAAGATGATGAATAGGACACAGGGGACACAAACAACTTTATGCTGGAGCGAGTAATAGGTGGATTGTGAATGCACACTATCCTTGCCAGTACCACCACACTTTTTAAGTTATCTACCTTGCTATGTTTCCATCTCTGCTTCTCAGTCATTTAAATGAATGGGTAGTAAGAGAACCTTTACTGCTCAATATCTATTGTAATCCATCCTGTCCCACCCTGGCACATGCCATGTTTATCAAACATCTTCTTTCAAAGTTTCTTCTTATACCAAATCTTACACGTATTTGTCTACTTTCCATTTAACAAGTATCAAGTCCAATGCTCAGAAAGTTGAGTTCAGCTTCTTTATTCTCATAAACAGTGAAACAGTCCACCAGCTTCTCACCCCAACAACTGCCTTCACTCTGCCCCCAACATTCCACCCAGTTACTTTGCACCCTTGGAGAATCACTAATGGAATAATTGAACAGTGACATTCCAATGACAATCCAAAACACCCCCCTCCTTATGAAACATGAATGTAAAACCCCCTCACTCCTTAAAGAAATACCTCTGTGTAACATAATATAACACAATGTAACTTAAAAAGAAAGTTACAGCCATAAAGATTCAAAAGAATTTAAAAAACGAATAGAGAAATAAATTCACAGTAGTCATTATAATAATTCCTACATATGTTAACACAATTTGACAAACCATGGATTATCTTCCCACCTATATGTAGAAGGTGGTTATCACTTCATAACATATGCAAGAAAAATATCAAATGTAATCATTCGTCAGCCAAGATATAATAATTAAAATAGGAGAGGGATCTTTGGGGCTAAAACTGCAATGGTTCTCTTCAGCCCCATCACTACCCACCTTACCATGAGTTTAGTTCTTGTTGTTATGTCTTCTTCCCTCTTCAGTCCTTGTGAAGCTGGGAATGCTCCAAACACTGCTAATCACACTGTACAACAACAATTTGTTTTACTCGTACAATGCACTTTGGACCCCAATATTTAGATTTCCCTTTAGGTGTCCACCCCTGTTTCTTCACCATCACATAATCTTGCACCTGTCACCTTTGTTCTCTTGTATCAAAGCACTGCTTATAATCCACTTGATGCCTTTCCACTTCTTTAGCATCCACTACTTTCATCCTCTCTTCACTCTTTAACCAAACAGGATTACGTTTGGAGCCAGCAAGCCTTCCCATCAAACATTGGAAAGGTGAGAGCTTGGACACAATGTTGGGAATATTGCGATGTGCCCATAACGTCTCTCTAAGTACAGTATTTAGTGTAATTCTTCTATTTGTTGCAAATTGAGCAGATGCTGTAACTAACTGTTTCGTACTCTCAACCAAACCACTGGCCATTGGGCTGTGGTGAATATAGCAACGTGCATAGATGTGTAATGCCAAGTTCTTCTACAAATGCTTTCATTTCACTAGAAACAAAACAAACTCCATTGTCTGTGTCAATAGACTTAGGTATTCCCTCAGAAGTGAGCACAACCCTCAAAAATTCCCTAACTGTTCTAATTGTCACCGTACTTACACAGCATGCCATCACCAATTTGAAGGTGTAGTCAACTTAACCAATACAAACAACTCTCCAGTTGGCAACAGGTCAGGCCCTACAATATCCATTCTTAATTTGGCCCAAGGTCCCTCTGGAACAGTTGCATTTCTTATTTGTATTTCCTTAAACCATCATGCTGTTCTCGACAGAAGCTAGGAGGAAAAAGATAGAGATTCGTACAGAGGCTCAGTACAAGCTAGCTTCTCCACTGCACCTGGTGAACATCCAGGACTTTGCCACCGTCTTTCTCTTGCTTCGGGATTTGGAGGAGGAGGAAGCAGTGATGACAGCTCCCTCAACACACCAGCCAGGAGTATTCCAGCTTCCTTAGCAGCTGAGCTATACCTCAACATTCAAACCCCACATCTGGTGACACCCCCGCCCCCACTCACATCCACAGAGGTCCTATTCTGGAATATCCTGTAGTCCATAGAGATAAATAATTGACAGGTTGAAGAGACTGGAGGGTTTTTCTTAAGGGAGAGGGTGTGTGTTCATTGCAAGTGGAATGAGTTCTGGAAGAGAGTAATTGTTTTGGGTTTGTTAGTATTTAGGGAAGGGGAAGATCTGTTGAAGGGCGAAGTACATGTCATGAATTGAGGAAAGTATAGTTTAGAATAGTGTTTTTGAGTTCAGGGAGAAGGTAGGTCTGTTGTCAATGAAGGTAATCAAATAAGATGAGGAAGAGTAGTTTAGGATACTGTACAGGTTTATGGAGGAAGTAGGTGTGGAGTGGGGCAAGTGAGTGGCAGCACATTGAGTGCACATTGAGTGCTTTGTGTTGCTGCTTGTATATCCATGAAATGGCCAGTAAGTAATGGAATGTCCATCTAGCTAACAACTGAGGTCCCACTCCAACTTGGCCCATGGCATAGAATAAATAAATTCAATTGTCCTCTCTATAACTGTCGTTATATGAATTGCCTTGCCAGGCCACCCCCAATGCCACCTTCCCTTACCTGCAATTAGTGTGAAAAATATAACCACCCATAAACCATGCTCCACCTTAATGGCGTGCCATTCAGCTCTTTCAATTAGTAAAAACAGTGAACTCTTCCCTACCACAGTCACTACTAAGGAGTACTATTTACTGAATAAAAGGCACATTTTCCTGCCAACCCTGAACCAAAACCACTTCTTTTTCTTCACTGAGCTGGAATGTCTGCCACCTTTCACAGTACATGTATATAGAAGGTGATGCAGGGGTTTTGCCAAATAGACCAACATGCCCAAACAGGGAAGCCTTTTCACTAACCAAGGTGTCTTATTGTGAGTGGAGGAGGAGAAACAGCAAACAGATCTGAAAAATAATACTAAAAGAAAACAGAGAGTGTATAAAATCTAAAAATAAAGACAGCATAAATTAACATAGTGTGCAGCCATATTCACTAAAGCAATCATTCTAGACTAAAAACACACTAGGTGAGGAAGTGGGGCATGCATTACGACACAATTAACATACTACCTCAGGGTAGCATTGATCAAAATTAATATTTTCTGCACTATGATGTACTACAGCTAGGCTAAGAGGGGTGCTGTGGGTGATTTTGCAGCTTTTTACCCTCTTTCTGTTACTATTTAACATTGCTTACAATGGCTCCTCTTCGCTTACAGAGGGATACGTAAATGGTGGAAATAGGTTACAGTTCAAGAGGTCTCTCAATAGGGGGAATGATAATTAGGGAAAAGCAGGTTAGGGCTGCAATCAAAAGCCTTGAAGAAGGAACGATGTAGGGAGACAGGAGACACTTCAAAATCACATCAGATCTCTAATAGAAGGACAACTACACTTAATACAACCTATTTAAACTGTCTTTAGAAGTCCACAGACTTCCAGGTCAGTTACCAAGGCTGGACTCCAATATGGTGAGAACACACACAGTTCAACATTTTTATATTAAGGACATGGGCCCTCATTACAACATTGGCGGTAAATGCCGCTTACCATAATGCAGAAGACCGCCAACACACTGCTGCAGCGGCGGAATGCCGCTACAGCTATTACGACCCACAGCTCGGAATCCACCATAATCCAGACACCCACACAAGTCCGCCACACCAAAGGTCAGTGATAAACTGGTGATAACAAAACCGACAACGTCCCGCCAACAGGAATATGCCCACACTATCACAATCCACGAATCCATGCAGCAGTCTTTCAACCGTGGTATTCCATTGGCGGTACACATCGCCGCACTCAAAATACACACACATTTACAAAACACAACCACATTGGACAATTCTAAATACACACACCTGATACACATACACACACCACTCCCACACACCCAATCCAATATAAAACACACACCCACATCACCCACAAACCATTACTAACAAAAATTCCGAAAGAAGGCCAGAGAGAGACACAACCAGAAACAACATTAGCATCCACAGACACACATCATCACTCACACAACATCCACGCACCTCAACAACACACAGCAACACATCCCCTCACACATCACAACACACTCCACCTCACACATAACCCACACCACATCATGGCACCTCAACGACACCCCAGGTTCTCTGAAGAGGAGCTCAGGGTCATGGTGGAGGAAATCGTCCGGGTAGAGCCGCAGCTATTCGGATCACAGGTGCAGCACACCTCCATTGCTAGGAAGATGGAGCTATGGCGCAGAATCGTCGACAGGGTCAACGCAGTGGGACAGCATCCAAGAACATGGGATGACATCAGGAACGACCTTCGGGGGAAGGTGCTTTCCGTGGTCTCAAGACACCAGATTGCAGTACAGAGGACTGGCGTTGGACCCCCACCTCCTCCCCCACAACTAACAACATGGGAGGAGCAAGTCTTGGCAATACTGCATCCTGAGGGCTTCGCAGGAGTAGCAGGAGGAATGGACTCTGGTAAGTCAACTCTTAACTATTATACCCCCCGCCCTACCTGCATGCCATCACATACTCCCACCCTTACCCTCACCCACATCACTCCAACACCTCACATATGTCCCACTATCACAACCCACCCATTCCAACACCAAGCCCTGCATGCAACACCAAAGCAGGGACACCCATCACCAAAGCATGTCCACTACGGAGGCTCGCCTAAGGCAAGCCCGTCTGCGCCCGTCCACGCCAGGACGGGCCAGAGGGCCAGGAACCCTGCATTTTGCTTGGAAAAAATTAGTTATACTTCGGCAGAACTCAAGATGCTGGCAGGCCCCCGTTGTATCCACACTCTGATCCCTGATACGGTATCTACACCTTCTTCAATGGGAAAGCAGGCAACTCAGGGAAGTTGGGGAGCAGGAGGGAATAATTGTGAATATGCTCTGGGTGGAATCGCAAGGGACGGTAGAGCGGTGGGCTCTTTCGCTCTTATAAATGTTAGATCCGTCCCTAAACATAAATTTGAAATCAATGATCTGATTCTTTCTCTCAACATAGACTGTCTCTTCCTTACAGAAACATGGGCAAGGCCGGATTCGGATCCTGATTTTATTGAGGCAGCCCCTACTGGCTTCTCCTTTTATAGGGTGGATAGGAATACTGGCAGAGGCGGAGGCCTGGCCATTATTTGCAGGTCCGAGTTCACATGCACCTGGAATAGTGCTAGTCACTTACCAGAGGTCTGTGAAGCTATGACCTTTAAATTACTTCTTGACAAATGCTTGATCCTAGAAGGCCTGTTAATTTATCGGCCTCCCGGCCCCGTTTCTAAGTTCCTCTCGATATGGCCCTCTATCTTGGAACCTTTAATTATGACCCCTAAAGCTATCATTTTGGGAGATTTTAATATCCATTTTGATAATACGTGTGATTTGTTGGTGGCGGAATTCCTCAACCTTATGGAGATTTTGGATTGGGTCCTAAAGGATGGGATGGCCACTCATAGAGCTGGCCATACCCTAGATGGGATTTTCACCCACCCTGAGGAAGATCTGTATCTTTCTACGACCCCGTTAGAGTGGACGGATCATGCTCTCCTAATGTTTACATTCTTGGCTAGACAGCAGCCTATAATACCCATCCCCCAGAAAAAACTGATAAGAGCCTGGAGAAAGATCGAAGCAGAACAATTGAAAGTTACTCTCACACATAATTGGAATGATCCAAAGGTGTCCATGTTGTCACCACTTGCTAGATTTAATCTGGGCATTAGTCAAGCTATGGACACGCTAGCGCCGGCGAGGATTTTCGCTCCCGGTACCAGGAAGAAACCCAATCAACCTTGGTACTCTCAAGCCCTCAAAATTTTACAGAGGAGATACCGGCAGAAGGAACGCTGCTGGAAACTCAGTCTGTGTGAAGCTGAGAGGGTGGATCTTAAGCTCGCACTAAATAGTTATAAAGAAGCTTGTCGGGTAGCCAAATCGGACTATTTTACACGTAAAATTAGTGAAGCAGCCAACTCTTCTAGAGAGTTGTTCAGAACCGTTAATGCTCTTACCACTCCCTTAGGCACGCCTAAAGTTGAAAACTCTCAAGACTTTTGTAATAAAGTAGCCAATTTTTTTTAATATTAAGTTCTTGATATTTTCTCTAGCTTTAGGTTGGATAAGACACCAGCTAATTTGTTCTCCGGGCTAACTATGCATCTGTACCCAGGGGTGACAATTAATGGGGTGCCAGACAAGCCACTTTTACTCTCAAAGTTCAAGATGCCCTCTCATGAAGTATTGTGTAAACTGCTCCTGGAAGGTAAATCTGGCTCCCCTATGGATCCTTGCCCTCCTGCTATCCTCCAATTAGCACCAGAATTAGTGGTTTCTATGCTTGCCCCTATTTTTCAGGAAGTGCTTGTAATGGGCTTATACCCTAGGGAATGGAAGGAAACCACTATCATTCCATTAAAAAAGAAGGTAGCTGGCAAATCCGATGACTTGACGAACCTACGCCCAATAGCCCTTCTTCCTTATGTGGCCAAACTTTTAGAAAAACATCTTAATAAAGAATTGGTTGATTTCCTGTCTGTCTCTAAGGGCCTGGATAGCTCGCAACATGGCTTTCGGAGGTCCCATAGCACTGAATCAGCTCTCATTGTATCATCAGACACTATACGCAGACTGGTGGATAAGGGGCAGGGAGTTTTTCTGGTGCTGTTGGACCTGTCGGCAGCTTTTGACACCATTGCTCCCCACATCCTGTTAGACCGCTTATATCAGGCAGGTATTAGAGACCAGGCGCTGAAATTGATTGAATCTTTTCTATCTGACAGGTGGGCCACAGTTAGCAGTGGTGACTTTAGATCCCCTGCCTACCTCTTGCCGTGTGGGGTTCCGCAGGGCTCCTCATTAAGCCCAACACTATTTAACGTGTATGTAGCTCCACTGGCAGATCTGGTCCGCTCTTTTGGCTTTATTCCTACTTCATATGCAGACGATACTCAAATTATTATCCCTATTGACAAAGATCTTGATGAAGTGGCTTGCCGCTTCAACGCCTGCATGACAGCAGTGAATCACTGGATGAAGACCAACTGGTTGAAACTCAACTGTGAAAAAACTGTGATTCTGTGTTTTGGTATTGGAAGGATACATTGGTCCTCTAGCTGGTGGCCTGAAGAATGTGGGACGCTTCCTGTTCCACGGTCTACCTCAAGAAATTTAGGAATAGTATTTGATGAGCAATTGTCATTTAAACCTCAAGTTAATCTGATAATGAAGACCTGTCTATGGACTTTGAAGAAATTAAAAAAAATATTTCCTTTTATTCCTCAAACCTGTAGAACCACTGTCATTTTGGCTTTAGTCATTTCCAGATTGGACTATGGAAATGCGCTTTTACTCCATCTGGACAAAGAATCTTTGCACAAAATGCAGTTGATGCAGAATACTGCTGTTAGGCTACTATTCAATTTGCCTCGCGGGGCCTCTGTTAAGAAGTGCCTTAAAGATTTACACTGGCTTCCGGTACTCCAGCGGCTCTCTTTTAAAGCTCTCTGCATCACCCATAAGGCTGTCCATGGGATTGGGCCTATGGCTCTAACCACAAAGCTGCATTGGCACAGGCCGAAGTGACTGCTGCGCTCGGCCTATGCCTATCAAATTCAAACATCCCGCACGAAGAAAGTAAAGTGGGGAGACAGAGCTTTTACCAATGCGGCGGCAAAAATTTGGAACTCTCTACCATTGAACATACGGCAAGAACATAACTATCTAACATTTAGGAAATTGGTCAAGACTTGGCTGTTTCCTCAATAAGCTCGGGAGTTTCTTGGCTAGTCACCCTGCCTCACCCAGTTAGCGCTTCGATGCCCTTGGGCCGGAACGCGCTCTATAAATACTTAATACATACATACATACATACTACAGATACCCACACAGACCACAAACCAAATATCGCACAAGGACCAAGACAAGAATGTAAGCATTGGAGTACAGGGTCATTCACTGCTTGCACACGATGGCACACACAGATGCAATAATCATGCTTTTACACCCCTGCAGGACCCCTACCCAACGTCACCGGAAAGGAGGTTCCAGACATATCCAGTCCCCCCACAGAAGGGGCCCACAGTGATGACAGCAGCTCTGCACAACTGGACCAAGATGACCAGCCCGGCCCATCTGGGACCTCGGGACAGTCAGTTCCCCTGACACTGGCACAAGCCACCACAGAGCCTCCCCCTCAGGAAACACCACCACAGCACCCACCCAGCGGGCCCATCCCTCTGTCTCCAGGACACATCAAGCAGCAGTGTGTCCACCACTACAGGGAACCCAGGCAAACTCACCACCCCAAGAAAATCAGGGACCTGGGGGCAGTGGCAGTGGGCACACGGTTCAGGGGACAGAGGAACAGGAAAACAGGGGAACTGGGAGGACAGCTGTGCGACGGGGGAGGACAGGCCCAGGGAACCCACTCTCCACGAGGTCCTCTCCAACATCATGGGAGCGTACCACCATTCCCAGGAGACGATGGCAACGGTACTGGCCAACTTTCAGGAGACCCAGCTGCTGCAGGAGGAACACTATCTGGGAATCAGGGAGGAACTGAAGTCCATTAACACCACCCTGGTGACCATTGTATGGGTGTTGCAGGACCTTGTCAACACCAGGAGGGACACTGTGGCACAACAAGAGGCCCCTGAAACTAGCCTGGACGATGAACAGCCCTCCACTGGTGCTAGTGGACAGAAGGCACCGCCACAGGACCACAACACCAGCACCCCACCCCCTGCAGATGGAGAGCCATCCCGCAAACGGTCACTGAGATCCTGGAACAAGACAGAGAACATTGCCAAGACCCCGCCAGGAAATGATACCCCCCTGAATGTCACTCTTCTGTCCCACTTTGTCACTCTGTCCATCCTTCAACTGCCCTTGCTCCGCTTCCTATGCCCCTTTGGACAATGCACCTGTGAAACAAATAGACTGGACTCTGCCATGGACATTCCTCTACCATCCCCCTGCCCATTTTACATCTCCCTCCACCTATTTGCACATAAATAAATACAGATTAGTCACAAAACAATCTGGAGTCAGTCTGTGCTTTCACAAATGTGTAATTGCAATAACTATGGAATATAGCAATGCCAATGTAATTGTCTACATACAGATGGAACACAGCTGTAGGATTGGAGGAAATATAGCAGAGGTCACAAATTGGGACCCACATCTGTTAAAAGGAAAGGTAAAGTGATAAGTCAGGGTCCATACACTGGGTGAAAATGACAGACTTATGATAGCTCAAACAATAGTGTGAGGCAGTGACATCTTCTTACCTGTGTCTCACTGGAAGTATGGCTGGATAACGTTGTTTCTGTTGTTGATATCCTCTTCTTCTGCCTCCTCTTCTTCACTGTCCACAGGCTCCACAGCTGCCACAAGACCTCCAGCTGGGCCATCCTCCTGCAGAAAAGGCACCTGTCGTCGCAAAGCCAGGTTGTGCAGCATATAGCAGGCCACGATTATCTGGCACACCTTCTTTGGTGAGTAGTAGAGAGAACCACCTATCATATGGAGGCACCGGAACCTGGCCTTCAGGAGGCCGAAGGTCCATTCGATCACCCTTCTAGTTCGCCCATGTTCCTCATTGAAGCTTTCCTCTGCCCTTGTCCTGGGATTTCTCACTGGGGTCAGTAGCCATGACAGGTTGTGGTACGCAGAGTCACCTGAAAATTTTGAGGGATAACTGTTAGACACACACTAACCCGTAGGGACAACCCCATACCCAGACAACTATTCACACTGTATAGGGTCCTTGTCCTCATCTATTAGCCACACACAGTGCCTCTCGAGTTGCCCCATCACATAAGGGATGCTGCTATTCCTCAGAATGTAAGCGTCATGCACTGAGCTAGGAGATTTGGCATTCACATGGGAGATGTACTGGTCTGCCAAAAACACCATCTGCACTTTCATAGAATGGTAGCTCTTCCGGTTTCTGTACACCTGTTCACTCCTGCGGGGGGTACCAAGGCCACATGTGTCCCATCAATGGCACCTGTGATGCTGGGGATATGTCCCAGGGCATAGAAGTCACCTTTCACTGTAGGCAAATCCTCCACCTGAGGGAAAACGATGTAGCTGCGCATGTGTTTCAGCAGGGCAGACAACACTCTGGACAGCACGTTAGAGAACATTGGCTGGGACATCCCTGATGCAATGGCCATTGTTGTTTGAAAAGACCCACTTGCCAGGAAATAGAGTACTGACAGGACCTGCACTAGAGGGGGTATCACTGTCGGATGGCGGATAGCTGACATCAGGTCTGGCTCCAACTGGGCACACAGTTCATGGATTGTTGCACAATCAGATCTGTAGGTGACTATTACATGTCTCTCTTCGATTGTCGACAGGTCCACCAGCTGTCTGTACACCAGAGGATGCCGCCATCTCATCACCTGCCCCAGAGGATGTGCCCTATGGACGAGAACAGCAAGCAGAGAGTCAGCCAACACTGAGGTATCACAAAATGTCATTTGCACACATTTATTAATCCACAATGTGCCTGTTACTGTGTGTATGCAAGGCCTAGATAGGTGTGACACAGTTATTATTAATGTCAGGTGGCCCACTGAAATGGCGGCTGCCTGACCTGTAAGGTGGGACAAGGGGATATGAGGTAACTGCGCTTGCATTCTACACCATTGCGGTAGGCGGTCGAAGACCACAGGCAATCCTGCATTGGTTAACATTGGACCCTATGGGTCCCAGAAGGCAATGGTGATGTACACCGGCGGTGATGGTATGCACCGCCGCAGACGTGACCGCCATTTTTTGTCTGTTCACTCACTTGATACCTGACCTTCAACAGGAGAGGACCTACACTGCAAGTGCTGCTGTGACCTCAGTCTGGAAGCGACAAAGGCTCGTGTGGCTGGGGAAAGGTCCCCTGCCTTCACTTCAGAGGAGTTGGAGAAATTAGTGGATGGGGTCCTCCCCCAGGGCACACAACTGTACAGTCCTCCAGACAAACAGGTGAGTACACTGTAAGCATGCTGCATGGACAATGCCTGATTGGAGTGGTGTGGATAGAAGATACATGGGGGGGGACTGAGGTGTGCATGAGCGGACGGTGAATGTATGTGTGTCAGGGCAAGGGTGGGAACGTGGGCCAATGAGTATGATGGTCCGGACGGGTAAAGATTTTCCTTTTCCCCTGTATTATTCCTCTAGGTCAGCGCCCACCAGAAGAAGGATATTTGGCGTGTCATCGCCAAGGACGTCCGGACCCTGGGGGTCCACCACAGACGGAGCACCCACTGCCGGAAAAGATGGGAGGACATTCGCCGCTAGAGCAAGAAGACGCCGGAGGCCCAGCTGGGGATGGCCTCCTAACGTGGGAGGGGTGCCCGTCGCACCATGACCCCCCTGATGTTCCGTATCCTGGCGGTGGCGTATCCGGAGTTGGATGGGCGCTTGAGGGCATCACAGCAGCCATAAGGGGGTGAGTACAGTGACATTCATCTGACTCTGTGCGCATTACGAGGTGTCTGGGTGGGGGAGGTGGATAGTGGGTTCCCCTAGGCCAGGGCAAGCTTGGTAGGCAAGGTCCCTTGTGAGGCAGGTTCAGTGGAACCCCAACCCCACTAGTGGTTAGTGCCATCTACACCTAGTCAGGCTCCTGTGACTTTCATGTGTGCAGCAATTGGGCTTAGGCCTTGTACCCCATGGGCATGTGAATAATCTAGGAAGTATAAGTGCATGGCTTAGTGCAGAGGGCTGCTGTGTCTGTAGTGTCTGCCAATGGTAGTGGTGTTGCATGCACTGAACATGTCTTTCTTCTGTCTTTCCCCCCCTTTTTGTGGTCTCCCTGTTCTTGTGTGCAATAGCATCATGAGGTGGAGGAGCAGTGGCACTGGAGCAGGAGGGAGCTGCATCCCACTTGACCCTGGAGGGCGAAACAATGGAGTCTGAAGCCACCAGTGGGCCGGATGGCGAGGGAAACTCCACGGCGGGGACAGGAGGTGACAGCAGTGACAGCGACTCCTCCTCTGAGGGGAGCTCCCTTGCAGTGGTGGGCCCCTCTGTGCCCCCTGCATTAACAGGTACAACCGCCACCCCCCCTACCAGCACCGCCCCCCCCAGCAGCCCCTCAGCGGGTGTCCCGTGCCCGCTCACCCAGGAGGGTGGGCATCTCCTTTGCCCCAGGCACCTCAGGCCCTGCCCCAGTCAGCCCTGCTGCCCTCAGTGAGGAGGCTATTGACCTCCTGAGATCCCTCACTGTTGGGCAGTCTACCATTCTGAATGCCATCCAGGGTGTTGAGAGGCATTTGCAACAAACAAATGCATACCTGGAGGGCATTCATTCTGGCCAGGCAGCCCAACAGAGAGCATTTCAGGCTCTGGCCTCAGCACTGATGGCAGCCACTGTCCCTGTGTCCAGCCTCCACCCTCCAACTTCCTCCACCCAGACCAAATCCCCTGTACCTCAACCTGTGCCAAGCACACCTCAACACACGAGTGGCTCAGGGAAACATAAGCACCACACATCCCACAGGCACTCACACAAGCATCATACCCATGCAGACATACCAACATCCACTGCCTCCACTGTGTCCCCCTCCTCCACGTCTCCCTCCTCCCTCCCAGTCTCGTCTCTACTCACACCTGCACTACATCTTCAGCCACTACCTCCATCAGCAGCACGCCCATCACCACACACCGCTCACGTGCACTCACCACCCCACTACCACACATCGCCTGTGTCCTCTCCCAGTGTGTCAGTGAGCCCTCCTCCCAAAGTACACAAACGCAGGCACACACCCACCCAAAAGCCATTCACCTCACAACAGCCTCCAGCCCATGCACCTTCACCCAAATTCAGCAGACGTACACCTCCCACAACCACTACCTCTTCCTCCACTCTCAAACCCCCTCCATCTACCCATCCCAGTGTGTCTAAAAAACATTTTCCTGGCTAATATTGTCCTCTTCCCTACACCTCCTCCCGTCCGTCACCTAGGGCCAGTCTTTCCAGGTCCCAACCCAGCACCTCAGCCACCGCATCCCCAGGCACAGTGGTGCCAGCAACTGCGGGCTATTGGAGTGCACCAACCATCAGGGCTTCCACTGTGCCACGGAGCAAGGGCAAGGACATTCTGCCACCTGCCAAGCTAAAAGAGGTACCCAGAGGGAGAAGCAGAAAACACCTGCCACCAAGGGGTCAGGCAAAACGAAAGGGGATAGTGGCAAGACAGCTGCGCCACCATCAAAGGTGGGGAAGGGCCAGAAAATGAAGATCAGGTCAGGACAGGGCATGGTGGCACAGACTGAGGGACCAGTGTCACTCCTTCCTTCCACATCGACACCAAACTGCACGGCAGAGAAGACCATCACCTGCACCACCACCTGCACCGCCACCAGCACCGCCGCCACACACCCCGCCACCAGCACCGTTGCCACAGAGCCTGCAACCAGCACTGCCGCCACAGAGCCCGCCGTAAGAAGCGCCGTCACAGATCCCGCCACCAGCACCGCCGCCACAGACCCCGCCGCCACCACTGCCGCAACAGACCCCACCTCCACCACCGCTGCCAAAGAGGCCGCAACCAGCACCACCGCCACAGAGCCCCCTGCCACCACCGCTGCCACAGAGTCCGCAACCAGCACCGCCATGACTAACACCGATGCAAGCACTGCCAGCGGCCTGCGACATCCTGAGCCAGTAGCACCACCGCAGACATGGCTGCCATCCCCAGTGATCAGTCATCTGAGGCTGGTGGTGAGCTCCAGTAGCCATGCTTTCATGAAGCATCACTTTCAGTGGAGAAAGGCATCCACTACCTCAGTCCTTGGCAGGATGAAGCACCCTGGGCACAAAGCCCCCTCCAGAACCAGTGGAGAGATATATCCACTACCTCAGTCCTTGGCAGGATGAAGCACTCTGGGCACAAAGCTCCCTCCAGAACCAGTGGAGAGATGCATCCACTTCCTCAGTCCTTGGCGGGATGACCCACAGGAAGGACTTGAGAGACTGTGGCTTTGCACTCCCCAGGATAAAGCAGTGGGCAACCCACCCACTTGAGAGACTTGAGAGACTCTGGCTTTGCACTCCCAGGGATAAAGCAGTGGGCAACCCACCCACAGGAAGGACTTGAGAGCTTCTGGCTTTACACTCCCCAGGATAAAGCAGTGGGCAATATACCCACTTGAGAGACTTGAGAGACTGTGGCTTTGCACTCCCCAGGATAAAGCAGTGGGCAACCCACCCACTGGAAGGACTTGAGAGACTATGGCTTTGCACTCCACAGGATAAAGAGGTGGGCAACCCACCCACTTGAGAGACTTGAGAAACTGTGGCTTTGCACTCCCTAGGATAAAGCAGTGGGCAACCCACCCACTGGAAGGACTTGAGAGACTGTGGCTTTGCACTCCCCAGAATACATCAATGGGCATGGAGCCCCCTCGTGGAGCAGTGGCGTTGTGCGTTCATCAGGCTGAGGTGCCCCCTTCCCCCTCCCCCTGAGGTGCCTGTATATTTTCAGTCTGATGCCCCAGCAGTGTTCTCTCTGTTTCCAGTCAGGTATCTAGTGTGGGCCTCGCCCATGCATTTTGGGCCCAGTGGTCCACGGACAATGATTGGTGCACTATCCGGACTTGTGCAGTTGGTGTACATAATTGTATATACTGGATTTGGTGTTTTGACTACTGGATTTTTATTGATTACAATCGTTCAAATCATTTCCTTTTGCCCTTGTGTTCTTCCAGGAGGGGGTGGGGGGGTGTATATGTAATGTTGCAGCATGTATTTGTGTGTATGGTGTTGTGGGTGAGGGTGGGGGTGTTACATCTTGCGGGTGTGTGTCACTCTCTTTTCTCTCCCCCTCCCCTTTGTTGTAGGTGCAGTACTCACCATGGTCGTCACTGCCGTCGTTGGAGCTCCTGAAAGAGGAGCAGGAAGAACATCGCTGGCAGGATTTGCAGTTCTGGCTCCATGGCGTCCTGGTTCCTCGTGGGGTGTGGAGAGGTGAGTGTTTTCCCTTCTGTGTACTGTTTCCGCCGTGTTTTTATTCACATTGGTCCTGCCCCAGAAAAGGTGGCGGATTGCTGTGTTGTGATAGGGTGGGTGGTACATTGTCTTCCGTCTGTCTGTTGGTGGTTACCGCTGCACTGTTTGTTTCTACCTCCGTGGCGGTCGGAGTGTTGAAGTGGCTGTCTATGTTGGCGGTTTCCGCCGTGGTCGTAATCCCATTTTTTTTTTCCGCCGGCCTGTTGGCGCTATTACCGCCGCTTTAACACCAACCACCAGGGTTGTAATGAGGGCCATAATATTGATAGAGTATAAAAATGGTGCATCTGAATTTTGGCATTTTCAGCCTTGAGTTCAGGGTTGAAACACAGAACAGGAGTGTTATGAGGGTACATGCAGAGGAGAAGACCTATTTAATGAGAAATTAAAATGACAACATTTGTAAGACAACAGTAAACATGGGAAAGATCAGATTAAGGAGTAGGATCAGCTGGTATACCATTAACTAAAGACTAATCTAGTTTCAGTCCTACACATCAAGACAATTCGTCATGCAGCCAGTAAAACAAATCATTCAAACAATAAGAAAGTGAAGTTTATCTATGCCGGTCATATCCACAAAATTATCAACCTTGGCTCAATCCACTAATCAGCATTATTCTAAAGAAATTACCACTTTCAGGTTCATAAGTGGAAGACTCTACCGGGCATATTTGAGAGCCTCTAGTGCCACCTCAATGCAGCCATAGCTTCATTTTCTTTTACACTAAGGTGGCCTTAAAGTGACTTTTCTGCCATGCCATATATATAAAGTGGTGCAATGCATTCATTTTGCCACTCTGTAACCCCTTGCACCACATTATGTCTGCACCAGGGATAATGTATGCAAGGGGGTGTTCTGGCACTAGGATGCCAGTAAAAATGGTACAATTATATTTAAAGGATTTCACCACGCCATTTTGACATCACTTTTAATACCTTCTCAGAGCAGACATTTAAATGACGCTCCCATAGTAAACCATGGGCCTCCTCGCACTTTGCTGCACTAGCCTCAACATTTTTGAGGCTGGTGTAACAAAGTGTAGCAAAGTGTTGCCATAACATCCAAAAAATGTACGCCATTGCCCTAACAACTGCCATGGTGCACTGTATTATAAAGTAGGGGGGCGCAATAAAAGTGACACATCATAGCAGATGCGCCACTTATTCTTAAATATGGCCTAAGTATTTTCCTGTAAAATAGATAGAGCGGGTCCTCCTAGAAGTTGAAGAGGCAGGCCGTTTTTACTTTTTTCCAAAGAGAGACTGACCTGTTGAATAATAAAATAAAAAAATTGCTCAGTCTCAGAAGAACAAAATTATGCCAGAGTGCAATTATGAGAAATCCTATCATTGACACTCCCAGAGATATGGGGAAGCATGCACCTAGAATGATCATCCAAAAGCTAAAAATACCAGGATTACCTAAGCCCCTCCTGATCTATCTGTGAGTCTTTTTCCATGGAAGTGCCAAACATAAGCAGTGCATTTCCCTAAAAATTGAGCATGGGAATAGAAGGTTAGGCATGGGAGTCATCTTTAATCTTTATTGTTTAGTTAATAAAAACCATAACAATCATCTCATAATACATCATATATAAAGAAAGAAATCTCTAAAATTCTATAATATTCCGTAAATTCCTTGGCCATCATTTTCGATAACATGACTAGATTGTGATTGATGGGAATGCTCTATAATTCTGTATGACATAAGCCTGTTCCGTTGACCATCCTCCAGCTTGTTTCTGTTTGCGGCCCTTTTGAGCGTGGATGATTGTTTGCTTAAAAGGGCTTTGTTTTCAAGGTCTGTTGCGGCTATTTGAGTATTTTGAATCGTTACTTTTGTCTTTATTCGTCCATCATGATGAGTAGTTGAGACCTCTCTAGAAGGATATTTGAGATTTAGGGTCGGTGACAAGTGTGTTTCTCTGGTGAGAGGATTGAGTCCGGACTGCGAGTCGTCTGCTAAAGGATCAAATTTATTGTTCTTTGTGCCTGCGGGGATTACTATAACCTGCCCCGCATTGACCTGGGTGGATGATCTTCGCCTGGAAGATGTTTTGAGACTCGGCAAGATGCCCTGGGTCTTGTCCGGAAGGGTTATTGTAGATAGTGAGGAAGTGGCTCTTGCGACAGCTGCATAGGAGGGTGGCACTGGTGGAATCGTCACTGGTAATTGGGCATCTAAATGGATGTCAGATTTTTCCTTGTTGATGCGATTTCCTGCCCTTAGGTCTCCCTGACGAGGAGCCGCCAACCTCATGACCGATGAGTGCTGATTCAATTGGTCTTGGGATGTTGGGTTTGGCATGTTATATTTGACCGACATTGGCGAGTCAGCAGGTAGATGTTCTCCAGTGAATGGTTGTTCTGGACTGGTGACTACCCCCTCCCTTATGGCTTTGGAGCTATTTGAAATTTGCATACTTCTTGCGATTCCTGAAACCCGATTTTGCGGTTGCCGAAGCATTGAAAATATGGGATACAGATTGTCATTAATAGCTTTGGCACGTGTTTGTTTCCTTGCCTTTCTTGCTCGCTTTTTTTGTCTCTTTGTTAGGGGTTTCAGTGCTGGAGCTGGCTGCTCAATTATACTCTCCAAATTGGTAGATGCTGTTTGTTCCGACTGTGAAGATCCATCTGATCCGTCTGTGACCATTGGGTTAATGCACTGAATGTTTGCATCTTTTTCTGCTGGGCTGCTTACCCCAAAGGCTGGTGTCTTTTGAGATGTATTGTGGTTCCTGGGGATGGCCTCATTGGATTTCCTTGTTTTAACTTCCTGCAGAATCTCTACTAAGACTTGTGGTAACGTACACAGTTTATCTATTATTGGGCCACAATTACAAGGAGTTTGCTGGTGGTTGCAATTTTGTTCGATTGGGCGGATGGCCAGAGAGTCCAATTTGTGATTGATGTCAGCTATGTATATGGCCATTACCTTCATTAGATCCAATTGCAAGTCTAATTTATCTGATTGCATGTTAAGAACCGCCGTTGAAGTATGTAGAGCATTCAGCAATGAGGTGTGAGGTCGCGTTAGATCTCCCATCTCACAAGTAAGGTGGCCTGCGTGAGCGGGGTTTTTGAAAAGAGTTTTTTTTCCCCTGTTATTGGACTCTGAGGGGGTATTATTGGAAGGCGAAGCAGTCGAGTTGCTTTTTGCCATTAATTCCTCAAGTGATTGTATTTTGGACATCTTGCTAGAAATTTCAATAATTGAGTTAAAAGTTCTTTCTTGTTGGTGCGTAGAAATGCTGTTTTTAGTGCCTCCTACCACCAGAGGATAGCTCGACTGCTGATCCTTAGGATTCACTAGATCAAAAGCTTTTAAGTCCAGCGCTTCTCCCAGGTCTTTGTTATTTGTTATAGAGAGCGACTGTAACCAGGAATCTTCCAACCCTGTAGTTACTTCGGAACTAATGTCCAGTCTCTCATTGTTCCCCTGGGTGTTGAAATTTGACCATGGGATTGGGGTCGATTGTTGGTGGGTTTTCTCATACCCAGTGTCGTTATGTACCTCTGTTGCATTACCCGTAGAGATTGAAAGCTCGGAGTTACTTGGGTTGCCCGTTAAAACCTGTTGATAAGCACCTGGAGAAGTTTCCCACTCCTGAGCATGTACCTGAGCCATAGTCATGATTCTACCCGCTTGCGAATTTTTGTGCACTATTGGGCTACTTAAATAACTGAAGTTGATTTGTTGCCCTTGGACCAGGGGATCACTAAGCTCTTCAGGAGCTTGGTCCTTTGATGTTTCCTGACAAGGGAGGGCCACCCCTAATTGTTGAGTCGGATTTGTTGACAGCTCGAACCCCAGCTGCCCCGTGACCAGAGGTTGTGGAATCAGTGATGTTGGAAGGCCCACGTCAGTATCAGGCTTTGAGAAGAAAGCCGCGGCTGGGTCTTTCAAAAAGTCAGCCTTGTTAGTGAGTCCTGTTTGATTGAAGTAGAGCTGAAAAGGAGTGAGGGGCGCTACCAGCTCATCTGGTCTGCTACTTTGTGGACTTTGGGCCTGATTCTGACCCTGGCGGCCGGTGACCGCCAGGGTCACCGGCCACGAGAGCACCGCCGACAGACCGGCGGTGCTCCGAAGGGCATTCTGACCGCGGCGGTTCAGCCGCGGTCAGAAAGGGTAAACCGGCGGTCACCCGCCGGTTTACCGCTGCCCTTCTGAATCCTCCATGGCGGCGGAGCGCGCTCCGCCGCCATGGGGATTCAGACACCCCCTACCGCCATCCTGTTCATGGCGGGAAACCCGCCATGAACAGGATGGCGGTAGGGGGTGCCGCGGGGCCCCTGGGGGCCCCTGCAGTGCCCATGCCAATGACATGGGCACTGCAGGGGCCCCCGTAAGAGGGCCCCGCAAAGTATTTCAGTGTCTGCTATGCAGACACTGAAATACGCGACGGGTGCCACTGCACCCGTCGCACCTTCCCACTACACCGGCTCAATTCTGAGCCGGCGTCCTCGTGGGAAGGTTGATTTGCCCTGGGCTGGCGGGCGGCCTTTTGGCGGCCGCCCGCCAGCCCAGGGCAAATCTCAGAATCACTGCAGCGGTCTTTCGACCGCGGTGCGGTGTTCTGACGGGGTTACTTTGGCGGGCGGCCTCCGCCGCCCGCCAAAGTAAGAATGACCGAATGACCCCCTTTGTGCTGAGCGTTTCACTGAACACTTTCCCTTCCCTTGCGCCCTCCTTTGGGATTTTAAAGGTTTGACTTTGCCCTCTGCTAGAATCCTGAGGCACCCCGATCTCATGGTGGCTGTCTCTTAACCCGGATTGGTGAAAGAGAAGCGCAATTGGCTTTTTCCTGATGTTTAGGATTTCAGGATTACAGTGGCTTACAGTGGCTGGTGAGCGGGGCACCCGGGGGATTCACAAGCCGCACCCAACATAGCGGGCCGCCTCCGTTTAACCCCGGTGCACTCTCTCTGCAGCAGTTTACTAAAACTGCTGCGCTCACTGCGACCTGTGGATCATGAAGGGCCCTGGTAGGCCCTGAGCACTACACCTTCTGCTGAGGTAATAGTAGGTAAAGTTGTACACGCGGCGACGTACAGCAATGGACTGGGTGTCAGAGGGCTGAATGTTCGTAGGTTTCGGAAATGAGTAGGTAGGTGAGGAGCGAGCTGCACCCAGACCTAGCTGGGCCGCTTCCGTGTTGCCCTGGTGCACTCACTCTGCTGCTGTGACTAACACAGCTGCACTCACCCTGCCTGGGGGAATTCACGGGAGGGCTTGCTAGAATAAGTTCTAGATTTGGCGGGGGAGGGGGATACAACACAACACAAGCCCCTTCTCTCTCCTTTTATCCCCTTTTACCTCGTGCAAAGCCAGGGACCAGCTCCTCGTTCGTGATTGTGTTCATATGCTTAGACCCCTACTCGCCTCTCCTGTCTTCTCCTGTTTCTCCAGACTTTCTCCTGATCCTCGTGAGGCCACACTGTTCCTTATGCTTTCCCTCTACTTTTCCGCTTTTTCCACCCTCTGTAGGTAGCCGGGGTCACAGCACATGCATGCAATTTCCACTACTTCACTGCTTCACCGACACATCAGTGAGGTCAGCACTTTTGCTCCTGGGCCTAGCAGCCCTACTGGCCCTGATGAAGCATAGACGTGGGGTGGCGAGGGGGCTTTGGAACCTCTGGAACTGGGCCTGCATCGGGCCGGGCAGCGGCAGGGAGGAAAGTTCGACGGGGGAGACTTCCAATGACCGATGTCCGAGTGCAACGGGCACCCCCGGAACGCGCCCCCCCCGGAGCGCAGCCGCTCCCCCCAGAGAAGCTTGAAACCACTCAAGACTACACCCGGCAACAGTGATGTCCATACATGCCTCTCGCCTCTCACTGCTTGCCTCGACTAGCCGTGAACTCGCCGTGAACAGGAAGGAGAACAGTTGCACACCGCACACCGTAATCTTCTGTTATACTAATGACGTAGTTTTACTCGAAAGGGCTTTCAAATCTTTGGATAATGTCCACAGGTAACTGGTTGCCGAACACTCCTGTACCGATCGTGCAGACTCTGTGACAGCATCTGTGTGTGGTTCTCAGAAGGACAGACTCGGCTTGATCATCTCACTGTCCCATGAAGATGAGAGCTTTAGTGGCAAAAGAACTGCAGCTTTCTTGCTTATCCTGGCTCAAATCGGCAACCTGCTGACTATGGAACTGTGGAACCAGGTTTGAGTGTTGGCGTCAGATCAACAGACTGTGATTTTGGGCAAATCACTCAATTTCCCAGTGCCTCTTAACGAAGGGTCATTAAATAGGATCAGTTCTCTCTTGCTTTCGACACCAGGTGGCAGTCGCCCGTAGAAACGGATCGGAGAAGCCGGATACCAGGGGCCAGGTTTCTTGACAAAGAACGAGGGATCCACTAAAGAAATGGACAGCGGTGCCCCTAAGAGAAACTCTATCTGTTTAATACGCTTTGCAACGGTCAGTCTGGCCCCACGCTTCAAGCAAATACAATCGGGAGTCATCTTGTTATTCCTGGGAATGGAGACACCCATTGCACACTTAGATACCACTGCTCATTGCAAAATGTATTGTTAAGCCAGACGTTCAATTAATTTTCTTTCTTTGTCACCACACCACTCAGTCACCAAGCCAAAATGGCTATGTTCTCCTTGATGGTCTGTCGCTGTCTAGCACTCTGGTACATGTAAATTTATCAACATTTCTTGGCACCCCAAATAAACAAATGTTTTCATTTTTTCAAATAACACATTTCTATTGTGTTAGTAGTGAATTACCTGTATTGTATCTTCATATTCAGGTACTTTGTCTGGAAGACAAACACCTCCCCCACTCCTGAGGTGTCTGCAAAATCACCCTCACCCTTGTTTGTTTCTTCTGGACTCTGATAATATTTGAGGATGAATTTTTTTTTCATTCTGTTCATTTTCACTCTCTCAACATTGCGAGTAGAAAGGCTGTCCTTTTGGCTGTGAAACTTGCATGAGCTCCAGTGAAAACCTGCTCAGAGGGTACAGTGGCTATAGGAGATGCTTGATATTTTATTGCCAGCCTGCTAAGTTCTGGTCACTTTCCCTTTTTGTTGCCGGAGTAGGATGCAGCTGATTGTGTTTACTGGCAGATGAACATGAGTGACTGCTTTTGCCTAATGCAATAAATAAAGTCCTTCCACTGACAAATGGACAATATAGGGCCAGAAATGAAGTGGGAATAATATGAGGAGCATTAGGAGTGATTAAATGTCATAGCGTTGGAACAGAGAAGCCCTGTGCATGTTAACAGGTGTGAACAGTGCCCCAGCTGCATGTAGATCTAGAACCCTGGTTAAGAAATTTGTCATGCAACATACATGGATCATGCATGTGTGATGCGTCATAGGCCTGCCTTGATTGACTGTGGTATGCCTAAAGTGCTTTCCTCAGAAAGGGTTGGGCGCCTGCCCTCACCCAGAGTTTTGGAATACAAATGTGGCGGTGGCAGCATACCCATTTGGTGATCAATAGAATGGGTGCACTGTATCCTATGCCATGGGAGTGGAGCCTACAGCCCACTCAGTTGACGTTCTGCAACTTGCTTAGCCTACATGAGGGGAATATAGCACTGTGAAGTTTGTAAAATGTCAATGTGTGCTAAAGTCTGCATATATGATTTTTTTGTTTGTTTGTGCCAATTTCACGCAAGGAGAGCAACCCCCTAGGCAAGGGTCACTCCCATGGGGGGAGATTTATTTTAGGCCATTTCTGCTCCCCTTGGGGGCAGATCGGCCTATTTCTATTGGGTCAATCTGCCCCGGGAGGGGGGCAGAAACCACTTAGGCACCAGGGATTGGTGTGTGTGTATGTCAGTGTTTTGTTTGGGGGGTCAGCCCCTTGGGCAAAGGTTGCTCCCCAGGGGGCACATTACTGTTGCCCATATCTGTCCCCCCTTCGGGGCAGATCGGCTTATTTTGGAAGGCCCATCAGAGACCAGGGAACATTATTTGTTTCAAAATAAGAGGGTGGGAGGTATGGCCAAACCCCCACCCCAAATAAATGAGGCTAAAGTTGTTCTGCCCACCACCAGTAGGCAGATGGGGCAATTACCCCCGATCCACACCCTGGGGGGGGGGGGGAGAAAATATACTATTTGTCAGGGAATTTAAAAAAATAGTAGGGTGGTGACTACCAACCAGTATGGGCCTGGTTATGCCCCCTACTGGAGGGGGTAACAGTCTTTCAGCTCTCCTCCCGCATACAAAAACATCTTATTCCACGGCAAGCAAGAGGACATTTGATTATTTTGGGTTTCGGTTTTACATTTGGCCCAAGAGAGCTTGGGTAACTCTCAATATCGTCCCACTTGGAATGGTGAGGGACGCACTTTTTGGACTTTGGGGCGCTGCCATGTAGGAAAATCCACAAGACCTAGACACATCTGAAAACTAAACTTCTGGGTGATTTCATGGCTGTGTGCTTCACTTGCACCCCGCACCATTTTCTTACCCACAATGCCCTGCAAACCTCCATCTTGGCTGGAAATCACAAATTTTTCCCACATTTTTGTGATGGAACCTTCCGGAATCAGCAGGAATCTACAAAATTCCTTCCACCAAGCATTATCTCATCTATACCGATAAAAATTTTGCCCCACTTGTCAGCCTAAAAATGTCTCTTTTCAAACTGCCCTTTTGGACCCACTTTGTTTCTCCCTCAAGTGCAAAATGTTTTTAGCTCTTCCCTGTCACAGGTACTTGGCCCACCTACACAAGTGAGGTATCATTTTTACCGGGAGGCTGAGGGGAATGTTGGGTGGTAGAAAATTTGTCCTGGTGCAGTGATCCCACACAGAAATGTGGGAAAAATGTGATTTCTTTTAGCTAAATTTGAGGTTTGCTGAGGATTCTGGGTAAGAAACCATTGGGAGATCCACCCAAGTCAGACCTCCCTGGATTCCCTTGGGTGTCTAGCTTTCAGAAATGTTTGGGTTTGGTAGATTTCCCTATATGGGTGCTGAGCCCAGGACCAAAAAGACAGGTCCCCCCACTGTAAAAACAGGTAGTTTAATATTTAATAATTATGAGGTACCTACATAGTGTTTTGGGGCATTTCCTTTCGCGGGCAATTGGCCTACCCACAAAAGTGAGGTACCATTTTAATTGGGAGACTTGGTGGAAGGACATTTTTGGCTCCTCTCAGAGCCCATAGCTGTCTGTCATCTGTGAGAAAAAGTGTTTTTTAGACAAATTTTCAGGTTTGCAAAGGATTCTTGGTAACAGAACCTGGTGAAAGCCCCACA
Source organism: Pleurodeles waltl (assembly GCF_031143425.1). NCBI lineage: Eukaryota > Metazoa > Chordata > Amphibia > Caudata > Salamandridae > Pleurodeles > Pleurodeles waltl. The sequence continues at coordinate 583,987,710 of NC_090436.1, read as the reverse complement.
AGTAATCCCATCTTGGATTCCCCTAGGTGTCTAGTTTTAAAAAATGCACAGGTTTGGTAGGTTACCTTCGGTGCCGGCTGAGATAGAGGCCAAAATCCACAGCTAGGCACTTTCCAAAAAACAGCTCCGTTTTCTTTAGGAAAATGTGATGTGTTCACGTTGCGTTTTTGGGGCATTTCCTGTCGCGGGCACTAGGCCTACCCACCCCAGTGAGGTACCATTTTTATTGGGAGACCTAGGGGAATGCTGGGAGGAAGGAAATTTGTGGCTCCTCTCAGATTCCCGAAATGTATGTCACCATATTGTGATGTTTGCAAAGGATTCTAGATAACAGAACCTGGTGAGAGCCTCACAAGTCGCCCCATCCTGGATTTCCCTAAGTGTATAGTTTTAAAAAATGCACAGGTTTGGTAGGTTTCCCAAGGCGCCAGCTGAGCTAGTGGCCAAAATCTACAGCTAGGCACTTTGCAAAAAACACATCAGATTTCAATGCAAAAATGTGATGTGTCCATGTTGTATTTCCTGTATCGAGCATTAGGCCTACCCACGCAAGTGAGATACCATTTTTATCGGGAGACTTGGGGGAATACAGAATAACAAAACAAGTGTTATTGTACCTTGTCTTTCTCTACATTTTTCCTTCCAAATGTAAGACAGTGTGCAAAAAAGACGTCTATTTGAGAAATGCCCTGTAATTCACATGCTAATATGAGCACCCCGGAATTCAGAGATGTTCAAATAACCACTGCTTCTTAACACCTTATCTTCTACCCATTTTGGAAATACAAAGGTTTTCTTGATACCTATTTTTCACTCTTTACATTTCTGCAAATTCAGTGCTGTATACTCGGTATAGAATAAAAACCCATTGCAAGGTGCAGCTCTTTATTGGCTTTGGGTACCTAGGGTTCTTGATGAGACTACAAGCCCTATATATCCCCACAACCTGAATAGTCCAGCAGACGTAACGGTATATTGCTTTTAAAAATCTGACACCGCAGACAAAAGTTCCAGAGTGAAATGTGGAGAAAAATGTCTGTTTTTTTCCTTCTTAATTTCAATATTTCTTTGTTTCAGCTGTTATTTTCTGTAGGAAACCTTGTAGGATCTACACAAATGACCCCTGAATTCAGAATTTTGTCTACCTTTCAGAAATGTTTAGCTTTCTGGGACACAGCATTGGTTTCATACCTATATCTGTCACTAAGTGGAAGGAGGCTGAAAGCATAAAAAATAGTACAAATGGGGTATGTCTCAGTTAAATGCCAAAATTGTGTTGAAAAATTGGGTTTTCTGATTCAAGTCTGCCTGTTTCTTAAAGCTGGGAAGATGGTGATTCTGGCACAGCAAAACCTTTGTTGATGCCATTTCCATGGAGAAAAAAAACACAAGCCTTCTCCTGCAGCACTTTTTTCCCATTTTTTTGAAAAAGTTTTTTTTTTTTGCTGTATTCTGGATAATTTCTTGGTCTCCTCGACGGGAACCCACAAAGTGTGGGTACCTCTAGAATTCCTACGGTGTTGGAAAAAAAGGATGCAAATTTGATGTGGATAGCTCATGTTGACAAAATGTTATGAGGGTCTAAGCACGAACTGCCCCAAATAGCCCCAAAAAAGGCTTGGCAACTGAGGGGGAAAAGGCCTGGCAGGGAAGTGGTCAATTTCTATGAAGTTGCTATTTAAGAAATGCAAAATTGCATTTTTGTACATCTGGCACATGATGTTTTATTGCAGATTGGGATTTGAACAGCCCATTTGCATCTTCATTAACACTGGTATATGATTCTTCCATCGTACACAAATAGCCTACAACCCGCAAAGCAACGAGATGTCTTAGCTTGTGACAAAAACTCCTTTCTGACATTCTGTGTCACAATCTAAACACTCAGTTAGTTCCCATTTGTCAATGTCCATCATCACAGCATTGGCAATTTTAGTTCTTCTCTTTTATGGCATAATCATTGATGGGTGAGTACTGTAGAAACAAGTGGTGCAGTCTGTAAAAGGCAGCGTTCCAATGGGTTGGGAGCTCCTTCATGAGAGCTCTTAATGAGGACTCTATTTACAAGCTAAATTACCCTCACCTTTTTCTGGGTTTGGAAGGAATGGCTGAAATATCTGCAAATCATGCAACAGGTCACCAGTATGCTGGTGACCAACTTTGTTTGGGTGAAATCATGCAGAGTTAGCCTAATATAATGAGCTAAACACAGAAATGTGATTTATCCTTTATCTGGCAAGGCTTCCACAATGTTACTGCAGCTGTCAGTGACAACGGATCCAGTGTTGAACCCTTTCACAGACATTTGTATAGAATTCTCTTTGAGAACATTGCAACTGTTGCATGCAAAAAATACATTGAAGAGCATCAACAATGGTGGCACCAGCAGCAAATATTTGCTTAAACTCTTTGAAGGAGTCCCAGTGTGCAATGATGCACATGTGGTCAGTAGATGGACAATTGCCCTACATATTTGTAGTGCGATGAATGAACTTCAAAATGCTCCCCTTCATTGCTCCACCAACCATTTTCATGTTTGATAGTGCAGCTGTGGTCCAGCTTGGAACAAACTCAAGTGACCTCCATTTAGGTAGGCGTCTCTACATCCCTCTTCTTCTTGTGAAAGTCTGATGCTGCTGTGGGTAATAGATACACACTACATTTATGTTATCAAAATTCAGTGACATTTGGTTGTTTGATTAAACTATTTGTTTTGATTGATGAGTGAGTTATTGCATGTAAATTTTGTTTATTTTTACCCTGGGATTTTTTTGGTTTTCGTTTTAATTTCAGGGGTTAAGACGGGAGATGAAATTTGCTGGCACCAAAACAACTTAACAAAAAACTAATAAAGGTTGATAGTTGTCATAGCCCTCATGTTAACCTATAAGAGAGATAGGCCTTGCAACTGTGAAAACCAAATGTGGCAGTATTTTACTGTTAGGAGAAGAAAAACACATCAGTGCATGTCCCATCTTTAACATACACTGCAGTGTCTGTGTGTGCAGTTTTAAACTGTATATTCGACTTGGCAAGTGTACCCACTTGCCAGGACTAACCCTTCCCTTTTCCTACATGTAAGAAACCCCTAAGGTAGGCCCTAGGTAGCCCCATGGGCAGGGTGCAGTGCATGGTTAAGGCAGGACATATACTTTTGGGTTTTATATGTCCAGACAGTGAAATACTGCCAAATTCGGTTTTCACTGTTGCAAGGCCTATCTCTCTCATAGGTTAACCTGGGGGGCTGCCTTTAAACATGATTAAATTGTAGCTTCCCTTTGGGAGCAGATGGACATGTGGAGTTTGGGACCTCTGAACTCACAATTTTAAAGCACATCTTTTAGTAAAGTTGGTTTTGAGATTGTGTGTTTGAAAATACCACTTTTAGGAAGTGGGCTTTTTCTTGCTTGAACCATTTTTGTGGATTCCCTGTCTGGGTTAGTTCGACAGTTGGGCTGTTTGAACCTCTCTCCAGCCAGTGACACAAAGGGGGCTGGGGTGTAGCCTGCATATTCTGATGAGCCATTTGTGCTAGGAGGGAGGGGCAGAGTGGTCACTCGCACCTGAATGGGCTGTGCCTGCCCTCACACAATGCAGACTCCAACCTTGGTGTGTGTCTGAGGCTTTGCCTTGGCAAGGCATGATTTCACAAACAAGTGAGACTTTTCCTTTGAAGTAAGCCTACTTCAAAGGCCAAAATGGGTATAAGAAGAGGACCCAAACCCACAGACTTTAGACACTTCTTGGGGTAGACACTCTACCTCACAGACACTTCTGGACAAGAAACCTGCTGGTGAAGAATCCCTGAACCATACCTGCCAAGAGGAACTGCCTGCCTGCCCAAGGGACTCACTGGGACTGCTTTTCTGACAAGGACTGCTGCCTTGCTGTTGTCCTGCTGCTTTGCTGCTCCCTGGCTGTGCTGAGAAGTGCTCTCCAAGGGCTTGGATAGAGCTAGCCTCATATTCCCTGAAGTCTCAGGACCAAAAATACTTCACTCCTGCAACTGGACTCTTTGTACGGTGAAGATACGACACTCAGCCTGCTAAAAACAATGCACAGTCTGCCCCGCGATGAGAAATTCACCGCACGCCAAACCGGGATGATGCAGCGTGACCTTGCAAGGAGAAGATTGATGCAGCGCCTGCGTTTCGACCGGAACTTCGACACACGGCCCACCGGATCAATGCACAGCCGACCCGGGATAATGCAGCCCGACTTCCAGAAAGGAATTGACGAAGCACCTGCCGTGCGGGAGAAAATTCCATGCAATGCCCACTGGATCAACGCAGCGCTTGTGACTTCGCTCCGCATGCCCAGGATTCTGGAAACAGTCCCAGGGGTGCCAGAAACCCCACAACACGAAGAGGAACCAAGTCCGCACGCCGTAAATCGAAGCAAAGCCTTCCCCTGCGTGGAAAATAATGACGCAAGTCAGTGTGCGACAGGGTGAAACAGACGCACACCTCCCCATTTTCCACACATCGCCTTCTCTGCGGTCCCTTGTGGAGATTTTGAACGTGAAGCAGGTACTTTGTGCTTGCAAGAGACCCTTTATTGTTTTTAAGAGACATTTACTTGTTTTGCAAAGACTTAAGACGCTTTATATCACTTTTATAGTGGTGTCTCAACATCTACTTATTGCATTTTAATCGTTTTGAACTGCATCTTGTCAAATAAATATTATATATTTTTCTAAACATTGTGTGGTGTATTTCTGTGGTGCAATATGGTGGTATTGTATGATTTATTGCACAAATACTTTACACATTGTCTTCTAAGTTAAGCCTGACTGCTCTGTGCCAAGCTACCAGAGGGTGGGCACAGGATAATTTGGATTGTGTTCTGACTTACCCTGACTAGAGTAAGGGTCTTGCGTTGGACAGGGGGTAACCCATTTCTAACATCACTGATTTAATCACTGATCACATCATGGTCCTATACAGCACAAAGTTACTGTTTGTAAATATGTGGGTGCATAGCATTGAAATATTATAAGCTTGGAGGCAAGTGTGATTGTGCATTTAGAATGGTGCACAGTTTTCGAATCTTTAAAGTTTGGGGCTTAAGGGGTACCTGATATGGTTTGCAGATGTATGTTTCAAAGTAGGTTGTAAATTAAAGTCAACACCTGTTGCAAACAATCTGTAAGAAAGGCCAACAATTCTTTAGAATATTGGTTATCCACAAATGCATGTCTGTGCCCCTGTTAAATAGCTGTAATATAGTGCTCTTGGCAAATTGTATGAACCAAGGATCGTTGTGTGAATACTTATTTCTAGAATTTTGCTGAAGATTTTAACATTTTGGGCTGTTCAATAATATAGCATGAATGTAGAAGTAAACCACAAAGACATAGTTTAATTTATACTGGGGTTGAAAGCATGGCTCTGAGGTTCTATGTCATTTCACTCATGTTGACTGCATGTAGTTTATTTGAGCAAGCTATGAAGTCTTCACCAAATGGTCTGGCAAAGGATGTGATGCCTTTAAACCTGTTGACCTAAAATTGGCCACAGGTGTAGGATGTTGAATTACTTCAAGTCAATAAACCCTATAACATGCTGTCAGAATCATTGCATGATGTCATCATTGATGTCATGCGAATTCATAAGCAGTGCATGGTAGGGGGCAAGTTATAGTTAGCTCTGCACTCTATACCTTTGTTTACTTGTGTTCTTTTTGTTTCCTAAACAATAATGTTTATCTCAATTCAACATCTAACTTTGAAGTCACTTTAACATTTCCTACAGAAACCCAGTATTTCCTATAGAAACCTAACCTAACTATTATTACCTATATTTTCTACGGACAATGAATGGGGAAAACATGTTTTGGAGCCTTTTTTTTCTCAGCCCCCACTTGATGTTTCACACCAAAGCTTTCCAGGGGAAAACTGAAGAAGATGAGACTTTTTTGGAAACTTTTGTGAAGATTGGTCAAATGGTACTAAAGTAGGTACTACAGTTATCAGCAAACCAAAAAAAATGAATTTCCTATCTAAACGTGGCCCTAGCTCTAACAATCAAATAGTGACCAGCACTGTGTTCAATATACAGGAAAATTAGACATGGCCACAGCCAAAACTGCTCAACAGAATTGCACCAAATTGTTTTGCAATTTAGTGTACAGCTGGTCAGTAGTTTTTGAGGAATCAAACTGCGGAGGATAAATGGCGCCATCAGATCTAACAATAAGATCTGAATGGCAGCCATTACATCCAAAAACATGTAACAGTAGCCATTTTAGTACTTGGAGATTCAGTCCCCTGTCCTACAAAAAGACTAAAAACTAAGATAGGATGGATGTGTAAGGATAATCTAAAAATTAAAAAATAAATTATGGGCTCCTGTACTTTTCTATTTTAAGGCCCATGAGGTGGGCCAGGGTAAGCCTATGTGACACATTTTTATGCTGTGGGAAACCCATCTCCTGGACTGATTCTAATTTTAATGGTGAGAGGGGAGTGCAGCCTTCTGATAGCGAATGGTGAGAGGTGAGTGCAGCCTTCTAACAGCCCTGGAGACCCCATCATACTGGGCTGATTTCTTTTTTAGGGAGGGGGCATGTGGCACCTCTCCCTGAGCCATAGTATGGCCCAGGGGCCCCATCTTGTGGGGCAGATGTATTTTTTGGGGGGTTGGGCCCCCTTTCCCAAGCCACAGTACACCCCGTTCTATGTCTCCCACCTATGGGTGAAGCAACAATGCTCTTACTGGGTGGAGCAAAACTTTTCTTTTCACAGTAATTCTACATTACTCTTTGATGTGGTTGTAAGAACACTGGGCCTTTTGCAGATGTTTCCCCACTTATTGACCTCCATTTGGACTGCTAGATGCACATTTTTTGACTCTGGAAGTACACTGGTAACCAGGTCCTAGTGCCTGTGCTCTCTCCCTAAATTGATAAACATAAATTAGTATCCCCAGTTGGTGTATACTTTAACACCCTTATAAACACTACTTTATGATACCAGGGGAACCCAGGGCATGGGCGTTAAAGGGATCATCAGGGCCTGATGCACTGGTTGTGCCACCCTGAGGGACCCAAGCAAACTACTGACAGCAGGCCTGCCACTGTAGACTTCAGGAGCAGGGCAAACTGCCCGATCTTGACTGTGCCCTCGCCATGTGTGACACAGTCCAATGCACTCCCTTACATATATGTCAGACACCACTAAGGAAGGCCTCTTCAGTCCAAGAGTGCATGATATCTAAGGTGTAAACATGCCAGCATGAGTTTATATGTCTCTACACTGTCTTCAACATTAAAGTACATTGTATGTGATGGTTGGTCCATTGGATAACATGGAACTTGCACCTGGGCAGACCTGGGTTGCTAGCTCAATTATGGTACTACCAAGATATGTTGAGTTTGGTGTCAGACAATGTGCCTACTCTCCCCTGACACAAATCTTTGGTGTCAAAGGACGGCTGACATAAACCCAGGTGGCACCGTAGAGGTTATCTGCATTTTAGCTCCTATTTCTTTGTGCTCTGGCTGGTCAGACCATTCTTCCCCGTGCCTGCTTTGGCCAAGATAGGACTTTAACCTTCTGCCAGGTATTGTGAACAATCCCAGGAGTCACAGACAAAAAAACCGAGGCAGGAAGGCAGTTACCCCCAGCCTGCCTAGCAAATTAGCACTTCAGGGTGGTAAACTACAAAGGCTTCACCACCCAATAGGCATCTGCACTTTCCCACAGAGGAGAAAACAACCCTACCCCTGCCACTTGCACATTTGCCCATGGTCAGGTGGGAAACTAGCTATGTAGGACAGTGCACACCTCAGAAGGACAGAAGGCTGACAACAGCTCTAGGGTGAGCAGTCCGGTCTTTGCACTAAATCTTGATTCCTGCCATCTTAGGAGTAGAAGTAGAAGGTGAATCACTCCACTGGATATGGACACCTCAGGGGCAGATTAGCTGCAGGAGCTAGCTGCCTATTGGCAGCATCTACCTCGCCTAAATCCATGACTTAAGCGGCACCTCTAACACCAGAACTTCAGACCTAAACAACTGACTTCAAATAAGGACCAGGAGGAGCCCTGTGTTGCCAACCACTGGACTTTTCCCTCTGCAACAAAGCAAAAGAGGGATACTCTGTCCCTAAGGCAGTAGACTAGCAAATGCATGATAGACCCTTGCCCTTGGCTCAAACTCGACACTCCTGACCAGAGGGACCTCTGTGGACTCCAGAAGCACCCTCAGTCTCGCTTGGACTAGTGGCATTAGTCCCCTCCAAACTGCTGGTAAACACACTTCCATGATTTGGATCAGGCGCTCTGTGGGACCACCCAAGCCCAGGTGGTCCAATTTCACCTGGGAGTTGTAGTCTCATCTGACCCAAAGTTTCATTCCGCTATGTCACTTGCCCGGACCCAGTGGGGTTCCCAATGCTTATCTTTGACTTCACTGCTGTCGAGGCTTGTTGGTTGCCAACCTGGTAACTGAAACCCACACTCGACGCTACCACTGTAGGGTACGCTGTGCAGCCTGCATGTAACATTGACAACCCAGCCCTTGCTGAGTTTTTGCATCTTGTTTTCAGCAATGCCGTGTAAAATCAGCACTAGCGCAAGTCCCACCCAGAATCCACGGACAGCCAGGACAACTCTTTACCCAGACGCCAGGGGCCAGGGAAAATTGAACTGACTGTCATGGCCTGATCCTAGGACCTGCACCACCCGAACCCTGTAGGGGTTCCATATAACTTGACCCTGAAGTGGCCATATGTCACTAGTGTTTTTTCTCCATTGACTTCAAAGTTAAGTTTAAATGACATTTTTTCTGTGATTTAATTTTGCTTCTAAAATCTATACCTCTTGTACTTATGCAATATTGTTTGTTTTGGTGTCTAAATTAAGATAAAAGTAAGCTCTATTTTATAAAATAAGTGTTGGATTTCTTTTGAATTGTGTCAGTTACTTATGGTCCATGTTGGTGCTCTGAAATTCTTGACACTTTTTCCCCTAGTAAAGCCTGAATATTCTTTTACATACTACCAGGACTGAGCTAAGGATTTATTAGTGTCAATCCGAGGAATATCTTTGGGGTATTGTGCAAGTATTACATGGTGAGGATTAACCCCCACACTACTTAATACTCCAGGTTTCCTACAGTGGAATTACCTACAATAACTCCTGTTCAGGTTATTAAGAACACTTTGATTTAAAAAATCCTTCTGCAATAGTACATTTAGCAAGAAGCTGCTTATGCTTGTTATCCATGTTCGCTTGCATTTAGCACTAATTGTTAATGCAAAATTCATCCTCATGCCCATTTTGGAAGCATGGGAGTGTTTTGCCTTAAGAAAATAGTGCTAAAGGCAGAATTACACTTCTTGCATAATTCTACGTAATCTCGCAGAAGTGTGGGGTAATTCCCTATGATTGCACTACATGAAGTTATGTGAGCTCTGCCCACTCCTTCTCCAATCCAGTTGTGAGAATAATAAATTGCCTTACAGAAGATCAACCTACATTCCACTGTCCAAAGCATCCTAAACAACAGTTTTCACCAGTGCCTCATTCTCCAAAATACTATAAGGTTGTTCTTTCATTCTAAGGCCCAGATTTATGGGCTTTTGATGCAGGGCAGCACTTTAAGTCACCTTTCTGCACTGCCCTGCGTCAAAGGGAAAGGGCAGGAATGCACCATATTTAAGCAATCCAGCACATTCCTGAACTTTCTAACAGCACTGATGCCGTTTTGGCAGCTGAGCGCTAACACAGGAACCCTTGCACCATTGTGCAAGGGTGTCTGTGTTACAGGCAGGATTGGTTTTGTGCAGGAAGGGGCACCTTCCTGCACAAAAACAGTCCTGGGAGGCTTTTTCCTCTTTCTATATGTGCTGCAGAATGTAAATCTGAGGATGCATCAGAATCCACCTCAACGCCCATGGAACACCTCCTTTTTGCATAGTAAGGTAATGCAGCGATTTGCGCTGCCTTGCTTTACTCCGTATCCATGAGGCTATTCAGAGCAAAGCAAAGTGGCTTTGTGTAGCTCATAGATATGAGTTCAAGGTTTGTGCCTCCCAAGTGAGGCAACGATGGCGCAAGAGGCTCATAAATATGGACTTAAATGTTATATTTATGTTTTGCAGCTTTCTGCTTTCGTTTTTGTTGCTTTCAAGCAGTGTTCATTAATTGATGCTTAAAAATACAGAAAATCACATTCTCATTATCTGGGAATAGTTAAACATGTAACTTTTCCTTATTCACTTTCGAAAAAATAATGAGCAAACGATAAACTTATCTTCAAGCAGCATATAAAATATGGTCTTCCCTAGCAGGCTGACTTTACTCGTCTTACATTTAAATGATTACATGGAAGGCTCACCGTCAATTTACAACAACCATCGAAGGGTTAGCAATGAAAAGTCAGGCCTCTCTTCAGCTAAAAAATAATGGCGCGTTTTGATTATGGACGGGGAACTAAAGAAGACATAATGGGTCATCGGTCTCTCATTAATAAACTTTTTTTCTGCCGCTGAAACCCTTTTGCTCAATTTTCTCTAATTTCAATAGTGCAAAGCGTACCTACGCCTTGCCGTTTCTGGGTCCTTTACAGTGTGGGACTAATTCATTGAATAGATGAATGCATTTACATTTTACTTCTTGTTTTGGAATCCAAATTGTGTAAGCTTTGAACTCAGTCCAACTATCATCAGCCAACTGCTTCGGAATTAATCTGCACATTAAAGCGATAAAAAAGAACAAAAGCATTTTAATCAGTCTTAAACATATTTCACCGGAGACGTTTGCCTCCCCTTATTGAGTTCAATAGTCTGGTGCCCTAGCAATGTTTACGAAAAACAAATAACTTCACTGAAGACCCTTGTTTGATCAAGATTGATTGAGTTTTATCTTTGAAGTATCCAAGTTAAATGTCTATCCAAATTAACTGTTTGAATGAAAATATTACTTAAACTTGGTTTGTTATAGTTCTTCTTGGTAATTTGCTGTAAAGATAAATTTGAAAGAAGTGCTATTTTCATATTATATGTGCAACGATTCTTGTTAGAAGGTTGATTATTAATTGGGTTGGATGTGAAACTACCACAAGGAATATGGTCACAAAGGTGTTTAGGCAAAACACAGTTTCAGTAATTTAAACCTGGCCTCAGCCTCTGGTAGCCATGGCCAGAGCAGTCTGGTTGAACTAAAGAAAATGTCGAAATTGTTTCACAGTAACAAATCAGCTAAAAAAGTCAAAACACTGCACAATAAAAAATCCTCAACCAATTTCAAAAAATAGAAAACAATTTAATCAGCAAAATGGTTTGTATACTAGAAGTGACATCACTGGTTTCATGCCAAAACAGTCTGTAAAAGAGGAAGTAAAGCTTGAAGAGTTCATTTTCCATCAACCATCTAACCAGGAAGAGACACACCTGCATTTCCTATCATTCATCTGCGCAGGAAGTGACATCACTGCATTGACAATAATCCATCTGCACAGGAAGTGCCATCACTTTTTGCTTCCAACTTCAGTTAACTCCTCAGTGCATCCCATTGCCTGGGGTCATAATCAAAGGGCAGACACAAACAAGGGAATTGCCTGTTTGAGCTACATGGAGCCGTGGGCCAGAATCAATGTTTCAGTCAAATTTACAGCATGAGATAAAATGATGTGTATAACCCAGCACTTCATATTGAGAATTCTTAGACTCACTCCCAGATGTGGAAGACCCTGGCACTAACAACGCACAGACCCAATCTTGCACACATCCCACTATAGCAGACCCTCAAACTACAGAACACACAATCCATTCAGTTCTCCAAGCATCAGACATCACAAACCTCATCACTTGTAACAAGATTGATGTCCTCTTCACCACAAAAACATGATTCACACTAACATCCTAGACATCCTTCTTCCCACAGGCCACAATATCCATTGTATCCATTGTATCCATTGTGTCAACCGTGCACATAAGAAGGGAGGAGACCTTACTGTTATCCATGAGTCCTCCTAGTCCGCAACCCTAAGCAAGCAAGTAACAATCATCTTCATGGAGCTGCTAACATGTCATTTCCTACTCTCGGCAACTCAAACTGCAACCCTCCATCTCATCTGCAGGTTTCTCAGGCCAAACAAGGACTTAATTGACTAATTCTCAGTTCTCCTCAGCACCTCATCCATCCGACATGTCCACACCATCCACTTGGGCGACTCCAGGTTCTGGTCGACTCCAGGTTCTCAGACAATACAAGCTAAAAAAATAAGAGACACCCTCTTCAACCTCTTTGATGATCTCAGCACAATACAACCAATACACTCCAAAGGCCACATACTTGACCTTGTCTTTTCAACACCACCTATAATCCAATGCATGCTACTGATACCCCTGTACTAGACTGACAACTTTGCCATCACCATCTCCCTGCTCAAAGCCCTACCAACAATCCAGTCAACATAAAGGAGCTGACCAAACCTTCAGATTCTCTAAAGACTTCAAAGTCAACCTAATGCTTGAACTGATCCTTCACCCCACCAACTCCATGCCCAATACCAACACCCTTCTAAACAACTCCAAAATTATTTCAGAAAGCTATGCAAACATTCACACCCCAATTACAATACTCAAGTGCAAGCCAAAGCTTTCAACTTCCTGGTACTCTAAAGACCTTCTTATAGCCACACAGGGGATGACAAAACAGAAATTCCAAAGGACCTCTTGATACTGAAGTCCCTCCATGCAACACACAGACAGCTCATCACATCAGCCAAAGCAAAGTACTATACCAACACCATCAATGAAGCCAGTAACATAAGGATTTTGTTGTTCAAAACAATCAGGTGCTGCATTGCCCCTCTGCTGGACCAACCTATACCTCACTCAACAGTAATGTACAATGCCATTATCTTTTTCTTCATTGAGAAAAAGGTCTGACAGCACATTGATGACCTTAAGTTTCTTCTCTTACATCCATTGCTTCCCATAGAATCCCACAATGGTGAGCCTTTAAATGCCTATCTCTCCCAGATCTTACTTACACACTTAACTCCCTCAAAGCCACTTCGCATGAAGATGATGCCTTACCATTATCCTTTTTCAAAGCTTTCTCTGGGGACACTTTCTTACCCGTAATTACCATCCACAAGTTCTCCTCCTACCTTTCCAACCAATACTAGTTTCTTAACATGGGCAGCTCCAGGTCGCAAAATACCATTATTGCTTTTGGAACCACCTACAGTTCCATACTGTCTCCTGTTAACTTCAGTCTTTACATGGAGCTGCTTGGTGCTCTACTCTACTCTACCAGCATCAAGGTTCACAAATATGCCAATGATACACAACTGTACTTGGAGGTCTCCTCTGCTTCCAACATCCAACATCCAGTGCCACAATCACTGCTTAGACATCATCCAGATGTGGAAGTCCAGTGTCTCCCTTAAGCTCAACCCCTCCAAGACAGAGTTCCTGTTCTTTGCAAAGAAAAGCAAACAGGAGACAGTGCAAACCTGCCTTAGAGGTCTGGCCCAAACCCAAACTTTAACCGAATGTGACATTAATTATATTCACCCTGGACACCATCTTAAACCTCAAGAAACACATTACCAAAAAAGCAAAGATGATCTATTACTAGTTTTCTCTTCTGAACAAAGTCAAACTGCATCTTCAAGAAAACACATTCAGAACTGTTGTTCAAGCCCTTGTAGACTCAAATCTAGAAAAGACCTTTCTTTTTTTAGGAACAACCACAACCAATGTTTCCCTAAGCCTTTCTAGCAGACAATTGTTCTCTAGTTCTTTATTATACATATGTACCAGTGAGGGTGCCAATAGATCCCTATAATTGCTGAGTACCGCATTTCATATAGTCTCTATGCGATTTTCAATAATTCCATGGTTTCCATTCATAGTAGAGGTCAGTTTACCTCAGTTAAAATCCAGCAATGCCAATGTAGTCGAATATTGCCTATTCAGTGTAAAGAGATCACTTCCTGTTCTGTCAGGACTGTACATGGTTTCTCATTTCTCATTTGCAAAATTAATTTATACCTCCCCCTTCTCTGTTAACCAGGCAGGTTAAGAGGCTTCTCTCCAATATCATGCTACAATTGTACAAATGTTCTGTAGTCATGGCTGTCTAACCTTGCCCTTGCTTCCTGTAAACATTTTGGGGGTCATTCTGACCTCAGCGGTAAAAGGTGCTTACCGCCGGTCAGAAGACCGCCATAACACCGCTGCGGTCGCGGTAAACCGCCACGGTCATTCTGACCCGCAACTGGCAAACCGCCAAAAACCCGACATCAACAAAAGTCCGCCACACCAAAGGTCAGTGGGAAACTGGCGATGACCAAACCTCCACCGTCACGCCAACAGAAATTCGCCCATACCATTCCGACCCACAAATCCCCGCAGCGGTCTTTCAACCGCGGTATTCCATTGGCGGTACACACCGCCGCGGTCAAAATACACACACCTTTACAAAACACATCCACATTGGATAATTCAAAATACACACACCTGAGACACATACACACACCACTCCCACACACCCAATTAAATATAAAACACACACCCACATCACCCACAAACCCCTACGACCACAATTGCGACTGAAGGACAGAGAGAGACAGCACAGAATAGAGTACACCATCACACAGAGGCAAATCACAACATCACCTACACAATATCCATGCACAAAACACCACACACCACCGCACTCACCACACTCTACAACACATACACCATCCCTCACCTCATCCACACCACCCCATGGCACCCCAAAGACACCCCAGGTTCTCTGATGCAGAACTCAGGGTCATGGTGGAGGAAATAGTTCGGGTAGAGCCCCAGCTCTTCGGGACACAGGTGCAGCACACCACCATTGCCAGGAAGATGGAGCTATGGCAAAGAATAGTGGACAGGGTCAACACTGTGGGACAGCATCCACGAAATCGGGACGACATCAGGAAGCGGGGGAAGGTGCATTCCATGGTATCAAGGCACAACATCGCAGTGCAGAAGACTGGCGGCAGACCCCCACCTACTCCCCCAGAATTCACAGCATGGGAGGAGGAAGTCTTGCACATCCTGCATCCTGAGGGCCTCGCAGGAGTAGGCGGAGGAATGGACTCTGGTAAGTCAAATCTTCACTACTTCATTCCCCCCACCCCACCTGCATGCCAAATCATACCCCCACCCTCACCCCCACCCCCAACACACCAACTCCTTGCTAATGGCTCCCCATCACAACCCACCCATCCCAAAACCTAGCCCTGCATGCGTCCCCAAAGCATGGACACCCATCACCAAAGCATGCCCACTGCACACACCCATCACCCCCACAAGCCACCGTCACAAAAGCCCCTACAAGGGAATGCCAGCACTGGGGGACACGGCCACCCACCCATTACACGAAATGGCACACACAGAAGCAATAACCATACTCTTATACCCCTGCAGGACCCAAACGCCACCACACCGCCACGGAGGGTCCAGAGATGTCCATCCCACCCCCAGAAGAGGCCCCCAGTGATGACAGCAGCTCTGTCTCCCTGGACCCAGATGACCAGCCCGGCCCATCGGGGACCTCGGGGCAGTCGGTTCCCCACAGACAGCCACAGGCTACAGCAGACCTAACCCCTCCGGGAACACCAGCACAGCTCCCACCCAGCGGGCCCATGCCTCTGTCTCCAGGACACGTCAATCAGCGGTGTGTCCACCACTACAGGGCACCCAGGTTGACCCACCACCCCAACAACAACAGGGACCTGGGGGCAGTGGTAGTGGGCACACGGTCCAGGGGACAGAGGCCCAGGGAAACAGGGGAACTGGGAGGGCTGCTGTGCGACAGGGGGGGGACAGGCCCAGGGAACCCACTCTCCAAGAGGCCCTCTCCTCCATCATGGGAGCATACCACCGCTCCCAGGACACGATGGCTACGGTACTGGCCAGGTTCCAGGAGATCCAGGTACTGCAGGAGGAACAGTACATGGGGTTCAGAGAGGAACTGAGAAACATTAGTTCCGCAATGGGGACCATCGTCGTGACCCTTAACCAGATAGTCACCACATTGCGGGACCATGTGGCACCACAAAGGGCCCCTGTCACTAGCATGGACCAGGAACAGCCTACCACCTCCGCCGGCGCTAGTGGACAGGAGGCCCCCACACAACGACAGGCCACCAGAACCCCACCTCCTGCAGAAGAAGAACCACCCCGCAAGCGGTACCTGATATCTCAGAAGAAGACAGAGTAGGATGCCAAGACCCCCGCCAGCAAAGGATACCCCCTGATGTCATTCCACTGTCCCACATTGTCACCCTGTCCAAACTTAAACTGCCCCTGCTCCATCCTTCCACAGGCATATGGACAATGCACCTGTGAGACTGAAAACTGGACCCTGCCATGGACATTACTCCACCATCACCCATCACCATTTTACAATCATGTTCCTAAATTTAGCACTTTAATAAAATCACTTATTGCACTTAAAAAATCTGGAGTCTGCCTGTATTTTGAACAAATGTATTAGACATAACGGTGCCAAAATGTTCAGTTACATTGTGATGACAACATACCACTGTCACACAGCTGTAGTCCATGGGCAAACAAAGCAGAGGTCACGAGTGGTGCCCACAGCTCTGAAAACGGAAGGGAAAGTCACAACTCAGTTAACAGGAACTGGGGGGAAACACAGACAGTAGAGAGGCAGGAGACTTTAAGTAAATGTAAAATGGCGGGGTTGATTATTACCTGTGTGCTACTAAAAGTACTGTTGTATCACTGTGTCCCTGTTGTCTGTGTCGTCCCCGTCGTCTTCCTCCTCTTCACTCTCCACAGGCTCCACAGCTGCTACAACACCACCATCTGGACCATCCTCCTGCAGGAAAGGCACCTGGCGTCGCAAAGCCAGGTTGTGAAGCATACAGCAGGCCACGATGATATGGCACACCTTCTTTGGTGAGTACATTAGGGATCCACCTGTCATATGCAGGCACCTAAACCTGGCCTTCAGGAGGCCGAAGGTTCTTTCTATAATCCTCCTAGTTCGCCCATGGGCCTCATTGTAGCGTTCCTCTGCCCTTGTCCTGGGATTCCTCACTGGGGTAAGTAGCCATGACAGGTTGGGGTAACCAGAGTCACCTATTAGCCACACACGGTGTCTCTGTAGCTGTTCCATCACATAAGGGATGCTGCTATTTCGCATGATGTACGCGTCATGCACTGACCCAGGGAACTTGGCATTTACATGGGAGATGTACTGGTCAGCCAAACAGACCACCTGGACATTCATCTAATGATAACTTTTTCTGTTCCTGTACACCTGCTCACTTCCACTGGGGGGAACCAAAGCCACATGAGTCCCATCAATGGCACCAATGATGTTGGGGATATGTCCAAGGGCATAGAAATCACCCTTCACTGTAGCCAAATCGCCCACCTCAGGGAAAACAATATAGCTCCGCATGTATTTCATCAGGGCAGACAACACTCTGGACAAAACCTTAGAAAACATAGGCTGAGACATCCCTGATGATATGGCCACTGTTGTTTGGAATGATCCACTTGCTAAAAAATGGAGTACTGACAGAACCTGCACCAGAGGGGGAATCCCTGGGGGATGGCGAATGGGGGACATCAGGTCTGACTCCAGCTGGGCACACAGTTCCTGTATAGTGGCTCGGTCAAGTCTGTATGTCAGTATGACATGTCTTTCTTCCATTGTCGACAGGTCCACCAGCGGTCTGTACACGGGAGGATTCTTCCATCTCCTCGCAAGTCCCAGCGGACGGTGCCTAGGAAGAACAACATGGAGCACAGAGTCAAGCAACCCACAGGTACGTAACCACAGCTTGCACAGTACACGATTCGCTATGCATTGAATGGCTTGTATGATTGGCAATGCAAGGCCTAGGCCTGTGTGACGCAGTAGAAATTAAGCCATGTGGGCCCTTGAAATGGCGGCTGCCTGGCCTGTGAAGTGTGACAATGGGATGTGAGGTCAATGCGCTGGCGTGGCACACCGTGGCGGTAGGCGGTCGAAGACCGCGGCGCAAAGCAGCATTGGTTAACAGTGAACCCTATGGGTCTCAGGAGCCAATGACGATGTGCGCCGGCGGTCGCGGTACGCACCGCCGCTGTACGCACCGCCGCGGGCGTGACCGCCATTTTCTATCTGCTTAATCACTCGAGACCTGATCATCCACAGGAGAGGACCTATACTGCAAGTGCTGCTGTGACCTCGGTCAGGAAGAGACAATGGCTGCTGCGACTGGGGAAAGGGCCCCTGCCTTCACATCTGAGGAATTGGAGAAACTTGTTGATGGGGTCCTCCCCCAGTATGCGCTACTCTACGGTCCTCCAGACCAACATGTAAGTACACAGGGAGCAGGTTGTATGGGCTATGCCTGTGTTGAGTGGGGTGGATGTAAGATGGTGGGGAGGGGAGCAAATGAGGAATGCAACGCACGACAGATGAGAGCATGTGCCACATGGCAAGGTTGGGGAGGGAGAGCCACTCTTATCGACCATGCAGAAAAGTGATGATATTTCTTTTCCCACCCTGTACATGTCACACAGGTCAGCGCCCATCAGAAGATTGACATTTGGCGTGCCATCGCCAAGGACGTCCGGGCCCTGGGGGTCCACAACAGACGGGGCACCCACTGCCGCAAGAGGTGGGAGGACATCCGCCGCGGGAGCAGAAAGACCGCCGAGGCTCTGCTGGGGATGGCCTCCCAACCTAGGAGGGGTGCCACACGGCAATTGACCCCCGTGATGTCCCGGATCCTGGCGGTGGCCTACCCCGATTTGGATGGGCGCGTGAGGACAACACAGCAGACACAAGGGGGTGAGTATCAGCACATTCTGCTATATTAGCGCACAGTGGAGGTGTCTGGGTGGGGGAGAAGGCTGTGGCTATCTCTAGGTCAGGGCGGTTTCTGTAGGCTAGGCCCCTCCGTAAGGCATGGCCCTGTGCCCCCGCCCCGCACCTCTGTAGGGTGCTAAGCACAGCTATCCATGGCCCGGGCTCACCTATGTGTGCATTTGTCGTCCATAGACTTGTAGGCCAAGTCACAATAATTGAGTAGTGTACCCCGAGTGCGCGGCGTAGTGCAGGGGTCTTCTGTGTCTGTCCTCTCCACCAACGGTGTCGCTAATGCATGCACTCAACATGTCTTTCTTTCTTCTCCCCCCCCTTTTTTTTGGTTTTCCTGTTCATGTGTGCCTTAGCATCATCAGGCGGAGGAGAAGTGGCATCGGTGCACGAGGGAGATGCATCTCACATGGCCCCGGAGGGCCATGCAACCGACTCCGAGTACACCAGTGAGACGGAGGGCGAGGGGAGCTCCACAACGGGGACCCGTGGAGACGTCAGCGACACCGACACGTCCTCGGAAGGGAGCTCCCTTGTGGTGGCGGCAACATCCGTTCCCACCGCAACAACAGGTACAGCCGCCACCCAGCGCACCAGCTCCGCCCTCCCAGCAGCCCCTCAGCGTTGGCCCCGTGCCCACTCGGCCAGGAAGCCGGGCATCTCCTTCGCCCCAGGCACCTCAGGCCCTGCCCCAGTTACCCCTGCTTCCCTCAGTGCGGAGATCATTGACCTCCTCCAGACGCTCATTGTTGGGCAGTCTACCCTTTTGAATGCCATCCAGGGGGTAGAAAGGGAGGTGCATCGGAGCAATGCATACCTGGAGGGCATTCATTCGGGTCAGGCTGCCCATCAGCGATCGTTCAACGCTCTGGCCTCAGCACTGACGGCAGCCATTGTCCCTGTCTCCAGCCTCCCTCCTCCAACTCCCTCCACCCAGTCCCACTCCCCTGTTCCTCTGCCTATCCCAGACACACCTACAGACCAGCCTGCACACACATCAACACCCAAGGGCAGCTCATCCAGACATAAGCAACACAGATCACACAAGCATTCACCCAAGCAACATCCACACGCAGACATGCCAACAGCCACTGCCTCCTCTGTGTCCCCCTCCTCCTCGTCTCCCTCCTCCCTCCCTGTGACGTCTCCACTCACACCTGCATGCACACCACCATCAGCCAGTACGTCCATCACCACCACACCCACCAGAACAGTCCGCACACGGGCAGTCACCACCCCCACTGCCATTTACACGTCCCCTGTGTCCTCTCCCAGTGTGTCTGTCACCCCCTCTTCCAAACCACACAAATGCAGGCAGCCACCCACCCAACAGCCATCCACCTCACGACAGCCTCCGTCACAAGCACCTGCACCCAAAGACAGCACACTTGACTTTCCTACAACCACATCCTCTTCCTCCACTCCCATACCCACTGCACCTACCCTTCCCATTGCTCCTAAAAAGTTGTTCCGCTCCAAAATTAACCTCTTTGCATCACCTGACCCACCCCCTCCATCTCGTAAGAGTCCAAACAGCACCTCAGCCACCACAAGCCCTGCACCTACTAGGACCATCATTCAGGGCTATTGGAGTCCACCAGCTCCTAGGGCAGGAACATCGGCCAGCAGCAAGGGGACAGCCAGCCCACCCCCTGGGAAAAGAACCAAAAAAGGGAAGGGCCGGCGCGACAGGCCTGAGACGGCTGCCCCAAGGACACCACCCTTGCACCGTCACCTGTCACATCCACAAAGGGAGGCAAGGGCCCCAGAGATTCGGCGAAGGAGGGCAAGGGCAGCAGGGCGGACAAGTCCAGCAGCAGGCGAGCTGCCCAGGAGGGCCCCACCAGCCCCATTTGGGGTGTGACGGAGGACACCCACGGGCCCAGGACTCCAGCACAGGAGGGCCCCGCAAGCGAAAGGTCGGATGGCGACTGAGCGGGAATTATTGGCCAGATCTGGTTCCCTAGGAACACAAGACAAGCACCGCTGAACAGGGCCCCGCCGTGAGGAGCACCGCTGAACAGGGCCCCGCCGTGAGAAGCACCGCTGAACAGGGCCCCGCCGTGAGAAGCACCGCTGAACAGGGCCCCGCCGTGACAAGCACCGCTGAACAGGGCCCCGCCGTGACAAGCACCGCTGAACAGGGCCCGCCAAGACAAGCACCGCTGAACAGGGCCCCGCCAAGACAAGCACCGCTGAACAGGGCCCTTCCTGTCAAGCACCGCTCTGCTGGGCCCCGCCGTCTCTGAACTGCTCCACTGGGCCCTTCCTGTCAAGCACCGCTCCGCTGGGCCCTTCCTGTCAAGCACCGCTCCGCTGGGCCCTTCATCTCAAGCACCGCTCCGCTGGGCCCTTCATCTCAAGCACCGCTCCGCTGGGCCCTTCATCTCAAGCACCGCTCCGCTGGGCACCGCCGTCTCTGAACTGGTCCGCTGGGCCCTTCCTGTCAAGCACCGCTCCGCTGGGCCCTTCCTGTCAAGCACCGCTCTGCTGGGCACCGCCGTCTCTGAACTGGTCCGCTGGGCCCTTCCTGTCAAGCACCGCTCCGCTGGGCCCTTCCTGTCAAGCACCGCTCCGCTGGGTCCTTCATCTCAAGCACCGCTCCGCTGGGCCCTTCCTGTCAAGCACCGCTCCGCTGGGCCCTTCCTGTCAAGCACCGCTCCGCTGGGCCCTTCCTGTCAAGCACCGCTCCGCTGGGCACCGCCGTCTCTGAACTGCTCCGCTGGGCCCTTCATCTCAAGCACCGTTGGCCCATTGGCAGGGCCGGATCTGTGTCGGGCAGGGCTTAACGAAGCACTCTGGCCAACATGCCTCCTCCATAACCAGTGGAGTCTGTAATCCACCTGATGGACTGTGGCTTTGCACTCCCCAGGATGTTACAGTGGGCAATCCACCCACTGTAGAGACTTGAGAGACTGTGGCTTTGCACTCCCCAGGATGGTACAGTGGGCATGGAGGCCCCTCGTGGATCTGGCGTCGTGGACTCATGTGGCTGAGGTGCCCCCCCTTCCCTTCCCCCTCAGGTGCCTGTGGTTTTATTATCTGATCCCCCAGCAGTGTTCTCTCCAATGGAATCGGGTCTCGTGTGTGGGCTTTGCCCATGTGTTTATGCACATTGGCCCACGAACAATGGAATGTAGCCAATATGTGCCGGACTTTTGGACTATGTATATATTGTTCATGTTGTAATATATTTATTTTATATATTTCATATTTCACTTAACTTCAAATATGCTATAATATACTTCAATTTTAATGATCATTTTATTTTGTCTTTGCATTATTCCGTGGGGTTTGGGAGGTGTCACTCTGACTTGTTGCTCTGCATTGGTGTGTAGAGATTTTGGGGGGGGTGTCGCGTATGTGTGTGCCCGTAACCTTTTCTCCTCCCTCCTCCCCTGTGTCGTAGGTGCAGTACTCACCGTTGTCTTCTGCGCCGGAGTTCGTGCTCCTGGTAGAGGAGCAGGAAGACAATGGCTGGTAGGATGTTTAATTCGGGTTCCATGCTGTCCAGATTCCTCGTGGAGTGTGTATACTGTAGGTGGGCGTTTTCCCGTTCGTAGTCTGTTTCCGCCGTGTTTTTATCGGCGGGGCTCCCGCCCCGGAAAAGGTGGCAGATTGGTGGGTCGTGATAGTGTGGGCGGTACATTGTCTGCCGCATGTCTGTTGGCGGTGACCGGCGTGGCGGTCGGAGTGTTAAAGTGGTGGCCTGTGTTGGCAGTTCCCGCCAGGGTCAGAATTCCATTTTTTTTACCGCCTGCCTGTTGGCGGGTTGGCCGCCGCTTTAACACCGACCGCCAGGGTTGGAATGACCCCCTTTATCTTTTTATTCCTTTCTTTGCTGTCCCCTTTACCCTGGGTCACAAGTTTTCAACATGTCATATGTTAGTCACATACATCTTCCCCTAAAGATACACTTAAATTCCTTCCACAGGGTCAAAGATCAGTTTTGTGAGAGAAAAATTATGTAATGGCATTGCTCAGGTCCTAACTACATGGACCATCTAATAATGCTCCTAGATGTAACCTCCACTGTGTTATGGTGCCACTAACCTCCCACAGGGCCACAGAGGCCACAGGAGTGTATTAACGGACATCATGTGATCCAGATAAGGAGATTTTCAATATTCCTCCATATGTTCAGGGTATGCAAAGGGAAGATCAATACTAAAGAATGTACAATGCAGCAATGAATATAATAATCACCCTTGTTTTTCCCCATTTTCCATATTTGTTTTATTTTGAATATATCTGCAGCCTCTGGAAATGCCATCAAGGACCAACCCAATGCTCGATTAGAGGTTTCCTGCAAGAGGGTTACCAGGAGTGTTGAATTTAAGCTCATCTACTCTGATTATGTTCATAGAACTAACATGGCCCTTCAACTGTTGAATAACATCAACCTCGAAAACCCCTATATTTAGGACACACATGGGTACCTATGTACATGTGTAGTGGGAGTGCAGAAAAACGTAATACTTCTGGCAAATAGTGGTAAATAATCTGGGGTTCCTAATCAGATTGTTTCTTGGTGGCAATCAGTGAGGTTGTGTCTCTTGGACCTTGTACCAACCAATTAGCATGCACATCTTAACCAAGGCGTGGAACTAGACCAGACAATGACAAACAAAGAAAAGCTCTGAAATGGAAAAATGAATAGAGTGCTAGTATACTGGTCTGGGAGGCAGACATCATTAAGTAACTGCACAATTCAGGGTGAGAAAAGATTGAAATATTACTGTGAGATCTGCACATATTATGTTATCGCAGTTGATACTAACAAGCCTGAAATGACACAGTTAATCAGCTGGACATGAACTTGTTGGGACACAGATGAAACATGAGGGATGAGGAGAGGACCCTACTGACAAGGACTCATTGACCAATGGGTAACTGTTGAGATTTTTCATAAGAGGTTTGAAGCATTGATATACATTGATGTTGATAGATCCCAAATGCATCAGCATTCCCATACAGGCAGCTTAACAGCTGATGTTTGTTGTCATTGTTGTTTATCTGTTTGTGAGAAAAAAATGAAGTATATATAGAAAAAGGTTATTAATTAGATCTAAAAGTACACAATATATATGCTCACAAAATAAATATATTTTTGATAATATAGAAATGCAAATTAATGAAAGCATACACTGCCATATACTTGTCAACAATGTTTTGAGAGATAGGGCCTCATTACGACCCTGGCGGCCAGTGGTAAGCTGGCGGTCACACCGCCAACAGGCTGGTGGTGTTCCGCCAGCTATTATGACCGTGGCGCTATATCCTCAGCCATACCGCCGGCCCCTCCACTATACCGCCAGGGTGGCGGTGCAAACACCACTGCCCTGGGGACTATGAGTCCCTGACCGCCAGCCTGGCCACAGCGGTAAACACCACCATGGAAAGGCTGGTGGTAAGGGGGACTTGGGGTGCCCCTGGGGGCCCCTGCACTGCCCATGCACTTGGTATGGGCAGTGCAGGGGCCCCCAGGCATAGCCCCATTGTGCGTTTCGGGCAGTGAAATGCACGATGGGAATAACTGTACCCGCTGCACATCAGCATTGCCGCTGTCTCTATTACGAGCTGGCAGAAATGGTGATGTGACTTCCGCTGGCCGAGCGGAAAAGTCGAAATACTGTGGTATTCTGGGGCCCGCTGCCTCGTGAGGGCCATAATGTTCTAACAGAGACAAATATATGGTCATTCTAAAACCTGCAGAACACACTTACACATACTAACTCTCTTTTTTACTCACTTTTTCTATCGGAAATATATTTTTGCTAATGTTAAAACTCCATCTCTTACACACCCACCAGTTTTGAGGGTGCTCTGTTCCCATTCCACCATGGAAAGAGATTTACTACCGTCTATTCCAAGGTGGTGAAAGATTGAATAAAAATGTGCAAATACACACAAATGTGCAAGCAGTATAGACATAAAGCTTCGATTGATTATATTGAATGCTTTGTGGGCATCCAGACTCAATAGTGTGCTAGGTGTTTGTGAATTATTTCTGTGCTCCATTTGTAGAAATGTTTTTCTGATGTTTGTACTCATACTGTGTCCATCCACAAAACCTGTCTAGTCCATATGTATTAATTTACCAGCCTCCGGATATTATTGCCTATGTTGTTCATTAATACCGGTCTATATGATTCACAGTTTAAGGGGTTATTTATGCTTTAGGAAGAACCACAATCAATGCTTTCTTCAGCATTTTCCAGTAGGCGGGCTTTCTCTAGTTCTTTATTGTATATATTTAGCAGTGAGGGTGCCAATAAGTCCATGTATTTCATGTAAAACCCAGCTTTAATACCAATACTAACCAAAGATGTCCCATTTCTGAGATGCTGAATACCAGATTTTATATATTCCATCTCAATGGGATTGTTCAATAATTCTCTAGTTTCTATTTTCAAAGGAGGTAGTGCATTTGAAATTCGGTCAATGTCCATATAGTTACTTCCTGTTCTGTCAGGACTTTATGTGTGCGGCTTATTTGCAAAATTTCCTATATCCCAGCCATGATAAGAGGTCTTCAGAAGTGTCCACATTTTCATACTGCTATTCAACAAATGCTCTACAATCATGTTTGCCTAACCTGCTCCTTTGGTTCTATAATCTCTTTTCCCAGTCCGGTAACATCATTCACAAGAGTTTCCTGTACAAAATATGTTAAGTCATATCCTTAAAGGCTTTCTACAAAGTCAAGGTTGAGTGTGCCGCGTTTGTGTTTTAAGATAATTTTGGAATTCCTAACTTCCTCCCTACATTAGCAATCCAATAATTAGTCCTCTGCAGAATTTCTATTACGCTGGAATACTCTGAGTAATTTCGCTAATTGCATTTTACTCTTTGAATAATTAAGAGTATTGGAAGGTGGATCGTACCTCAAAAACACATTTAGCAAGCATCTCTGGCTGCTTACACTTACTATTCGTATTCTGCTGTATGTAACACTCAGACAAGAGCTAAATGCTGATACTAAACTGGGGAAACATCCAAACCCAAGAGCACATTTATCGAGAGCAAGCAACTGCTTAAGCTTGCTATCTAGTTCTGGTGCATTTAGCATTAATTGTTAGTGCAAAATGAAAACACTGGTCCAATTTGAATGCAAGGGAGCATGTTCACACTAAGAAAAAAGCACTAAACTCAATTCCTACGTCAAAAGTAATCTAGTGGAATTCTTGGGTAATTCTGCATGATTACAATACACTGAATTACACGTTACGTCCACCCCTACTGATAATACTCTGTGGAGTAATCTCCACTGTGGATATTTCTGTCACTTGCCTCCCCAATGGCAATGAGTGACATGGGTGCATGTTCAGACAACATGAGATCTAAATACTAAGGCCCATATTTATACTCTGTTTGCGCCGGATTTGCGTCATTTTTTTCAAAGCAAATTAGGAGCAAATTTAACTCCATACTTATACTTTGGCGCTAGACCCGTCCAGCGCCAAAGTTATGGAGTTTGAGTCATGTTTTGTACGTGAATACCTACCTTGCGCTAATGACATGCAAGATAGGCATTCCCCTGAAAAAAATGACTCTAAGGCATGTGCGCCTTATTTATCATCTGGCGTCAAAATGACTGACAGGAGGAGGTGGGCCTAAAAACATGGCGCCCAGTCTGATTTGCACCATTTTTTAACACCTGGTTCAGGGCAGGCATTAAGGGACCTGTGGGCTCATTTCCATGGTGGGAGACCATGGAAGTAGTCCACAGGTGCCCTTTCACTGCACGTAGGGACACCCCCTGCCAACCTCGCCCACCCATGGAGGACACTCATGGATGGGGGGACCCATCCATGGTGAGTGCAGGTAAGTATATATATATATATATATATATATATATATATATATATATATATATATATTTTTTTTAAGTGACATAGGTAGGCCTAACTTGGGCCCCCTACATGCCACTGTGCCCAATGGCCCCTGGGCATGGCCATTGGACAGGGGGGCATGACTCCTGTTTTTGCTAAGACATGGGTCATTTCCATCGGGATTGTGCATAAAAAAATGGCACATCAGGTTAGAGCCAATATTTGTGACTCTAACCTGACTTGCTCCATTCTTTGGTGCACAACCCTCAGTCTTCCCTTTGCTTCCGCTGCCCAGTTAGAGTCATTTATTTTTTGCGCTAACCAGGCCGCAGAACCGGCTAATGTCATTTCATAAATGAGGTGCCCGGCTGGTGTGTTGGAATGGCGTTAGCCGGCGGCAAACTTTTTGACGCAAATCTGCCCAAGCGCTGATTTGCGTCAAAAAGTATAAATACGGGCCTAAGATTCTTACATTTTCCAACTACATTTTCAGGGTGTGTGTAGGCAACATTTCCTGAGGAAGGTACCATGTGGCAAAGAATAAAATAATTACCCTCATGCCTCCACATGTTACAACTTCCATATTTGTATTCATTTCAATGTATCCGCTGCCTCTAAAAGTGCAATTGAGGACCACCCCAACAGGTAAGAGTTGTCAAGAAGGTTATTTATAATGGAGATGGAATTTCCCAGTCATAGTATTTGCTAGTGTAGATGGTGTGTGAAGAATTTCATTTTCTTCAACAAACTTTGGTGAATGTGTGACAAGGGCAACAATGGTCTGTCCACACCAATATATCTCCCACCCCAATATATCTACCATTAAGCTCTTGGTATACCTTGCCCATGTGTAATGAGATGCTATGAGCTATACATTATGCTTCTCCTCTAGATGTTGAGCTGAATTTGGCATACCTTTAGAGAACTCTCCCACTTAAGTTTAAGCTTTTTATGTTTCTAGACTGCAAGTTGCCTCTCCTGCAACACCACTTTCTTAAATTGCCTCCAATGTAATTGTGAACACATTTTTGTCTCCTGAATACTTCTTTTATCACCTGCACATTCCATGAACCAATTGCATTAGCCCTTTCCTGCATAATGTCATTTTGATTGAGGCTTGTGACCATCAATTCTAAATCTGTGTGAGTTCCCTATAGTTTTCCCTATATCTAAACATTTCCTCTCCTCCCCACCTATGTGGCTAAATCAGCCTCACATCCTATAAATATTGTATCGCCCTCCCCTCCAGTTTTAAAACTATTTCAACCTCTTGTGCCTCTGTAAGCACGTATGTTTTGCATTGTATTCTTGAAGCTTCACCCCATTCGGCAACCAGTTATGCATTATTACTTACAGTAGCAGCATAGTTATCAAATATTACATGGTACTGAGTCCCAGGCCTTCAATTTAGTACATTTGATCGTTAGGAGGCTCAAAAAAGTGTCTCTTGTCTTTAATATCTATTCTCAGATGTGCCGGGGGAGGAATGATGCACATGGGATATTTAGCTGTCAACGCTTTTGCTTGAATTTGTCAAACGTCTTTCATATATTCGGGGCAGTCGGACTGAAGTGGAATTAAAATATATCTGATTTCCTTTGTATTCTCTAGAAACCATCAGAATCCCTTCTTATCACAATATTTCTTCAGCCACATCATAATCATTTATGGAGGCTCCCCAGGTGGGAGATGCTGTAATGAAGAATTATGCACTCTATCACTTCTTTGCCTTCAATCAATTGTTGTAGGAACTTTTCCAGAACAGGCTCCATGGCATGTGTATCCGAACTTTTTGGTACACTTAAAATGTGAACAATATTTCACCTCCATCTATCTTCAACGTCAGTGAGCAAGGCCTCAAAGTGCTTAATTGATAGTTTCAGCTGCACACAACTTCCATTTTGGTAATTGTAATTTTTGCACCAGACCAGTAAGCCTATGCTCTGCCTCAACAGTTTGTTCCCTTCTCTTGCCATATCTTGTCTAAGCAAAATTACACTGATCATTAAATCGTCAGTCTTCTCAACCATAGCTCTATTGTTCTGTATTATGACTGGCCTACTTCTGAGTTAGCCTTCATCACCACTGAATGATCCTCCTGTTGCAATGAGTTTCAGGCTCCAGTTGTCTGTGCCATCTTTAGTAGTCCATCTTCAATCATATTTTTTACTTTACTGGTCTGTAATGCACCCCTTTACCCCCGTACAGGCATCAGCTAGTTTTACTGGAAGAAGCTCTAATATGATGCAGCTGTTGAGTGAGTGTTATGATCTTTGATGAAATCTAACCTATGCAGTCAGCTTCATTAGCTGTCATACGATACCCAGATCTGTCTTGTCTTCTAAGCCTCGGCGCTCTCAAACTGTAAAACAGGGCTTAGTGTGTGAGTGGCAAGTAGTTTCTGAGGGGGCCACTCTGCCCTCAACCAATAATCAAGTCCCCCTCACTCTCCACCAGCATGCACACTGGCCTTCATCTGCAATATTTCCCTCCTCTTCCACACAAATTGTATTCAGGGCCTTGTCTGCTTGAGAGATCAGGTGTGGTCACCACCCAAGCATACAGCACTACTTCTAAACAGCGGACCAACGGCCAAGTTTCCAGTGCGGCTTGGACCGCAACCAATGTCTCTCCTAAAATGGCAGAACAAAGACACTTACCAGAGGCCACCATGCAACTTTTCTGCCACTGGTGCTCTACATTTAAGGCTTGGGGAGCCTCGCTAGGCAGCTCGTAGCCTCATTTTCTTATCATAACCATCTTGGCTCCAGCCCATGAAATAATTTATGTTAGGTTACACAGTTACCTGTAAATTCATTTTTATGCTATGTGACAGTGATTTTGAAGAACGATGACCAATATGCATTTTTATTTCTACAATTAATGTGTTGCCGCCCCGCACGTAATACGAATTACCAATAAAATGTTACTATTCCAATGATTTGCCTCATATTTTTGTCATAGTTTTATGAGATAAATGTCAACATGTGTTGCACAAATAGAGACACAGAGAATGTACTACTCACATCAGGGAAGAATAGAAAAGGGGGCCGCTGTTTATTCAGTTGCTCTTCCTGCAATGTCTGATGATTTAAACACACATGTAAAGCACGATAAATTCGCAAAAAAGCTTTAAAACCCGAGAACCTGATTACATTTTATAGTGGATTAATTTAAATGATATATATTTTTTACACCAACAGCGGGGCTATGAGAAAAAAAGTAAACTTTGAGTATAGTGACCCTGCAAAAAAGGTGAGTTGTATTCCAAAAAACTAAACGTTCTATTTTTTTGTATTTTTTTATAAAAGCAAATTTATTTTACTAATATTACAGTTTGTACAAACCACAAAAGAAAAGTGGGAGTCAGTGACTGCCAACATCATGAAAAGAAGACTACGGGATGAAAAATACAAGTGAAGTGAAGGTAAATTCAAATTCTATTAAAAACAAGAATCATTAACTTTAGAAATAACTCGCGGAAGGTCAGAAAATCAACAATGAAAACATTTTCAAAATATTGTACCTAAATTACTGACAAAGTTTTTTTTTTTTTGTTGTCAACACACTGGGGGACATATCTGCTAATATTTCACACACTGGAGAACAGAGTGCTCATTGTGCTGTGTTGCAAGAAGGTAGACAGTAGGACAGCGAAATATCTGGAAAGAAATGGCACTGCCGTTGTCATCCCCTGCACTGGCACACTTCAGGCTCTAGTGTGCCACATGCATACCCTTGCTACATAGTGCAAGCGTATCTGTGTAATGTCTAGCAGTTTTTTTTTTTACTGTAAACATACTTTCAGTACAAAATATATAGACATAGTTTAAAACTTCTAACTTCGAATGTGGGCTTTGTATGTGTGCTCTAATAGGGCCAGAACAGTATTTTCGCTGCCCATGTGGGCAGATTGGGTAATTTATCCTCATGTACCTACCTCAGGGTTACAGACATCTCATTAGACCCCAGATGAGTCAAGAAAATACGGCAGGGTGTCAGCTCATCAAGCACCTCCACAACTTCAGGGACAAAACTGTCTTTTTGATCCCATGAGGCCAGATTCGATGATTTGCTCTAATCTGCCCACCTCACTAGTGTAAAACGTCGGAAGACAACTGGGAACTCAATTATAGAAAAGAGTGGGGTTGAGGGACTTGCATGTCTGGCATTGTGCTGCTACACTAAGGTCCACACAGTCTATCTGCTCTCGGGGGGGAGGGGGGCAATTGGGCACTTGCACTAGACTCATTAGACACCAGTAAAGTTAATTCAAAATAAAAGGAATTGAATTTAATTGGGTGTGCTGTATGGCAGCCAGTGATCAAATAGTATTTGTGCCACTTGGGGGAATATTGCGAGGATTTACCCGCAATCTGTCCTCCTCCAGTTGGCTGAAATTACACTAGACACCAGGGATTTAAGAATACAAAAGAATGGTGTGGGGGGAGTCAATCTGTCACCAGGCCACATCCCCACCCCTTCAGTCTGAGTATTCTTTCTTCCCCTCTGCAGGTCAGATTAGTTGAGTTATCCGAATCTGCCTTCCCACAGAGGAGGGCAGGTTGAAAGAACTCGAGAAACTCTGACAATGATTTTCACTGTCTGCTTAGCAGACACTGCAAATTGCGACGGGTGCCACTGCACCCGTCGCACCCCTGCAACTCCGCCGGCTCCATTCGGAGCCGGCCTCCTTGTTGCAGGGGCTTTCCCGCTGGGCCGGCTTTTGGCGGTCGCCCGCCGGCCCAGCGGGAAAGCCAGAATGGGCGCTGCGGTCTCCTGACCGCGGAGCGGTCATTCGGCGGTAGCCGCATGGCGGGCGGCAACTGCCGCCCGCCGCGGTCAGAATGACCGCCTATGTGTTGCCAGGGGACAGGACCAGATGCCAACACAGTGGGACAGCCCACAGAATTATTTTTTTGCACATCAATCCCTGGTGTTGCATAATGTTTTCGTCCCCTGGAGCTTGAAGATAGAAAGTGAACCCTCTAATCTTACCCCAAAAGTGGCAGCATGACTGTCTGATGCCAGAGAGTGGTGGCAGCAGCCAGAGCCAAGATGGGCAAGCCCAAATCCAATTCTGTTTCTCAATTTTCCACTGATAGTCGGACAGGCTTTATGATTCCTTTGCCTGGGCAGAATAGTAGCAATTACCACAATATGCAGCCATAGGCTGTGTAGAAAATCCACCAGACAACAATGGAAAAACATGAGAAAAAACTATAGAATTGACTACTGGGTTGTCTTGGCATCAAGCCTTACACTGAACACTAAGCTGTATACCTGCCACAAGAGTGGCAGAATGGGGTGTTCACCCCCTCTCTGACCTCTCATATATCCAAACTTTGCCCAAAGAAATCCCAATGTCTTCTCATTTGCCTAGGGAAGTTGTTGCAAATAGTCAGGCTTTTCTCACCTGGCACTCAAGAACCAGCCCCACCAGCACATACATACTCGTATCTATAATGCCCTCCAAACGTCAAAGAATAGGCATGAAAAACATTAAATTTACTCTCTGTTTCACAGTGCAACATTTGAGCCTGAGAGCTGCTGGATTCTAGGGATACCTACCAACGATGCGCATTTCTCAAAACTAATACTGACTCAGTGCAATCCAGGCGGTGTGGTTTGTATGAATCTCAGCACATGTTCATCATCAAATGCCATACTGTATAAACTAGTCCAGGGTGAAATTGTAATTGCTGCAGTGTCATTTACGGAATTTTGTGTCACTCTTTAGACACAAAGTTACTGAACATTATTTGAATATGTCCATTCACATAATTATGAGAAATTTGTCACAAAAATCTTGCACAGGAGCAAAGGAATAATGAATTTAGCAAACCTGAGTGACTGCAGCGGTTCATGATCTGTTTCAGTTAGCCCTGTTATCATAGCGCAAAATGCAACCTTGGCTCCATTTTGGAGCATGTTTGCACTAAGAAAACAGCTCTAAATGGTGGTTTACGATCCTTACATAATATTGCATAGTTTTGCTGTAATTTACTCCCACTCATACTGTATAAATTGAAGTATGGATATAAAAAGAATTCTCAGGCACTTCCAGCCAATTGCTAAAATGTTATCAGTTTGCATTTCTCCTGATAAAACTCGCACCTACAGGTGTGGGTGGGCCTTATTCATGTCATTGAAACTGACCAAAGCAGCAGCCATGTGAAACTACATCAACATCACATAGTTGTTGTCTTGACTGTTTCTGTTGTGGCTGATATGCCTGCTGACATAAGTGGGTTAATGTTTTTATCAGGAGAAGTGTGAGAACAATTGGTGAGAAGGTATTTATCAATCCCTGTTGATTCTAGAACTTTACCTCACAAAACCTGCACAAATTCTGTAATTTTCATGTGTGCATGGAATTCTGGGTACCATTTTGGACCCTTTTGGGTGTCTAGGATGAAGAAATGTCTGGGTTTGGAAGATGTTGCTGTATACAAACCATCCCACTGCCCAAACACTGTAGCTATCAGTGTCCCGATAAATATTAAAATTCACAAGGTGTATCTTAATATATCCATGATACATTTTGTGGCCTTTTCTGTTACAGTTGAGAGCCCATTCCCAAAAGTGGGACACCATTTTTATTAGGAGAAGTTTGGAAATGTTAGGTGGTAGGACATTTGTAAATCTCAGCAGATTCCAGAACATCTCTTTTAGACCTGACAGCCTTAGGGTGGTCATACCCTAACTTTTTGCCTGCCTCCCCCTGATAACCAGTGCTAAAGTGCATATGCTCTCTCCCTTAAAACATGGTAAAATTGGTTCATACCCAACTGGCATATTTGATCTATTGTAAGTCCCTAGAAAAGTGCCCTACATGTTTTGAGGGCCTCTAGATTGAATGCTACTAGTGGGCCTGCAGCATTGGTTGTGCCACCCACATAAGTAGCCCCTTAACCATGTCTCAGGCCTGCCATTGCAAGGCCTGTGTGTGCAGTTTCACTGACACTTCAACTTGGCATTTAAAAGTACTTAAACTCCCCCTTTTCTACATATAAGTCACCCTTAAGGTAGGCCCTAGGTAACCAATAGGGCAGGCTGCTGTGAAGGTGAAAAGGCACAACATATACCTGTGTGTTTTATATGTCCTGGTAGTGGAAAACTCCTAAATTCATTTTCCACTGCTGTGAGACCTGCTCCTTTCAGAGGCTAACAGTAGGGCTACCCTCATTTACTGTTTGAGTGGTAAATTCTGATCAGAAAGGGGTAAACAGGTCATATTTAGCGTGGCTAGAATAGTAAAACAAAATCCTGCTTATTGGTGAGGTTGGATTTTATATTACTATTTTAGAAATGGCACTTTTAGAAAGTGAGTATTTCTCTGCACTTAAAAGCCATCTGAGCCTTACAGCCTGTCTCCAATCCACATCTGGGTGGGTTGACAGCTCCCTTGTGCATTTCACCCAGACAACCACAAATACAGGATACTCAGTCACACCTGCAGTCAACTGCATACTGAATGGGCCTGCATACTGGGCTGGAAGAGTGGACAGCCAAACCCCCTACTGGGACGCTGGCAGACAGACCAGTACTGAAAGAGGACCTTGTGCACTTCAAAACCACTCTTCAAAGTCTTCCCCACTTTAAAGGCACTTTTGGGTATATAAACTGGGTCCCTGGCCCCACCAACTGAGACACTTCCTGGGACAGACACTCTCAACCAAATCCTGCAACCTGCCAAAAGGAGCTGCCTGGCTGCCCATAGGACTCACCTGGACTGCTTCGCTTTGAAGGACTGATGCCTTGCTGTTGCCCTGCTGCCTTGCTGGCCTCTGGTTCTGCTGAGAAGTGCACTCCAAGGGCTTGGATTGAGCTTGCCTCCTGTTCCTGAAGTCTCAGGGCTAAAAAGACTTCTATTCTTCAAGGAAACTCCTTGTGTGGCGAAAATCAATGCACAGCCTGCTGGAATCAACACACACCCTGCCCAGTAGTGAAAGAATCACTGCATCACTGAACCAGAACGATGCAGCCTGGCTCCTCGAGTGGAGATCAATGCAGCGCATGCGTTGCGATCAGAACTACAACGCACAGCTATACCAGATCGACGCATTGAGCTGGAATGATGCAGCCTGACTTCCTGCGTGAGGAATTGACGCAGCACCTCACCAGATCACTGCAGCTCCTGTAACTTCGTCCTGCATGCCCAGGATTTTCACGCATAATCCCTGGGTATCAAAAGACCCCGCATCACAGTGAGGATCCAAGATTGCGCGCTGGAAATCGATGCAAAGCCCTTGCCACATGAAAAGAATCAATGCATCATCTCTGTGCATCAGGAAATCCAACGCACACTTTCCTTTTCCACGCATCTCCTCCTCTGTGGTCTTTGTGCATGTAATTTTGATGCATACTAGGTACTTTGTGCTCACAAGAGACAATTGTTGGTTCTCAAAGACTTAAGACTCTTCTTATCATTGCAAAAGTGATATTTCAACTTGTGCTTGTCAAATCTTGATAGTTTTGACCTTAATTTTCTGAGATAAATATCTTATATTTTTCTAAACCTGTGTGGTGTATTTTTGTGGTGTTTCACTGTGTTATTGCATGATTTATTGCACTAATAGTTTACACATTGCCTTCTAAGTTAAGCTTTACTGCTCAGTGCCAAGCTACCAGAGGGTGGGCACAGGATAATTTGGATTGTGTGTGATTTACCCTGACTAGGATTGTGGTTCCTATTTGGACAAGGGTATATACCTTTGCCAACAAGAGGCCCCATTTCTAACATTCTCTCTCAAAAATGAGAAAAAGATCTATTATTTTAACGAACGCTTGATGCTTGAAGGGCACTCTGGATACAAAATGTAATGGGATAGATTTAAGCCACAACACACTGGACTTCCCCAGGCATGTAAGATTCAGAAATGTCAGGGTTTGATAGGGTTCTCTGGATGCCAGGTGATCCTGGCCTACACACCGCAGCTACCCACCCCCCAGAATGGTTCACAATCCAAGGAAACATTTTGGCATATTCATATTGCCTCTTGGGGCCTTTTCACTTGCAGGTGAAATGCCCTTCTACACATGTGTGTAGCGTTTCTATTGGCAGTAGCATTGAATCACAGAATAGCCTATTTGTTATCATCTATAGTAGCTTGCTCCAGTTTTGGCTTTCGAATGTATGTCAGTGTTGAAAGAGGAACACATTTTGCATAATGGACTATGAATTGTAACATAAAGGCTAACACCTAATTAAGGGTTGTTAGACTTGGCATCCTTGGCATGGTCTTCCCTACCTTTTTGCCTCTGCTTCCCATGTTGTTGATGTGTGCTGGACTCTGTTTTTGCTGTTTTTGATACTCTGGGCAGTTTACCATTGTTAACTAGTGCTAAAATGCAAGTGCTCCTTTGTAAAATGTATGTGTAAATTGGCTTATTCATGATTGTCATATGTGATGTACTAGTAAGTCCCCAGCAAAATGCACTAGAGGTGGCTAGGGCCTATAAATCAAATGCTACTTGTGTGCCTGCAGCACTGGTTGTGCCACCCACACTAGTAGCCTCATAAACATGGCTCAGACCTGCCACTGCAGTGTCTGTGTCTGCAATTTTAAACTGCCAATTTAACTTGGCAAGTGTACCCACTTGTCAGGCCTAAACCTTCCCTTTTTATACATGTAAGGCATTCCAAAGGTGGGCCCTATGTAGTCCCATGGGCAGAGTGCAGTGTATGTTAAAGGTGGGACATGCACTGCTGTGTGTTACATGTCCTAACAGTGAAGCACTGCTAAATTCAGTTCTCACTGTTGCAAGGCCTCTCTCTCTCTTCAGTTAACATGGGGGCTGCCTTTAAAGTGCTGATTCCCTTTGAGGGCAGATAGAAATATGGGGGGTTATTACAACTTTGGAGGAGGTGTTAATCCGTCCCAAATGTGACGGATATACCACCAGCCGTATTATGAGTTCCATAGGATATAATGGACTCGTAATACGGCTGGTGGTATATCCGTCACTTTACCGTCACTTTTGGGATGGATTAACACCTCCTCCAAAGTTGTAATAACCCCCATGGTGTTTAAGGTATCTGATTTCACAATTTAAAAACACATCATTTAGTGAAGTTGTTTTTTTTAAGATTGTTTTTGAGATTGTTAGTTTGAAAATGCCACTTTTGAAAAGTAGGTATTTTCTTGCTTAAACCCTTCTGTGAATCTGCCGCTTTGTAGATTGTCTGTCTGGGTCACTTTGACAGTTGGGCTGTTAGGAATCTCCTCTAGACAGTGACACAAAGGGAGCTGGGGTGTAGCCTGCATACCCCGATGAGCCACATGTGATAGGAGGGAAGTGAGGAGTGGTCACTCACATCTGAAAAGTCTGTGCCTGCACTCACACAATGCAGTCTCAAACCCCCTGGTGTGTGCCTGGGGGCCTGGCTTGGGCAAGGCAGGATCTTGTGAACAACAGAGACTTTCCTTTGAAGTATGCCCACTTCAAAAGCAGAAAGGGTATAAGTAGTGGACCTAAAACAACAGACTTTAGATTACTTCAAGATCACTTCTGGAATCAAGAGGAGCCTCTGTCAAGGAGAAGAGCTGTAGAGCTGACGAGCGGTGCTGCCTATGCCTTTAACTGTGCTTTGTTGGGCTACCATGCAGTTGCTTCTTCTGCCTATAAAAGGGGACAAAGACTGGACTTTGTTGTGCATTTCTGCTTGTAAAGAATCTCCAAGGGCTTGAGTTGAGCTTGCCTCCTGTTTTGAAGTCTCAGGGCCATCAAAGACTTCCTCTGCTAACATCTGGAATCTCTGCTGAAACTCCTGCCCTGCCAAGTGGTGTCCTAGCCAGACCATGGGCCCTTGAAAGGTGAAGTAGGCAGACAAGAGCTGAAAATCCATGCACAGAACGCCATGCAGGGAAATTTACAACACACCATCTGCAACGTGGCTGATAAATGATACGCCACCCTCTTTGCAGCTAAAATCGATGCTCCATCTGCTTGGCGGCTGGGAGTTCAATGCATTGCAGCTGGAGAAACGACACGCAGCATCCGCTTGTGGCTGCTCATAACGACACAAACCCCAAGGAGAATGGTTTTCTAACACCGTGTGACAGGATTTTCCGCATATTGTCCCTGGGTGTCAAAGTCAACCCGACTCTGCGCAGATCCGAAGTGCCCCGTCTGGAAATCAACACATTGCTCTCTTGCGAGGGAGACCAATGACGCATTGCTGACCCGACCTGAGAGAAAATGACGCACGGCCTCTCTTGCGAGAAAGGAATTGATGCATAGCTGCCCTTTTCCAACACCCGCTCGCCCACGTGGCTTTATTTTTTATGCTAACCCGGTACTTTGTGCAAAATCAGCGTTTCCATTGTTTTCTATAGAGTGAGACTCTTAGGCCCTCATTACAACATTGGCGGTAAATGCCACTGACCGCTGTGCCGACGGCCACCAACATACCGTGTCCGCGGTGGAAATCCTCTACGGGTATTATGACCCACACTGAGAAATCCTCCACAATACAGACACCCACACAAGTCCGCCACACCAAAGGTCAGTGATAAATTGGCAGAACCAAAACCCACACTGTCACGCAAGCAGGAATATGCCCACACTATCACAACCCACGAATCAACGCAGCGGTCATTCAACCGCGGTAAACCATTGGCGGTACACACCGCTGCGCTCAAAATACATACACACTTACAAAACACACCCACATTGGACAATTCAAAATACACACACCTGATACACATACACACACCACACCCACACACTCACACCACTATAAAACACACACCCACATTACCCACAACCCCATACACCAGAGAGAGCAAAGCAAAGACCACACCAGCATCCAGAGACACACAACACCATCACTCATATACCATCCATGCACAAAACACCAAACACCCCAAAACATCACCCCACACATCACATCTAACATCACCTCACACATCACTCACACCACATCATGGCACCCAAAGACACCACAGGTCTTCTGAGGAGGAGCTCAGGGTAATGGTTGAGGAAATCATCCGGGTAGAGTTATAGGTATTCAGATCACAGGTGCAGCAGACCTCCATTGCAAGGCAGATGAAGCTATGGCGGAGAATTGTCAACAGGGTCAATGCAGTGGGACAGCATCCAAGAACACGGGATGACATCAGGAAGAGGTGGAACGACCTACGGGGGAAGGTACGTTCCATGGTATCCAGACACCAGGTAGCCGTACAAAGGACTGGCGGTGGACCCCCACCTCCTCCCCAACAACTAACAACATGGGAGGAGCAAGTCTTGGCAATAATGCATCCTGAGGGCCTCGCAGGAGTAACAGGAGGACTGGACTCTGGTAAGTCATATCTTTACTACTATATCCCCCCACCCTACCTGCATGCCATCACTAACTCCAACACCTCTCATATACCCAACCATCATAACCCACACATCCCAATACCAAGGCCTTCATGCAACAACAATGCAAGGACACCCATCACAGACCTGCATGGACACCCATCACCAAAGCGTGTCAAAGAGAGAGACTCGCCCAGGGCACACAATCACCACACACAAGGGCCAAGGTGATAGCGCAAGCACAGAAAAAGAGGAAAACACACCCATTGCACAAGATGGCATACACAGATATAATACCAATGCATTTACACCCCAACAGGACCCCTACCCAATGTCACCGGACAGGAGGTGCCAGCCATATCCAGTCCCCCCACAGAAGAGGCCCACAGTGATGACAGCAGCTCTGCACGCCTGGATCAAGATGACCAGCCTGGCCCATCAGGGACCTCTGGACAGTCGGTTCCCCTGCCACAGTCCCAACCCACCACAGAACCTCCCCCCTCATGGAACACCACCACAGCACCTACCCAGTGGGCACATGCCAATGTCCCCAGGACAAGTCAATCAGCAGTGTGTCCATCACTACAGGGACCCCAAGCAAACCCACAAACCCAAGAAATCAGGGACCTGGGGTCAGTGGCAGTGGGCACACGGTTTAGGGGACAGAGGCACAGGACAACAGGGAAGCTGGGAGGACTGCTGTGCGACAGGGGTAGGACAGGGCCAGGGAACCCACTCTCCACGAGGCACTCTCCAACATCATGGGAGCATTCCGCCATTCCCAGGAGACCATGGGCACAGTACTGGCCACGTTTCAGGAGACCCAGCGCCTGCAGGAGGGACACTACACGGGGATCAGGGAGGACTTGAAGTCCATTAACACCACCCTGGTCACCATTGCAGTGGTGCTGGCAGACATGGCCAACACCATGAGGGAGACAGTGGCCTACCATCGGGCCCCTGACACTTGCCCAACCGATGAACAGCCTTCCACGTCCACCGACGCTAGTGGACAGGAGGCCCCGCCACAGGACCAATAGACCACCAGCACCCCACCCCCTGCAGAAGGAGAACCACCCTGCAAACGGTCCCTGCAATCCAGGAAGAAGACAGAGAACATTGCCAAGACCCCCGTCAGGAAATAAAACTCTCCTGAATGTCACCCTCATGTCCCACTCTCTCACCCTGTCCATCCTTGAACTGACATTTCTCCCCTTCCTATTCCCCATTGGACAAAGCACCTGTCATACCAAGAGACTGGACTCTACTATGGACCTTCCTCCACTATCACCTCAGCCCCTTCCACATACACCTGTACACATTAACCCATAAATAAACACCCTTGAATCACAAATTAATCTGGAGTCAGTCTGTTCTTTCACAGATGTATAATTACAACATCATCCACAAATACCAATATAAATGTTCATTTGCTCATACCATTGTATGACAGTTGTTGGACAGCAGTAAATATAGCTGAAGGCAGAATGAGGTACCCAGATCAGTGAAATGGAAAGCCAAAGTGAACTGTCAGTGTCCATAGACAGAGGTTAAGAGGCTGAATTATACAATGTCCTACAGTAGTCAGATATGAGAGGAGCAGTGCCAGTCTCTTACCTGTGTGTCACTGGAAGTACTGCATGATGATGTTAGTTCGGTTGTCAATATCTTCTTCCTCTGCCTCTTCTTCCTCACTGTCCACAGGCTCCACAGCTGCAACAAGACCATCATCAGGTCAATCCTCCTGCAGAAAAGGTACTTGGCGTCGCAATGCCAGGGTGTGCAACATGCAGCATGCCACGATTGTCTGGCACACCTTCTTTGGTGAGTAGTATAGGGAGCCACCTGTTAGATGGAGGCACCGGAATCTGGCCTTTAGGAGGCCGAAAGTCCTCTCAATAGTCCACCTAGTTCGCCCATGTGCCTCATTGTAGCATTCCTCTGCCCTTGTCCTTGCATTCCTCACTGGGGTCAGTAGCCATGAGAGGTTGGGGTAACCAGAGTCACCTGCAAATGGTGAGGGATATCTGTTAGACACACACTAACCCTTAGGTACAACCCCATACCCAGACACCTATTCATATTGTGGTGCCTCTGGAGTTGGCCCATCACATAAGGGATACTGCTATTCCTCAAAATGTAAGCGTCATGCACAGAGCCAGGATACTTGGCATTCACATGAGAGATGTACTGGTCTGCCAAACACACCCTCTGCACATTCATAGAATGGTAGCTTTTTCGATTTCTGTACACTTGTTCTTTCTGCGGGGTGGGACAAATGCCACATGTGTACAATCAATGGCACCGATGATGCTTGGGATATGTTCCAGGGCATAAAAGTCAGCCTTCACTGTGGCCAAATCCTAAACCTGGGGGAAAACGATGTAGCTGCGCATGTGTTTCACCAGGGCTGACAACATTCTGGTCAACACATTAGAAAACATTGGCTGAGACATCCCTGATGGCGTGGCCACTGTAGTTTGAAAGGAGCCACTTGCCAGGAAATGGAGCACTGACAGGACCTTCACTAGAGAGGGTATTCCTGTGGGATGGCGGATAGCTGACATCAGGTCTGGCTCCAATTGTGCACACAGTTCTTGGATTGTGGAACGATCACTTCTGTAGGTGATAATGATGTGTCTGTCTTCCATTGTTGACAGGTCCACCAGGGGTCTGTACACAGGAGGCTGATGCCATCTCATCATCTGCCCCAGCGGATGTGCCCTATGGAGGAGAATGGTGAGCAGAGGGTCATGTACCACACAGTTTGCGCAAGTGTGTTTTCAGTAGTGTGAGTAAATCTGTGTGTGTCGTTGTTTGTCCGTATATCTGTCTAATAGTGCTGTGATGCAGTTAGGTGCCATGCCATGTGCCCCCCTTAAATGGCGGCTGCCTGACCTGTAAGGATGGACAAGGGGAAATGAGGTAACTGTGCTGGCGTGGTGTAGCGTCGCGGTAGACGGTCGAAGACCGCTGCGCAATTTAGCATTGGTTATCATTGGGCCCTAAGGGTTCCAGGAGCCAATGACGATGTACGCGGGCGGTGACAGTACGCACTGCCGCGGACGTGTCTGCCATTTTCTTTTGCTCAACTCACTTGATACCTGACCTTCAACAGGAGAGGACCTACACTGCAAGTGCTGCTGTGACCTGTGTCTGGAAGCGACAATGGCTCATGTGTCTGGGGAAACGGCACCTGCCTTCACCGCGGAGGAGTTGGACATACTGGTGGATGGGGTCCTCCCCAGTACACGCTACTCTATGGTCCTCCAGACAAACAGGTGAGTACACTGTGAGCATGATGCGTGGGCAATGCCTGTTTGCAGTGGTGTGGATGGAAGATACATGTGGGGGGCCTGAGGTCTGCATGTGAGGATGGTGAGTCTATGTGCATCAGGGCATGGGTGGGAACTGTTGGGCAATGAGTATGATGGCCCGGACGGGAGAGTAATTTCCTTTCATCCTCTACCTTTCCTCTAGGTCAGGCCCACCAGAAGAAGGGTATTTGGGGTGCCATCGCCAAGGAAGTGTGGACCCTGGGGGTCTATCATAGATGGAGCACCCACTGCCACAAGAGATGGGAGGACCTGCACCGCTGGAGCAAGAAGACGGTGAAGGCCCAGCTGGGGCTGGCCTCCCAACATGGAATATGGCGGTGGCATATCTGGAGTTGGATGGGCGCTTGAGGGCATCACAGCAGCCA
Source organism: Pleurodeles waltl (assembly GCF_031143425.1). NCBI lineage: Eukaryota > Metazoa > Chordata > Amphibia > Caudata > Salamandridae > Pleurodeles > Pleurodeles waltl. The sequence continues at coordinate 583,945,019 of NC_090436.1, read as the reverse complement.
CAAGGGGTTGAGTACAGTGTCATTCAGCTGACTCTGCCTGCTTTATGAAGTGTCTGGGTGGGGGGTGTGGGCTGTGGGTTCCCCTAGGCCAGGGAAAACTAGATAGGGTAGGTCCCTTGTTAGGCAGGCTCTGAGGCACTCCAACCCCAATAGTGTTAGTGGGCATCTACAACTAGTCAGGCTCCTGTGGGTTACAGGTGTGCAGCAAATGGTGTTAGGCATAGTACCCCATGGGCAGGTGATTTTCCTAATAAATGGTAGTGCAAGGCCTAGTGCATAGGGCTGCTCCCTGTGTGTTGTGTCTGCCAACGGTAGTGGTGTTGCTGGCATTGACCATGTGTTTTCTCTGTCTCTCCCCCCCTTCTTGTTTTGTCATCCTGTCCTTGTGTGCATTAGCATTATCTGGCGGAGGAGCAGAGACACTGGCGACAGAGGGAGATGTATCCCACATGGCCCTGGAGGGTGAATCTACGGAGTCTGAAGGCACCAGTGGGATGGAAGGCGAAGGAAGTTCCATGACGGGGACAGGAGGGGAAACCAGCGACAGCGACTCCTCCTCTGATGGGAGCTCCCTTGCGGTGGCGGGCACCTCTGTGCCCACCGCAACAACAGGTACAGCTGCCACCCCCTCTACCAGCACCACCCTCCCAGCAGCCCCTCAGCATGTTTCCCGTGCCCGCTCACCCAGGAGGGTGGGCATCTCCTTTGCCCCAGGCACCTCAGGCCCTGCCCCAGTCAGCCCTGCTGCTCAAAGTGAGGAGGCTATTGACCTCTTGAGATACCTCACTATTGGGCAGTCAACCATTCTGAATGACATCCAGGGTGTCGAGAAGCATTTGCAGCAAATAAATGCATACCTGGAGGGCATTCATTCAGGTGTGGCAGCCCAACAGAGAGCATTTCAGGCTCTTGCCTCAGCAATGATAGCAGCCATTGTCCCTGTGTACAGCCTCCCTCCTCCAACTTCCCCTACCCAGTCCCAATCCCCTCTACCTCAGCCTATCCCAAGCATACCCTCCGACCAGCATGCACACACATCAACATACAAAAGTGGCTCAGGTAAACATAAGCACCACACATCCCACAGGCACTTACACAAGCACCATACCCATGCAGACACACCAACATCCACTGCCTCCACTGTGTCCCCTCCTCCACGTAGTCCACCTCCCTCCCTGTCTCGTCTCCACTCACACCTGCATGCACTACATCATCAACCACTACCTCCATCACCAGCACGCCCATCACTAACACCCCTCACGAGCAATCACCACCCCCAGAACCACCTCCTACAACCACTAACTCTTCCTCCACTCCCAAACCCCCTCCATCTTCCCATCCCAGTGTGTCTAAGAAACTTTTCCTAGCTAACTTCGACCTCTTCCCTACACCTCCCCCCCAAGTCCTTCCCCTAGGGCCAGGATGTCTAGATCCTAGCCCAGCACCTCAGCCAGAAAATCTGCATCCGCTATGGTCCCTGCTACTCCAGAACGGTCTATGGGGGCACCCGTCAGATCTGCCAGTGTGCCACCAACAGACAAGAAGGACCACCCTATTCCATCACCTGGAAAGGTCAAAAAGGGGCCGGCTTCCAGCAGGGGACAGTCACACCACTCACCCAGCAAGGCCTCACCCAAACACCAGGTGGACAGTGCCAAGGTCTCTGCAGAGACTGTCAGGATGGGGAAGGGCCACAAGCCAAAGGGCACGTCACCTTTGGGCACAATGTCACTTGGTGAGAGGCTTGTGACCATCAAATCATCTGGGATGGCAGCCACTTGCACCACAGTCACGACCGCCACCTGCACCACCACCTGCACTGCCGCTGCTACAACGTCAGTCTGCAGCATCCTCCCCAAGAACCAGCCATCCAAGGCTGCCGGAGATGGTATGGTGTCTTCATCCACCACAACAGACACTTGCACCACAGCCACACTGGCAGTATCTCCACCGCAGCCACCGCTGCCTGCACCACCATCAGCATCTCCACATGCCCAGCTGATGCCACTCTGTCGGCTGTCAGCAGCATCCCCAGTGTGCAGCCATCAGAGTCTGCAGGTGACATCCTGGACCCTGGACATGCTACTTGAGACACCACCTCCAGCACTGACACGAACCAGCAATTGGCAGCCTAAGTCACCGCAGGATGGAGTGTGGGTCTGCCTCCATGGAGTATCATACTACCTGTTCAAGGTACATCGCGTGGCTGAGACAACCAGGTGAGACGAAGTCAACTGCCACACCCCAAGTGCTGCATCACTGGGCACAAAGCCCCCTCCAGAACCAGTGGAGAAAAATATCCACTAACACAGTCCTGCGCAGGACGAAGCACTCTGGGCACAAAGTCCCCTCCAGAACCAGGGGAGAAAAATATCCACTAACCCAGTCCTTGGCAGGATGAAGCACTCTGCGCACAAAGCCCCCTCCAGAACAAGTGGAGAAAAATATCCACTAATACAGTCCTGAGCAGGATGAAGCACTCTGGGCACAAAGTCCCCTCCAGAACCAGGGGAGAAAAGTATCCACTAACCCAGTCCTTGGCAGGATGAAGCACTCTGGGCACAAAGCCCCCTCCAGAACCAGTGGAGAAGGCATAAACTAGAGAGACTGTGGCTTTGCACTCCCCAGGACCAGGCAGTGGGCAACCCACCCACTTGAGAGACTTGAGAGACTGTGGCTTTGTACTCCCCAGGACCAGGCAGTGGGCAACCCACCCACTTGAGAGACTCGAGAGACTGTAGCTTTACACTCCCCAGGGCGAGGAAGTGGGCAACCCACCAACTTGAGAGATTTGAGAGACTGTAGCTTTACACTCCCCAGGACCAGGCAGTGGGCAACCCACCCACTTGAGACACTTGAGAGACTGTGGCTTTGTACTCCCCAGGACCAGGCAGTGGGCAACCCACCCACTTAAGAGACTCGAGAGACTGTGGCTTTGCACTCCCCAGGACCAGGCAGTGGGCATGGAGCCCCCTCGAGGAGCATTAGCGTTGTATCATCATTCGGCTGGGGTGCCTGTTATTTTTTCCAACCTGATGCCCCTGCAGTGTTCTCTCCATTTTGAGGCAGGTGTCATGTGTGGGGTTCGCCCATGATTTTTTGCCTACTGGGCCATGGACATCTGCAAAGGACAGTGTACGGCCCTCTGTCAATATTGTAAATATTTGTATGTACTGGTTTTTACAATTGTTTACTTTATCTTCCTATTTCTAATATATGAAAGATTTGACTCAATTCCTTTTGTCCTTGCGTTCTTCCAGGGTGTTACGGGTGTATATGTAATGTCGTTGCATGTATTTGTGTGTATGGTGTTGTGGGTGAGGGTGGGGATGTTGCGTTTTGCGTGTGTGTGTGTCATTCTCTTTTGCCTCCTCCCCTCCCCTGTGTGTTAGGTGCAGTACTCACCGTCTTCCTCGCTGCTGCCTTCTTTCCACTTCGTCGTGTATTAATAGATACAGCAACATGGACAGGACCTGTAACTCGGGCTCCATGGTGTCCTGGTTCTTCATTGATTGTCGAGAGGTAAGTGGTTTCCCTTCCGTGTTCTGTTTCCGCCGTGCTTTTGATGGCATTGGTACCGCCCCGGAAAAGGTGGCGGATTGGTGCCTTGTAATAGTGTGGGCGGTACATTGTCTTCCACCTGTCTGTTGGCGGTGGCCGTGGCGGTCAGAGTGTTAAAGTGGCTATCTATGTTGGCGATTTCCGCCATGGTCGTGATTCTGTTTTTTTATCCGCAGGCCTGTTAGCGGTATGACTGCTACATTAACACCGACCGCCAAGGTTGTAATGAGGGCCTTATTCTTTTGAAAAATCATATTTTAACTGATCTATGTTGGATTTGTGTTGTTTTTGTCTTCTTTGGTTTAGATAAATATTACCTATTTTTCTAAACTGGTGTAGTGTCAATGTTGTAGTGTCCTTGCTGCATTACTGTGTGTGTTAGTAAAAATACTTTACACATTGCTTCTGAAGTTAAGTGTGCCTGATTGTGCCAAGCTTCCATGGGAGAGAGTGGGGGTTAACTGAGTGTGATTCTCCTCTACCCTGACTAGATTGAAAGTCCTTGCTTGGGCAGGGGGTAATGTGACTGCCAACCAAAGACCCCATTTCTAACATTGGTGATCAGGGGTGAGGATTAGACTTGTATTTGTACTTGACATACAGTGATTAAGTGTACACCACTGTTTTCAGTGCAGACCATTATGTGACCACATACTACTTGTTTTTACTTTTTCTCTTTTTTGGACTTTTCCCTACTTCCATATTTTTGGTGATCTTTTTATTGACTCTTGGACTTCTCCTTGGGAACTCTATTTTCAACCTTGGAACTTTGCACTTTTGATTTACCATCATGTCTCAATCTGGAGATGCATTAGCTGGAGCTGTTTGTGAATTATGGAAACTGGAAAGTTACACAGTTGCTCAATTGAAACAGTTCTGTAAGAATCTTGCATGTCCAATTAGGGATTCCACCAGGAAGGAGGAGCCACAAAAGGCACTGAGGGCCTGGGTGACAGCCAAGGGTGCATGGGGACACACAGAGGATGAGAATAAGGATGATGATGAGGAGGTGCAGAGTATACACAATGGTGTAGTTGGTGGACCTGTTCTGCTTAGGGGGAGGGTCTCCTGGGCAGGTATCAGTGTGTCATCCAAGGGTCTGAGTCCTGAAGAGTTACAGGACAGACAGGAACAGATGGCTCACCTGTTGGAGCTGGAGAAGATAAGGATGGCCATAGAAGAGAAGAAGATTCTACTGGTTCGTGAGCTCAGTTTGAGGAAGCTGGATCAGAGGAGCCAGTCCAGTAGGGATGGTGGCAGCAATACCACAGTGCAGCCTGAAAGGAGGTTGGACATTCCCAAAGACCCAGTGAAGGATTATAAGAGGGAGGATAACATATACTTGTGGTTTATGGAGTATGAATCTGCTCTCCACATGAATCTGGTCCCTGAAGCACATTAGGGGGGGGGGAGCAGGTCTGGGAAGCACTTTGAGGCAGAGGGGAAGGACACTTTGACATCCTTAGGGGATCCTCAAGGTCTCACTTCCTCATCATGAAGGATGCCCCCTACTCACAAGGTATGCTC